>NW_027137631.1:237601-872069 GCF_001692895.1 Cenococcum geophilum 1.58
CAAGTTGCTGCAAAATACGCAGGCTCTGTGCAGTTTGCCGCAAACCGCACAAGACTATATACGACTGCCGCGACCGTACAGTTTGCCGCAAATTGCCGCAAACTGCAACAACGAGCCCGAAAAATTTTTTCCTGATGAGCACTATAGCGTTTTACTTTAATATATACCGGGGAATGGTGGGGCCTTTATAATAAACCTATATAAGTGTCAGTATACTCGCTTTATCAACATACACGAATATCACTTATAGTGGTACGTATGCGGTGTTAAAGTTGGTAGTTAATTATTTTTCTAGAAGTAAGGGGTTGCTCTAAGGTTAGGTTAGCTAACCTCGCTATATAGTCCCGTAACCACGTTACATGATTAACGTTTTAATACTAGAGCAACTCTAAAAAGAAGACTAATCTACACTTTAAAGTCAAGTCTACTTCTAGACTATTCGTAGTATATACGCAATAGCGACTTTCTGCCAAATTCTGATATGTTACCAAATTCTGCCGAATTCTGCCATAATACCGAATTCTGCCAAATTCTGCTATAATACCGAATTCTGCCAAATTCTGCTATAATACCGAATTCTGCCAAATTCTGCCATGTTACTGAATTCTGCCAAATTCTGCTGAACCTAACTTCTGCCAACTAATTAGAATTTTCCATCCCCGGGATAGAAAATCGCTATTGGCTCGCTTAGTACTAGCGCCGACGCTAAACTAAAGTTAAATCCATTCGCTTAATCTACCCTACAGCCTATAATTTAACTTAATTCGTGTTAATAAACTATAATAGTGCCGTATAGGGCTTACCCTTTATTATAGCGTCCGCAGGGTTAGTATCTCTATTAATCCACTTAACTTTAATAATTTGTCTTTGTTTATAAGCTTAGCGAAAGCATATTATATTAATTATTAAGCGTTTTTCTTGCGTAGTTTCTAGTCGGATAAGATAGTTATATAAAGACTTTAAATCAGTATAGAGAACGAGTGGTAAGTTAACCTATAAGACCTTATCTAGCGTAGATTTAATTATAGCGCCTATATTAAAACTATACGCCATGCCGTATAACTCTAAGGCTAATACACTCCTAGGAACTCTTTTGCACTTAATTAAGGACTAATAAACGATATTTGCCTTATTTAAGGCGTCTGCTAGTATAAGTACGTAGCTAATTTACGAAGATAAGTCCTTATTATTGGCGAAGGAAGCGTCCGTAAATACTAGGAGTTATAAGGTGTTAACGTTTAGCTTAACAAACTTTAGGCCTCTATTTACGTTCTTAATCTGCTAGCTTAATTGCTTATTAAGGCTCTTTACATTATCTTTAACTAGGTTAATTACCTAGGTAGTAAAGGATAAGTTAAATAAGGCCTTTAGCTGACAGACTAAGGCGATATAGGCTCCTCTAGCGCGTTAAGCAATATACTAGTCCTTTAGCGTAAGTAGGCCACGCGTAACTCCTCTAGAGCTAGTGCTATCTACTAGCGTAGTATTAACCATACTAAGGTTCTTATACTGGCGCTTTTGCGTTAGTGTAATACTCCCGTCTTATATTAATTAAATAAGTCCTCTGTTAAACTTAATTAGTATATTAGTGGTTAATTACTCTTGCTCCTTAGCCATAAATTTGGCCTTATATAGTTCGCTTTATTTAGCCTCTATAAAGGTATTATCTGCGAGGAATAGTATATTATTAGTCTATAGGCCAACAATTCCGAAAGGCTTATCGCTGTAAAGCAAGTAAGGGTTATACGTGGACTGGTCTATTCGCAGCTAATTAACGTAGTGTAAATGGTAGGTCTTAAACTAGTAGTTTCCAGCTTTAGGTACTTTATAAAGTGGCTTTATAACCTTTAGAATAGAGTCCGTATTAATTCCCAATTGTTTATTTAGCTTATATAGTGGTTGTATATAGAACTCGCGGTTTAGGTTCGTAGTGGACTGGACGTAGGCTTATAAGATATCTTAGAGGTAGAGTTGTGTCTATAGTAGCATAGCAGCGATATAGAGAATCAGCCGCTGGCTAACCTGTTAAATTATTAGTAACTAAGTAAGGACTAGCTCTTTCTCTAAATCATTATAGGCCTATATAATAAGTCGTAATTTCTTAAAGGCTCTATTAGTTCCCTTATTCTTAATCTTATTAACGAACCGTAAGTTAAAGAGTTTAACCCCCTTTAGTATATCGCGTAGCTTAATAATCTTAAAGACGCCTTTCTTAAGTAGGCCTATAACCTCCTTTTATCGTAAAGCGCTAAATTAGGTGTTATCATCGTTCTATAAGTAAATAGCGATATTAGTAATATCTGTAATATCACCCGTAAAAGTACCTGTATCTATTATAGTGTCTATAGTAGCCGTGTCTATAATGGCCGTAAGTAATAGGTATTTACGGGGGCGACCTCTGCCTTGCTTTGGCGGTAGCTGTGGTTTAGCTTTAGGTAACAATTAAGGTTTAGCTAGTAAAGGTACTAGTTTAGCTAATTTAATAGGCTCTTGTAGTTTAACTAGGTCTTATGGGTTTAGTAGGTAAGGTTTTATAACCGTAGAGCGGAAGGTTATAGGCCTATTTAGTAGCTTTACGGTATAGGTCTTACCGTTAATAGTAAGTAGCGTATGTAGCCTATCCCAATAACCACTCTAGCTAGTATTGCCTTCTCTTTAGACTAAGACAGGCAAACTGGGTAGGAGGCTGTAAATGGCGTTAGTTTATAGTCCGTTTCGCATATTAAGAGCGTTAGCGATCTGTCGTTTAGCTCATAGCTTCTAGATTTCCACTATTGCTTTCTTAATAGCCGCAGCTCGCTATATAACTGAAGGTAATAGCGCGTCCAATTCAACCATTTGGGGGTAGGCTCTGAAGACTAGGAGTGTAGGGACTAGGCCTTCTAGGCTAGCTGTGTTATTAATAGCTTTAAAGGCTATTTATAGGGCTATCTCCTTGCTAATTTTAGGGATTTCAGTCGTAATGATTTGGTAGGCTCGTTGTAGCGGACCGTAGTAGCGCTCTACCATTCTAATAAAATTATGTGATTCGACTAGAACTAACTTTATAGTTACTCCTATAGTGGCAGCGTAGTGCTTAAACTCCTTGCTGATAAAGTTCTTTCTAGTATTTATAGTAATTAGGTCTAGTAGTCTTAAGTAGCTATTAATTTAGCACATCTATAGAATGTCCTAAGTATACTTAGCGCTGATATCTTATAGCTATCTGCTAGCTTAAAATCGAGTTACTTCGTTAACTACGTGTAGTAGGGGGGAGCCGCTAATATATATAATGTCGATGATAATATTATAATTAAAATTAACGTCGTCTTATAGGGTGAAGCGAAATCTACCTGGAGATCTACTATATTTCTAGCAATAGTGGTAGAGTCTAGTTAGCTCTTTAATAGCGGATCTATTAGTGTTATAGCCGTAGCCAGCCTTATTAAGAAGCTTTTGCAGTTTATTAACTAACGGGTAACTAAATTAACAGTATAGACGTTGTAGTTCTACGTTAGTTAAGTAGCAAGGGTTTATATTAAAAGACTTAACTAAATAAAACTATAAGGAGAAGCTCTATAAGAGAAATGGGTGGCCAAATTGTCTAACTACTAGCACCCTTTTAGTGCGAGTGATAATGACGTCCTTTAGGTTATCGTATTTAATATAGAGTCTATCTATATCTACTAAGCAAAGTAGGAAGGAAGTATCTGCTTTAATAATATGGAATTGTACCTTGCCTATAGGGCTATTAACGTCTATGGTTCCGATAGATATAGAGGCTCCGATCTCGAATTAGATAGTTACTTAGCCCTTAGTTAACGTATTAAGACTTATGGACTTATCTACGGCCTATAGAGCTTAGAATTAACTATAGCTAGCTATAGACTTACGTAAAGCACCTATATCGATTATAATTCCTATAAAGACCGTTAAGGTGTATTGTAACGTTATAGCTATAGCCGTACTATAGGTAAATAGGTCAGTCTCCGTATAAGGTTCCGTAGTAAACTCTATAGTAAGTTTTAAAGCCGTAAGCAGGTGTGTATAAGCCTTATTAGCTAGTTTTACGCTTATAAAGGTTGCTTCCTCTATAGTAAGTGTTTTAAAGGTAGTAATATAGGTAGAACTATCGTTAGGTTCTCCGGCATCGCTTCTAGAGTTATTAGCGTTGTATGTGTAGGCTTTAAAGTCTAAGTTATTCTCTTTATCTCTTTTATAGACGGCGACGTATTGTTTAAAGTGGTTGTTAAAGTTGCCCTTATTACGGCCCTTAATATTAATAAAACGTCTCTTATAGTCGTCTCTGGACCGATTATACTCCTCCTCTATGTATTTCTATAAACGGCAGTCCTCCTTCTTATAGACGTAGCACTTGGCCTTTAGTCTACCGTTGGTTCTATAGGGGCGATTACTACTATAGCAATTGGTGTTTCGGTCTCGATTCTGGTTATTTTAGTAATAGTATTAATCCGTAAAGAAGGCTTAATAAGACGATCTTATTAAGGCCTATAGGGGGTGTTCTTTTTCCCATATAATAATAGAGGATTGTAGCTTACTAATTAACTAAGAGAGGTCTTCTAAAGGGTTGGAGATAGTAATACGGCATACTGGTACTCCCTGGTAAGCAGTAACTAGCTTATTTATAAAAATGCGGTTTATATAGAAGTCTAGGTATAGTCCGTAGCGTTGCTTTAGCAGCTTATTTATAAGTAGTTAGAAGTTCTAATAGATTAACTTATTAGGGTTCTTATCTATAACTCCTTAGAGGGTTATACTATTCTACTCCGTAAGATTCTTATAGTAGTATTCTAGCCCTTTAAAGAACTGTTATATATGGTTATAGGCTTTAGTAAAAGGTCTTAACTTAAGGTTACTGTTATAGTAGTAGTCCTAAGCAAGCCCTTTTAGCATGCTAGGGAATGCCACTATGTAGCCTTTTAGTGGTAAGCCAGATCTCTTATAGATATTATAGAAGATAGTTAGCTTAAAGTTAAAGCTGTTGTTAACTCTATCGTACTTTTAGTCGTCTATATAGATCTTTATAATTATAGCCACCTCCTTACTATATTTAGATCCTTGCTTAGGTCCTTACTCTATACTAGGTATAGCTAGTTCGGGTAGTATATATATATATAGCTGCTGTGGTTGCTATAGCTGCTGCAGTTACTGCTCTTTTAGCTATAGCAGTTAGTTAATAAGAGCGTGGATTTAGTTGTAATTAGAGAATTAAGGACTAGGAGGGGTAGTAGGGGTAGTAGGGGTAGCGATTAGAGTAGCTGGCGGTATAGCAATCGGAGTAGATCTGGGGAGGGTAGTAGGGGTAGCGGGGGCAGCAACCGGGGTAGCTAGCGGTGCTGTGATTGGGGTAGCTGGCGGTACAGCAATTAAAGTAGCTAGTGGTACAGCGGCTAGAATAGCTGGTGGAGTTAGTAGAGTACCTAGTAGTGGGGCTGGAGGTGTAGTAAGCTTATTTAAGGTCGAATTAAGTTAATCTTGCAGAGTTGTTGTGATTATTGGCTTTACCTCTATAAGGGCCGTAATAAGCTCCTCGTCCGTCCATTTATAAAACTCTTCTTTATTAGCGACGTCCGTTAGCACCTTGCTAAGGGTATGCCTCTTATTTTACTTAATAACGTATACTCCTCTCTTAACTAGGTAGTTACGGATTCCCGCTCTAGTTTTAGATTATACTTATTTAAAGAGCTCTAGCGTAAAGTCTTTAAAGTCTTCCTAATATACTGTCTATAGTAAAAAGTCTATAAGGTTATGCCGTATATATAGGTATATCTTAGTCTCCATATACTCCGCTAGATTGTCATCTATAGCCGTCTCCAAGTTAATTCCGTAGCTATATTTAGCAATTCTTTCCTTCTAGTTAATTTCTATATTATCGTGTCTTTATATATAAGGGTAGTTGTTGTTTAGAAGTTAAGGTTAAGGTTAAGGTTAAGGTTAGGGGTGTAAAGGTAAGGGTATAAAGGTGTGTGCGTGTCCCCTTAACAAATCTACAGTTTTTAAAGACTAAAAACTAAAGACGATTCTTAGCAAAGATATGGTCCTCTAGGCGATCTTACGCGTTAGCAGTTAAGTTAATACATGGTCTCGAGCTTTAAGGTCCTCTAGGCAATCTAACGCGTTAATAGTTAAGTTAATGCGTAGTCTTAAGCTTTAAGGGGTAACGTAGCTCTCTTTAAGTAAAGATACAATTCTCTAGGCAATCTTACGCGTTAGCAAGCTGATACGTAGTCTCGAGCTTTAAGGGTAATATAGCTTTCTCCTTTAACTAAAATAGGGTAATAGCTCTGCGATTTAACGCGTTAGTAGTTAAGCTAATATATAGTTTTAAGCTTTGCTATTGCGTATTTCCTAATCTATACGTCTACTGATTAGTATTGGTATACTTACTTTATTAACGTGCACGAATATCACTTGTAGTGGTACATATGCGGTGTTGAAGTTGGTAGTTAATTGTTTTTCTAGAAGTAAGGGGTTGCTCCAAGGTTAGGTTAGCTAACCTCGCTACGTAGTCCCGTGACCACGTCACATGATTAACGTTCCGACAATAAGATTAACTAAATTATTAAGGATAGAGAGAACAAGCTAGCTAAGAAAACTAATAAGAATCCAGTTAAACGCCTTTTTTTACTTACTATATAACTTATAAGGACGTATTTTTAAAGGCGGCTTTAGATAAGTTACCCCTTTACCGGATATAATTATAATATTTAACTAGAAAATAATAACTTACTAAGCTATAGCCCGCTCTATTAATAGTTAATAAATAAGCTAAAGGCAATAAAATAGTACTTAATTAATAACCTTAATAAGGGGTTTATTAACCTAAGTTAAGCCCCTTTTACTTTCCCTATCCTATTTATAAAATAGTTTAATAAAGGCCTTTGTTTTTATATTAACTACTAAAAGTTAAATACTATTACTTAAAAGGATTAGTATTTTATTTCTTTAATTAATAAGACCCATATACGTCTAAGTTGGATAAAGATCTTTACTAAAATTAATATTCGCTAAGCTTTCTACTAAATTAGAATAGACCCTATATCTAAGGATTTAATAATATTAAGAAGTATAAATTTAGGATAAAAGGTATAAAGTACCTTAAGTTCATTATAAGTATAGATAAAATTAAAGTTAACCCTAAGAAGGTTAAAGCAATATATAACTAGAAGCCCCTTTATACTATTAAGGGGATCTAGTTCTTCCTTAGGGTTTTTTTTACCGGTTTATCTATAACTATAGAGTTATAGTAAAGCCTTTTACGGGGCTTACCTGGAAATATACGCCTTTTATCTTTAATAATAACTGTCTAAAAGCCTTTAAAGAGTTAAAAGATTGGTTTATTTCTTCTTTAAACCTTTATTACTATAACCTAGACTTTAAATTAATATTAGAAATAGATGCTTTTAACGGAGTTATAGTAGGAATCCTATTATAGCTATACCTAGACGGTAAATAGTACCCTAATACCTTTTTCTTAAAAATAATAAACCTGGCTAAGTATAATTATAAACTATATAATAAAGAAATGCTAGCTATTATCTAATTACTATTCTAATAGCGCGTTAAGCTTAAGGGTATAAACTCCCGGATTAAGATATATATAGATTATAAAGCCCTAGAGTACTTTATAAGTATAAAGTAGCTTACTAAATAATAAGCCTACTAGGTATTATGCCTAAGCCTAACCCACTTAACCATACAAACCACTAAAAAGGTAGCAGTAGTGTCTCGCGACTAAATGGGCTGCTGGTTAGAATGTCTTATAACACTAGGCTAAAACACTCTTCTAATTCTTCTTTATAATTAGATATTATTCTAGTAAGTAAAACTCTAAGGCTAATATATTAACCTAAAGGGAATAAGATATAGGACCCTAGAATAAGCTAAAAGCCTAATATTATATGCGCGCCCTCCTCTACCTTAAATAGCTTAACCCGCAAATCCTTAAGAAGCTAGACTCTAAATAGAATAATTTAGTACCTATAGAGGGTAAAGTCTTAAACAAACTAATAGGGCTAATTAATTATATCCTAACCGCGAACCGTACGGCTAACTCCTTAAACGCCCTCCATGACTAAGCTATAGAAGGTAACCCTAATTTGGAAATAGAAGAACTACTTTTATATTAAGAACGGCTTATAGTTTTAGACGTTTAATAACCTATAGATAGAACTAATCTGTAAAGCCCACTGTTAAGTCTCTACAGTATACCCTAGTTAAGATAAGACCCACTAACTACTAGCGCCCCATTACTATTAGTGAGGACTTCTATCTAATATAGAACGATTTAATAAAAACTGCTATATCTGTAAACGGGCAACGGAGATGCCGGGCAGGATCTCAAAGATCCCCCTCTACACGCGGTGTAACCGCATACTGCTTGACCTGGATCCCAAATGGTGATAGCTCCACAACCGTACTTTGATCCATCTGAGCGCCTGTCTTCTTTCTAACCACCAGCCCGAATTCACGTAAGCCCCTAAGCCGCGCCATCGGCGCGAGCAAAATATTTTGATATTGCCATTCATCTAGTTGGGGGCCGCAAAAGCAGACATTCAAGCGCTTCAGGGCTTGCATGTTCACAATAATGTCCCACGTCGGGTCCCAATCCTGTTCCAAGTCCATAGAATAAGATAGACTGCGTCCTGGACTGCCCTTGCACGGCAGGAAATTCTCGGTGAACCAGCCAATCTGCAGAGAGGTAATGGCAGCGAGACGTTGAGGCCGGACAGTACGCGCAAATGAAGTGAAATTTTCTGGGTGTGCGAAGTCGAAAGTATTCGTAGAGTAAAGAAGTTTGATTGCTTCGCAATACATTTGTCGACACGTCTGCAGCAGACCCAAGTTGATGTTCGACAGATTTATGTCTCCAACCTTGTCCGAGAAGATCGGGAAGAAGTTGTGAAGGTTGTAGATGCATCGTCGTTCAATATCGGTGCCATGCGCTAGAGAGCAACGCACGTGGCCTACGCGTCGATCCAGAGACACGATATGGAAAACCGAATGGCCCTCCAAGGCCTCTGCGAATATCATGGCTCGGATTTCTGGTGGAAGACGTGTGAAAAGAGGACATGTTTGGTCTATTTGTTTGGTCACTTGCCCAGATTTGCCAAAGAACGGAAGACGTGAGCGGGCCTTTGGAGAGTTAGAAAGCTTGCGGCGGCGGCGTGCAGGTTTCGGAGGAAGCCTTTGTTTATGTTCTTTCCGCAGCTTCTTCTGCGACTTTTCGGTGTCTGTACCGCAATAAACCATAATGGGAGGGTGACCGATATTGACAGGGAAGGTAGAAGACGAGGTAGTGTTACGACTACGACAGCGAAGTCTCCACTAGCTCTTCGCAACGGCGATTGAATCAGGAAAGCTAGATGAAGCACTTCACAGGATAGCGAGATGAGGTATAAAGGACCGAGAAGATTTCGTGAGGATATCTAAAGTTCAGGCTGTAGCTGCACGAAACCAAGCAACGTAAACGACTTCGTCGAAGGATCGAATTGTGAGGCGCAGCAGCCAAGCTACCTTCGCGAAGCTGGTCCCGGTTAAATTGTTTCTGAAGTGAAGTCCCGCTGGAGGCCTCCATTACCCGTTCGCGACGGCGATTAAGATAGAAGGAGGTTATTCAGGGCCTCTTAAGATAAGAGAAATGGGTGGGGAAAAAAATTAAGGGCGTGTTCGGTTGCAGCTCCAGATTGAATCTGGAGGCTTCAGAACCGAGTTGATCTGGAGCCTCAATCTGATCTGGAGGTGTCTGTTCGGTCAATCTGGCGACTTTCTGATCTGGAGCTCCTTCAGATCGGCAACCGCGTCAAGTTCGCACGCTTTACCGTATATAGTAGTTAAACTTAAGCTCTTAGCGTCAGATCAATTTAGAGCTTTTTTCTCCAGATCAATCGTCAAGTCAAATCTAGAGCTCTGCTCATGCGTTTACCCACCATACCCCCAACCGCCACCACCCTTACCGACGACAGATTACTACTACAGCTGCAGGCCTATACGATGTCCTCTTAATTAATTCTTATTGTCACCGTTCAGATCCGACCAGGCAGAAAACGTCGCTAATCCTAAACCCCATCTAAGGCCTTTTATTAGAACGATCAACCGAACAGTCGGCTTTATTTCAGATTAAGTACGACCACTAGATTAAGCGCCACTAATTATCTTCTAATTGACGCCGGTGAAAGCACGGATCAACGTCAGATTGAAAAAGCTCCAGATTGCAACCGAACACGCCCTAAATTGAATTATACAAAGCCACTCAAAGACTCCTGCGCTTATCAGTTCTGACCCTGTTCCAGATCGGGCGTAGCGTTATAAGCAGCGTAACCGACTGCCCTCCCGCATGTACTGCCAAAGCAGGTCAGGCTAGATTTCAACTTAGTCCATGTTTTCTATTCAAAGAGATATATTTAAATCTCTTTCATCGATCAAAGTTTCGAAGTTCATCCTCCAAATATTTGACACAACCATCAAAATCTTGAGCTCGTTAGTTCCTATGGCCAACCTTAATCTCCGAGATCCAGCCGCAGTAGCCGCTGCATTAGAAGCAATCAATCAACGCCGTACCTCTCACGCTATGAAAGACTTCCGCCGGCGCCACTTGCAGCACTCAATCGACGGATCTAGAAAGTGTGATCAGCCTACACCAACCAAAATTATCGCTGTCGTTACGCTAGTTACTCTCAGTTTCGTCTTCCTCATTCGTAGTGTCTTAGAGTATATCGAAACTCTAGTGACAGACGAAGTTATGTGGGTTTGTGTCGTTTTGGAGAGGTTCTCGGGCATGGAGCAGGCGGCTGCACGAGGAAGAGAGGATAGAGTTGGGGAGGTCTACGAGGGCCGTCATGTTCAAATTGAAGCAACGAGACGGGTTGAGGACCGCTCAACAGTCCATTGGGCTTACGATGATTTGGCGCTTCTAGCTGCTTCCGTCATCGTAGTGCGCTATCTGTGGCAATTCTTAGCTTGATGTTGTTTCACTTCTGTCTGCAGGATCTGTGGAAGAGACGTGAGAACCAGTGGGGTGGAGTCTGCCGTGGAACTGTCAGACAGGCGGCATTGTTTAAGTATTCCTTTTGTTAACTCATTATTTATCAAAGGACAGTTATCTTTATAAGCTGAAAAATTTCTTTATCTAGCTGATTTGCATTTTGTCTGACCCCTCTGATCTTTGAAGTTTAACACGCCTAGAAGAACAGGCTACATAACATGCGGGTCGTTAGTACCCCAACGAAAATCTTGACCCGAGGTTATAAAGCTTTAATTTAGAGTCTTATTGTATAGGGTTTAATATATATATATATAGGTATTTTCTTAAAAGTTTCCTAAATAGAAGGTTAGGTCTATAATAAACTTTTCCCTTATATTAGATCTATAGAAGGTCCCTTCTTATTTATCTAAATTTAGTAGTTAGTAGTTATATTTATCTAGCCAGTTTACTAGTTCTTTAGCCTCTCTAATTAGATTTCTAGCTAGCGCGTTCCACCATATATAGTATAGGTTATAGTCTCCTATTAGTATAAAAGGGAGGTCTATTTCTAGTTCTAGAATAGCCCTAGAGATAGTAGTTATACTATTTCTTTAGGTTCTGGAATTCTTATCTAGTTATCTCTTATTATAAATATTAAATAATAGAAATCTTTTAAACTGGCTATAGATTTCTAACGCTATAATATCTATATCTTTATAGATATCCTCCCTATTTCTATATTATAGAATACTAAAACTAGTTTTCCCTATATAGATAGCTACTTTAAAGCGAATAGCTAGATTACTAGGGAGGATAAGGTTAAATATAGGATGCGGGATAGAGAAGTAAGATCCTTTTTATCTGTCTTTCTAGGTACTAGGTTCTTATACTAGGATAATATCTATTTTTCTCCTAAATCCTATTTCTAGTAGAGTTTGCTATACTTCTTATTTTTTTTCCTATATTGTATTATATAAAGGAGATTTCTCCTCTAGCTTTAAAAACTAGAAAGATTTCTTTTTTTTCCTATATAGAACCTTTTAAGCTTATACTTATTAATATACTAGTTTAGCTGCTTTAAGAGACTCGCAGTCTTTACTATTAGTAAAGTATTCTTCTTTATAATTATAGTAAAGAGGGGTAGTATATTTATAAGGTTTACCTATTATATTACAAATAGAATAGGAGTAGTCTTTAGATAAATATGCTGCTATATAAAAACAATAGGCCCTAGTAGAGCATCTATCTCCTATATGGCTAAATTTTTAGCAACTTGTATACTATATAGTAGGAGAGACTTTTAGGTACTTTACTACCTTAGCAGCTACCCCTACTATTAGGATTTCCTTTTACTTAAGGATTTCCTATATTTTCTTCTTATTTTCTATAGTAAAAACTATAAAGCCGAACCTAGTATATAGATTATATCTTTTTTCCCTAAATAAGATCTATCTAGGTAGTCCCTGTATTTTAATAGGATTAAAGGTCTCTATTTCTTCTTTTAAAAGCTTAGAGCCTTTAAGCTCTAGAAAAGTAGAGATAGGGACGCTATAGGCTACTACCTAAGCCTAGGGCTCTAGCTTTTATTTACTTTTAGAAGAGAAGTAGTTAAACTAGATTTCCTTATATTTAACTAAGAACTCTATATTATATTCTTTTAGGCCGTCGAAATCGGACTCTGCACCTGTACGTAGTGACGGCTACAAACCTGGTCTTTGAAGTTCAGATCTAAAGCCAACGCAGAGACGTCGCACAGCGTGTGGACAAGACCTGTGGTAGTTATAGGCGTTAAGGGCGGTGGTGAAAAATTTTTAGATGGTGAGATCTTGAAAACCACTACTATTAGCTCTCTACAGTACGACGACTACTATATTCTCCTATCTAGGGCACCTGTACGATCTAATATAGATGCACAGTATTCGATATTACCCCCCGTCCCCCAGTGGAAAGTATTAATAACCTTATATTAACGAATAAGCAAACGCGAATAAATGAACGAATGAGTAAATATACGGCCCCTCCTAACCCCTAGGGCGATCGCCCGCGGAGTATGCGGTCACTCGCCGTACTACTATAATACTACTAAAAGCGGTAGCTGGATAACCCCGTATGGTTTTCCTTGTCTCCTCTTAACGGAGTGGTGCCCTTAGAGAGGGCCTAGTAACTAGGGCCTAGGCATAAAAGATACCTAAATACACACACACATACATATCCCGCTTTTATCTTTTAGTTTTAGGATAGTAGAACGGATAAATCCCCCTTACGCCTTTAATAGGCCTTAGGGGGGGGGGAGGTATGGCGTATATAGCAATGGTTAATAAGAGATAGTATATAGGGGTGGTTAAGATATGGGGCATAACTATAAGCACATAGTAATTGATCGGCAAGGCCTAGCTAGGACGTAGTGAACCCTAGCTTTGGATAAGCTAGAGAGGGAAGTAGTAGTTCCTAAGGAGTTCGAAATATCTAAGGAGGAGGACGAGCTATAGGCCCGTAGGGCCGCTGCTCATATAGGCATAGTAATTTGGGGTTTTTTATCCTACTAAGGTGGCTTATAGGGTTTTTCCTCCCCCCTAATAGCAAGGGGTTTTTCCTATTAATATTACTTTCCCCTTATGTACGGAGTAGTCTGCGTAGGCCTAGATAGGATCTGTATCAGACGTTAATTAAAGAATCTACTACTATATTATATTCTTCTATAGTTATAAGAAGAATATTCTACTTTTCTCTAGTTTTAGCTATAGTAGCTATTACTAGCCTCTTTATTTACAACTTAGATATAACTAGTTAATTAACTTAATTTCGTAAAGAGAAGATATCTAGAGACTAGTCTTTTTGGTTTATAACTAGAACTAATCTCCTTTCTTATAGCTATTTCTTTTTTCCTTTAGTAAAGGTAGGGTTAGTAGAACTAGTAGTACTACTAGCTACCTTACTAGTAGGGGGAAATAAGGAGGGGGGGAAGGAAGAAGTAGTAGAAGAAAAGAGGCTCTTCTTTACCTTCTCTATATAGGTTTAGGTTTTTAAGACTACCTCCTTATAGAAAGCTCTTACTTCTTCTACTAGTCCCTTTAGGACATCTCTTTCCTTTCCTTCTTTTTCTTTTATAAAGGGGTTTTCTCCTACTAGGATACTTTATACGTAGTCCCCTAGTAGTCTAACTTACTCCTTTTTTTCTTCTTCTTCTTCTTTTTAGCCCTATATAGGCCTGGTTTGGATTTTCTAAGGCCTTTTATAGGTAGTATTTTAGAGAGAGAGAGGGAGAAGGTATACTAGCCTTAATAGGCTTAAGTATTAGTGTCTTTCTTCTTTAATAGTTCTTTTTTAGAGAAGAAAGAGATTATAAATAGCTTCTTTTATTTCCCTTCTTTTTTTCTAGATCTTTTTTAGATAGGTAAAGGGAAGATAGAAGAGAAGAAGTAGATAAGGATTCATTATCGCTTATCTATATAGCTTTTTTTTACCTCTAGGAGGCTTTTTAGGCTTTATAGCCTAAGGATCCTTTGGCATTTTTATAGCCTATAGCTTATAGGGGGGGGGATTCCTAGTTTTTTTAGTAGATAATAACCTCCTTAGGTCCCTTATCTCCTATTATAGAGGTAAAAAACTAGGTAAAAAGCCTTCCTAGTTTTTACTATTCTTCTTTATCCTTTTTCCTTACTAACCCTACTAAAGAGTTTCTAGGGAAATTAGACTAAAAGGTAGTAGAAAAACCGAGTTAAAAGACTATAATAGTTATTTTCTTCTTAGTTAGATATAGAAAAAACTACTAGAAAAAATAACTTATTAGGCTTTTACTAGCAGAAAAGCCGGAAAAGGCAATCCTTTTCTTACTAAGGAAAATCTAACTAAAAGAGATATAGAAAAGTACCTACACCCCCTATTTTATTAGGCTTTTGCTTTATTAGAAAAAAAACCTAGGAAAAGTCTATTTGTTAGTTTTAGTATTCCTATCCCTATCTTGCCTATTTTCGCTTATAAGCTAGGACTACTCTAAGAAGAATTTTCTGTTAGGGAAAGGGGGTAAAAGGGTAGATAAATCCACCTCCAGCTCGCTAGGCAATAGGAATTAGGTCATGAAAGTGGGAGAATCGATTGTTTTTGATTGAAAGATGGGTATGAGTAAGTTTTGAAGTGCAGCGCCACCTTTTGGTAAGGTTGTATGTGCGGTAAAAGTTTTTATAAAGTATCTTATTAATACCTATTAACCCTATATTTACTTATTTTAAATCTTTAAACTCTAAACGATTAAGCTTAATAAAAGGAGAAATATCCCGTTTTGTTAATTCTATAGAGCTATAGAGTGCCTGCCCTACGCGCTATATACCCCTTATATTAAGCGGTTAGTGTAGTATAATATACGCCCAATCAAAAGTAGTACCAGGGGCCGTAAGGCGGCCTTCTTGTATAACTCGTAGTGCTATAGCTTCCCCTTCGCCTTCCCCCCTTATCCCCCTACCGCTTTAATGCCGCTGCTGTAGCTATAGTAAAGGCCTAAGTCTAAGCTTAAGCTCGAGCTCCAGCCTAACTAGCCGCCTGTATATTGTATATGCCGCGCGGTAAAGATTATAACGGTTTTATGGCACGAGTAGACTGTTAGTGTAACCGGCTACCGGACCCTGCATATTGCCCTGTTTCACTAGCGTCAGCACTACCCTCGTATGTCTCGGATATAGTTGAAATGACTTATAGGCTTCGGAGTTAGGGGTCTACCTTCATGTATTTATATCACTTGATTTCCATAGATTTACAATTAAGTCGCTTGTTCAATACCTACACACTGTAAAGCTTACAGTTAGGTTAGGGGGTAATCCATCTATTAACGCGCTAGATTCTAAATAGGGCAGCCGATAGAGAGCAGGCCGCTAAAACGAGCTCCAATGGTACCTGTTAAGGCTTAAGGGTAAACCTAATGCAAGAAAAGATATAGTGCTCCCTAGATTAGCTTTGTAAGCGGCTTTGAGCTGGTAAAAGGCTTAGGCTTATAGAAATCTACTTTTTCTTATGCTTTTAAGGTGTATATATATATTTAAGCTTAGAGCTAGCTCTGCGTATTGCAATCGTTAAGTACTAAAAAAGAGGAGCTCCAGCTGGCTATTAAGACCTGCCGCGGATATAGGGTAATAGTGGGATCCGGGTAGAGATGATATAGCCGGGGGCGTAATCGCGGACAATAGAATTCTTATGCGAGAATGATTAAATTCTTTACTAAAACTTGAAATAAAAGAAATACATAAGGCCAGATCTAGAAACATTAAAAAAGTTCCCATATAAAGACCCCTATGAACTTTGCAACGACCCGAAGCCCACTTAAACATACTTGAAGAAGTTCCCACTGAACAGCCCCATAAGCGTGGCCACAAGTCCAAGCCCCCTCGTGTAACCAACCACCCCTCGCCACCACACCGGAATAGATAAACAACCGCCGTATGCAATAAGCGAGGTACTTTTAGGGGAAAACTGATCTCACCAAATTCTATTTCTGCTTTTGAACCTGAGCATACAGGGTTTAAAACAGAGTAATGACTAAGCGGACCTGAGCTTGTGGCGGTGCAATCCTGAGCATGTCGTGGCAGCCCTGAGCAAGCCTGAGCATGCCAAGACTGGCCCGAATCTGGGACAGCAAGCTGTCCCAGATTCGGAACAACCCCCTACTCAGTGGCCCAATTCTTGACACCGGTGGCCTGTATTCAGGACTCCAAGCTCGTTTACACTTTCCTCTTAGATATCACGATAAAAAGGACCAATGCAAGGTATTTATTTCTGCACTACAACGGTCAGCTATTTACTCGCCTCTTTAGTGTCGAAGTCTCCTTTATCTGTTGGTTCCTTTCTCTTTTTTCCTTCTTAGCAGCTTTCTTTGCAGCAGCCTTCTCGGCTTCGAGCCGCTTCTGCTCCCTTGCAGCGCCTCCGCCGTATGCCTCTTGCCACTCCTCTAGCTTTGCCGCTGGAATCATCAAGAATAGCGGCCGCGGTTCGCCCAACGCGTGGCCTTCTGCCAACGTATCTGCAGCCCAGGTATCAGGAATTTTCGGTACAGACTCAACTCCCAGCTGCTCGAAGATGGATTCGGTGGTTTTAGGCATAAACGGAGAAAGAAGATTCGCAAGTAGATGTATATGGTTCAGGGCTGTACCGACAACGTTGACGCAAAGTTCGGGATTCTCGGCAAAGAGACGGTTGTCGAGTTTATTGTCCTGTAAGAACTTATTGCCAAGAGCTGAGATCTGGAGGATAGTTGACAATCCAAGACGCAGCCTCATATTTTCGAGGTGGGTGATATAGGTTGTAAGTAGGATATTGACATTTGACTGGTGATCTTCCGAAACCGTGTAGTGAGGTACAACACCCTCCATCTTTGCGTGACAGAACTTGATTACTCGATTCACCAAGTTGCCAATGTTTTTGAGTAAATCGTTGTTGTTGACGCTGATAAACTCCTCCCACTTGAACTCAGTATCGGTGCCGCTTTCCGGGCGTCTGGACAGAAGGTAATATCGCCAGATATCCGCATCGATGCCAGTATCTCTGGCGCTATTACCAAAGACACCGACACCTTTCGACTTGCTGAACTTGCCACCTTCGTAGCTGAGGTACTCTGTTGCAGAAATGTGCCGAACTTGCGTCCAATTGTCACCGGAGCCGATTTGAGATCCCGGAAACACCTAGAATACGGTTCAGTCAAGAGATTGACGAAGTTGCAGTGAATGGTGACCAACAATGCTGTGAAATGATACATTGTCTTTCCCGAGAAAGTGGTACAACTCCACTTCCTTGGGGTTCTTCCACCACTGTTCCCAATTGCGCCCATCAAGATTGTCTCCGTCAGTGTAATTCTTGGTAATACTCGGGTAACCAATGCAGGCGTCGAACCACACGTAAAAGACCTTAGAAGCATAGTCTTCGGAGTTCAATCCTTCGACATGAGGAATTGGCACGCCCCATCGGAGGTCGCGTGTGATGGCCCTTGGATGTAAGCCTTTGTTAATCCATGATTGCGTTATTGTTACAGCATTTGCGGTCCAGCCCCGACTAGCGTCGTTAAACCAGGTAACAATCTTGTCGGCCAGACTGTCCAAACGAAGGAAAAGGTGCTTTGTATTTCGTTTCTCCGGTTTCGCCCCGTCGAGCTTGCAGCGCGGGTTCAACAACCATCCTGTCGCTTTGGCATCAGCATTCTGACCATCTTCAGGTGCTTCAGGTGAATCGGTTGATTCCGGTTCGAATGGGTCCCTGCGATACGTTAGCATCTCGCTACTTTAATGCCGAAAAATGGGCTCATGCATTAGTCGGCCGCAACTATCACATTGATCGCCGCGTGCGTCAGGAGCATGGCACAGGGAGCATTCTCCCTCGACAAAACGATCAGCCAGGAAACTAGAGTGGACTTGACAGTACGGTTGCACAGTCTCGCGCTCTTCGATGAAACCGTTGGCCCATAGCTTTCTAAAGATATCCTGAACGATCTGTGTATGCTGGGGCGTTGGGGTTTGGCCGAATATGTCAAAGTCAATTCTGAACCAGTCGTAGATGTCCTTGTGGATTTTGTGGTATTTCGCACACAGGGTGGCAGGATCGACACCTTCTTCAAGGGCCTTTGTTTCGCTTGCGGTGCCATATTGATCCTATCTAGATGTCAGTAGATTACAGCGGGCCATGCGAATGTACACTAACAGTTCCACAGACGTACAGTGTACGCAAGCCTCGAGCGCGGAAGAAGCGCGCAGCCGTGTCGCCGGAGAGCGTACTTCCAATTAGATTCCCAAGATGTGGCGTTGCGTTAGAGTAGGGCAAGGCCGATGTGATAAGTATGTTGCGTTCGCCCGGTACTGGCAGCACTGGAATGGTGAGGCTCGCCATTTCGAGTCGTGCTGAACGTTGGAAGTTGGCTGGTACATGACGAGGTTGCTGGAGCTGGAATAAAGGTCGCGATGATTACCTTAGCAAGCTTAGATAGGGTACCTCCCCCCTCCGTGCACGGTCCCACTCAATGCACACCAAAATCAACTATTGCCAAGCCTCGATTTGAGGCCGTAGAATCACATAGAGTTAATAAAATCGTCTATATTTTTGATGTAGTAATCTACTAAGTTTCCTCATTCGAATGAGCTATTGTATAAGATTTTCCGACCATAGGAAGTTGTTGAATTTAGTATTAAGCGTGAGTAGCCCTAGATATAACCACTCCATCTATCTCCTCAATTACAACCTTTAAAATAACAATAAGAGATTACCTAGAAGCTTGTTTATTCCGTCTACCTTTTCTTATCAGCTTAAGGTCGTTTTAAAGCTATAGATTTGCTACGCGAGCGTTTACAGCCTTCTCTCTCTAGCGGCGTTTTTTAGCTGCCTCCTTCTCTCGTTAAACCTTGGCTTATATTCTAGCCTGCTTCCTCTACACTATCGCAAGCTGTCGTTCTTCCTTTATAAGTTGCTTCTGAATCTTCTTATCCTATCAGCGTACCTCCTCTTAGTGTTGTAGTTGTTTACGCTTCTCTTAAAGCTCTATCGCTCGCTAGATCTTTAAGGGGCTAAAGAATATAGCCTTACAGTTAGTTTCTGCACGTAGTTTATTAAAGAGAGGCTTACCATAAGCTCTCTTCTTCTTTTTATTACTAAACGCCTTTTAAAGGCCCTTATTTTCTAAGCGGAGGAGAGCAATATTAGTAGTAAGCTTAAGAACCGTATTTTCGAGCTTTTTAGCCTGCGGCTCTATAACCTTATTAACTACGTCTTATAGAAGCTTGCGCACCTTCCTCCAATTACTTACTAAGAGGGCTAAGGTATTTAAGTCCCTTAATAAGGGCCGAGAGGCTATTTTGCCTTACTTTTATTAGATCTTAATAGCGCTAAGAACGACCTTTAGATTAAGTGGATTCAGCCTAGTATCTGCCCACCTACTAAGTATATTATTCCCAGTAAAGGCCCTATTATAGGCAGCCCAAAATAGACGGAAGAAATTATATTTTATGACAGAGGAGAGGCCCTAACTCTTATAGATAGGGTTATTAAGTTCTTGGCTGTAATACGTGCTAAGAGGAGAGAAGAGACTAATATTAAGAGGCTGTAGTTAGTGGGTTAAATAAGGCGGAAATACAGCTACTAATATCCTGTGCTTATGGCTCCAGTTAAGGAACTTTATATTAATATAAGATCCGTGCCTATCTAATATTAAGAGCCTCTAGAATCTTCTATTTCTAGCCTTTTTCTTTATTTCTACATTAAAGAGGTTAGTAAGCCATAAGAACCCTATCTCCTTATTCGTCTAACCCGTTATAGTAGATAAGAAGAAAACCCGGTATTGTTTAGGGTTAAAATCTTAAAGCTAGGAGTCCTGGAGATTGCCAGAAATAGCCTAATAAATTAGGCCTAAAGGGAGGCTTATTCCGTCGGCGCAGATGCTTATAATTACTATAATCCACTCTCTATTACCGTCTTAATTAGCGCCAAGAAGCTTACCTCGAACTACTTCTGACTTAGTGTAGATTCTCTTGCCCTTATTAAGTACCCCAATAAGAAAGCCTTTTTCATCCATATTGTATATATTATACACCTTAATCTTATACTTTTTAATCTTTTCCCTTAATAACTCGTAAAAGAGCTTGTATTAATATGCATTATTAGCCCTTTTATGGGCTATATTAGCTAGGGCTAAATAGCTTAATTTTATCTTATCCTTATGGCGCTTAATAAACCGCGAAACCTAGTTCTTTCTAGGCGTCATTCTCAAGATCTTAAAGGTGAAATTTCGCACCATTTAAGGTGTAGGAGGTAGGCCACGTTCGGTAAGAAGATTAATGTACCTAAGAAGAGTCCTTTCCTGCTATATTAATAGAAGAGATTTTATTTCCGTCGCATCCTCTCTAGCGCGAGTAATCTGCCGATGACGCCGTGAAAGCGTAGTACGATTAACATTAAATTCTTTGGCTGTCCGAGTGTAATTAGGAGGATCTTGTAGTTCCAATGCAGCAAGAGCGGCGTCAATTGGGTACATTTTAATTGTATACGATAGAGTTGAATTTTTGGTGATTTTGGATTTTGGTGTGCATTGAGTGGGACCGTGCACGGAGGGGGGAGGTACCCTAACGTAGTCCACGGGCTAGTGACTCACACGGGCCAGTGACTCACCCCACCAAGAACGCGTCGCGATCTTTTTTACTACTGCTATGGCTACACCACAACAACAAGCAGCCTTACACAAAGAAGGTAGGCTTAAACTAGCTATTCAAGCCTACAAGCAAGGCCATTTTTGAAGCTATCCCTTGCAACGTTAGGGTCCTTAGAGTAAGTGGTCCGTGCAGGAACACGATAATATTTCTGAGTACGGGCACCAAAATCAGCCAATCTAATTGGTTGGTTCTTATCGATAACCTAAGGACCCGAATTGACGTTGCAAGGGATAGAGCCCCCGCAATAACTATCACATATCGGGGGGGCTGATTTGGCGCGGTTACGACCCGGGTTAATACGAGGTTAGGGCCACCCCTGCTGATAACGCGCCCGAACCCCGCACGAGGTCGCGCAGCGACCGCCCCCGAGTATTTTCGCACGCGATTTTGGGCGAAAAGGTACATAATTTGTGTTAGATCGGTACTTCTGGACGGTCGCGTAATGTTGCTCTGAATTTACAACACCTAAACGGGCTCTATTCCTACATTAAGGCGTCTCAGTTGCTGTAGTATAGTCCTATATTAAGACGTCTCGGTCACTGTAGTATAGTCCTACATCAAGGCGTCTCGGTCAATGCAGTGCAGTCCTATATTGAGACGTTTCGGTCACTGTAGTGCAGTCGTACATTGAGGCGTCTCGGTCACTGCAGTGCAGTCCTATATCAAGACGTCTCGGTCACTAGTACAGTCCTACATCGAGACGTCTTGGTTACTGCAGTGCAGTTATACATCAAGGCGTCTCGGTTACTGCAGTGCAATCGTATATAGAGGCGTCTTAGTCACCGTAGTGCAGTTATATATTAAGGCGTCTTAGTCACTACAGTAAAATAACTATTTAGATATTCTTATAAAGCTAATCTAAAGAACGCCGACCTCGTAGCTGTTCCAGCTGGTTGATAGCCTATCTCTCGTCTCTTGCCGTACCGTTTTCTACGCGCCGTCTTATATCCTTAATTATCCTACGGCAACGGCTATAGAATATAGCCTCGCCGTTAACCCGCTAGTGTGCCCCCTAGCAGCAATTAAGAGCTTTAATTAACGGCCTACCCGCTAGCCTTAAAGTCCACTTAGTTTAGAGCTGGAAAACCGAATTACTACCTTAAAGCATTTTATATTTCCTTAGCGGCACCTATAGGTTAAAGATAAATAGGAGAGATAGTTAAGTGTTAGCTTATACCTATACTAGTAGGGGTAATATAAATATAATAGACGGCTAAGTAGGTGGTGCGGATATTATAAACGGCTAAGTAAATAGTGCGGATATTATAGATGTAAGGACGTGGAGGGACTTTAGGGAAGATTTAAAGGAATGATATAAATTCTATCTAAATCTAAGGGTATATAGCTCTTGCTAAGAATAAGACGTTATGTAAAGAAGAGAAAGGAATAACAAGAGAATTATATAATTAAATAATTAGGGGCTTAGTGGTCGATGCTTGCGCATATACGCACGCGGTCTTCGACGGACTTCGGTAATTCGATTGATCTAGCAGATTTTGGTTAAAGCGTCGGAATTTATCTATTAAGTGTTTTACTAAGACATTCCTACTGTAACTAGGCTAGTCCTATTATAGTACCCCCCCTTTTAGCTAAGGGTCTAAATAATTTAATTTTAGTTAAGACTTATAACTTATTGCGTGTCGTGTTTCCGCGTCGGGTGGCGATATAGGGTTTTACTAATTCTATCGTTAAATGGACCAATTAGGATTTTCTATCCCCGGGATAGAAAATCGCTATTAGCTCGGTTAAGGCGGTAAGCAGAACTAATATCTTTATAGTGGGTCTTAGTAAGGCGGATTTAACTAATTAGATAACTTTAACTGGTAGTTAAAGTTCCTTAATATCTTGCGTGTTATATAATCGTATTATAAACGTTATAACGTATTTTAAGTTATTTTTAATTTCAAGCTTCCTGCTATCATGTTTTATGTATTTATATTGGGTGGCAATTATTTGCTTTTATATTGCGTCTATCTAGCTAAAGTAAGCCGCGAAGGATGGTTCTTGTGGAATTCTTTTACTAAGGAAAGTGTATTAGTCTTAATCTGGTTATAGGTTTCCTAAGTTTATATTTTATATTCTTCCCATTTAATAAGAAGTTTAAATTATTTAGATTATATCTTCCATTATATATTGTTAATTAAGTTAATAAAGTAAGAACTGTTACCGTTGTTAATAATTATAGAAGGTAGTAGTAGTACTTTGTAAGTTATAGGTTTACCCTTTAAGGGTTACAGCAAGTTTACGTAAAACGTTAGATGTATTTTTATCTTAGTTAGCAGTTTAAGTTTATAAGCGTATAGGCTTAGTTTCTTCTTAACTTAGTATAGACCCGTAAACTTCTAGTCTAGTTTCTTTAAAGGTCGTTAAGTCTTTAGGTTTTATATATTTAGGTAAACTATATTACCTTCCTTAAAGTCCCACATAGGAGCTCGTCCTTTATTTGTATACTATTTGTATACTATTTAAGCGTACGCTAATTTACTTTATAATAGTTCCGTTAACTACTTTATTTAATTAGCAAAGTTATATACATTAATTAATTAAATCCTCTTAATTATAGGTCCTATTATATTAATTTTGGGTTATAGTTCAAATTTAAGTTAAGGGTTTTATTCGTAGGTTACGTAGAATAGTATTACACCTGTTAATTCGTTTCTCGTATTATTCGCAGTAAACTTAGCTAATAATAGCTATTTCTCCTAGTTATCTTACAGGTAGGAGTAGTATATTCGTAGGTATGTTCTATAATCGCGTTTACAATTTCGGTTTAACTATCTATCTCCAGATAAAATGCAGTTAAGAGTTATATTTATATACTTAATTGTTTATATAGGGCTTATTAGAAGTCTAAAATAAACTGGCTTCTATAGTCGGATATTATTTGTCGGAACATATAACCTAAGGCTAATATCACGTAATGTCGTAATCGTAGTCTTGTTAGGTTGTATAATCGTTGTCTTTTAATTGTATATAAAGAGGTGCAATTTAAGGGGTTTCCTGAGCTCGCTTAGCCCACGTGATTGCGACCATAAATTCCTATTTGAACTCGTTTAGACACTGGCGGTACTTGAAAAATGAAACTACTAGTATAAAAAGATAGTAAAAAGAGATACTATTAAACGTTGTACGTTCCTAACGTTTTACCTATTCCCTATTGTTTACCACTAAGATTAATTTTGAGCTTTGACTTAAGCTAGGAAAAGGGCTTAACGAGCTTGCTCTTGCTGTTAAATCTCTTCTTAATGTTAAGCTTCGATTTAAGCCTAATAAGCTTATCGTTGAACTTCTTCTAGATGTTAAGCTTTAAGCTAAGCTTGGCGAGCCTGGCGAGCTTGCTCTTATGCTTCCTTTTACTATTTACCTTCTATCTACTCTATAAGTACGCTTATAAGAGAGTAACGTCGATTAGTTAGTTGAATTTAAAATCCTTAGCTTTTAAGGTACGTAATTAGCTCTTATAAGGTCTTTCTAGTAATAAGAGCAAAATCGGCTATTATGAAGCCTTAAGTTTGTAGAAATTGTGGAATTTATACCAAATTAGAAAGTTATATGGCGTCCCTTATAATTTAAATGGTTCTTTTGTTAGAAATAAAGGTAGGTATAATAGCAGGTTGCGGAGGTTCGTATGAGTTTGGCTGTTATAGCTTTTTAGCTTTAGTTAACGAAGAGGGTAAAGCTAGCGGAGCTTCCGCGGATAGAGCTTGCGTGGATGGAGCTTGTATGGGCGGAGCTTATATAGACGGAGGTTACGCGGACGGAGGTTGTGTAGACGGAACTTAAGCAGACGGAGCTTGCGTAGACGTAGCTTGCGCGGACGTAGCTTGTATAGGCGGAGGTTGTGTAGGCGGAGCTTGTATGGACGGAGCTTGTGGGGACGGAGTTTGTATAAATAGAGCTTGGGGTGGAGCTTATATAGACGGAGCTTAAGCAGACAGAGTAGGGAGGTTGGGTAGAGGATTGTCCTTTAAGGCTTACGGGCCTATTACATTATCGTCTTAAGAGTTAAGCTTCTCTTGGTTGTTTGTTTAGTTTTAATTTCCACTAGAGTCTACCTGTTAATTTCCAGAGTCCACCTATGTCTCGTCCTCATCTGACGTCTTAATAGTCTCTTCCTTTAACGTCTTATCTAGCTCTTTCTTTAACGTTGTATATGGCAGGCCAGTAGGGCTGTTAATTAATGTATAAGGTAGGGTAGGCTAGTAGGGCCGTTGATTGACTGTATGTGGTAGGCTAGTAGGGCCGTCAATTAAGGTATAGTAGGCTAGTAGGGCCGTTAATTGAGGTATAAGGTAGGGTAGGCTAGCAGGGCCGTCGATTAACTGTATGTGGCAGGCTAGTAGGGCCGTCGATTGAGGTGTAGTAGGCTGGTAGGGCCGTCGATTAGTAGAAGCCTAGCTTATGGTGTTCCTAATACTAGAATTAATTAGTTCGCTGCCGTACGCTCTAAAGATTAATAGGGAGGTAGTAATAGTAAAAAGAGAGCTACTAAACGCTCTAAAAGCTGCCGAACGCTTTTTACCTTTCTACTACTCTTTACGATAAAGTAAGTAGCTGACTACTAAACGTTATACAATTTGCTTAATCTATAAGACTACCAAACGTTTTCTTAAATTGTAATCGTAGAATGCCCTAGGTTAAGTGCTTAATCTATGCGTATTTATTAATTAATGTTGGAATACATAACCTAAGGCTAATATCACGTAATGTCGTAATCGTAGTCTTATTAGGTTGTATAATCGTTGTCTTTTAATTGTATATAAAGAGGTGCAATTTAAGGGGTTTCCTGAGCTCGCTTAGCTCACGTGATTGCGACCATAAATTCCTATTCGAACTCGTTCAGACATTATTAAATTAGGAAGTCCGTGTAGCTTAAAGATATACTTAATAAAATATTCAGCTACTAATATTGCATTAATTAAGTCTATAGGAATTATATATCATATTTTTATAAGACGGTTAATAACTACTATAACATTTGTAAACCTATTACTGTTAGGTAGTTCAACTATAAAGTTAATTAAGATATCTTGCTATCTTTGTATTAGAATTAGTAACGGTTAAAGTACTCCTTACTTCTTTATATAAGAGGTCTTCCTACACACGCATATTCTGTATACTTAGATATATTTTTATATATAGTTGTGCATTATAGGCTAGTAGTATACTTATTAGATAATCTTATAGGTCTTTATATAGCTAGGATGCCCTACTATAGGGGAATCGTATACAAATTTAAGTATCCCAAATCGTAAGGGTTTGGAATTTAGGACTACTATCTTTTATTAATAGTACAACCGATTATTACGGATTTCGCATTTAGCGAGTGTAATATCCTTATATTGCTATTTCCTTATTTAAATCGCTTTTATTATATCTGCTATCTAGGGGTTATTTTTATATTCGTGTTCTATTAATTTATTAACTTTTATATCCCATTTATCAATTTCTAATTTATTCCTATTAAGCTCTATGTTTAGGAATATAGGGCATAGTTTCTTAAAGCGTTTAGGGGGTAGTAGAATTCGTAATTAATTTATAATCCGGCCCGCGAAGCCCTACTGCACGCGTCCACGTCGCCGCGGGTAGAAACATCATCGGGAAATCATTCCTTATGATGGCTAAGTGCAGAGGCGATGGAGGAGAGCCGTCGCAGCGCGCGCAGCGCGCTGGTGTTGCAACTCTGTGGTATTAAGCCTGCGACGCGTACATCGCCCTTAATAACACCAGGAGTCCTACTGCCCCCGCTTAAGGCTCCTGCCATACCATCTAGGGGGGCCATTAAGGGAAACTGGGATACGAAAACTGCCTGACGTATAACTACCTGGCTTATAGCCAGGCCCGAAACTGGCCTTATTTAGCTAGTTAACGTAGACGCGCCCTAGGCGTACAATAGGATACCCTTAGGCTTGCACTAGCTCTAAGACCAAGAGAATACGGCAAGGGCGTAGGGAACCTCTTTTTATAAGAACTTGTTAAGGTTAACGCGTCGCAGATACTTTATATGAAACTTATTAAGGCCCCAAGGCCACCGCGAAGAACTTATTAAGGCCCTGCCTAGAAAACTCGTTAAGGCCCCTCTATAAGGGCCTATCTAGTATCCGGTACACCTAGGTAACTTAAAAGAGGGTCTTAATAGGCGTAGTGCGCGCGACCTAGACGACGGCGACGCGCCAGTAACGTAACGGCAACGTAACGGCGACCGGATGGCGACCAGACGGCTTAACGAGGTAAAAACATAGGCAAAGCTCTAGGCAGCAGAAACACAGGCCAGCTTTAACGGCCCTATAGCGTTTAACTTACAGTCAACTTATGGTTAACTTACGGTTGACTTATAGGCGACTTACAGGAGGGTTTTAATAGGCGTAGTGCACGTAACCTAATGCGCATATACACAAGGCGACTTATAAAAGGGTCTTAATAGGCGTGGTGCACGTAACCTAATGCATATATATGGGGGAGGCTACAGGGGAAACATAGGCCAGTTAGATAAGGACTTAATAGTTAGAGATATAGGCCAGCTTATAAAAAGGGGGGATATAAGCTTAGTTAGTAGGAGGGGGAAGAGTAGGTCGCCTAGTGCGGGACCTAGTCTCTACGGCCCCCCTCCTATAAGATACGGTTAGCCTATTATAAGGAGACTCTTATAGGTAACGCGAAACGGGAACTAGTAGTATATAGGGTGTTGCGCCCCTATATTACTACTGGCTTCCTATAGGGCGTAGTATATAGTAGCCACTGCTGGCTCTAAGGACCTTATCCCTTAACTAGGCTCTGACCTTTAGTGCACCTAGTAGGTAGACAGGATTACACCCTGGCTAAAGAGACTACTACGTGGCTTAAGAGAACGGATGTGCGTGTTAGTATATTAACAAACGGAACCGTTCGCCTCTAGGGCGGCTTACCAGTGAGATATGCTTAAGGAGTAAATAGGAGTTACTTAGGCGGGAAAGGCAGTAGCTCAGCCTTGTCCGTAGAAGGTGTACCTAACTATATTATAGGATACAGCTACAACGCCTCCGTAGGATTACGTTAGTAGGCGCGAAAATAGGAGTTGCAACCCCTAGAAACGGCAGCTTATACCCACGCCGGCGGAAATAATAAAGAAGGCGTGA
This sequence comes from Cenococcum geophilum 1.58, assembly GCF_001692895.1. Classification (NCBI taxonomy): domain Eukaryota; kingdom Fungi; phylum Ascomycota; class Dothideomycetes; order Gloniales; family Gloniaceae; genus Cenococcum; species Cenococcum geophilum. The sequence continues at coordinate 265,849 of NW_027137631.1, forward strand.
AACTAGAGGCTATAGAAGGCTCCTAAGCCGTACAAAAGCGTACCAACTCTAGGAGGAAACTCTTATACAGACTACTAGGGGGTAGACTAGTACTTAGGTAATACCGTTATAAGATATCTAAAAGAACTGGTGAAATTCCCCATAATTAGTGGTGGCAGCTAACTGCTTATAGTTTGGGACCAAAGCACTAGAAAACTGGGGTAGAGGCCTAGATAAGCAGGTATGTTAAACTCTACTATATTACTAGCTAATATATAACTACCTGCCTAGGCGTAGGCCAAGCAGACTTACAGGACACCAGCAACTAAGACTACCCCCTACCCCTAGAGATTAGCCAGATAGTCTTAACAAAGGATATAAAAGAAGCTATTTAGAAGCTCCCTATAGGCAAAGCGGCAGGACTAGATAGGATCCCAAATAAGGCAATTAAGGCTGCGTCAGAAGCCTTAGTAATACCACTAGCGAACGCTATAACTACCTACCTATACAAAGGCAATCTACTAGACTGCTGTAAAGTAACAACTACAGTCGTCTTAAGAAAGCTAAATAAAAAGGACTACTCTTTCCCAGGAAGCTACCGACCAATCGCCCTTAAAAATACGCTAGGAAAGCTTCTAGAAAAGATAGTTATAGAGCGCATATAAGACGCCGCAGAGGAGCAAGGACTACTACTATAGACACAAATGGGCGTAAGAAAGAAGCGATTAACCCTTTTAGCCCTCTCCCTAATTACCTCTAGCGTCCAGGCGGCGTGGCAAGCCCGCCCAGGATACGTAGTATCTATGCTTAGCTTAGACCTAAGTGGAGCCTTTAACAACGTATCGTATAAGAGACTCCTATAGATCCTAAGAAAGAAGGGTTTACTAGAATGGATAGTTAAGTTTACATAAGCATTTCTAATAGGGCGCACCACTAAGATAGTGTTTGAGGGCTATAAAAGCGAATTAATACTAATACCTACAGGCATCCTATAGGGGTCGCCCCTATCGCCAATCCTGTTCTTATTCTTTATATCTAAGCTACTAGAGACATTTAAGAGTAACCAGGAAATAGTAGCCTTAGGATTTATAGACAATATAAACCTAATTACGTAGGGAAATATAGCAGCAGAAAACTGTACTAGACTAAACTAGGCGCATAACAGGTGCGTCGCATGGGCAAAACGGCATGGCGCTAAATTTGCACCAGATAAATACCAGCTTATCCATTTTATAAGGAAAAGGAGGGTGAATAACAACCTAGCGTCAACAGTAAGCATCTAGGGCTGCGAAGCAAAACCAGAAGCCACCCTTAAGGTCCTAGGGGTATAGGTAGACGCTAGACTAAACTAGAATGCGTATATCACACAGGCGACTTACAGGGGAGCAGCAGCATTCGCAGCGATATTGCGTATCGCAGCCTCGACCTAGGGACCCTCATTTAGACGCACACGACTACTATACACAGCTGTAGTAAGGCTAACAATGCTATACGGCGCCTAGATCTGGGGCGTGGACCTAAAAGGCAAGCCACTAGTAAAAAGCTCCCTAGAGCCACTAGTTAAACTATAAAACTAATACCTACGTAAAATTATAGGGGCCTATAAGAGGACACCACGTGCCGCACTAGAACGCAAAGTAGTAGTACCTTTACTAGATATATACACAGACATAATTACTATATAGAGAGCAGCTACAGTATAAGACTACCTAGTGGAGAAGAACATACGCCAAATACTTAATTGTATACGAGGAGTAAGGGCCCCCCGGAGGGGTAACGCGCCCAAGCTTATAAGCTAGGAAGCCCTCCGCCTATATGCGGCAGAGAAAAAACAGGAAATATGGGAGCTACTATAACACCAAGCGGAGACCCGGTGCCACGCCGGCGGAGCGCCACCACGGCAGTAGAGGATAGGAGGCCACCAGCATAAGTGGAGATCCACTACATGCATCGCAAGATAGGCAGATATTAAGTGGAACTAACGATAGAAGAAGGCGGCAAAAACACAGAGGGCAGCCACATGGATTACCCCATAGATAATACTAACCCTCCCCCTATATAAAGGACAGACGAAGGCAGAATCCATAGCCGCCTTCCTACTAAGGACAGAGGTCCTAGGGCTAAATGCATGGCTAGTAAGCATCCATGTCCCAAACATTACGCCACACTATACGTGCGGATGGCCTACACAGTTAGTACGCCACGTACTACTATTCTGCAACTAACGCACTATAAGAGACCAGTTGTTCGCTAGAGTAGGCACAAATAATATTACCCGAATGCTCTCTATAAGCAGGGGTCTATATAAAGCAGCATAATAGCTTATAAGCTAAGGAGTCCTTTAGTAGTTCTAGACAGCAAATAAGATCCAGCAGAAGGACACTAAAGGATATGCCCCCTTCTAGTCCCTTAGAGACTAGACACCCCCTACCTAGTTAAAGGTGGCACGCCGGCGAATCACTAAACCCTCCCACTACCCCCCTAGATCTTCCAAGATACCTTAGAAGCATAGTACGTAAGGCAGACATTATATAAAGGTATACAGGCTAGGCAAAGGCGGAGCGCGTAAGACTAGCTGAAAGGATATACCTAGGTTTTCCCCCCTAGGGGGGTTTTTCCTATATATAGAAGGTAGAAGCCTGCATGGACCTAAAAAGGGACCAAATCGGGCGATAAATAGAATTAATAATAATTTATAATCCGTTTATTAAAGGCGTTTATAAGTAAGTTCTATAATTATCGTGTTAATAAGTTAGGCTTTTAGTTAAGTTTGCTAAGTCGATATATAATCTTAAAGTTAAATTATAAAAGGTATTCGGCCTAATAAATTTGGTGCTACGTTAATTGCTTTATAGTTATAAAGTACTATAGGTTTTTATAGTCCGTTAATACGCGTATTAGGAATAATAATCCTTTAATTTCTAGGCGCTATTATTTAAAGTATCTGATAATTATAAGCAGTTCCTTATTATATATCTTATAGTTTAATTTAGTAGGGGTAAGTTTCCGGGAGAGAAAGGCTACTGGGCGCAGCTCGCCGTTCTTATTATATTGCGATAATACCCCTCCTAGTATATAATTAGACGAGTCTNTTTTAACAATANATTTNAGGTNNANATTAAAGTNGGTAAGAATNNNNGNAGTTATAAAACGATATTTTAGGTCGTTAAAAGCTTATTTATATTTAGTAGTCTATTTAAATCTTATATTCTTCCTTATTAAGTTTACTAATAGCTAAATAATTTTTAAGAAGTGATTAATAAATTAATAGTAGAAATTTGTAAATCCTAAAAATCCTTAGATGTCTTATATACTACTAGGACTTTCCTAGTTTATAATTATAGCAATTTTCTTAGGGTTTATTTTAATTCCGTTACGGGATATAATTAGGCCTAAGTATATAACTTTAGATATATAGAACTTATATTTCTTAATATCGCATTATAAGCCCGCGTCTTATAGGCGTTTAAGGACTATTTAGACGTGCTTCTGATATTTAGAAAGTAAAGACGAATAGATTAAGATATTATTAATATACGTAGTAATAAATATATTAAGGAATTCGCGAAGCGTATTATTAATATATTACTAAAACATACCAGGACCGTTCTTTACACTAAACGGCATTACTAGGTATTTAAAAAGTCCCTATTATATATAGAAAGCTATATACTTCTTATCTCCTTCGCGAATACGGATTTAATTAAAGGCAGTAACTGTTATAGTGCTGCAATGAAGTAGACTGAATAACTACGTTATGGTATAAAGAGGGGAAGAAGGTGGAAAGGGGGTATTGTATATAAATAGTAGGGCCGGCCGCCAAGTCGCTAGTGGTGGGCTAGCCAATAGTAGGGAATAGTACGAGACAGTATAAAACAGTATGCGTTAGGTCAGTGCCGTAACAGTACTCCTCTCCCCTAGATAGTTTGGTCCCCAAACTAAATAAATAACTTAAAAATAGGCAGTGTACGGGGTTGCCTATTTTCTACCATAAAGATATTAGATTTGCTTACCGCCCTTAACTAAGCTAATGGCGATTTTCTATACCGGGCATAGAAAATCCTAATTGGTTAGTTTAGTGAGTAAGGTCGGCAGAACTCTATACTACTACCTAAATCAGTCCGTGTGGCATTTCTTGGCGAGAATTTGGCCAATTAGATAACTTTAACTACCGGTTAAAGTTCTATAACATCTTAACCACTATAAATTTTAATGCGGTGGTTAACCGCAACCTTAGCGTAACTTTTCCTTATCTTATGCCCAGTCTGGGGGTCCTAGCTTCTTAGGGTATTGCTTATAGAAGCGCTATACAGCTTGTTTATAACCCTTTAGGTCTTCCTCTAGCTGCTAGGTTGTATCCTTATAATATTTCTATTTAATCTTATAAGTTAGGCCCTGGGGGTCTTCGTTATATATATTAAGGATTTTCTTAAACTCCCATTTATCTTCTATGTTACCGTTATTATCTCTCTCTACCACTTGTCCTTATATATTACGGCGCTCTATAGTATTAATATTTGCTTAGCTAGGGATTTCTTTAGCAGCCTAGAGGCGGACCTTAGATATATAAAAGGATTTGTTTACTTAGATATAGTCCAGGAGGTCTATTACGACTGCCCCTTAGTATACTGCGAGTACGGGGTATGGGCCGTCCTATTTATCGTCCTATTTCTTCTTAGGTCTGTTTGTCTTTATATTTTCTAAGCTAACTATAACTATATCACCTTTATAAAATAACGCGCTCTTATCCCTATAGGTATTAGCATTGTCTTTATAGCGTTGCTGTGAAATTCGGGCTAGGGCCTTAAGCTATATTAATATCCGCTTAAAGCGGTTGGCCATAAAGTCTACGCGGAAGAACTTCTTCTTTACTTATGCTAATAGTGTTAGTAGGTAGGGGCCAGTAGGCTCGATTCCGAGGCGAGGGTTAAAGCTATAATTTGTAAAAAATAGGGAGATGCCTATACTCTTGTTAACTTAGTTATTTATAGTAAACTTAGTAAGCGGTAGGTAGTTAACCTAGTCGTCCTATATAAAGCTAACAAAAGCATAAAGGTATTTATTTACAGCAGCGTTAATAATTTTGGTTTAGCCGTCCGTTTCTAGGTGCTAGGCTAAGCTTAGTTATAAGGTTGTCTTAAGGCGTTTACTTAGTCGTTGCTAGAAGTTGCTAATAAATTATATACCGTAATCGGAAATAATCGTGCTTAGTGCACTATAGAGCTTATATACGTTGTTAATAAAGCTATTAACTAACTCCTCTATTAAGAGTCCTGTTACTAGAACGAGGTATTATATTTTAGTTAGGCGGTCTATAATAACAAGGATATATTTATATACCTTGCCGTGGCGTTGGCATACTAGCAGTGTTATAATATAGTTAATTAAGATATTAGTTTACGGGTAGGCGGGTAATTTTAGTGGCTTTAGGAAACCGGGCGGGGTAGAATAGGGGGTCTTAGTGCGAAAGTATAGGGTATAGTCTTTAACGAAGGTAGCCGTGAACTAGGAGATTCCTGGCCACTAGTATGTTTAGTTTAAGAGATTAAGAGTCTTAACCCGGCTGGGGTAACTAGCGGGGCCGCTGCTATAAGAGTAATGGGTAACTTCTAGGTGGAGGTCTAGGGTGTTAGGGACGAAGAAACGTTAGCGGAAGTAGATTTATCTGTTAATAATACTATATTCTAACTTGTTATAACAAAATAATTTCCTAATTTTCTTTAGCTAATGGCGAGCTTTCTAATTACGTAGGGCTGCTACTATATCTCTTATAAGTTTGTTCTTCTAGTATTCTAGCCAGATTAACTTATTTAGTGACTTTTTGGCTATTTTGGGGTCTAGAGTGGCTATAAACTCTGCGTCATTAGAGTTATAGGACTTGTGTAGTAATTCTTCTAAGATTATAGGGTTAACTTTCTGGGGCGGTATAATAACTTGGGCTTAGTAGCGGAGGTGTTTATTATTAGCGTCCTTAGGCCTTATTCCTGGTAGCCGGCTTAGGGCGTTAGGGAGCGTGGCTTTACTATTAGGTCTATATATAATTACAAAGTTAAACTATAAAAGGAACTCTGCGCACTGGACTTAGCGCTAGTTTAGCTGCTTAGTAGTTATAAACGTCTGTAGGTTTTTATGGTTGGTAATAATTTTAAACGGCTCCTTAGTCCCTTACAGCTTAGGACGCTATTTTTCTAAAGCCTTAACAATAGCTAGGAGTTCTTTATCGTAGATTTTATAGTTATATTCTGGCGCGGAGTGCTTTACGGAGAAGAATATAACCGGTTTTAATTTTCCGTTATTATTATACTGGGAAAGGACTCTACTAGAAGCCTAATTCAATACGTCTATCTCTACTACTGTTTTCTTTATATAGTTATAGTATGCTAGTACTGGTGCTGAAGTAAAGGCTCCCTTAAGGGCCTTAAACGATTTGGCTTATTCTAGTCCCTATAGCTATCCGATATCCTTTTTTAGAAGTTTTATTATAGGTGTAGCGATGGCAGAGTAGCCTTAGATAAATCGTTAGTAGAAGTTTACAAAGCCGAGAAATTATTATAGTTCTTTAATTAATGTCAGGTCCTTCTATTCCTGTAAGGCCTATATCTTCTTAGGGTCTATAGTTATGCTATTAGTTAAGATAATTAAACTAAGGTATTTTATTTTAGTAGAGTAGAACTTAAACTTATTAATATTAATCTGAAGTCTAGCATTGCTAAGTCTTTAGATAACTTTATTTATATACTTAGTATACTTGGCGCGTGTTTTAGAAAAGATAAGGATATTGTTAAGGTAGGCAGTGTAGTAGTTATTAAGGGCGTTATATAGAATATAGTTAATATAGTTCTAGAACATAGTGGGTGCGTTATAGAGGCCGAATAGTATAATTAGTATTTTATAGAGTTTAAACTGGGTAATAAATGCTATAAGCCACTTATAGCCCTCCGTAATCTGGATCCGGTTAAACGTAGCAATTATATTAAGTTTAGTAAAGTACTTAGCGCCACAAAGTGCGTTAAGTGTCTCGCGGATTAGTGGCAGTGGGTATTAATTCTTAATAGTAACTATGTTTAGGCCTTAGTAGTTATAGTAGATTTATACACCGCCACTAGGCTTAGTAGCGAGGAGGAGTAGTATAGTAGCTGGTAAGGTCGATTCGCGGATAAAACCCTTATTTAGTATCTTATTAATCCACTTCTTTATATACCTAAGTTTAGTAAGTAAGAGTAGTCTATTTTTATAGTACGGGGCCTAGTTTCTGGGGGTGATCTTAATTTTATGGTCCTATAGTTAGTAAGGGGGCAGCTTATCTATATTCTTAGGGAGGAAGTGCTTAATATATTTACTAAACTCCTTTAGTAAACGTTATAGAATGTCTTCGCGGGTTAATCCTGGTTTGCCTTTTAGGAATTTTTTAATATTGGTGTCGACTATCTTCCAACATAAAAGCTTGGGTTTAGTTTTTAGATTTGTCTTAAGGAAGTTATAAAAATAGGGGGGGAGCGCTTTATAGGCTTCCTTTATTATATAGTTACCTTCCACTAGCCGGTAAAAAGACCTTTTTAATAGGTTCAGTACTTTTATTAGGCCTATGGGTAGCTCTTTAAGTAGCTGTTAGTGCTTATCTTATTTAACTAGTTCTACTAGCTCCGCTATATAGATCCTTATTACCTTTATATCTTTTTATTTATAGAACTAGGTAAAATTAATAGCACGGGTGTATTTAATATCGTTTAGGTTAGGGCGTGTCTAGCTCTCTAGTGCTACGGCTAGGCTAGTACGGCTTGGTTAGCCTAGGGGGGCGGAAACGAGGCGGCGGCCTTATATAGTACGCGCGGGAGATAGGTATAAGGTTAGGCGTTACGGTGGCGCGGTTTTTATTATCCGGGTCTTAGTAGTTCTATAGCTAGTCCTTACTATAACGCGAGCTATTATATGCGCATATGGCATATAGCTTAGTTCTAGGTGTTAGGCTAGGCGGCTAGGGTTTAAATAGTGCCTGGGTTGGGGTTAGTTTCTTAGTAGTAGCGGCGCGAAGCGGACCTTCTTCCTTAGTCTCAGTAGGGCTAGCTAGCCCGTTATTTTAGTCTTAAGTGCTAGGTTAGTCTAGTCTTTCACTATCTCGTTTCTTTACAGCTATATAGGCTCCCCTTTATTAGGAACGTCTTCTACTATTAGGGCTTTATATATAGTCCTAGGCACTAGGCTTAGTAGTGCTAAGTGTCTATATAGGGCGTCCCTGCTAACGTTAGCTATCCCCTATAGGAGGTAGTGCCTAGAGTAGTAGTCTAAGTTAAAGCGGATCTTAAGTTTCCTAAAGCTGGGATAGGGCTTATGCTTCTGAAGCTAGGGTATGCCTAGAATAATTAGGGTAGTGGGCGAGAGTTTAGTAATAAAAAAGAGTATAGCTTTAGTATGGAGGCCGATTAATATTTGGGCGGTAAAGTAGTCCGTAATAAGCAAAGTTGGGATACTGTTTGCGAGGCATAGTGGCCTAGATGCCAGCAGCTTCTTAGTTATAATATTATACTTTCTTATAATAGACTCTATATTAGTAAATGCCATTATAGTACTACTGGAGTCTACTAGGCTTACTATATTAATATAAACTTAGGGGTATAGGTTACGTAATAAGAAGAGTTGGGTTTAAATAAGGATTAATTTTTTATTACTATTTGCTAATCTAAGATTAAGTGGTAGTTTACTAATAGAAAGGACTGATTAATCTAGTAATAGGGACCTAATCTTCTTGTCTTCCTCCTTATATAGTTTAGACCCTTAGGCGCGACTTAGTCTAAGGGTTTGCCTTTTAACGACTGGGGTATAGGGCTATCTTAGCGGGGCGGTCTAGTGTCTATCTGGCTGGCAGTGTTTGTCTCTATTTTAGTTGGGGTATAGGAAGATAATACCTCACTAACGACGTGGCCGTGTTTGTATTCGCTAGCGCGAAGTTACTAATACTAGGCGTTATTAACGGGTTGGGCTCCTATGTAGGGTATAGTTTAGAGTAACTAAGCCGTAGGGTTAAAGGGGGGGGGTTATCCGCCGCGGCTATAATAGGCTCCGCGGTTACCGCGTCTATAATGGACTTTATAGTCGCCGCGTCCGCGGTTATTTGTTCGCGTTATTTAATAGGGTGGTATTAGGACTAGGTTTACTATCTTAGCGGGGTTATAGGTATCCTTTTAGTGGCCGGGTAGGCCATAGGCAAGGTATAGTCTATTATTAACGCGGCGCTTACGCTCTATGTCTAAGATTCTATTAAAGTCTATAGGTTCTCTAGTTACTGCTAGGGTTGGGGTTAATATAGGGGCAGGGGCTTGGGTAGGTAGGCGGTGGTTAGCGTTCTTCTTAAGGTTAGCTCGGTGTATATAGTTTATAAGGTTTTTAGTAAACACATCTATCTGCTTGCTCTAACCTATATAGTTGCTGTTATTAATTTCGTGGGCTAGTCTAAGTACCAGCTCTTCTATCTTTAGAGAGATAAACTTTTAGAGTAGGTCTACCTTCTATTTATCTATCTTCTTAGCGCGGACTATTAGCTTATTAAGCTCTCCCTTCTAGGACTAGTAATTACGCTCGCCTTAGGGGAAATGGTTAAGCTTATTCTTTGTGACCTAGGTTATATTAAGGACCTTATAGTAGGCAGTAAGGTCTTTAAGTATATCTTCCTTAATAGGCCATTTCCATGTAGATATGTTGTTTAGGTTCTTATGTATAAACTCTAGGCCCTACTTAATAAACTTATAGGCCTTATCCTTTAGTATGTCCGAGATATAAAGGATCTAAGACTAAACTGTGTTAAAGTAGTCCTAATCCCGGTTAAAGACTCCCTTAATCTTAATATGCTAGGTCTTGAAATTAGCTTATCGTTCTAGTGGGGTACCTTTTCCGCTAAATATTAGTGGGTCTTTAAATCTCCGTTTTTTCTGCTAGGTTACTACCGTTATTATAAGGGTTAATTGTTTTAGAACGGTAATAGTTTCTGCCTAGGAGTTGATAGTTCCTATCTAAGAAGTGATAAGGGTACTAAGGTTTTTATTAGCTTTTTTGTTGGCGGTGTTTATATTATATATATACTATAGTCCTACTTTAATGTTATTAAGGAACTTATTAGTATAGTTAATAAGGGTAAGGTAAGCTTTACTAGGCTTAAAGGTTTTAGGGTATAGTAGGGAGCGGCGGATTGTCTATATAATATTAGGGTATATCTCTATAAATAGGTCTGCAAAAACGTCGCGGGGGTTCTAAGTTTCGGCTATTTTGGTATCATTAGTATCGCCTATCTAGGCGCTAGGTAAAAACTAAGGATTGTTCTAGGACTGTGCTAGGGACGTGTTAGTTTTAGTAGAGGCGCGCGTAGGTCGCGATTGCTCTAGGGTGGAGGTTAATTGGCTAGGGTATGGGGAATTAGTGATTGTGATAGGGCGTAAATTAAAGATACCACAAACTGTTATAGTGCTGCAATAAAGTAGACTAAATAACTACGTTGTGGTATGAAGAGGGGAAGAAGGTGGAAAGGGGGTATTGTATATAAATAGTAGGGCCGGCCGCTAAGTCGCTAGTAGTGGGCCAGCTAATAGTAGGGAATAGTACAAGACAGTATGAAACAGTATGCGTCAGGTCAGTGCCGTGACAGTAACTATATTAAGCTTTATAAAGTATCGTGCTTTCACTAAGTAGTTAAGCGTTTCTTAAAGTAGAGAAATTAGATATTAGTTTTAAATTATAATCATATTTAAGGCTTAATAATTAATATAGAATTTTAAGCCTCCTTTAGGTTTCTTAATAAATAGTATAGGTAAGGCGAATAGTAATTAACTAAGGCAAATAAATCCTTTTTTTAGGTGCTCTTTAAGGTATTATTGCATTATAAGTAGCTCTTCTCGTAATATACTATATAACGGGCCGAACTTTAGCGTTATACTAGGTTTAAGTTCTATCTTAAAATCGTNCTTATCTTAATANAGGGGTAGTTAGTNTNNAAATTNTTTNTTAAACGTANTAATTAGATCNTNATATTCTTTAGGTATAAGAGGTTAGGGGTTAATATATTGCTTTAGTTCTAACGCCTTCTTAATATCTTCTAGTGTTATAGTAAAGATTTTATAGTCTCGTTTTCTTACTAATAAATAAAAGGGTGCGGCTTATATTATATGAATTTTAAGAGGTTTTAATATATTATCTTTATATTCTTTACCGTAATTAGTAGTCGTAACTTTATCGTATTAGTTTAAGGTTTATAATAAGGGCAATTCGTATTATATTAAATTTAAATAGTTATGTATATATTTATAAGGCAAGTGGTGTTTTAAGTAATAACTTTGGTAGTAGGTTATACGGAATTTTAGTGTTTCTTTAACCTAGCTAATTAAAGGGTTGTGTTATTTTAGCTATTTATATCCGAGTATTACCTAATAATACTTTAAGGGTGTTATAAATAGGGAAACGTATTTAAGGTATTCGCTTATCCGCATCTTTATAAAAGCGTAATGCATTAGTTCGCCGTATATTAAAGGCTTACTATTAAAGCCTTATAGGCCTTAAGGCTTATTAAGTTTCTTTAAATTTAAGTATTAAGTTTTTGCATAGTTTATATTAATAAAGCCTATACTAGTAGCTCCGCTGTTTATTAGGATTTATACTTCCTTCTATTTTTTAAGTATTTAAATTTTGCTAAGTATATTGAGGGAGTTATATTATATATTAGCGCTAGAAGAGCCTAGATACTTATACTCTTCTACTTTTTATCTCAAGGCGTAACTTAGCCCTAGGATAATTTATTTTCTAAGTTAACTAAAGGCAAGATGCTTTGTGGCGACTAAGTATAATTTATAAAATAAGTATAACTTAAGGACTAAGAGAAGCTACGGCGGACCTTTTTAAAAAAATAAGTTTGGCAATCCCTTTAAATATATCCCTTTTTTTTACATCTAAAATATTCTCTATTTATGGCTTATATTCTTTATTTATTGGTTCCTAAAGGTATATAGGATTAGGTAGCATTAAGGTCTATAGGGTTATATATAGGGCTTTTAGGTCTTAGAGACGGATCGCGCTTTAGGGTATATGCTGGTTTTATAGAGTTTTAAGCGCAAGGTGTAGTTGGCTTTAGGGAACAAGTTTATTTATTATATTAAAGGTCCTTATTAATTTGTTAATATATTATAGCAAATTTGGGTAAGTCCTTTGGTAGTTCTCTACCTACTAACTATGCTCTAATTTTATCTAAAATAGCTTAACGGAGAGCAGTAACTCTAGCGGCTTTATTCTAATCTAGTTTACTAATAAGGCCTAAAAATTCCGAAAAGAAGCTGGTGAAGTCTCGGTTCCGTTATTATAGGTTTTTAAGTTTAGTAACAGCTATATATTTGCGGCTAGCGTTATTATATATTTATTCTAGTAGAGAAATAAAGATTTTAAAATTAATAAAGGTGCTATTACGGAAGAATGGGTTTATAGTTTATATAGCGTCTTTATTTAAACGGGACATTCCATAGCTAATCTTACTGGCTTTAGTAGGGTATTGGTTATAGTTTATTAAAAGTTTAAGATGGAGCTTAGTTATAAAGGGATATAGGTTATTTTTATTTTTATTAAACATTAGAAAGTTAGGGAGCTTTTTAGATTTCATAGTAGGTACTAGGTTTGTTATAGGTATAGGTTAAGCTGCCGTTACTAATTTAGGGTTTATATTTAATAGGTTAGGTTTATATATAGTTATTTTAATTTTATTTATAGGTGTTGCTATTAGGGTCTCTAACGCGAGTACTTTAGCGTTATAAAGTTCTTTATATATTGCTTTAATTAATTACTAATGCTAAGCTTCTAGTATAGTTTATTATTAGGCCAAGGTATCTATAAAGGACTATTACATTATAGTCATTTATTCCCTAACTAGGGCTATAATAGTTAACATGGCGGATTTAAGTTTATTTACTATTTTAAGGGTATTAATATTAATATAACGTAATATAAGGACGCGGAGGGACTTTAGAGAAGATTTAAAGAAATAATATATATTCTATCTAAATCTAAGGGTATATAGCTCTCGCTAAGAACAAGATGTTATATAAAAAAGAGAAAAGAATAATAAGGGAATTATATAATTAAATAGTTAGGGGCTTAGTAGTCAATGCATGCGTATATACGCACGCGGTCTTTAACGGACTTTAGTAATTCGATTAATTTGGCAGATTTTGGTTAAAGCGTCGGAATTTATCTGTCGAGTGTTTTACCAAGACATTCCTACTATAACTAGGCTAGTCCCGTTACAACAGACGGCTAAGTAGACGGTGCGGATATTATAAATAGCGGCTAAGTAGGTAGTACGGATATTATAGATAGTAGAGCAGGCAGTATAAATATAGTAAATGTTATAGTAGACAGTATAGGCTCGCCTAAAGGTAGATATATGGACTCTATAGGCCCTATTTAGATACCTATCTTCCCTTATTAGATCTATATAGGTATAAATAATGCTAATAATCTTTCTATTTCGCTAAGGCGTTCTAAAATCATTTACACGCGTAATTAAACCCCCTTTATCTTAAAGATCGCGGCCTTATATCTTAGCTTAGCTACGGCCTTATAGGCGGGCTAGTATTTCCGCATTATTAGCTTATCCGGCGTAACTACGTTAGCTAGTAAGCTTTCTACCCGCGTAGTAAACCTTTGGTACTCCTCGCAGCTAAAAAGGGGGTCCTTCTATAGGGGGTAGAGCGGGAACTACTTGTGTAGGATTACTAAGTCCTATAATAGGATTACCCTAAACGCGTAGAGGAGGCGTAGAAATCCTAAGCCTGTAAGGTTAAGCTATATAACCTTATTATCGGCCCTACCTAGGTAGTAGGCCTCTATGCGTTTTAGCTAGACATTAGTCTTAGGCCATATCTTTAAATAAAGGGCCTCCTCTAGCACCTCCCGTGCGTAAGAGAGAAAGTAGCCCTTTTCTTTCTTTAGGAAGCTAGTAATTAACTATATAAACGCATAGGGTAGGTAGCTAAGGTAAGCTCCTATTATTATGTCTATATTCTAGTATCCGGCCCATCTAATTTAGGTCTCCTTAACGCCACTAAGCTTAGTATACTAGACGCTCTACTTATAGGCGCTATAGGTCTTCTCCTTTAAGTAAATTCCTACTCCCTAAAATATCTTTTTATTCTATTTAAACTGCGTATAATAGCTTAGCGGCTATTACGGTACTTTAATACTACTAGGAAAGACGTATAGGTTATAGTAGTCCTTTAGCTACTAAAAGAATAGGAAGCTCTTAGCGCTATCTTTACCCTAGTGGTTAAAGAAGTAAAAGGCTACTATAGAGAGGGGGTAGAGGATAGGGTTAGCGTTCCGTATATAGCCTATATACTTAACCTTGCCGTATTAATTCTACTTCCCTTATATTATTAACATAATTATATATAGCGCTAACTTATTTAGTTTAGGCCCTTTATTTTCTAATTTAATAAAAATAAGGTTAGTAAGCTAAACGTCTCATCTACTTTTACTATAGGTAACGGTAGTATAGCCTAAGGAATAGGTTAGAAAACGGCAGCTATATAGACTAGGTAGGGTATATATAAATCTAATAAATACTTAGCTGCAGTTTAAAGGTAAAACTTAACTAAACCTAGTATCTTAGAGCCCGTCTCCTAGTACTAAGTAATTGCCTTTTTAAGCCCTTTAATGTTATAGCCGCCAGTAATTATAAATAGGCCTTAATTAATAAAGTTAACGTATTAAATCTGGTCCTTATTACGGCGGACACTATCTAGTACTATTAAGAGCTTCGCCCCCTATAGCGGCTATAAGGTTTTACCTTTTAACTACTATATATAAAGCTTAGTAATAGCGGAGATATAGCTATTTATAACTAAGTATTGGACTATTTTATTAAATAGGGCGTTTAGGGCCTCCTCGTTCTATATCTCCCCTTCCTCCTTTATAGCTTCCTCCCCTATACCTACGGCTGCCCCTATAGCTACCCCTATAGCTACCCCTATAGCTACCCCTATAGCTAACTTCCCCTTTAGCTACTCTACCTGCTTAACCATCTTCTACCTCTTCTTTACCCACTTACTATCTTTCCATATCTCTTTCTATTTTAACTTCCGTTTTTAATAGCCAGTAGCCTATAATTTTTAGTTAATAACTTACTACTCTAAAAATAGGTAAAGCTTATCTTTTGTTACCTAGGCGCCGTCTATATTACCTTCTAGTCTTATACACTAGTCTTCCTACTTTTTTTACTTTAGCTTATACGCCCTTATAGTATTCTTTAAGCACTAGGCCTTATAAATATCGTATAGCCGTGCTATCTGGGCCTTAAATTTATTCTAGAGGCTATAAAAAAAGGGGGAGGAGGAGGGTAAGGGGGCTTCCTTTAACTATAAAGTAAACTGTAGGGTAAGAAGATTCTTAAAAGACTCTATCTCTATAAGAGGTTAGGGGGAAGACATATAAGCGTGGTGTAGGTATAGGTAAATAAAGCCACCGAACGCGTAAATATTAATAAAGGAAGAGAAGAAGAGAGCTCTATATTATAGAATTAGAATTATAGTAGGCCGTTCTATATAAAACTAAAAGCCCTATGTAAGCTAGGAGCTAGCGCGGGCACGAAAATAGGAAGAGGGTTAAAAAATAGATTGTTAAGGCGATAATAAGGTTAAAGGCGTATAATAAGGTCTTTTATACTAACCTAGTACTAACCTAAGCCTTAAAAATGCGTCTAAAAAGTAGGGGCCACCACTAAAAGGGGGGGGTAATATTTAGATGATATATTACGGACCTTAGGGGGTTATATATAACCTAAGGTTATACTAAGTTTAACCTAAACCTCTAATACCTATTACATATTAGGGGGGCTAATTTAACGCGATTACAACTTGGGTTAATATAAGGTTAGGGCTACCCCTACTAATAACACGCCCAAACCCTATATAAGGTCGCGTAGTAACCGCCCCTAAGTATTTTTGCACGCGATTTTAGGCGAAAAGGTATATAATTTATATTAGATCGGTACTTCTAGACGGTCGCGTAATATTACTCTAAATTTATAACACCTAAATAGGCTCTATTCCTATATTAAGGCGTCTTAGTTACTATAGTATAGTCCTATATTAAGACGTCTTGGTCACTATAGTATAGTCCTATATTAAGGCGTCTTAGTTAATATAGTGCAGTCCTATATTAAGACGTTTCGGTNACTAT
Source organism: Cenococcum geophilum 1.58 (assembly GCF_001692895.1). NCBI lineage: Eukaryota > Fungi > Ascomycota > Dothideomycetes > Gloniales > Gloniaceae > Cenococcum > Cenococcum geophilum. Next base: position 282,031 of record NW_027137631.1, read on the forward strand.
AGTGNAGTTATATATTAAGGCGTCTNNGTNACTATAGTGTAGTCCTATATTAAGACGTCTCGGTTACTAGTATAGTCCTATATTAAAACGTCTTAGTTACTATAGTGCAGTTATATATTAAGGCGTCTTAGTTACTNCAGTGNAATTATATATANAGGCGTNTTAGTTACTATANTGNAGTTATATATTAAGGCGTCTTAGTNACTATAGTAAAATAACTATTTAGATATTTTTATAAAGCTAATCTAAAGAACGCTAACCTCGTAGCTATTCTAGCTGGTTAATAGCCTATCTCTTATCTCTTATTATACCATCTTCTACACGCCATCTTATATCCTTAATTATCCTACGGCGATAGCTGTAAAATATAGCCTCGCCGTTAACCCACTAGTGTGCCCCCTAGCAGCAATTAAGAGCTTTAATTAACGGCCTACCTACTAGCCCTAAAGTCTACTTAGTCCAGAGCTAAAAGACCGAATTACCGCCTTAAAGCATTTTATATTTCCTTAGCGGCACCTATAGGTTAAGGATAAATAAAAGAGATAGTTAAGTATTAGCTTATGCCTACGCTAGTAAGGGCGATATAGATATAGTAAACGGCTAAGTGGGCGGTGCGGATATTATAGACGGCTAAATAAATAGTGTGGATATTATAGACGGCTAAGCGGACGGTGCGGATATTATAGATAGCGGCTAAGCGGGTAGTACGGATATTATAGATAATAGAGTAGGCGGCGCAGATATAGTAAACGTTATAGTAAACGGCGTGGGCTTGCCTAAAGGTAGATATATAGACTCCGTAGGCCCTATCTAGATACTTATCTTCCCTTACTAGATCTATATAGGTGCGAATAATACTAATAATCTTTCTATTTCGCTAAGGCGTTCTAAAATCGTCTACACGCGTAATTAAACCCCCTTTATCTTAGAGATCGCGGCCTTATATCTTAGCTTAGCTACAGCCTTATAGGCGGGCTAGTATTTCCGCATTATTAGCTTATCTAGCGTAACTACGTTAGCTAGCGAGCTTTCTACCCGTGTAGTAAACCTCTAGTACTCCTTATAGCTAAAAAGGGGGTCCTTCTATAGGGGGTAGAGCGGGAACTGCTTATATAGGATTACTAAGTCCTATAATAGGATTACCCTAAATGCGTAGAGGAGGCGTAGAAATCCTAAGCCTATAAGGTTAAGCCGTATAACCTTATTATTAGCCCTACCTAGGTAGTAGGCCTCTATATATTTTAGCTAGATATTAGTCTTAGGCCATATCTTTAAACAGAGGGCCTCCTTTAGCACCTCCCGTGTATAAGAGAGAAAGTAGCCCTTTCCTTCCTTTAGGAAGCCGGCGATCGACCGCATAAATACATAGGGTAGGTAGCTAAGGTAGGCTCCTATTATCGCGTCCGTATTCTAGCATCCGGCCCGTTTAATTTAGGTCTCCTTAACGCCGCTAAGCTTAGTATACCGGACGCTCTACTTATAAGCGCTATAGGTCTTCTCCTTTAAGTAAATTCCTACCCTCTAGAATATCTTTTTATTCCATTTAAACTGCGTATAATAGCTTAGCAGCCATTACGGTACTTTAATACTGCTAGGGAAGACGTATAGGTTATAGTAGTCCTTTAGCTACTAAAAGAATAGAAAGCTCTTAGCGCTATCTTTACCCTAGCGGTTAAAGAGGTAAAAGGCTACTATAGAGAGGGGGTAGAGGATAGGGTTAGTATTCCGCATATAGCCTATATACTTAACCTTACCGTGCTAATTCTGCTTCCCTTATATTATTAATATAATTATATACAGCGCTAACTTATCTAATTTAGGCCCTTTATTCTCTAGTTTAATAAGAATAAGGTTAGTAAGCTAAACGTCTTATCTACTTTTACTATAGGTAATAGTAGTATAGCCTAAGGAATGGGTTAGAAAACGGCAGCTATATAGACTAGGTAGGGTATATATAAACCTAATAAATACTTAGCTATAGTTTAAAGGTAAAACTTAACTAAACCTAGTATCTTAGAGCCCGTCTCCCAGCACTAAGTAATTGCCTTTTTAAGCCCTTTAACGTTATAGCCGCTAGTAATTATAAATAGGCCTTAATTAATAAAGTTAACGCATTAAATTTAGTCCTTATTATAGCGGACGCTATCTAGTACTACTAAGAGCTTCGCCCCCTATAGCGACTGTAAGGTCTTACCTTCTAACTACTATGCGTAAAGCTTAGTAATAGCAAAAATATAACTATTTATAACTAAGTATTAGACTATCTCGTTAAATAGGGCGTCTAGGGCCTCTTTATCCCATATCTCCCCTTCCTCCTTTATAGCTTCCTCCCCTATACCTACGGCTGCCCCTACGGCTGCCCCTATAGCTGACTTCCCCTTTAACTACTTTACCCACTTAACCGTCTTTTACCTCTTCTTTACCTACTCGCTATCTTTCTATATCTCTTTCCGTTTTAACTTCCGTTTTTAATAGCCAGCAGCCTATAATTCTTAGTTAATGACTTACTACTCTAAAAATAGGTAAAGCTTATCTTCTATTACTTAGGCGCCGTCTATATTACCTTTTAGTCTTACGTACTAGTCTTCCCACTCTTTCTACTTTAGCTTATACGCCCTTATAGTATTCTTTAAGCACTAGGCCTTATAAATATTATATAGCCGTGCTGTTTAGGCCTTAAATTCGTTCTAGAGGCTATAGGAAAAGGGGAAGGAAAAGGGTAGGGGGGCTTCCTTTAACTATAAAGTAGACTATAGGGTAAAAAGATTCTTAAAAGACTCTATCTCTATAAGAGGTTAGGGGGAAGACATATAAGCGCGGCGTAGGTATAAGTAAATAAAGCTACTAAACGCGTAAATATTAATAGAGGAAGAGAAGAAGAGAGCTTTATATTATAGAATTAGAATTATAGCAGGCCGTTCTATATAAAACTAAAAGCCCTATGTAAGCTAGGAGCTAGCGCGGGCATAAAAATAAAAAATGGGTTAAAAAATGGATTATTAAGGCGATAATAAGGTTGAAGGCGTATAATAAGGTCCTTTATACTAACCCAGTACTAACCTAAACCTTAAAAATACGTCTAAAAAGTAGGGGCTACCACTAAAAGGGGGGGGTAATATTTGGACAATATATCGTGGACCTTAAAGGGTTATACGTAACCTAAGGTTATGCTAAGCTTAACCTAGACCTCTAATACCTATTATATATTAGGGGGGCTAATTTAGCGCGGTTATAACCTAGGTTAATACAAGGTTAGGGCTACCCCTACTAATAACGCGCCTAAACCCCGTATAAGGTTACGTAATAACCACCCCTAAGTATTTTCGCACACGATTTTAGGCGAAAAGGTATATAATTTATATTAGATCGGTACTTCTAGATAGTCGCGTAATATTACTCTAAATTTATAACACCTAAACGGGCTCTATTCCTATATTAAGGCGTTTTAGTTACTATAGTATAGTCCTATATTAAGACGTCTCGGTTACTATAGTATAGTCCTATATTAAGGCGTCTCGGTTAATGCAGTGTAGTCCTATATATTAAGACGTTTTAATTACTATAGTATAGTCGTATATTAAGGCGTCTTAGTTACTATAGTATAGTCCTATATTAAGACGTCTCGGTTACTAGTATAGTCCTATATTAAGACGTCTTAGTTACTATAGTANAGTTATATATTAAGGCGTCTTAGTTACTNCAGTGNAATTNTATATAGAGGCGTCTTAGTTACTATANTGNAGTTATATATTAAGGCGTCTTAGTTACTATAGTAAAATAACTATTTAGATATTCTTATAAAGCCAATCTAAAGAATACTAACCTTGTAGCTATTCTAGCTAGTTAATAGCCTATCTTTTATCTCTTGCCATACCATCTTCTACGCACTATCTTACATCCTTAATTATCCTACGGCGACGGCTATAGAATATAGCCTCGCCATTAATCCGCTAGTGTGCCCCCTAGTAGCGATTAAGAGCTTTAATTAACGGCCTACCCGCTAGCCCTAAAGTCCACTTAGTTTAGAGCTAGAAGACTAAATTACCGCCTTAAAGTATTTTATATTTCCTTAGCGGCACCTATAAGTTAAGGATAAATAGGAGAGATAGTTAAGTATTAGCTTGTGCCTGCGCTAGTAGGGGCGATATAGATATAGTAGACGGCTAAGCGGGCAGTGCGGATATTATAGACGGCTAAGCGGACAGTATGGATATTATAGACGGCTAAGCGGACGGTACGGATATTATAGACAGCGGCTAAGTAGGTAGTATAGATATTATAAACGGTAGAGCAGGCGGCGCGGATATAGTAAATATTATAGTAGACGGCGTGGGCTTGCCTAAAGGTAGATATATAGACTCCGTAGGCCCTATCTAGATACCTATCTTCCCTTACTAAATCCATATAGGTGCGAATAATGCTAATAATCTTTTTATTTCGCTAAGGCGTTCTAAAATCGTTTACACGTATTATTAAACCCCCTTTATCTTAGAGATTGTAGCTTTATATTTTAGCTTAGCTACGGCCTTATAGGTGGGCTAGTATTTCCGTATTATTAGCTTATCTAGTATAACTACGTTAGCTAGCGAGCTTTCTACCTATATAGTAAACCTCCGGTACTCCTTATAGCTAAAAAGGGGGTCCTTTTATAGGGGGTAGAGCGTAAACTGCTTATATAGAATTACTAAGTCCTATAATAAGATTACCCTAAACGCGTAAAAGAGGCGTAAAAATCCTAAGCCTATAAGGTCAAGCCGTATAACCTTATTATCGGCCCTACCTAGATAGTAGGCCTCTATACGTTTTAGCTAGACGTTAGTCTTAGGCTATATCTTTAAACAGAAGGCCTCCTTTAGCACCTCCCGTGCGTAAAAGAAAAAGTAGCCCTTTCCTTTCTTTAGGAAGCTAGTAATTAACCACATAAACATATAGGGTAGATAGCTAAGGTAGGCTCCTATTATCGCGTCTAAAAAAGAACACCAAAATCGAGATCCGACCCATACTGTCCTATGGGGGTTCTTTTCCGTCTCATCTTGTCCGTACGGTCAAGCTGAGAGTGAGGATCTCGTCTGTTACTGATGCAGCGGCGTTACGTCGTGGCTAGAGGGCGCTTTCGAATGCTCAGTCCTTGACGCCGTCAGAACAGCAGAGTTTTCGCGGGTCTTNGCGTGCCAAGACTTGAAAAACACCATAGAAGAACAGAGGAGTCGTTTTAAAAACTACCCNACGTCTCTCTACCTAGACGACCGATCTAGGGCCACAAGCCAGCGCTTGTACTTGCTGGCAGAAGCGATAGGTCTAAGGGGACGACAGGGCACCTCTGTACTTGTTCCGCTCTGAGACTGCTACGGCAGCGAGGGTACAGGAAGAATCTCAACACCGTTAACCACATTTAGCGACGTTAATCTACCTGTCGACGAGGCGACGTTAATCCTACGACGTTAATCCTACGACGTTAATCCTACGGAACGGACTTGGAACGGACCTGGAACGGACCCACGGGATAGGCTGGAACGGACTTAGATGCAGGTGTTGGTTAAGATGGGAGGANAACAAGTTTGGTTAGTAGGTNGCTGAGGGACGATAGCTGCGCNGCGTCGAGTTATCATGGGCCCACNCCTGCAAGACACGGTCGGCCTGTTGTCGCGAGAGCGTCACAGGTAACGCGAAGCAGCGACAGCTGTGGGGCGTGGTATACAATGGCAGCGACGGACGACTCCAGGAACCTCACCCCTTTACTGGGCTCTNACTCCTGGTGGACCTGTTTCGGAGGAAGGATCAACACCTTNTCGACGACACTNTCTNTATAGCCCGAAAGGACGGACGCGCGTGTCNGTCTATTTAGGCAGGGGNAGGCTGTAAGGATAGGCTTATGGAGCAAATCAGGTGCACATAGGCAGTGGCTGGTTTTGGTCGGCTGGCTGCTGTGGAAGCAGACAGGCGTGTGGGCGTCCGAAGTGGAAAACTATGGTAGAGGGCCCTGGCAAGAGGGCCTCCGCAACTCTGCTTTGTATGTAACTCTCGTAGCTCTGCAATGCAAATGTATCCTGGCGAATGTGGCTGGCCAAGACAGACACCAAAACACGTAATACTGCTATGCCCCCTACGCACCAATCGAGAAACAATGCTCTCAGCAGCTGGCACAGAGAACTATAATACACTGCTCTCAACACAAAAAGGCCTCAAGGCGGTCACCCAGTGGCTTATTAGTTAAAATGTGCTAAATCAGTTCCGGGTTGCAAGGGAAATGGTAATAGAAGGCAAGGGGGCGAGCAGCAGGTGCCCCCTAGTAACTCTACAGTAGTAGAGTAATAGTTTGTGATACTAGCGCGTCCGTAGGCTTGTTACGGCAGCAGTGGTTCCCAAGGAGGTCAAACAGTAAGGTAGTAGAGCACCATAGGCGACTCGCAGGCGCTAAGCAGGCGAGTCCCAAAAGGCGGGAGATGGATCACGGGGTTTTCTCATTTTTCTTAAATAGAGTTTTCTCCCCACATGTAAATAAGGAGTAGTCCGCGTGGGCCCAATAGGATCCGAATCGGACGTTAAGCAATATGAATTATTATTATTATCGCGTCTATATTTTAGCGTCCGGCCGTCTAATTTAGGTCTCCTTAACACTACTAAGCTTAGTATACCGGACGCTCTACTTATAGGCGCTATAGGTCTTCTCCCTTAAGTAAATTCCTACCCCCTAGAATATCTTTTGTAACCGACTACGGTACCCTGCCAAAACACTACCTTGTCTCACTAGCGTACCACCTTGTTTCAGTTACCTAGCCCTTGACTCGCTCACCGACTCGGTCTACTTTCATGTATTTATACCACTTGATTTCCATAGATTTACAATAAAGTTGCTCGTTCAATTCCCACACACTGCAAAGCTTACAGTTATGAGCCCGGCCTGCCTACCGTACTGCATCTGATCTGTACATTCAGCGCTTACTAAGCAATCAATTGCTACCTCGTTTAAGAAGTCACTACTTCTTCCACCTTTGCAAGTGTTTNGAGCTTCTTCCGGGTACCTCTCTTGTACTCGTGATTACCTTTATTTACCAAACGGACGGACGATCGAACATCGCATCGAACATCGCATCGAACATCGATCGAACCGAACCGAACCTGACCGTACGAACCCGACCGTACGAACCCCAACCTCCTTCAACCCAGATACACAACCATTCGACAGAGTCGACCTATCCACCACAGCGTAACGACCTCATATGGCGTCCAAGGGAGAGCCCAGCCAGCGCGATTCAGAGCACGGAGCCAGAGCGAGATGCCAGAGCACAGAGCCAGAGCACGAAGCCAGTAAAAGCCAGAAGCAGAAGCTAGCTTGGATATACTGATGGTGAGAGACAAGGATATTGGGAAGACAAGGAAGGAACCAGACCGACGGCAGCAAGAGAACCGTCGCCAAAACCAGACAACCGTTCGAACGACCAGCTAGCGAACACCAGAGCCTCAATATAGGCCTGTCACCAAATCAAATCAAGGCCTCCTGGGGAGGCACCAACACTACAATCAGTCGCAGCTATTACGCTGTAGACGCCTTCCGTTACAACCAGTCGCAGCTATCACGCTGTAGACGCCTTCCGATACAACCAGTCGCAGCCATTACGCTGTAGATGCCCTTCCGAAACGCCAGCCTGCATTGGCACCAGCCTCATCGGCACCAGCCTTATCGGCACCAGCCTTATCGGCACCAAATTCGACGTCTTAACGTCACCAGAGTCACCAAGTGACTACTTCCAGATCTACCTCGATTACAGATTATATAACTACCTCGAGTTCCACCTCGACTACAGCTTATATGACTACCTCGAACACAGATCAAGATCTACCTCGACTACAGCTCAAATGACTACCTCGAGTTCCACCTCGACTACAGATCAAATGACTACCTCGACTACAGATCAAATACCACACCACAAAGACTTCAAGACGATATCTCAGATACAATTGAAGCAATTTCTATTCAAATTCCGTAAGCACGTTAATACAATTAAGCAGCTTCCAAAGCACGTCAATGCAATTGAGCAGCTTCCATGAGCACGTCAATGCGATTGAGCAGCTTCTAAAGCACGTTAATGTAATTGAGCAGCTTTCAAACACCATTACCCTATCCTTTCACCACTCCTAAATTGTATCCGAATTTCCTATTTTGGTACAGTTTCTACCTTCATTTTGCTTTCTACAGCTTTGACTACACCGTCAAATCTGGGGGGGTGTGTAACCGACTACGGTACCCTGCCAAAACACTACCTTGTCTCACTAGCGTACCACCTTGTTTCAGTTACCTAGCCCTTGACTCGCTCACCGACTCGGTCTACTTTCATGTATTTATACCACTTGATTTCCATAGATTTACAATAAAGTTGCTCGTTCAATTCCCACACACTGCAAAGCTTACATCTTTTTATTCCATTTAAACTGCGTATAATAGCTTAGCAGCTATTATAGTACTTTAATACTGCCAGGGAAGACGTATAGGTTATAGTAGTCCTCTAGCTACTAAAAGGATAGGAAGCTCTTAGCGCCATCTTTACCCTAGCGGTTAAAGAAGTAAAAGGCTACTATAGAGAGGGGGTAGAGGATAGGGTTAGCGTTTCGCATACAGCCTATATACTTAACCTTACCGTGCTAATTCTGCTTCCCTTATATTATTAACATAATTATACACAGCGCTAACTTATCTAGTTTAGGCCCTTTATTCTCTAGTTTAATAAAAATAAGGTTAATAAGCTAAACGTCTTATCTACTTTTACTATAGGTAATAGTAGTATAGCCTAAGGAATGGGTTAGAAAACGGCAGCTATATAAACTAAGTAGGGTATATATAAACCTAATAAATACTTAGCTGCAGTTTAAAGGTAAGACTTAACTAAACCTAATATCTTAGAGCCCGTCTCCTAGTACTAAGTAATCGCCTTTTTAAGCCCTTTAATATTATAGCCGCTAGTAATTATAAATAGGCCTTAATTAATAAAGTTAACGCGTTAAATCCGGTCCTTATTATAGCAGACACTATTTAGTACTACTAAGAGCTTCGCCCCCTATAGTAGCTGCAAGGTTTTACCTTCTAACTACTATACGTAAAGCTCGGTAATAGTAAAGATATAGCTATTTATAACTAAGTATTAGACTATCTCGTTAAATAGGGCGTCTAGGGCCTCCTTATCCCACATCTTCCCTTCCTCCTTTATAGCTTCCTCCCCTATGCCTACGGCTGCCCCTATAGCTGCCCCTACGGCTACCTCTACGGCTAACTTCCCCTCTAGCTACTTTACCCGCTTAACCATCTTCTACCTCTTCTTCGCCCACTTATTATCTTTCTACATCTCTTTCTATTTTAACTTCCGTTTTTAATAGCTAGCAGCCCATAATTCTTAGTTAACAACTTACTGCTCTAAAAATAGGTAAAGCTTATCTTCTATTACCCAGGCGCTATTCGTATTGCCTTCCAATTTCGCGCACTAGTCTTCCCACTCTTTCTGCTTTAGCTCGTACGCCCTTATAGTATTCTTTAAGCACTAGGCCTTATAAATATTGTATAGCCGTGCCGTTTAGGCCTTAAATTCATTCTAGAGGCTATAGGAGAAGGGGGAGGAGGAGGGTAGGGGGGCTTTCTTTAACTGTAAAGTAGACCGTAGGGTAAGAAGATTCTTAAAAGACTCTATCTCCATAAGAGGTTAGGGGGAAGACATATAAGCGTGGCGTGGGTATAGGTAAATAAAGCTACCGAACGCGTAAATATTAATAGAGGAGGAGAAGAAGAGAGCTCTATATTATAGAATTAGAATTATAGTAGGCCGTTCTATATAAAACTAGAAGCCCCGCGCGAGCTAGGAGCTAGCGCGGGCATAAAAACAAGAAGAGGGTTAAAAAAATAGATTATTAAGGCGATAATAAGGTTAAAGGCGCGCAATAAGGTCCTCTATACTAACCTAGTACTAACCTAGGCCTTAAAAACGCGTCTAAAAAGTAGGGGCCACTACTAAAAGGGGGGGGTAATATTTAGACGATATATCGCGGACCTTAGGGGGTTATATGTAACCTAAGGTTATGCCAAGCTTAACCCGGACCTCCAATACCTTACGATATCAATTTAAAGACCCTACGCCGTCTAGCCGGAGTATAACTATAACCTAGTTTTATTGCTTATAATCGCCTCCTTATACCTACTAAGGAAGAAAGTCTTATATAGTGGATCCTATTAATAGATTAGCGCGGTATGCCACTGTTACGGAACGAGGGCAGTGGCTATAGAGCGTATATATTTAAGGAGTCTATAAAACGTTACGCAATTAATCATAAGGGTCAAGGGCGTAAGGAGGTGCGTAGCTAATATAAGCTATACACGAGGTATACGCAAGAGCACGGGGCTCTCCTATAGAGGCCCCTGCGGTAGGGTTCTATAATACTACCCCCCCTCCTATAGAGGCGGAGCTCTGGCGACGCTATGGTTACTATATATATATAAAAGGGACACTTAAGGTATAAAGAAGAAGAAAAAAGGGGGGTATTGCTAAAGGTTTAAAACAACATTATGTAATAAGGCTTAGCATCTAAGAATCTAACCAATTAGATAACTTTAACCGCCGGTCGAAGTTCCTAGACATCTTAACAATATTCTAGTTATATAATCGCACTTTACCGCAATCTAACAGCAATTTAGCGGCAATTTGCCCTTATATAGTAATATATAACGGGTTAGCTCTATAAGGGCTCCTATAGAGGATTAGGTATAAAATCTCTACTTAGGCCCAGTTTCTATAGGTTCGCGTAGTAAAAGTCGCTAATTAGATCCTTTGCATTTTTAAAGTCTTCCCACAATTACCATTCTGGCTAATTTTTATCAAATCCTATATATATAGCTCTATAGTAGAGCTATCGTCCTTTACCTTTGCTAAAGTATTTAGAGTTAATAATTTATTTAACAGTCCACTCCTTATAGTTCTTATTTTTGTTTTTATCTTAGATTAGTACTAGTAAAGGTTTAGGCTATATCTACCTTAGTAAGGGGTTAGGCTAATAGAGGTATAATAGCTATAGGTAAAATATAGGCTATATTCTATAGGTAGCTAGGGTAAGTAGGAGTTCTAGCTTATATACGGCTCCCTTATTTAATTAAATAGGGGCTAAGGTTTATATAATTAAGTAACTTTATAGGCCTCTATATGGGGATATTATGTATATATAGCTATACCTAGTCACTAATACATATCTCCGGTAGTGGCGTTCTATAATGGTCGGCGAAGTAAGCCTACTTTACTTAAGCCTAGGCCATTTCTCCCTTGCAGTAGTTAAGTATATTTTTTATATAGTTTGCATATTAGTTAGCAAATAGCATCTTAAGGCATTTTCTATATAGTAGTTTCTTATTAATAGGTTCTAGTAGCTCTATACTAGATTAGGGGTAATAACCCTTATTCGTAAAGAACGGGGTAAGTCCTATAGTAGTTAAGATATAGTTATTTACTGCGAATTTACCTAGTAGGAGGTAATCTACCTAGTTATCTTAACTATAGGCAACTACCTATTATAGGTACGCTTTTATACTAGCGTTAGCGTTTTCTAGTTACCTAGCAGTTTTATAATAAAAGAATATAGACATCTTAATAAAGATGCTAAGGCGTTAATAGATTCGTCTCTATATATTAGAGTTAAATTATATACCTTGGTTAGATGTAATTAAGTTAGGTAACCTATATAGTTAGTAAACTTCGTAAAAAAAGGCATTAGTAACATCGCTAATAGCTACACCTTTAATTAGGACGTAGTGGCGCTCTTTTATAAGTTAGCATATTATTATAAGGATATTCTTATAGGTACGGCCGTGTTATTTATAGGGTAGTAGGTTAATAATAAAATCTATAGCGATATCTGCCCATTATTATATAGGTATTAGTAAAGGGTATAGTAGTCCTTAGTACTTTATATTAAAGGCCTTAGCGCGCTTATAACTATAGTAGGCGCCTATAAAGCGTTTAACTAAGTTTATTATTTTTAGCTAGAAGTAGTATTAGTTTAAAAGCTTATAGGTTCCTTCTCTACCTAAATAGCCGCTTAATTAGAGGTTGTAGGCTATTTAGATTAGTTGCCGTTATAGATTTTCTAAGTTAGGGATAAATAGGTAACCTCTATAATAAAGCCTATTCTCTTTTACTTTTAAGGCTACTATATTAATCTAGCCTAAGCTTTAGAGGTTAGTGGGTAGCGTATAGGCGCTAGCGGTCTTTATAGTAATAAGTTAATATAGTAATAGGTTAATAGAGGTGTTATATACTATAGTAATAAGCTTATTAATTTTAGGAGGTAACTCTAGTTCTATGGTATAAAGCTAAGGTATAGTTAGCTTTATTATAGGTAGTATATCTAGAGCTAAATTTTATACTTCTAGGATTATTTATTATTAAAACTAATTATAGGGGTTATCTTTAGACTAAGGAAGGTCTTACAAGCGGCGTATTAGGCTATTAGGTTTAGTACCTTATACTCCTAGTTTATATACAATTTTAAAGTTAAAACTAAAGAGGAACTCGTTCTAATATACTTAGCGTTAGTTTAGCTGCTTTATAATTATAAAGTACTTAAGATTATAATAGTCCATAAGGACTTTAGTTGGCTAGTTAGGCTCTATTAAGGAGAGTTCTAGTTAAAATTCTTTAAACGCTTATATAATTACAAGGAGTTCTTTATTATAAATCTTATAGTTATACTCTTATAGTATAAGCTTAGATAAGTAGAATACGACTAGGTAAAGGAGACTATTATTACCTATTTAGAAAAAAAGCCTACGTTAACGTAGTCTAAAGAGTTAGTTTTAAGATAGAGTTATTGTCCTAGTGTAAAGTAAGCTAGGATAGGTGCTTTAGTAAAGGCATTTTTAAGGTCTTAGAACGCCTTTTCGCATTTAGGCGTCTAGGTAAAGCATAGGTACGTTTTTCTTCCTTTTATAAAAAAGCCCTTTATTTACATTATTGCTATAAGTAGTGCTACTATACTTAAGAAGTTGTATATAAATTTCTAATAGAAGTTAGCGAAACTAAGGAAGGCTTATACATCCTTAATATAGTTAGGGGCTTACTATTTAGTAATTATATATACCTTCTTAGGGTCTATACAGACACCCTTAGTAGTAATAATTAGTCTAAGGTATTTTACTTCTGTAACTAAGAATTTATATTTCTTTAAATTAATATAAAGTCTTACGTCCCTAAGGCGCTATAGGACTTTTTTAACGTGTTTAGTATGCTTAAAAGGGTTATTGCTATAAATAAGTATATTATCTAGGTACATAGAGCAGAAGTTATTAAGGTAGTCCTGTAAGGCGTTATTAATATAGCTTTAAAAGGTGCCTAGGCCATTATATACGCTAAAGGGCATAATGGTATATTTAAATTGGCCGAAGCGTAATATAAATACGGTTTTCTATTTATTACCTTCCCGTATTTAAAAATAGTTAAAGGCAGCGATAATATTAAGCTTAGTATAGATTTTGGCTTAGCTAAGCCGCTTAAGGGTCTCCCGTATAAGCGGTACTAGGTATTAATTTTTAATTATAATAGTATTAAGTCCTCTATAGTTAACGTAGAATTAAATACCTTCTTTTAGCTTCTTAGTAAGAAGAATAAGGGCGGCTGCTAGTAATATGCTAGGACGAATAAACCCTTTATTAAGGTACTTATTAATATACTTTCTTATAACTAGAAATTTATCTTTTAATATTAAGTAAGATCTCTTATAAGGTGGCGTTTTTCCTTATTTAATATTAATAGTATAGTTATTAGGTTAATATAGGGGGAGTATATCTACGCCCTTTTATAAGNATATNTTAATAAAGTNNTANTACNTNTTAGNGAGGAGCTTNNGNAGTTCTTNNTTNGTAAGTCNTTTTTTAAGTTTTATAAACTTCTTAAAGTCTAAAGATAAAGGTCTGTAGAGTTCCGCAGGGGCGTTATCTTCTAAAAGGTTAACTATATCTATCCTATTACTATAGAGGATATAGTTTTATTCTTTATTAAGCTTATATAGTTATAATTAGGAAGCTATAGCAATGGTCTAGCCTTTCCTATATACTATACGGTAAAAGGCCATAGCACTTACGTAGTAGTAGTTAGTCGTAGGTATAGTAATAAGGGGTTTCTTAGGTTAATATCCTAGTAAGTAAATAGAGGCGGCTAGGCCATATCCTAGGCAAGTCTCTCTATAGTATTTAGAGTTAAAGGTTACTTCTTTCTTTTCCTAGTTAATAGTAGGGTTATATTATTTAAGCTAGCTTATTCTAAGAATAATAGGGTAGTTAGTAAGTAGTATAATATAGGCCTAAAGCTCTTCTTAATGCCTATTTATATCTAAGTAGAGTTATACTATATAGGTAATCTTCTATATAGTATAACTACTATTAACAAGTTATAGGGCGCGGGCTTTAGTAAGGGGTAAGGTAGGTAGGTTATAAGTACACATAAGTTAGGTATCTATAAATTAGTTAGTAGCTTTATAGTTAATTATAGAACGGCTTTTATATTATTTTTTAGCCGTAGTTCCTATTATAGGTAAAACTATCTATTTCCGTCTATTTATTTTTACTAAGTTATTTATTAAGCAGGCCGATATATAGATCCCTCTATTATTAGGGCGTCCTAACCTATAACTTAGGGCTAAAACTTAGCGTTTTCCGCTTCTATATTTAATTTTACTACTATTATTACATTTTTATCTTATATAGTAGTGGCGTATAGTAACATATTTAGTATTTAGGGCATTAGATTAAGTATTAGGCGGCGGGTACTAAACCTAGCTATTAGGCAGTTTAGATTATTATAATAACAGCCTTTTTAATCGCATTTATAGCAGCATCCTAGTTTCTAAAGTAGCTCGCGTTCTCTATTTAAGAGTTTTTACGGAAAGATTAGTATAGAGAAATTAATATTAGCTCTAGTAGTACTTAAGGTAGTAGGCGTTAGTAGCTTAGTATATATAGGTTTAGTAGGCCCAAAGGGCTTCTATAAAGAGGTCTTTAAATAAGGGTTAGTAGTAATAATCTAATTTAGTCGTTATTTAATCTTCTATAGGGCTACTACTATCTTATAAATATTATTATAGTTATAGCTAGCGGCTGCGTAACTAAGGCGATAAGTAACTTTTTTAAGGAAATCTTTTTAGTCTTTAGTATTGTTTTAGGTGAGGGCTTTAATATATTCCTAGAATTTAATATAAAACTTATTAAATAATTTAGTAGGGCACGTAGTTTAGCTTAGTTAGTAGCCAGTAGGTCATAGTCGCGGTATATTAGGTTAAGATTATTAAGGACTTCTTAATAAAACTGCTACTTTTAGGGGCTACTAGTCTCCTATTAGGCGAAGAGTCTATTAAATAGTATACCCTTTATTCGCCTAATAATATAGCTAATCTTAGTGTCTTTTATAGGAAAAAGGTAGGCGCTCTAAGTTAGTTTTTTACGGATTTATATCTTCTAATAGCTATATTCCTTACAGTCTCCCTAAAAGACTAGGGGATTAAGGTAGCATATATTAGACCCTATAATAGCAGTTTAGGTCCAATTATTATAGCTTTTATTATTACTACTTTAGTAGGGGTTCCTATTAGGTAAAGCTGCTTAGCGCTAACCCTCTATTAAGTATTAAGTAGGTAAAGTTACTAAAGGCGTAAAAACTTAGGTGGCGTTATATATAGTAGAGAGGTGTCTAGCGTTGTTATAAATATACTTATTAAGCTAAGATTATAGGTATTTAATTATGCCTTCTTTTTTAGTAACCATAGCGATTAGTATAATCTCCTTCTTTAACTATTAAATGTTGCGTTTAGACACGTAGAGGTTATCTTCGGTTTCTTAATATATATTATTAGTAAGCGCCTTATAAGCTTATAGGTCTTAAATAATATCGCAATCTTAGATAATACACATCTTAGCTTATATAAGCTTTAGGTAGTAATTCTATAGAAAGCGGTAGTATTTATTAGAGTCTTATGCTACCATTTTTACAAACGTCTTAGCGTCTTATATCTTAATTTTAATAGGTAATAGCCCTTCTATTTGCTTATTTATAGTTATATAGTTAATAAAAGATAAAATATTATTAGTATCTATCTCCTTAGGGGTTAAGGCTAGGGCTAATAAATTAAATTCTCCTAGGATTAATTAGCGTTGTAGGTTAAGTATAGGTATTAGATTATAAGATTCAATTTACCGTCCGACCTAGTCCCCCTAATGGGTCCACACAGACTAATTCCTATGGGAAAAACCTCCTTACTAAGAAAAACCCCATTTTTAAGTGTACAAAAAACCCCCAGGGGAGACGTAAGAGGTAATATTCTAGATAACATCCATACTATATTAACGGGAGGAAAAACACTGTTAGGTTGCTGCTTTGAGACTCCCTTTACACAGGAGTGTCTAAATACCTATCTTACCCCATCTGCCATTTAAATTATCTTTGCTATATTTATATATTGCTTATCTAAGTTATATGCCTATTCCTAGCTCCTTTTTTAAGTCTTCTATAAATATCTCCTAATAAATAACACTTGCGTTCCGCCCGGGCCTATATACCAAGGTCCCTTATCCACTCCTCTATTAAAGGGTTTCTATAATAGGGTGTATATAACTTAGTATTGCTTTTGCCCTAGGGCCTAAACCCAGGCCCTTATACCTATTTATAAGGTATAGAAGGATAATCTAGTATTTAATAGGGGGCCTAATCCCTATAACTAGATACCTAGGTTACCGGATAATATTAAAATAGGGGGCCTCTACTACGCTTAGGGCGCGGATTGCTTATGTATATATATAGATACTATACGGTATATATAGTATTCGTAGGAGGGAGGGGGTACGCCGAAGGGATAATACTTGTCAATTTAATGTCCAAATATGTACATTAGAGACGTAGTAGCGGTGTTTAAACTTTTTTGCTAAGGCTTACCCCTTAGTAAAAAATCTTTGCACTACCACTACGTCGCTGCGCAGGCGCTGCGCAGCCGTATATACGTCTCTGCGTTTACTCTAGTAGTCTATTAACATAATCTAAATGGAACATTAATAGTAGCTGCTAGGTTCCCGGGCTCCACCGCATAGGGGTATAGAAGTCGCTTTTCTGGAGTCATCTTTTTAACTGGTCTAGCGCCAAGGCCTATGAAAACTCTGCTATTCTAACGGCGTCAAGGGTTGAGTATTCGAAGGCCCCCTCTAGCCACAACGTAACGCTGCTGCATTAGTAACAGACGAGATCCTCTCTCTTAGCTTGACCATGCGAACAAGATGAGACGGAAAGGAACCCCCATAGGACCGTATGGGTCGGATCTCGATTTTGGTATTCCTCTTTAGGTATTAGATTATTCTTTAGGTTTAATATAATAGCTAATAAGGAATATTATCTTACTATTATAGGTTCCTTAAAAGTATAAAGTAAGGTAATTTATAGATACGCTGCTTCTAGCAGCGCCTACAGTATTATAAAGATGTAGAATTAATCGTAGGCTAAGCGTTAGTGGTAAAAAGGCGTAACGTAATATTATAGAACGAGGGTAGTGGCTATAGAGCGTATGTATTCGAGGAGTCTACAAGACGTTACGCGATCAATCGTAAGGGTCGAGGGCGTAAGGATGTGATATACCTACGCGTAGCTGATATAAGCTATACGCAAGGTATACGCGAGAGCACGGGGCTCTCCTATGGAGGCCCCTGCGGTAGGGTTCCGTGACGGCCACTAAGGGTTGCAACTGTACGGCATATGGTGGGTTTTTTAGTCGCTTAATATAAGAAACTTGCCTCTATAGGTTAAAACTGGGTAAATAGCTTTATTAACCGATATAATACGCTTAAATTAAAGTATAACTATAAGTATAACTACTAGTAAGCGAAATACGAAGATCTAGAGCTTATTTAAGACTAGTTTTAACGTATATAGTATACGGTTACTAAGTACGGTATTATTAAGGACGATTTCTATAATTTTAACAAGACTAACTTTTAAATAGGGATAATTATAATAGTAAAGGTAGTTACTAGTATAGATAGGGCTAGAAGGCCTTAGATTATATAGCCAGGCAATTAAAAATAGGTTATAGTTATTAAGACCGTTAGTATATAAAGGTTTATAATCTCACTACTTATAATCTTTAAGGTAGTAGTATACTAAGCAGCCTAATATAATAATAGGATTCTACCACTTAACTAGTTAATTAGCGTAAGTAGGAATAGCTAGACTAATAATAATATTAGCCTATATTAGCTAAAGAATATCTTTAATAAGTATATAGAAGGTTATATAGTTAGTTAATATCGGCTATTAATTCTTAATAGCTACGGCAGCTATATTACGCCTAAGTTTAACCAATACTACTTAGAGCACTTAATTGTTATACTCTATATACTAGCGCATTTATCGCATCTACTATAACTGCTTAACGTCGGCTACTTTATAGTACTTAAGTAATTATATAGGCGACTTATTAAGCAGAAAATAGACCTTAGTATTAACTATATTAATAAGCAAGAGTTCCTACCTCTTTACTAATAAGTACGCGCTAAAGCACTATACTAGGTATTACGGGACTCACACGTTCTCACGTCTCTGCGCGTTTTGACGTTCTTGGCCTGTGCTTACGTTCGTCCCAAGACACCTACGTACGTTCCCCTATAACGTCTTAGCCACCCGGTCGAGCCAGCCACCCGGTCGAGCCAGCTCTTGAGCAGAGCTCTCGTATGCACGGACTCTCACCCAAATTTGTCAATTATATTGATATTATACAAAAAGATCGTCCTCCATTGGTAGTTCCTTCCACACCTTCTTCGCGAAGCCTATAACACCTCGTAGAGCCATACGGCGTTCCTTTTGAGCGGCCTCTACCTGCTCCTTTTACTCCCGCTCTTGGTTCTTTTGTAGAGCCTCCCTTACTAATAGAACTCGTGCCTTACCATATAACGTCTTACCCTGTCCTCCACGCTGCCTCTTCTGCTTCTCAATAAGCTCCATATTCATACGCTAAAGTACAGTTTTATTAGCAAGAGTTCTTAAGGTAATTTGCTGTAGATCAAGCAAAGCTTTAGAACGTAAGGGTGTAACACCTTATATAACCGAATCAATAACTTCATTAATCTTTTCTCCAACAGAAGGCGATACAGGAATATCAATTTAAACACCATCCTTATTTGTAAGGCTTGCAAATGGAGAAGCTTCCGGTTAAATCTTTAAGAGAACAGCAGAAGGATCATAAGGAATAAGGCCTGTTACCCGCCATGCACTTACTATATTAGTCAACAATATAGCTTAACTGCGTGCAGCTTGGTAGATCTCTAAGAACTCTTGCTTTATAATAGCCAAGGCTCCGTATAGCGCAGTATCGTTAAGTCGCTTCTTATAAGCTCGTGAGAGAGGACCAAATATACCAACATCCAAAGGCTATAGTATATGCGTCGAATGAGGAGGAAGGCAGAGAGGCACGATCTTATAAGCCTCACAATATTCAACGAATTGTATTAAGACGTGGCTCTTATGGCCATTAAGAATTAACAAGCAATAGATTCCTTGGAGTCGTGGCTTAGTATATAAGTTGAAGTGCTTTAACCAATTAAGAGCTATATCCGAATCGGTCCAGCCCAAATTACTTACTTAAATTACCGTCTTAGGATTAAGACGTGCGGTTATCCAAGCTCGTTATACTTACTTGCCCTTAAAGATAATATAAGGAGGCAATTAATATCGACCTCCTAATATACATTTAATTAAGGATACCCACTCGCGATTGCCTGGCTCTGCAGTAAAGGCTTGGGCCTGCGATTAAGAAACCAACACCTTAACCTTATCGCTAACTCCTAAGGCAGTTCCTTTCTTATCTATATTATATTAATCTTCTATAGAGACTCCATACTTTGCGACCGTGGCTATATATAAATTAAACCATTCTTAAACAGTTTTAGGATCCTTAGCGTCCTTTCTTTTTTAATTAAGGCCTCTGGCGAATCTAGCTTTAAGTTCCAGGTGGCAATAAAGAAAGTTCTTATACCAATGTTGGCTAAGCTCAGTAGGACTCCCTCTTAATTTAAGAATATCTTTGGCCATAGACTTAAGGTGTTGTACTCTTGGTGGCCACCCCTAGCTTACCATTATATTAATCCATTTAATCAGAGAGTCCTCCTTAATGACTAAGAGCTTTTACTGAGCTTGCGAAGACTGTCGACTTGATTGACGGCCGTTAAAACGGTGGTTAAGAGTTGATCGTGGTAAGTTAAAAGTTCGGGCAGTTTGACGAATAGATTGGTTGGGGTTGGCTTGTAGAATTGAAATCGCAATTACCATTCGAGCTTCTTGATCAAGATCAAGCGATTCGGTGGCCGTTGAGCCCATGGTTGTGGTGTAGGAAAAGGTAGTATGCATCGAAAGGAGGTGATTTGAATCGCGATCGACAGGTGGCTCGACCGGGTGGCTGGCTCGATCGGGTGGCTAAGACGTTAACCCCTATTTAACGTTTTAGCTACCCAGTTAAGCCAGCTACCTGGTCGAGCTACCCTAAAACACATCAAAATCTACCAACTTTAGCCTTTTATAACTCTACCCCTATTAAAGATATTTAAATAAAAAATTTAATATAGCTGCTTATATATAGAGGTATTCTATTTATGATATTTTTAAAAGGGTATTATATTATTATTTCTATCTATTACTTAATTTAGTCCCTTTTAGGTCTTTAGGCTTTTATTAAGTATTTATTAGCTTAAATATATAATACTATTTTAAAAAATATTACAAATAGAATACCTCTATATATAAGTAGCTATATTTAAACTTTTATTTTAATATATTTAGTAAGGGTGGAGTTATAAAAGGTTAAAGTTAGTAGATTTTAATGTGTTTTAGGGTGGCTTAACTAGGTGGCTGGCTCGACTAGGTAGCTAAAACGTTATACCCGTACCTAACCTGTTCTGTTTCTATTCTGAATCTAAATGTCTTTATATTAACCGCGTATAGTTACGTGTACGTAGCCTACTTTAATTACTACCCTATTTAGTACATTGTATTCTAGCTCGTGCCTACTTCTGTAACACTAGAAGAATATCTAAAGTGGCTTTACAGCTATAGGCCTTATACTATATAAGCCAGATTATATACTATTACTCCTATACGCTTAGTTTTATACCCTGTCCCCCTAGCTATATCTATAACTTAAAGTAGCGTAGGTATCTAAAACGCCTTATAATATTACCTAATTATAGCACTAAATAGACCTACTTATTATAGTGCTGCAATGAAGTAAACTAAATAACTACGTTGTGGTATAAAGAGGGGAAGAAGGTGGAAAGGGGGTATTGTATACAAATAGTAGGGCCGGCCGCTAAGTCGCTAGTGGTGGGCTAGCTAATAGTAGGAAATAGTACAAGATAGTATGAAACAGTATACGTTAGGTCAGTGCCGTAATAGTACTCCTCTCCCCTAGATGGTTTAGTCCCTAAACTAAATAGATAACTTAAAAATAGGCAGTATACGGGGTTGCCTATTTTTTTTATTTTTATTTTTTACCGCGAAGATATTAGCTCCGCTTACCGCCCTTAACCAAGCTAATAGCGATTTTCTATGCCGGGCATGGAAAATCCTAATTGGTTAGTTTAGTAAGTAAGGTTAGCAGAACTTTATACCGCCACCTAAATTAATCCGTATAGCATTTCTTGGCAAGAATTTGGCTAATTAGATAACTTTAACCGCTGGTTGAAGTTTTATAACATCTTAACCACCATAAATTTTAATACGGTGGTCGGCTGCGACCTTAGCGTGACTTTTCCTTATCTTATACCTAGTCTAGGGGTTCTAGCTTTTTAGGGTATTGCTTATAGAAGCGCTATATAGCTTATTCGCAACCTTTTAGGTCTTTCTTTAGCTGCTAGGTTATATCCTTATAATATTTCTATTTAATTTTATAAGTTAGGCCCTAGGGGTCTTTGTTATATATATTAAGGATTTTCTTAAACTCCTATTTATTTTTTATATTGCCGTCGTTATCTCTCTACTACTTATCCTTGTATATTACGGCGCTTTATAGTATTAATATTTGCTTAGCTAGGGATCTTTTTAGTAGCCTAAAGGCGGACCTTAGATATATAAAAAGATTTATTTACTTAGATATAGTTTAGGAGGTTTACTACAACTGCCCCTTAATATACTGTAAGTATAGGGTATAGGCCGTTCTATTTATCGTCCTATTTCTTTTTAGGTCTATTTATCTTTATATTTTCTAAGCTAACTATAATTATATTACCTTTGTAAAATAACGCGCTCTTATCCCTACGGGTATTAGTATTGTCTTTATAGCGTTACTATGAAATTTAGGCTAGGGCCTTAAGCTATATTAATATCTGCTTAAAGTGGTTGGCTATAAAGTCTACGCGGAAGAACTCCTTTTTTGCTTATACTAATAGTGTTAATAGGTGGGGGCTAGTAGGCTTAATTCTAAGGCGAGGGTTAAAGCCATAGTTTGCAAAAAATGGGGAGATGCCTATACTCTTATTAACTTAGTTATTTATAGCAAACTTAGCAAGCGGTAGGTAGTTAACTTAGTTGTCCTATATAAAGCTAACAAAAGTATAAAGGTATTTATTTACGGCAGCGTTAATAATTTCGGTTTGGCTGTCCGTTTTTAGGTACTAGGCTAAGCTTAGTTATAAGGTTATCTTAAGGTGTTTACTTAGTCATCGCCAAAAGTCGCTAATAAATTATATGCTGTAATTAGAGATAATCGTGCTTAGTATACTATAGAGCTTATATATATTGTTAATAAAGCCATTAACTAGCTCCTCTATTAAGAGTCCTGTTATTAAAATAAGGTATTATATTTTAGTTAGGCGGTCTATAATAATAAGAATATATTTATATACCTTACCGTAGCGTTAGTATACTGGTAGCGTTATAATATAGTTAATTAAGATATTGGTCTATAGGCAAGTGGGTAATTTTAGTAGCTTTAGGAAACCAGGCGGGGCAGAATAGGGGGTCTTAGTGCGAAAGTATAGGGTATAGTCTTTAACGAAGGTAGCTATGAACTAGGAGATTTCTAGCTACTAGTATATTTGGTTTAAAAGGTTAAAAGTCTTAACCCGGTTAGGGTAACTAGCGGGGCTACTACTATAAGAGTAATAGGTAACTTCTAGGTGGAGATCTAGGGCGTTAGGGATAAAGAGATGTTAGCGGAAGTAGATCTGTCCGTTAATAATACTATATTCTAACTTATTATAATAGAGTAATTTCCTAATCTTCTTTAGCTAACGGCGAGCCTTTTAATTATATAGGGCTGCTACTATATCTCTTGCGAGTTTATTCTTTTAGTATCCTAGCTAAATTAACTTATCTAGTGACTTTTTAGCTATTTTAGGGTCTAGAGCGGCTATAAACTCCGCGTTATTAGAGTTATAGGACTTATATAGTAATTCTTTTAAGATTATAGGGTTAACTTTCTGGGGCGGTATAACGACTTAGGCTTAGTAGCGGAGGCGTTTATTATTAGCGTCCTTAGGCCTTATTCCTAGTAGCTAGCTTAGGGCGTTAGGGAGCGTTGCTTTGCTACTAGGTTTATATATAATTATAAAGTTAAACTATAAAAGGAACTCTGCCTACTNGACTTNNCNCTAGTTTAGCTNCTTANTAGTTATAAACNTCTATANGTTTTTATNGTNNGTAATNATTTTAAACNGCTNCTTAGTCCCTTATAGCTTAGGACGCCATTCCTCTAAAGCCTTAATAATAGCTAAGAGTTCTTTATTATAGATCTCATAGTTATACTTTAGTGTAGAGTGCTTTATAGAGAAGAATGCAACCAGTTTTAATTTTCCGTTATTATTATATTGGGAAAGGACTCCGCCAGAAGCCTAATTTAATATATCTGTCTCTACCACTGTTTTCTTTATATAGTTATAGTATGCTAGTACTAGTGCTAAAGTAAAGGCTCCCTTAAGGGCCTTAAACGATTTAGCTTATTCTAGTCCCTATAACTATCTAATATCCTTCTTTAGGAGTTTTATTATAGGTATAGCAATAGTAGAGTAGCCTTAGATAAATTGTTAGTAGAAGTTCGCGAAGCTAAAAAATTGTTATAGTTCTTTAATTAATATTGGGTCCTTCTATTGCTATAAGGCCTATACCTTTTTAGGGTCCATAGTTATGCTATTAGTTAAGATAATTAAGCTAAGGTATTTTTTTTTAGTAGAGTAGAACTTAAACTTATTAATATTAATCTAAAGTCTAATATTGCCAAGTCTTTAGATAATTTCATTTATATACTTAGTGTGCTTAGCGCGTATTTTAGAAAAGATAAGGATGTTATTAAGGTAGGTAGTGCAGTAGTTGTTAAGGGCGTTATATAGAATATAGTTAATATAGTTTTAGAATATAGCGGGTGCGTTATAAAGGCTAAATAGTATAACTAGTATTTTATAGAGTCTAAACTGGGTAATAAATGCTATAAGCTATTTATAGCCCTCCGTAATCCGGATCTAGTTAAACGCAGTAATTATATTAAGTTTAGTAAAGTACTTAGCACTATAAAGTGCGTTAAGTATCTCGCGGATTAGTAGTAGTGGGTATTAATTCTTAATAGTAACTATGTTTAGGCCTTAGTAGTTATAGTAGATTTATATACTACTGCCGGGCTTAGTAGCGAGGAGGAGTAGTGCGGTAGCTAGTAAGGTCGATTTGCGGATAAAACCCTTATCTAGTATCTTATTAATCTACTTCTTTATATACCTAAGTTTAGCAGGTAAAAGTGGTCTATTTTTATAGTATAGGGCCTAGTTTCCGGGGGTGATCTTAATTTTATAGTCCTATAGTTAGTAAGGGGGTAGCTTATCTGCGTTTTTAGGGAAGAAGTGCTTAATATATTTACTAAACTCCTTTAGTAGGCGTTATAGAATATCTTTGTAGGTTAATCCTGGTTTGCCTTTTAGGAATTTTTTAATATTGGTATTAACTATCTTCTAACGTAAAAGCTTGGGTTTAGTTTTTAGATTTATTTTAAGGAAGTTGTAGAAATAAGGGGGAAGCACTTTATAGGCTTCCTTTATTATATAGTTGCCTTTTACTAGCTAGCGGAAAGACCTTTTTAATAGGTTTAGTACTTCTATTAGGCCTATAGGCAGCTCTTTAAGCAGCTGTCGGTGTTTATCTTATTTAACTAGTTTTACTAGCTCCGCTATATAGATCCTTATCACCTTTATATCTTTTTATTTATAGAACTGGGTAAAATTAATAGTATAAGTATATTTAATATCGTCTAGGTTAGGGCGTGTCTGGTTCTCTAGTGCTACGGCTAAGCTAGTACGGCTTAATTGGCCTAGGGGGGCGGAAATAAGGTAGTGGCCCTATACAGTACGCGCGGGAGATAGGTATAAGGTTAGGCGTTATAGTGGCGCGGTTTCTATTATTTGGGTCTTAGTAGTTCTATAGCTAGTCCTTATTATAACGCGAGCTATAGTGTACGTATATAGTATATAGCTTAGTTTTAGGTATTAGGCTAGGCGACTGGGGTTTAAATAGTACCTGGGTTAGGGTTAGATTCTTAATAGTAGTGGTGTAAAGCGGACCTTCTTTCTTAGTCTCGGTAGGGCTAGCTAGCCCGTTATTTTAGTCTTAAGTACTAAGGTAGTCTAGTCTTTTACTATTTTATTTCTTTGCAGCTATATAGGCTCCCCTTTATTAGGAACGTCTTCTACTATTAGGGCTTTATATATAGTCTTAGGCACTAGGCTTAATAGTACTAAGTATCTATATAGGGCGTCCCTGCTAACATCGGCTATTCCCTATAGGAGGTAGTGCCTAGAGTAGTAGTCTAAGTTAAAGCAGATTTTAAGTTTCCTAAAGCTAGGATAGGGCTCGTGCTTCTAAAGCCAGGGCATACCTAGGATAATTAGGGTAGGCGAGAGTTTAGTAATAAAAAAGAGTATGGCTTTAGTATAGAGGCCGATTAATATTTAGGCGGTAAAGTAGTCTATAATAAGCGAAGTTAGAATACTATCTGCGAGGTATAGTAGCCTAGGTGCTAGCAGCTTTTTAATTATAACGTTATACTTTCTTATAATAGACTCTATATTAATAAATGCTATTATAGTACTACCGGAGTTTACTAGGCTTACTATATTAATATAAACTTAGGGGTATAGGTTACGTAATAAGGAGAGTTAAGTTTAAATAAGGATTAATTTCTTATTACTATTTACTAATTTAAGATTAAGTAGTAGTTTACTAATAGAAAGGACTAATTAATCTAGTAATAGGGACCTAATCTTCTTGTCTTTTTCCTTATATAGTTTAGACCTTTAAATATAACTTAGTCTAAGGGTTTGCCTTTTAACGACTAGGGTATAAAACTGTCTTAGTAGGGTAGTCTAGTGTCCGTCTAGCTGGCGGTGTTAGTCTTAGTTTTAGTTAGGGTATAGGAAGATAATATCTTACTAATAATATAGCTGTGTTCGTATTTGCTAACGCGAAGTTACTAATACTAAGCGTTGTTAACGGGTTGGGCTTCTATATAGGGTATAGTTTAGAGTAACTAAGCCGTAGGGTTAAAGGGGGGGGGGTCGTCTGCTGCGGCTATAATAGGCTCCGCGGTCGCCGCGTCTATAATAGACTCTACGGTCACCGCGTCCGCGGTTATTAGTTTGCGTTATTTAATGGGGTAGTATTAGGACTAGGTTTACTATCTTAGTAGGGTTATAGGTATCCTTTTAGTGGCCAGGTAGGCCATAGGTAAAGTATAGTCTATTATTAACGCGGCGCTTACACTCCGTGTCTAAAATTCTATTAAGGTCTATAGGTTCTCTAGTTACTACTAGGGTTAAGGTTAATATAGGGGTAGGGGCTTAGGTAGGTAGGCGGTGGTTAGCGTTTTTTTTAAGGTTAGCTTAGTGTATATAGTTTGCAAGATTCTTAGCAAATATATCTATCTGCTTACTCTAACCTATATAGTTACTATTGTTAATTTTATAGGTAAGTCTAAGTACTAGCTCTTTTATCTTTAGAGAGATAAACTTTTAGAGTAGGTCTACCTTCTATTTATCTATCTTTTTAGCGTAAATTATTAGCTTATTAAGCTCTCCCTTCTAGGACTAGTAGTTACGCTCGCCCTAGGGGAAATAGTTAAGCTTATTTTTTGCAACCTAGGTTATATTAAGGACCTTATAGTAGGTAGTAAGGTCTTTAAGCATATTTTCTTTAGTAGGCCATTTCTATGTAGATGTGTTGTTTAGGTTTTTATATATAAGCTTTAGGCCCTGCTTAATAAACTTATAGGCCTTATCCTCTAGTATATCTAAGATATAAAGGATCTGGGACTAAACTATATTAAAGTAGTCTTAGTCCCGGTTAAAGACTTCCTTAATCTTAATATACTAGGTCTTAAAATTAGCTTATTATTCTAGCGGGATGCCTTTTCCGCTAAATATTAGCGGGTCTTTAAATCTCCGTTTTTTTTGCTAGGTTATTACTGTTATTATAGGGGTTAATTGTTTTAGAACGGTAATAGTCTCTACCTAGGAGTTAATAGTTCCTATCTAGGAAGCGATAAGGGTACTAAGGTTTTTATTAGCTTTTTTATTGGCGGTATTTGTATTATATATATATTATAGTCCTACTTTAATATTACTAAGGAACTCGTTAGTATAGTTAATAAGGGTAAGGTAAGCTTTGCTAGGCTTAAAGGTCTTAGGGTATAGTAAGGAGCGGCGGATTATCTATGCGATATTAGGGTATGTCTCTATAAAGAGGTCTATAAAAATGTCGCGGGGGTTCTAGATTTTGGCTATTTTGGCGTTATTAGTGTGGTGGGGTAAAATGGACCACTGCTTAGTGCCTTGGCATTTTCCTGTATATATCGAGCCTTCGGCTTCTCTCCTTCTCTCGATCACGACCTACCGGAATACATTCTTTCCTTTCTTCTTACTGACTGCTTTCCTACTGATTAATTACGACTGACGACCGACCGACCGACCGACCGACCGACCGACCGACAGACAGACAGCACTGTGACTTTCCTATCTTAGAGAGGTCGTACCCTCCCACATATGTATCGCCTATTTAGGCGCTAGGTAAAAACTAAGGATTGTTTTAAAACTGTGCTGGGGACGTATCGGTTTTAGTAGGGGCGCGCGTAGGTTGCGATTGCTCTAGGGCGGAAGTTAATTGGCTAGGGTATAGGGAATTAGTAATCGCAATAGGGCGCAAATTAAAGATACCATAAACCGTTATAGTACTGTAATAAAGTAGACTGAATAACTACGTTATAGTATAAAGAGGGGAAGAAGGTGGAAAGGGGGTATTGTATATAAATAGTAGGGCCGGCCGCTAAGTCGCTAGTAGTGGGCTAGCTAATAGTAGGAAATAGTACGAGATAGTATAAAACAGTATGCGTTAGGTTAGTGCCGTAACACTACTTTAGTAATACCTTAAGCGGTATATATAAAGTCCTCCCTCCCTAATAGACTAGGCCCTAAACTAGCTTATAAAAGGTTATAAATTAATAATATAGCGCTATCCTTCTTATAACTAAAAATAAGAAGTTACGCACTAAGAATTAACCCTAAAAGAGGAAGAAAGTATAAAGGAGGTCATACCTAGTGTGATAGTGCTAGAGCGCGTTATCTGCTAAGTTTTACTATATTCTGCCACCTATTATACTATTATATACTGTTTAATACTATCGTATACTATCTGGTATTGTTGTATACTATTTAGTACTATTTCTTACTATTAGCTCGCCTACTATTAGCTTGTCTACTACTAGCGCCTTAGCAACTTATGCTACTTATTTATTAACACTAGCTCTCGCGACCTCCTTTCCTTCTCCTTAACTTAATATCTTTATTAAATAGCAATCTATAAGCTTTAGTCTAGAGGCATTTATATAAGCCATTACATTATACTAAGCTCTCCTTATATTACCTAACTATAAACCTTATAGGTACTATATTAGGTAGGCGCTAAAGGGGCGCTAGTTAAATACTAGCAGCAATATTAGCCTATAAAGGCTTAGTTATATATATTATTAATATTCCCTATAATTTTATAGCATCCTTAATACGCCTAAGCCTATCCTCTACGGCGTTTTAGTTTTTATTATATCTTATCTAAAGTTCCTAAGCGATTTATCCTGCCTATTAGGCCATATACACTACCCCTATACGTAAATATTTATCCTCTTTTCCCCCTAAATCTTCCTTAATATCTTCCTTAATATCTATAAGTTTTTGCCATTTTTAGTTGCTATTCTTTAGTTATTATAGTTAGGTCGCCCTCTATTAGGTTTATTATAGTGTCGCATTTTTCTATATATTAACCCACCTTTAAGTCTACTATAACCCTCTTATCTTGCGCAGGCTTTCCAGCTATACTGCGTATATTAGTTTTACGGTATATTATATCGTAGATTTAATTAGAAGTGGTTATTTCTTTATTAAGTAAGTAGTAGGCATATTCTACTACTGTAGTGGCTTTCTTAAATATAATATTTACTAAAATTACTCTTAATATATTCTCTATACCGGTAATAAGCTCTATATATAAACGAGTCTTTAGTTAAGCTAAAAGGATAATTACTAATAAGTGTAATAGACTATTAGCCGATGTAATTAAAGTAGATTAATATTAGAAGTAGTAGTTGATTAAAGGCCTTTTATTAAGTAGTTTAATTGACTATATTAACTCTAGTAGAGCTCTAACTATATCCTAGTTAACGAGCTTAAATATTAATCTTATTAGCTATAAGTTAAATATAGAGGTAGAAAAGCTAGCTTAATAAGATATATTTAATAGAGCTTTATATTTAATTAAATCTAATATAAAAATAGAGCCGCTAGATTCTTTACTACCGGCTATTCTACCTATCTTTTTAAACCTCTATAGGTACGTAAGACGAATTTAGATATATTTAAATACTATATTAGGTAAATTAAGGTTAAATTTTAATCGGGTAATATTGATATTTATATATAGAGAGGTGCTGCTAAAAATCCGCAATAAAATACTATAAAGTCTATGCCACTTTCCTAATTGGGACAGCTAGCTGGCAGCTTGACAGTCAGCGTACATTATCCAACAGTCAGCGGACAGCGAGCGATCCAATTGACGTAGCCAGTCAGCTATTTTGCTCAAGCTCGCAGCTAGGCTGACTGTTGGACACACTGCCGGTAGATGTCCTAGATGATTGCCTCATTGGCGTTCACTTGAGCCCCCAACTCGGCCTCACAACTCTACCTTCCGTGTAACGACAATAACTCGAGGTTAGAGCTGTTGAGTTATAGCTACTCGAATGACAAGCCATATTGGAAAAAGGTAGACACAGCAGCTCCTTATTTGCAAGAGCACGAACGAACGCCTATGTGACTCCTATCGGGCTCGGGACATTAA
Organism: Cenococcum geophilum 1.58; assembly: GCF_001692895.1. Taxonomy (NCBI): domain Eukaryota; kingdom Fungi; phylum Ascomycota; class Dothideomycetes; order Gloniales; family Gloniaceae; genus Cenococcum; species Cenococcum geophilum. Next base: position 312,432 of record NW_027137631.1, read on the forward strand.
GTTCGCACGAGTACATTTACATGAACGTGCGCGGTCATTCTCAGCAATCCGACGAAGAAACCATGCCCAGTGCTGTCCGTGGGCTCCTTGGTGGCATTGACGGGCATGCAGTACCGAGGCGCTTTTTATACTTTCCGTCAGCTGATTGGCTGGCTTTACATTTATCATGGAGCAAATCACCATAATGTATAGAATTTGTTGAACGGACGATCAGGAATAAAAACTCTGTCTTATTGCAAGAGGCTCTAGAGTCTCACTATATACACCAGATAGGTGGCAAATAGAATGGCGACGACGTCGTTCTTCAGTCGGTAGTAGTTTATGGAAACAGGTAATGAGATATTCGATGAGACATACGAAATCAAGATAGACGGTAATGAGTCATAAGTTTAAGAGACAACTGAGACATTGTACGTAACCACGATCTAGGTCGACAGACAGTAGTACGATGGTGGTAGAGATATCCGATTCAGGTCGACAGAATTAGATTAATCTTTGCTATAAACTGTCTTTATATATCGGCACCAGATCTTTAAAACCTAAGCGCCGAAAACTCTCGCGTGAGCCCTCTATCCAACTCTAGCCCTGCCCCTCTACGCCTTCAAACACGCACCATACTCACCATCACCAAACAGCGGCACCGTCAACTCAGGCGTCACCGTGCTCGCAATAACCGCAACATCGACCCTGTCCAGCCCGCCAAACGTGTCCGCAAACTCCGTCTTATTATACTCATTAATCAACAGCGCGGGATCAAACACCAGCCCTACACGACCGTCTCGCCGCCTGCAGCCCTGACGCTGCTGAACTGGATCGTGCACGCTGTCAGCGCGCCGGCAGAGGCCTCGGTGTTGACGCCGCAGGCGTGGTAGATGGATTTCAGCGAGAAGGTGTTGGTGGAGAGGCCCGGGAGCAGCGCGGCCGAGCCGTAGAGTGTCTGGGAGGCCATGTCAGTGGAGATGATGTTGGGGGCCGAGGGCGGCGGGAGCAGCAGCGGTCCGAGGCTGTCGGAGAACCGGACGAAGCCTTGGTAGGTCAGGGCGCCGTAGGTCCCGGCGGCTGGATGGTGGGAACGAGGCCGGCGACGACGCTGGTGAGGTCGTCGAACTGGGGTGTGTTAGTTGGGATTTGGGGCAAGGAGGGAGGATAGCGGACCTTGTTAGCGTAGGAGGTGCTTCTGCATTGGGATGGGGCGTTTGAGGATGGGAGGGCTAAGGCGGTGGCGGCGAGGCCGAGGGGGATGGATTGGGTCTTCACGATGATGGGTCGAGAAGGACAGACGAGAAAACAGTTACCAGGTTAGGAGAGTGGGAGACTCGAAAGCTTGAACAAGAGTTGATGCCGCTGAAAAAATGTTGGAACGAATACAGAGACGAATTGGAATTGCTTTTATATACCTCGAGTGGGACATATTGTCCATCGATAGTGGAGTGAAAGGACTGATCCAGCTTTAGGGGTCTTGGCAATATCATGGTGCATAAGGAACACCATCAAGAGCATAGAGCGAGGAGACGAAGAAAAGTAAAGTAGGAATCGGCTTCTCCTCAGACACAAGACATAGCCTTCCGCATGCCGATCTGTCGATCTGGTGCAGATCAGGAGAAGATGAGGAAGACTCTGTCCCATTCAAACTACGAAGAAAAAGGAAACTATATATACACGAGGAAAGCGTCAAAAAATTAAGGGGAAACAAAATGGGGGTACGTAACAGGAACAGGGGGTAGTAGTACAACCAGAATAGGAACAAGGATAGGGTAATAGGCTAAACTCAACCTGAATCGGCACGATCTTTAGGATCTGGAATCGTGGTTATTGCCCCACCAGCTGGGCTGGGATCGACGAATACTGCATGTAGCTGCAGAAAACAGCGTGCAAGTTTGCCATGGCGATGGGTCCGTGACAACGTGCTTAGGAGACGGGACTGTGATTCATGTCCATGGGAAAGAAACGTCGAGGAAACCCTGGCACATGGACAAAGCCTCATGACGATCTTCATAGGGAGATCGATTGGGCTCGTCAGGATATCGAAATATTTACAACTCCTGCCTGCAACTAGACTGCTGTATAGAGATGGTGGTACTTGGCCTAGCGGGGCGAATTCACTTGAGTTTGACTACTGCACTGTACGTTAAATGCCTAATAGCTAGGGTTGAAGTTTTGCAGTGTGAGTCTATCAAGTCAGCTGACGGGACTGAACCGGGACCTAAATACAGTGGACCCGACCCGCCATTGAGATATTGCAGCATTCATATCATACATCCTTCACATCCTCAAAGGGCTCCGTAGGGTCCTATTTGGCTTTGGAAATATAAGAATTTGGTGAAAGACAGCAGCTTATGGTGTTTCAGCAACGTATAGCATCAGAGGAACTGCTTAGGTATGTAGCATGATTCCCTTCACGTTCATGTATAATGTATATAAACTGAACAAGAATGAAGATTATTTTGTAGTGGTTAAATCTTCCAGGGAGCGGAGCTGAGACGTGAGCTTGTCGAAAATCAACTGCTTAGCTTGGAAGAGAGTCTGAGGGATGACTGGTCAAACTGGTGGAGAGAGCTTATTCTGCCATGATAATTAAAGTAACACACTTGCGCCTTCCTATATGGAGACAACTGATGCTGCACCAAAGGGTTTCTTCGGCTCCAATTTGCACCAAAGAAGTCATGTAAATTGGCGGAATATCGAAGTGCTTGAATATTAGCTAGCGGATCATGACCCGTCAAATCTGTCTCCTCTTCTTGAATTCCTCTATCCATCCTGCTGCCTTGGCCTGAGGAACAACATTCACCTTCAGCAACCCGTCTACAATCTCTACCTTTCCACTTGCTAATACCTTCAAGAGCGGGAGCTTCTTCCCCGCTTTTATTAATCCGTTAGCAATCGTTTCAACGTAGCAATCCACGCTTTCTGCTTTGTACTCATTCTTCTCATCCCAAGGCAAGGGAAAAATGTAGGAAAGATGCTCGCCTAAGCTCTCTGTCTCTTGGAACGCTTTGACAAAATCGCTCTGGAGGTGCAGAGGATAGAGAAGGATCACCGGGATTGACAGGGCTGACGAATGGTCGAGAGGTTGGGCGAGTTTGATCGTAGCGTCCTCCATTTCAGGCGCTTGATCCGTTGTCCTAGTAGGAATATTGCGAGACTTCAGTGCGAGTACTAAAGTGCGAGTTTTAGCTGCCTTTCGCTCTTCTCTCTCACGGCGTGCTTTTCCCAGGGCATCGAGATGGTCTTTGCGCTTGGAGATATTCGTAGAGAGCGTTTTTAGGGCGACATTTTGCGGCTCGATCTCGAGGCCGCGGGTGCAGGCGTCGGAAGCTTCGGGGAGCTTGTCAAGCGCAAGACATGCCGAAGCGGAGCGGTACCAAGCTTTTATGTTGGAGCTGTTGAGGCGGAGGGTTGAAGCGCAATCGTGGATACAGGAGCGATAGTTTTCTGGGACGAGCATGAGTGCCTAGTGTCATTTAATTATATATCAGGGTATAGGAATGGTTGTGACGTGATAAAAGTTGAGGAATACTGATTTAAGATAGGCATAAGCGCCTGAATAGATGCTGAAATAAAAGAGAGAGCAGGTTAGGGAGAAGAAGTAGAAGTAGAGTTGATATGAAAGAGCAAACTGGACCAAGTCATACTCTTCTCTAGATTGCAAAGCGCGCGGTTGACGTAGCACGCCTCCTCAATATCACACTCCTTCTGTTCGGTCTCCTCGTCTATTTCGACTACCTCTATATCAGCGTGATCTTCTGCATCTTGAGGCCTACGCGGAACTTTCAAAGCGGCTATGGCTTTATCGTAGAACTCCTTTGCGTCTGACCACTTCTTCCCTCGCGCGAGGTCATTCCCTTGCTGTCTGAAATTTTCTGCTACCTCAGCCCTTGTTCCCTCGTAGGCTAACGCTTTGAGTGCCTCCAGCCCTGCGTTTTCCCCGCCCTCTCCATCGGTCTCATCTAAAGTAGTCATGAATAGAGGTATGCGGTTCATTTCTTTCAATACCTCATCTGCTGTCTGGCTTTTCATAGATGCCATGGCTGGCGGGAGGGCTGCAGAAGGATGCTGTGCACCCAGACCTTGCGGGTTTGGCACATCCCGTAGATGCATATTTTCCATTGTTTTGTCCACCATTGGAGGTTGTGGAAATGATGCGCCTGTTGTTTTGTTAAGTGGGCTGCAGGGTACTTCTATCGATAGATAATTCGATGAAGTTGTGCTTGTAGAAACTTTTTTCGGATGATGTACTCTTATCGATTAGGGATGAGGTACTCTTATCGATTAGGGATGGGCGCCCTTGTTAGCGATCTCTCCAGAACTCCCTTGATGATCTCCGCAAACGAGTCCAGACGTATAGGCCAACCCGAGTCATGAACCCGAGGGGCCTTCAAAAGCAAAAGTTATGCCGTCGAGATTTTCGACATGGGATGCTTGGACCTCAAGGTCTCTTCCTGAGGCGTCTCCTTTACAGCTGTGATGGAGCAAGCAGCACATTCCATGACCGGGTCTAGGTCTCTCTTTACCCCCGGAGTCTTAGAAGTAGCTCGAATAGTCACGGCATTCTTACCCCGTACTCGCACCTGCTCAACGGATGTTGGGACTCCAGAAATCACTTAGAATTTACGGGACGTTTTGGTGGAATACCCGTAAAAGAGAAGGCAAAGTGCCGGTCAGATATACGGTAAATCGATTACCCCTGAAAGGATGGACAGTGCGTTGATTTCGGTTCGGGCTTTCGTGCGAGGCCCACCTCGTTTGGTCGTGGCCGCGTAAAGCCACAACTCGTTAGTCCTAAAGCCCTTTAACAAAAAACGAAAGATTTTTGCAGTAATACATTTTACTACTAATATTCTTTATATGGAGGTTTTTTTTAAAGATAAGTTACTATAACCTAAGTAAAGTTGTAAACCTGTCTTAAGTTGGTGGGTTTGGTATGTGCGAAGCCACAACTGAATGAGGTGGGCTTCGGTGCTATCGCGGCTGTTTTACGAGGCCATCCAAAACCTGTGCACATTGGTGCGGATCACAGCTGCTTGGGCATAATTGTGGCTTCAATGGTTATCTGATCAAAGTGGAATCGGGCCTGGAGATTTGGACGAAAAGGTGATGCTGGCTCAATAGTATTAAAAGCAAAAGAACTGGGTTCCCCTTAGGCTTCGCCCATCTCTGGCACTTCCGAGCATCCTTTGACTAGGGAGTAACGGAGAAGATGCTCAAGAAAGACTTCAGCTACGCCGTCACAGGTAGTTAACTACAAAAAACACAGCGGAATTCTCGCTGGAGTGCTGGGTGGCGCGACACGAGGGAGATTCGGGCCCAAGATGCGTCAGCCTCGCCCCTCTCATAAGCGATCTCATTAGTCCCGGACAATTATAACTGTGTTGACAAGGACGGGGTAGTGATAGGAGGTGGTTGAAGCAAGCAATCACAAGCTAACAGACAACGGCAAACCTCTTGCTTCATCTCTCCTCGCCGAGAACGCGCAATTGGCAGAAGCCCGAGGAATAAACAATCCACTTCGTGTAGTGATAGGGCATGCAGTGGTTCGCTTTCACGAGCACCAGCACCCACCCATAAGCTAAGCCTCTCGCCGATAAGGCACAGTTCTGAGCAATGACAGTGGCCACCAGCAAAAAGCCATCGCGGGAGTGCCTAACGCGGTGTGCTTGCCAAGAAACGAGAAGGGCCTGTCTTGAATCTTGGGGGCAAGTCGGAGGCCAGGTCAACAAGTCAAGTCATCCCGACCAGCTCGCCCGTGCCAGGGTAGTCCAGTGGTCAAGCGGTCGTGGCAGAGATACTTTCTTACTTTCTCCCACGCGGTCGATCTGTTTCTGTTTTCCCGTCACACTGGCGACTGCTGGACCAGCGGCCTCCGTGCGGCGAAGATCGCGGCTAAGATCAAACACGCGTGGCTTCTGGAGGCCTGCCCAAGCACACAGCTGGTTTGTCCTTTACTCTCCACCACGGCGTTGGCCGTTACCCATCCTGGAGAGGCTCGGACATTTTCCGAACGCCCTTGTTCATTTTGCTGTCAAATTGGCCCCGCCAACGGCATCGCGGAATGCAGAATGCAGGTTGGGCGCACCCCTTGTCTCTACAAGCCTTCACCAATGGTCGGTCACTTGGTGCCGGCTGTGCACGCGGCGCAGGAAGCACAGCACGACCAGGCACGCTGCAGACCCGTCAACCGTAACCACAAATCTCTTCTCAATTCACACCTGTGACGACGCTGATTCGCCACTGAAGCCGGCCTTTGCCCGTTTTCGCATGGGCTTGAGCCGGGGGACTGGCATCCCCCTGCCGAGTCTACTGGGTCTTGCTGACCCTGGGCGAAACGGTGCATGAACATCGTTTGGGATCAGCGATTTTATGCGAGACCTTTGAGTGCATCCCGGGACGATCTCGTCCTCTTCGAATGCTACTCCTGCTGAACGCGCTAGGTCGCGATCTTTTGGGGCGTCCTTTGCCAGAAGCCTTTCCATTTCGCTGTTTGCATCACAACTCGACTACTGCCGGCTGTGCGTTCTGTCCTTTGCGTGCTGTTGCGTCTTTGCATAGAGCCTAACTTTATATTCAAAACTCCCAATTGCATCATACGCTCAAAAGACCGGACCGGAGAGACGGACTCCTGGAAGAGTGAATTGTCTAGCACATAGGTAAGAAAGGCACATCATCGGCCGTCTTTCTTATTACGGCGCATTGCTATCCTCACGCGACCCGCGTGCGGTGAGTCTGGAGGATTACCTTGAACTTGAGTGCTAATCTTTGCTTCGCCTCCTAGATTCCGAACATACCAATCGTTCCTTTCTGAAGCCTTCACTGGAACTGGCACACCGTTTGACCCCTTTCCACCGATCCCAATCAGCCGACACAATCTCGGCAACCCGAGGTGTTTCCCTCAAACAATTGCTCTTCACCTGTTACCAGCGAGTATAGAGACACCTTTTACATCTAAATCGCTCGCGCTAAAGAGGGGTTACTTCATGGACATTTCCGTGGTGTTTGCTCAATGATTTGAGACTTCTGTCATTGTTTCTTAGCACAAGGTAAATTTAACGACTGTGCCAGGAACGCCGTTGTGGGCATAAGCATTAAGTTTCCCATCACTGACTTTGAGTATAGCTATGTATTAAAACCTACTTTGTAATACTTCCTCTTCGCCGCGGTTCCGAAAGGATCAGCTATCACATGCTTTTGTCCGCGAGCTATCAACGTCGGTCGTAGTCGCTCTGTCTCAAAAATGGCGGTGGATTACTTTCAAGAGCACGAGGCTTTCATAGTCGCTCAGCCACTTCCTTCGCCGTCCGACACGCCTTATCATACTCCTATGCCATCGTTGTCTCGACGTTCGTCACGGTATGGAACACCCTCGAGTGGACCGCCTTCCTCGCCACCCCCGCTACCTCCGGATGGTAGAGATTCTGAGGATACTGCCAACGATGAGAACATTTCGATCCTTGATCCTCGGCGATTCACCCCGACTCTCCATGCATCTTTAGTTTCCGAAATCCTATCTTTGCGCCGAGAGTTAGATTCTAAGCACAAATTTATTGAAGACTTGGAAACTAATCTCCAGACTGCGCGAAATGAGAGTGACTCCCTGACCGATAAACTGGCTCGGAGTACAAAAGAGAGCCGCGCGGCCGAATGCCAGCTTCAGCAATTAGAAAAAGAAACCATGTCAGCCTTGGATGAACTAGCGAGAGAAAGAGATGAAGTTCGGGAGGTCAATGTCGATTTGCGAAATAAGCTAGAATCGTCGCAAAAGAAGATCCGGAGCCAGGATGATGACTCAAACCGCGTTCACAACATGTGGGAGCGAGATAAAGAGACTTGGGATGGCGAGAAACGGATGCTGGAGCGGCGGGTTCACATTTCTGAAAGCCGGTTGAAAATGATCCTCGATGAACTTGCGGCACAAGATGCTGCGCAGGATGAGCAGGGCATGGACAGCGAAGGCGACGATAACACAAGGGATAGCGGCGTTGGACATGAGAGCGATACAGCAAGCATTCGTTCATCTCCACGACGAAGATCTACTAGCCGTACTGGTATGCATTCAAGAAATTTGAGCAGCAGTAGTCACCGGAGCCTTGGACGAAATTACAGATTCTCTGTGATGAGCGGAGCGGGCTCTGATGGGCATGGACGACTAAACGGACCTAGCCTGGCAGATGAATTGATCTTCGATGAGGAGGAAGAAGACCTGGGTGAACTTGAACTTGACTCAGACGATTTCCCGGAGAATGAAATGCGTGCAAGACGAGCATTGGAATCGCGACAATCCATGTATCAAGATGAAAAGGCGAAACGCATACTTGGACTGACGATAGAAAGCAAGGGTCCGTTGGCAGAGGTGACAGAAGGGGAACCTTCCAAACCTGTTGAGACTTCGAAATCATGCGAGGTTGCAACCGTGCGGGAACTCACTCTGATCAACATACCCCCAAAGCGTCAATACGTCGATACTGGAGTGCAGTTTTCTCCGCCACCGTCTCCATTCTTGCCCCAGGATCCCGTTTCAGTCAGGTATAATGACCACGCGCAATCACTTACCGACATCGAGGCGAACCAACGACGGAAACGTGTTTCTGTCATTCCACCTAGCCAAAATGTTCAGCAAACTCCGAATGGTGTTAAGTCACCCGCCGCTATGATCTCTGCTTCATCGCAGACTTTGGAACAACCTCCCAGCCCACCAGCAACACCCAAGATCATTATTCCGCCTTCTCCTCAAACACCAATAACGCCTCTATTTAAGATAGAAACCGCCTCAATCTCCACGCAAACGGATCCTTTGGAAGAACCACGACCGATAGCCCCACCTCCTCCTCCTCGCTCACCTAACCGGGCTCCTCCTCCAGTGCCTATTCCTATTCCATCAATTGCCATTCACCCACCGCGATCCGCTCCTGCATCTCCAAAGGAGCCTATACTGCCGCCTGGAACGAAGAATGCCTGGTCTCAAACCACTGTTGACTTGAGAATCCCGACACGCTCAATTTCCATCCAAACCGAAGAGATTAGGATAGACAGAAGGCCTATCAAACTACCTCCGCATCTTTTACCATCTGCCATATCATCCAAACCGGGAACCCCTGAGCCCAGACAAGGACGGCCAGAGCCCGGAAAACGACGGATGGAGATTGACACACCAGCCACATCTGTATCATCTGGTGGCGGTAATCGTCAGGGAAAAGCGCCCACTCTGCGGCACACGCAAGGCCTGACGACTCTGCTCGGCGGGGCCTCGGACTCTAAGACCGAGGACCGTTATCCAGGTAACAACGATAACGGCCCTCTCGTACGTAGCAAGGATGACGGAATTAGGCGGCCTTTTAGATCGAGCAGTCTCTTTGCTGGCTTTGATGGGGCAAGCTCTGACGAAGACGATGACATTGAAGCAGACCTCAGTGATGATGACTATAGAGCACCACAATACTCAACCCCGATGATGTCTAGCCGTAATCTGAAACGGCCATTTAATAACCCGCCAACACCTGTCCCAGAGGACAAGGAAGTTGTGTCGACATCACGAACTTCGGAGGATTCAGCGGGTCCTGGGAAGATGTATTCCTCAGGTCGGAACTCGTTCGAGAAGGCTTCAAAAGTTGCTAAGCCTCTCCGATCGGCGGGCCTGACACGACAGCCAAGTATTCGTCGTTCCGCTATGATTCAGAATGGCACTGTTGCTCATTTCCAGCGGTCGCGTAGCCCAAGCATTGGTAGCGTTGGATCAAGCAATAATTATGTGCCGAAACCACCCTTCCCAGTTCCAACAAGATCAAGCTCTCGACGCATACCGCTTAGCAAGAGTGAAGGATCTCAGAGCCCAACTCCCCGAGGCGGTGGCACCTTTTCTGGGCGCCGACTTCAAGGCGGAAGGCAACACCAGCGTAAGGACAGCTTACGAAAGGTACGGTCTGCAGCCGTGATGCCAAGGAGTGGACGCCAAAGAAGCAGATCACCTCCATTACCTGCCACTCCTGTATTGCCACAGAGCCCACAGGTTCCGCCGTTGCCCAATGATATGATCACCGGTGCTCAGTACGGGTACATGAATAGTCACAGATCTCAACTTTCCACGAATACGTCAAACACAGGTAACGGCTCTGTTGGTAGCTCTGTTCAGTCAACCAGCGTGGTCGACGCAATTGCTGCAACCATGGTTGGTGAATGGATGTGGAAGTATGTTAGGAAGCGAAAGACCTTTGGTGGTCCAGAGTCTCCTCAAGATCTTGGCCGGGCAGGCGATGATGGCTCTGTAATGCCTGGAAATGGAATTCGGCACAAACGCTGGGTCTGGCTTTCACCCTATGAGCGTGCTGTCATGTGGAGTAGTAAGCAGCCGACTTCAGGGTCTGCCTTAATGGGCAAGAGTGGACGTAAATGTGAGTATTATCAGAAAGAGGGATTATCAATATCAGATGCTAACGTCTTTGCAGTGGTCATCAAATCTGTTCTTGATGTTCCAGATAATACCCCCTTGCCCAAAAGCGTTGGCATCCAGACCATATTCAACCGGTCTATCTTAATTCTCACACCTGCTCGAGCTTTGAAGTTCACTGCCATATCCAGAGAACGCCATTATCTTTGGCTGACAGCTCTTTCATTCCTGGCTCACTCTACTCATGGAATTCCCGAACTTGGTGCCTTACCACCCGTCCCTCCCCAGGAGGAGTTACCACCTCGCCACCCCGGAGCGACACTCCGTCGTGCCCAGATCCGGGACTCAGTCCGCTTGGCTAAAGACAAGGCACTCCCTGTGAATCAGCGACAAAATGCTCCTCGAGCAGATCCGATCCATGAATGGTATGGGGAATCACAGTTTGATAGGCCCATTGCTGACGCTGCGGATGCCCCGAGTATCCCTCGCATTGGCCACGGCCGTAAAAGGAGCTCGACTGGACCTCGTGTTCCCCCACCTAGTGCGGCTTTCCGTAGCTTTTCTCATAATCAGGTCCCATCAATGTACTCTACTGGATCTTCTGACCTCTATGGACAGCCACCTTCAGTTCCATCATCTGTGTACAACCCGGCTAGTGTTATCACAAGCGCTCGTACATCTGAGGCTAGCAGCCCCGCACGCTACAACTTCTTCGATGCTGTTGGAACAGTCCGCATGGAGGCCTTTGTCGAACCGACCCTTTCTGAGGATGCTGCTTACGGATCTATGCTATTAGGAGCTAAACCTCGGCCCGGCAGGAGGCGAGGTAATAGCCAATGGAGCGGCAGCACCAACGATCCACACCGCGGTGGAGGTGTCTACGAAGACTTTGTCCACGACAACTTCGATCCTTTCCGTGGTTTCTGAGCGTCTTCGATTCGCAACCAAAAGTCTAATTAAAAGTCAAAATTCGTTGCATTCCAAAAAGCATCTGTAGCAACAGCGTCTCCGCAAATATATTTACTATCATTCACTTTGCTTATTGGAGCTCTGGATATTGGCGTTTGTACCATCTCAGGGGGGCTTCCCGGGTGGACTTCTGGAATTTGTTTGATTACCCACATCTGTTATACTTGGTTTGTGTTATACTACTACGCTAGAACTGGCCGCCCAGGCACCACGGAATTTTCTTTTGTTACACTGCCTATCTTTTTGGCTGCTGCTAACTATATACCCTTCTTGTCGATCGCTGGCAATTGTTGCTATGCTTGATACCCCATTTAGGCTAATCGTTTGGTGAGAAGGTTTCGATTGGCTATGTGTTGTATATATAATTATGCTTCTCGATAGGGTGAATGTATTCATAAGTTTAACAAATTCATTGGGAATAACGCGATGATATTTTCTTGAGAAACTTTCCTGCATATTGAATGATTGATTGCGGGACTCTTTTAACATAAATCTTCGAACTAGTTTGGTGTCGCTGCTACAAACCTACACTAACGAGTTACTATCCAAGCGCCTTACTTCGTATAGCACTAGGATCAATTATCAGCTCTTGAGCTAGGATTTAGGCCTCGGCCATTGGGCGTCTTGACTGACCTTGGATTTCGGGATGAAGTGGCCAACCGGCAATACCTTAGATCTTGCTTTGAGCAGGCGGAATGGAAACAATCCAGCACTATTCAACTTTCCATTCTAAGCCATGTCCCTCAGATATAGCCCCTAGTCTTTGCGATTCCGGGTGTGCTATCAGAGCGAGGGTCGCGACCCGGAACCAGTGATTGGGGCCCGCATCCATGAGTCGCAAACATTAGTTATGCGAGCTGTGTTATTTTCAGCGATGGCCCTTGAAATGCGGCCAGACGCTGGGGAAAGCATATTATCGCCTTGCATGTAATGCTCCATGGTTCATGGCCTGTTTGCGCGGTTTTGTGCACGTGGTATTTCCATGATCTTATTGGATCCGATTTCACTAGCCCAGTGGGCATATAAACGGGAATACCCGCTCATGGCGGCGATAACTATGCATTTAGACTATCATTGTCTCTCTTCAAGATACGGGTAGGATTGCTGCTTTTGGGAGCATACTCATAACATGCACCTCTCACCTCTCGCCATGCAAGGACATAAGCTATTTAAAATCCATTCTTTTCTCTGCAATTCATTAACCACGCCATTCCCTCCTTCAAATTGCGTGTTGTATTCTCTCACATAATTTTCTCCCTTTCCAAATCTATTTCGTTTTTCCGGAGTTTGAGAACTAGTCCGAAACCCCACAGTGAGATAGCGCTGCCAATCATACGTCGACCTAGCCATGGACGCCACACATATCACAACAGCTGCGTCAACCATGGGCCAACCTTAGAGACAAACACCAACCACTGACACCGGCTATTTTACAGTAGTTCACAATCTGACCTTCCGCATACATTTATCATGCACCGCTCGTCGGCCCCAAGCACTCCGTGCAACACACCGTACGGCGAAGGCCCTACGGGAGAGCCTCACCGGAGCCCAAATTCAGATTTCTGCCTTTGAATGACTGTTGACCAACCATGGACGACGGATACGCTGATACACACCAATTAATCACTCCATATTAAGCCTAACAGATCTCAGCCGCAGGCGTCTGTGGTTTTAGAGACTCCTTGCTGAGTGGAGGGCTTGTAGGTCTTGCTCCACCTTGGAGCGTGACGCGTTGTTATCGCGCAGCATGCGTGGTCTTGGATACCTAGTTAGTCTTGGAGTAGACTGGCATGCGTAATGTATCATCGGGGAATGCACCATATGATAGAGATAAGAAGTATATATATCTAGTAGGGTACGTAAAGTCTCGTTCTCTCCCAGGCCAATTCAGAGGAACCATCCACCAGCTACCTTCGTTTTCTCTCACGTTCGTTTGGGCAATATCAATCTATCGGAGTTATCTTCATCAGTCCACCAAGCCTCTGTTTACCGATCAAAAACCCCATCTTCAGCTCAGGCCGACTCTTTATCCAACGGACCCAGCGTGACAACCATGCTCGTCCCAGCTCGCATCCTCTCCCTGGCTGTCCTCCTCACTGTCGCCAATGCACTCCCCTTTCTCGATTTCTTCACACATATGACGACACAGACGACAACTACCGCTTTCCCAACTCTGTCTGTGACGACCACCAACCCTACGGCCACCACCAGCGTCGTCCCAGTCGGCACTGGTACTGGCACGACGGCACCCGCACCAACTGGAACGGGAGCCGGCAAGCGTCGTGTGAAGAAGAGTGAGGCTCAATTGGGTGGATACCTTCCATGAGCGTATCTTGCTTGAACGGGTAGGTGCAGCATTGGAAGAGCCAGCTGCTCAAGTCCTTGTGGACTATCTGCTTGGACACTTCGCACATGAAGGGACGGGAAGTAGTGCACGAGGAATGATGGATATGATGTAAATAGAAAAGGGGTTTTCATTGACGATAATCACGGTCAGAATTTTGGTCTGGGTCACGTTTCCACGAGCACGCAGGATATGATGAATGATAGGGAATCACGAATAGAATGTTATTTTTTGGTCAATTGAGCAGCTTCTGGCGCTCTAGCTTGGCTCGTCCATAATCGTGTCACTGCCGCGGCCACAATACAGTCCAGTCAGTCTGTAACAGTCCCGCAAAACTTGGTGGTAGAGCAAATCTGGCTCGGTACCACCACAAAAAAGCAAGCCCTGCCGTAATTTATATCCATTCCACGTTAGACTGATGATGACCCTTTCAACGCCAAGCCAGTAATTCGAGTCCAAATCCTATTTGCAGAAGTTTTAATGTTGTGTCCTTTTTGAGGTTGATAGTTCTTCGACAATTTTGACCTCATTGCTGTTGGTAACGATGTCTTGCGGAGGCCCACGGGAGGCCCACTCCTGCCACGCTTCTCTTCTTCCTCCGTGGGCCTCGCCTGACGTTATTCGATACCGTGCTGCCGTTTGAGATTTTCTAAATTCTGCTGGCGTTCGGCGAGATCCTCTTTCGATTTTGCCATCTTCTCTGGCTGGTGATATAATACTGTGATGTTTCGTTAGCACTTTCGTATCCGATATCGGCCAGGTTGTTATGACTCGGGGTTAAGGCGGATGGGGTGGCCATACCAACAAGATATCGGTTCTGGAAGTTGAAGCCGTTGAGCTTGTCGCAGGCTTGTTTCGCGTCCATGACGTCCTCGTAGACTACGAATGCAGTGCCTTTTGTGTTGTTGGCGATGCCTTGGCGGATTTGACTGGACTCATCATCAGTTCCGTAAGGTCAAAAAAAGAGTATCAAATTATCTTTCGAGTGTAACAGGGGCAGGTTTCTAAAAAGCGCAGCATACCGCACAGGGCCGAATTTGCCGAAGAGGTCGAAGAGTTCCTCAGGTGAAACGTTGTAGCTAGAGTGCTGTTAGAAGAGTCGCATTCGCGCGCCGTACAGCACCCGGGTGTTCTCCAAACCATACCTCAGGTTCTTTACGAATAGAGCTCTACGAATCAGACGCGTTAGCAGGTGTCGTGTGCACTCATGGCGGTGATGTCTGGGGTGTCCCAGCAAATATGCAAGAAGCGACCAACAAATCAAAGACTGGGCTTTCTCACCGATTAACTTCTGGAGCAAGCTTTCCGCCTCGGCTCATTTTACTGGAGTGGGTTATTGGAAGGATAGATGAGTTGGACTTTGTAGTGTCGTGAGACCGGATCTGGCAGGGCGGAGAAGATCGATGTGGAGGCGAATGGTTTGTTCAGCGCCGCTGAGCCTCCAGGCTTGGCACCGCTTGATTCGAGAAGCACCCTTTCATTCCATCACCGCCTATCCCACCAACTAGAGATGGTGAAATATCCCAAATACATATGGAGCGCTGTTTCCACACAGAGAGTTTTGTAGATATACCGGATTTGGCTTTTCGGTGAAAATGAAGAGAGCGCTGGTGACTTGCCTCGAACGGCATCATGTATGTACATATATAGAGCGCTCGCTGAGACACGGGAAATTGAAACCACTTCTAAATAATCCCTGACTGTGAACACATGCTGCATATTCATCATTGCCCCGTTTCCGCATGTTGCTGCTTTGAAAAGTCGTTGTGGCTGTTGCGTTCTGCCTCGCCCTGCTCTGGCAAAGCAGTGGCTCGATTATACGGAGGACTTCCACTGCCCGCTCTCATCCCCACCACAACTCAACTGCCAGTGACACCGCAAAGTTCTACTCCCCACGATCAATCGACCTTATCATAGCTCTGTGCCTGTATCCCTTCTCAGGACATGCTATTTCTCACTCACCATCCATTTCGATACCCGCTACAGCAGGTGCCGTAGCTGCGCCTTCGCGCACTTCGTGCGGACTCCCGAAGTCCCTTCCACCCACCCCATTTACAACCCAAGTATCACCTGGGCATCACTATGAGTTGTCATTCATTTAAAGCGCAGTATAGGCTACCCCCGCTGCGCTTCGGCACGCCTCCGCCACCGCACGAGTTCATTGAGCCGCTCACTCCAGTCGAAGGCCGCGATGGAGAGGGCCATACATTCTTTCAGAACTACAATGGAACGAATGATATCCAGCGCGCTAGCAGTGGGCAGACGGAAGAACTTAAGAGTGGAGGAGGACATGGCGAACTTGATCACGATCATCCAGGCGCGCCCGCTATTTCCCCCAAGCGCGCTCAGCACCCGCGCCCAACTACATCACACACTGAAGTCCAAGGATCTCCAATAGATACTCTCGCAAACGCCGCTTCATCCCTAGCTGCAAGTCCTGTCTTCGCACAACCTTCCCGTCGGTCCTCTCAAGCTCCTATATCTCCGACAACCATACCACGCTTTCCTTCGAACGGGTATGGTGCTAAGCATATATTCTCTGAGGATTTCAATCATGCCTACGATGAAAGACCGTCGAAGCGGGCACGGTCGGAGGTCTTCCCTTCACCGCAATACCCTCCCCAGTCGGTTTCAAGACCAGCAACGAGCCATAATCCGTCCTATGGATGGTCTTACAACGTGGAGCAGATGGTTGATAATGGGACGAGGATGTATCAAGACAATCCAATGTCTCGGCCCTACCAGGAGGATAACAACGCTTTGGGCAAGAGATTATCTGATGCTCAGCTGTTGCTGGATTTCCATCAGATTGGAAGCGCTAGTTCATTCTCAAGGCAGTCTAGGATACAATTAGCGAATGGTTGGAGTCCTGTAGAGCCAAGCCACCAGGACTTCTCAGCTCCACATGAGCGAGCAGTTGTACGAGACAAAGCATCCCATTGGGCCCCTCAATATCGAGATGAAGAGACGCAGGGAATTGAACAACGGCATGGGGAACTGTCATCCACTACGATACTGGAGCAGATACCTAACGGTACTTATGAGGAAAATCTTGATAGATCTGCTTTACAAACACATACACCGCCCGAGGATACATTCAGTTCGACCGCCCCTTTGGCAACACCTGATACCAATGGTCGCGCAGAGCCGAAGAAACAGAAATCGCATCAGGGATGGCCGAAAGGAAAGCCAAGGGGCCCGCGAGCTCGGAGTGCAAGTAGCAAAAAGAAGAAGACCGCTGCTAAAGCCAAGACCGCTGCTTCTACTGGCACAGCGGGGGTTCCAGATCAGCTACATTCACCACAAAGTCTACCCGCAGATTCGTTAGATAGGGTATCACCAGATGATATGAGAATGAATTTAGTGCCTAGTGGTCATCCAGGTCCTCCAGATATGAGGCACGAGATTGCATCACAAAACCGACGGCATTCTCTCTCGGATATAAGAACACCACGCAACACCGGAGATTCCCCTGCGGCCGAAGTCCTATCTGGTATAACCCAAGACACTGGATACCGGGTCGATAAAGGAACTGAGGGGCTCCTAGAACCTCCGCCACTTAAACCCGCCCTTCGCGCTCTTTCTGTGCCTCCTAATAACAACATGATTATCAATGTACCTGCGCAAGCGAATCCTGTTCCTGGAGAACAGGTGGATGCTACCACTCAAGTCACCGTCTGCGCTGGATGCAATTTTACCTCAAACGTCCTGACTGGAGAAAGCCAAAAGTGGATTAGCTGTGATGGTTGCAAGGGTTGGTTCCATTTTGCTTGTGCCGGTTTCCAGAATGAAAGAGACGTTCGGAGCGTCGATAAGTTCTTCTGTCGACAATGTAGACCGAAACACGGTCCCACCACCTGTAAGTATTCTACTATTCGTAGAATATGTCTGGCACTAACAAAAAGCAGTTGTTCGAAAGTCCACCCGAGCCCACACTGCCGTGGATTATGCAGGCCTCAATGAGGGCGTCTTGCGTACCTCCGATGAGAACCCCGAGCACCACTACATTAAGCCTATTAAAGACGGTACTCTCCAATTCGACGAAGAGACGTTTGCTCGTCTGCCTCCTGAGCTCGTCACAGCAGAATATTTTGAGAAAATGAATGGGTTCCGCGAGCCAGTTGTTATTCCAGCAGCGCTAAATCCCCGCCCTATACTCCCCGGCCCGGATGCAGATATTCCTCGAGTTGCCCTACCTCGCGAAGGCCAAGACCTAGACGTTGATGCTGACGACTACGACTACGAATATGTCCCTGACGATGGCCAAGATAAGCTTGACATGGTCATTCCACAAGGATTGACTGTACGTCGAGTAGCTGAGATGTACGGGCCAGAAGAAAGAGTCGAGGTCATCGACGTGAAGTCCCAAGAAGGCGAAGACAAGAGGTGGAATATGAGGAGGTGGGCGGACTATTACGAGGAAGAAGGCGAGAAGGTTGTCAGAAACGTGATTAGTCTCGAAGTGTCTCAAAGCAAGCTTGGAAGGCTGATCCGAAGGCCGAAAGTAGTTCGCGATATGGATCTACAAGATGCTGTCTGGCCTGACGAAGACAAAGCCAATGCCCCGAAGGTCCAGTTCTACTGTCTTATGTCTGTGGCGGACTGCTACACAGATTTTCACATCGATTTCGGAGGCTCGTCCGTCTACTACCACATCGTCAAAGGAAAGAAGACATTTTTCTTTATACCGCCAACGAAACAGAACCTAAAGAAGTACGAGGAGTGGTGTTTATCGCCTGCTCAGAATTGGACATTCCTTCCTCATCAGGTCAAAGAATGCTATCGCATAGATCTTTCCCAAGGAGATACCATGCTCATTCCGTCCGGCTGGATACATGCAGTTTGGACACCCGAAAATAGTCTGGTTATCGGTGGCAACTTTCTCACGCGGCTGAATTACGGCATGCAGATTCGGGTCGCAGAGGTAGAAAAGGCTACGAAAGTGGCGAGGAAATTCCGATACCCTCACTTTCAGAAAGTGCTATGGTTTACCGTTTTGAAATATCTCGAAACAGATCCTCTCCCACCGTCCGTTGCGCAGCTTTTCCACGACGGAAACCAATTTCCCCGGCCGACTCCTATTTACTGTGAGCCTAATAAGTTTGGACACAACTCTGATCTTGGATTGGAAAACTATAACGCGCGATATTACTCCAAGGCTGAGCTTGATGGTCTTCCAGACCTTGCGAACTACATCTGGAGGACCGTAATGATATCCCTTGGCCGAATAGAGGGCATAACAGCTGAGACTCGTAATGCAGTAACACGTTCTATACCCAAAGGACGAGGAGATCCGCTTACCCTCATCAAAACTTTTGCTATGTGGATAGCATGGAAGCGAGGCAATGAGGATATTCCTCAGTGGGCGCACCCTGAAGCTCTTCTGCCGGAAACTGGAGAATCTAAGGGAGAAAAGAAGCTCAGCGCCGCTGCACTTAAGAAACTGGAGCGGAAATCGTGGAGTGAAGCAATCCGTGCATCTAGAGATCGACAGTCTTCGCGACAGAAAGCGATGGTATCAGAGACGCCTGTCGCCACTGGATCTATACGTGGTGACTCTCCGGCTCCTTCCCCTCAGCGTCCCGTTTTGGACCAGAACGGGAAGCATCTGAGCACTCCGAAGACATCCCAGCTCGGACCAAAACGAATCGCTTGTGACGCGTGCAGGAAACGGAGAATCCGATGCAAACACAAAGATGAGCTCGTGGCATCGCTCGGGAGTGGTGGATCTTCCGATTCGCGTGCAGAAGCTTCCAGTTCCTCCCAAAGCAGCTCGGTTCATGCCGGAAATTCGAAATTCGTGGGAGTGGTCATCCCGCTTGCACGGGATTTCAAGCGGCGGGAAAGCGATGCTGGTGCTGTGATAGCTATACCACAGAGGTTGGCTAAGGTCGACGGACATGTCATCGTTGACGATAGGATGTCTGCCTCCGAATTTACGATGGAGACGCCCAACAATAAGCCCGGAAGGACTAAAGCATGTCTTGATTGCCGTAAAAGCAAGGTGAGTTTCAATCACATCCATTTGTATGTTTGCGCCTAACAGTAGCAATAGCGCCGGTGCGTTCACGATGAGTACGGGAATATCGATCCTGTCAAAGCGTCAGAAGTACCAGTGCCCCGGGGTTCGGCTTCCAAAAAGAGACGAGTTAGCGATGAAGGTGCCAGTCCAGCAAAAAAGAAGCCAAAAAAGGAACCAATACCTACTAGCGATACAATTAGAGGTGTTGGAACGACCTCCAGACCCAGGGATAATATCCATATGGAAGGGGCTTTACATCGACCAAATACAGCTCTGTCGATAGAGATTCATGATTCCATCGTTGTTTCTTCGCCTGCCAAAGTCCCGCAGATGACGCCTCCGCTACCCAAGAGCACATACGACCTGAATAGCCGGAACACTACCTTTTCTCCAGAGCCAATGCCAGACGCTGTACCTCACGCAGACGCTATCGTCTCGTCAATCGAGAATCCCATTGATGAGCATTTCGTGGAAACACAGGATCGTCAAAGCTTGCAGAGTATCTCTAAGCGGCGAAATCCCGTCACATCGGCGCC
This sequence comes from Cenococcum geophilum 1.58, assembly GCF_001692895.1. NCBI lineage: Eukaryota > Fungi > Ascomycota > Dothideomycetes > Gloniales > Gloniaceae > Cenococcum > Cenococcum geophilum. The sequence goes on from NW_027137631.1 coordinate 332,678, forward strand.
GAAACCTTGTGATAACATAGACGCGGAACCATCGTCGCCACTAACAGATCTGGCCCAGAGCACTTCGCCTAAACACCAACGAAATGGCATTGTCTCTACGCTAGAATCTGTTCAACCTATCCCGCAGATCCGGCGCCGAAGCACCAGTGGTCGCAAGACAAGCCATACCCCCGGCACTGTCGCCAGCGGGAAAGACGTGACCCCGAGGTCAGCACACGTCAACAGGGCGCGGCTGGAGAGCAAAGGCTCCCTGAAACTAGAAACGGGTTCGCGCGCCCTTTCACAAACGGAAACCGAGGAGGAAGCGAGTCTGCGACTTGCCCGAGAGTTGCAGGAAAAGGAGTTTGGATTGAGGAGAAGAAGCAAGTGACCTATCTCTAAAGCAGAGCTTGTCATTTCACACCCATGATGATGAAAAATGCGGAACGCCTACTAATGCGAGTTTTCACACATAGGAATAGTGCACTAAAAACCATCTGGATGGTTGGTTGATGAATGATATTTTTCATGCTCGGACTTTACAGCGGTTGGACGAATGGATGGTGTGGGTGGAGCCTCTTTTTTACTTCATTTACTTTGCAAAGAACAGGACTTGGGCTGGAGGGGGGCATTTTCAGAGAGACACGGAGAACGGCGTTTATTCAATCCCTTTATATTGCGAAAGGCGGACTAGGCGTAAAAGTACCATGGATAGTCCAATACCCGTGTAATACCTCTTCGGTAGGTTTTTTTCGTTCTTTGATTTCTGAGACGCGGCGTGTACACTTCAGCTTTTTTTATTATTTTCTGGGCAGCAGACCGTGCCGTAGGGTGGCTGGATTGGGGATTGTCTTGCTTGATTGCGCCCATTGTGTTCGACTTATTTATCTACACACGGAGCCACCTGGGGTAGCTTCAGACTACTAAATTCCATAGTTTCTAGCAGTTGGCATGCTACCAAGAGGGTATCTGGCTCTTGTAGCTGCGAGTGTCTTGTCAAGCCGTGGTGCTCTGACGCCACTCAGCCGTTATGGAAATAACTGCATAAATGAAGAAACGTTTTATTCCTTAAAATAAATATAATCCTTCTGTTTATAAGCAAAGTAGAGCAAAGCAGAAATGTCGACATAGCAAAGTCATCCAGCAACCCCCAAGAACTTGATGTCTCACAAGCCACGGTACCTGGCACCCAACACGCCCCGCCCCAAGCTCCCTATTCGCCGAACGCCACCCCGGCGCGGCATGCAAGACACCAACCACGCACGCGTACCTTACAGAGTCACCCGGCCCTCACCAATGACATAACCTCCAGATCCTTCCGCTGATGTTTCTGCCCTCCGCTGATGTTTTCTGCCCACCACAGAGGACTGAGAATCAGGCATGTTTCAAGTTTCAAGCGTGCGCTCCTCTTCACCCTCGCGCTGTGCGCGATGGTGGAAGGGGTCCCGTGGGATGTTGCGGACGACAGGTCCAGCATGACCTGCGCTGCTGGGCGTGCGAGATGGGGGGTCTTGCGGCTGCGCGTGGAGGGGGGTGGTGGTATATACAGTGATGGGTGCCGGGGAGGGTGCCTGGGGAGGTTCGTTCGTTAGATTGCGTTGCTGCTTCTATCTTTCGTCTGATTTTGGGGAGACTGCTATATACGCCTACTATACACTCCTCCTATTGAGTTTCCGCTCTTCAGAAAACGTCTGTCTATCGTTTCCACTACTCGCTATACCTATCCCTCCAAATCCGCAAACTCACCAAACCAAATCCACCAAACCCAACCCACTTCAACCATCTCCACCGCAACCCAATCCTCCATCGTCTCTAGCACCGTCTCCAGCACCGTCTCCAACACCGTCTCCAGCACCATCCCCAGCACCACCTCAAGCACCACTCCAAATGTGCTGGATCCACTTCTCCGCCCTCTCCCGCCGACCGCGCCGCACCTCCCTCACCGAATTCTCCCTCTCCCCCTCGCGCACCGAGTTCGCACACACGCATACCCACACCCACGACGCCCGCCAAACCCGCAAACACGTCCGCTTCGCCCTGCCCCCGGAACCGCGCTACGCACCGCTGCACGGCCACGGCGTCAAGCGCGCCGCCGCTCCCCCGCCGCCTCCTCCTCCGCCCTCCCCCCGCTCGCCGCGGAACCGGGGCGCGGAGTGGGCGCCGCGGGAGGAGGGGAGGTACAGGACTGTGGTTGCGGTGCCGGGGTGTGGGCGGGAGCGGGAGCGGGAGCGGGAGAGGTTTGCGGTGCGGGCGGCGACGAGTCGGCGGTTGGAGGAGGTGAGGGTGGAGGCGTTTCGGCCGAGCGAGGCGGGGAGGAGGCTGAGGAGGGTGGCGGGGTATGAGGTTTTGAGTCGGAGGGTGCCGTGGGGGTGGGATTGCGTGGAGAGGGGGAGGGAGGGGAGGTATCCGCCGTTTGGGGGGCCGGAGACGTGGATGTAGTGGGGGTGGTCGGAGGGATGGCTTGGGATGGGGAGGCAAGGCTTGAGGAGGGTTGGGGTTTCTGGTTGGATTCCCTGGTTGGAGATGGGGAAGGGGGGAGCGGCTTTGAGGCATGCTGCGATGGGGGGAGGGAAGACCGTCCTCTGAAGCAAACCCTGACGTTCGGTCGATGGCGCCTGCGTCATGAGCATCGATTCCGCTGCGAAGTTTTAGTGTCCATTCAGGCAGCTTAGGGGTCTGAAGGATAGGCAGAGTTTTGCAGAGCGCGAAACGGGGCCCGGAGTTCCAAGATGAGACGAGGTTGAAAACTCGGGAAGATTGTGTTCTATATAGAGAACCACTGGCGTTTTGAATTTAGCGGTGTAATTGCAAGATACGTACCGTTTCAGCCTTGCTGGCAACTTCTAATGGGTATAAAATGCTTAGATCAGAATATATCCCCAGGACTTTTCCTTATATAGAAATCCACACTCTTAGGGCAGGAGTTTTATGAATTCTCAACGCCTTTCTGATGTCAAATGAATTCTTGTAGCGCCGCCAAACTCCATATAAATGCATGCACCGATTTATACATTACTCATCCATGGCGTCATATCCTATGTCTGTTTCAACTTCGTCCCTGGGCTCTCTTGGCTCCTGAGCCTCGTGGTATTGTATAGCATCATCGATGTAGCTTAGCACGGCGCCGACACTGTCTTCGTTCTGTGCGTCTAGCTGTAGGAACGATACCATGCTGAAATCATCGATGAGTTGCGCGACCGCTCTATTGAGCCGTTTGAAAGAGGAGCCACCCATGACATTTTTGGTGGACATGGGATCGCTGTCTCCCGGTGTCTGTTCGAACTCCATTGTCCGCGATGGATCGTCATCCAGCAGCCCAACATCTGGATCGATGAAGCGCTTCAGATCTTTTCGCGCCACTTGTCCCTTCACCAGATCCATCTTGCTGAGAATATTGATGTGTGGCATTTCCAGCATCAACATGGCACTCATTGCGGACAGGGTGCCGGCGAAGAACTTGGGCCGGTCAATGACGAAGGTGGATTCGAGGAGGTAGGCTGCGCACATGTTGATGTTGAGTGAGCCCCGCATGAGATGCTTCACGAGTGTAGGAAGGATAGGGACGTGTGTGTACAGCTCGATTTGGCCTGGCATGTCGAATATGATCAAGTACTCATCAGTGACAGTATCCAAAGGCTCTGTAAGGAAGTCGAGGTTCTCGAGCAGGAATTCGAAACAGTATATCAGGCCGCCGTTCGGACCTAGGCCCATCTCTTCCATGACATCCTCGAGACTGATGAGGTCTTTGATATCAATATCCGGCTCGAAAGCGAACTCTTCGGCGGCAGGATCGAGGTTTACATAGTAACATGGGCGTTTGTTGTTCCGCAGATGCTGGATAAGTGCAGTGCAGAAGGTTGATTTGCCTGCTCCAGCTGGTCCCTTGGTTGGGTATTAGCTAAGTCGAGGACATTTTAATACGGAATACGAATTCGGTACCATGACCAGCACGCCGAACTTGCTCATGGTAGGTCCAGGTTCTACGCAGTGTGCGGCGTTCGGGTTCGCGGAGGATGATGTTGGATACAGTGACTAGCGAAATTGGCTTTCGCACGCACTACCTAACATTATTCCACACCCTGGCTCACGGCTCTTGGCGTATTTAACCCTAAATTAATCCTAGCGTAATACACCCCTGCAAGCTCTACAGAAAAAGACCCCCTGTAAGAGAAGTCAGCCCTACTCTACTCTCATCCATTAGCCACACCCCTATAGACAACCCAATAGGTTTAATGTAAACTTGATAAGGAAAGGCTATTATCTAATCGCGTTCTATGAGATTTTGTGAGTTATCCCTTTGGCTGGTAGATTTAGTCCTACGGTTATCGATAAGAGCTAGCCAATAGAATCAAAAGTACGCGTACGGTTACGGAGCCTTGATCCCATTGATTCTATTGGCTAGCTCTTATCGATAACCGTAGGACTAAATCTACCAGCCAAAGGGATATATTATTTTTGATCTTTAAGTTAGTTGAAGAGTTTATTACAAATTTGGTCATGAGTCAAACTTAAGATAGATATCTTAGCTTATAAATCTCTTAGTAGTTATATTTATAATTTTGTATTTCTCAGCATTAGATATTTCTAGATTTCCTGTATATGTGTATAGATAACGCGGTATCTGCAAGGAGGTGGATTAGGAGGAGGTTTGTTTGCTATCCAGTTTTTCAAAAGGAGAACTCAAATATTGACACGCGACCAGAATGATGACCTAAACAGACGACACTCTCGCGAATGGCGCAGCACGAATACCGGTAATCAGGAGGAAGCCAAAGCATGCGGTCCGATTCGCGTGATATCCACTCATCTCGCACAAAGACCCTATACGGGGTACTAACTGGTTGTAGTGATGGAGAAGGGGAAGAAAGCACCGCACTAGGGTGAAGAGATGTTGGGCATAGTCGCCCACGGTCCGTCACTATGTATGACCCATCGCTGGAGAACGAGAGCGTTCTAATTCGAACATCTACCTTGAGGATCTGCAGCATCGCTCCTGCAGCTGCGTCCCAGACCCGCACTGTCTCGTCGAACGAACCGGACGCTAGCTGCTTGCCGTCGGGCGAGAAGGCCACGGCGTTGACATCACCCGAATGGCCCTCGAGGATCTGTAGCGCCGCTCGCAGCTGCATCCCAGACCCGCACTGTCCTATCGATCGAACCGGACGCTAGCTGCTTGCCGTCGGGCGAGAAGGCCACGGCATAGACAACATCTGAATGGCCCTCGAGGATCTGTAGCGTCGCTCCTGCAGCCGCGTCCCAGACCCGCACTGTCTCGTCGAACGAACCGGACGCTAGCTGCTTGCTGTCGGGCGAGAAGGCCACGGTGTTGACCGAACCTAAATGGCCCTTGAGGATCTGTAGCGTCGCTCCTGTAGCTGTGTCCCAGACCCGCACTGTCCCGTCGAACGAACCGGACGCTAGCTGCTTGCCGTCAGGCGAGAAGGCCACGGCGTTGACCAAACTCGCACGGCCCTTGAGGATCTGTAGCGTCGCTCCTATAACCGCGTCCCAGACCCGCACTGTAGTGTCGCTCGAACAGGACGCTAGCTGCTTGCCGTCGGGCGAGAAGGCCACGGCGTTGACAACTCTCGAATGGCCCTCGAGGATCTGTAGCGTCGCTCCTGTAGCCGCGTCCCAGACCCGCACTATAGTGTCGCTCGAACAGGACGCTAGCTGCTTGCCGTCGGGCGAGAAGGCCACGGCGTTGACAACTCTCAAATGGCCCTCGAGGATCTGTAGCGTCGTTCCTGTAGGCCGCGTCCCAGACCCGCACTGTAGTGTCGCTCGAACCGGACGCTAGCTGCTTGCCGTCGGGCGAGAGGGCCACGGCGTTGACAACTGTCGAATGGCCCTCGAGGATCTGTAGCGTCACTCCTGTAGCCGCGTCCCAGACCCGCACCTGTAGTGTCGCTCGAACCGGGACGCTAGCTGCTTGCCGTCGGGCGAGAAGGCCACGGCGTTGACATCACACCCGAAATGGCCCTCGAGGATCTGTAGCGTCGCTCCTGCAGCTGCATCCCCAGACCCGCACTGTCCTATCGATCGAACCGGACGCTAGCTGCCTTGCCGTCGGGCGAGAAGAGCCACGGCGTTGACCCAACCCGAAATGGCCGCCTCGAGGGATCTGTAGCGTCGCTCCTGTAGCCGCGTCCCAGACCCACACTGTAGTGTCGCCCGAACCGGACGCTAGCTGCTTGCTGTCGGGCGAGAAGGCCACGGCGTTGACCGAACTCAAATGGCCCTTGAGGATCTGTAGCGTCGCTCCTGTAGCTGTGTCCCAGACCCGCACTGTAGTGTCGCTCGAACCGGACGCTAGATGCTTGCCGTCGGGCGAGAAGGCCACGGCGTAGATACCACTCGAATGGCCCTCGAGGATCTGTAGTATCGCACTCCAGTTTGTTTCTACCTCTGGCCCTCTCTTAATCCATCGTGGCATCTTGTCCATAAATTCTCTCCGTACTATGCTCATCACTGGTGTAAAGAAGAGCGCACTACAATATACTTGTAATGGAGCCTGCTCTATCGCAACCCGGTTATGTAATACAAATCGGTTTGTATCATGAATGAACACATATAAACTAGGACAATTGGTCGCCTAGAGTTTTGCCGTTTAGTTAAGTTTTCTATAATTTATCGCCGGTAACTTACAGATGTAATAGACTTAAGAGAAATTATCTCAAGAATTCCTTCCGATATCTTCTGCATCCAACTAAGCGCTTCAAGCCAACAGAGAAAATGGTTCCGTAGGAATTGATCGACACGGTCGTTATCTCGCAACCGAGCACGACTTCTCTGAAGGTGTTGTACCCAGTATAAACATGCATACTGGACCTCTGGAGACAAATGTTGCTCTACTCGACTGCTTTCAACATCGGCTACAAGCGTACCCGGTACAGTAACGCCGCAGATATCTTCCTTAAGAGAAGTCGACATCAATTGAATACAGCAAGCGGCTAGTTTCTCATGTGCTTGTTTCTCGTCCACCCAGAAATTGGAATCACTACATCTATCTTTGTGAAGGAGGAAGTCGCGAAATGAGGGATGATGGAGGCGTAGTGGACGAGTTTGGTCCTTTGGAATATCCATGATTGCATGCAGATTGTCAAGATTGTCGTCAACGTCTTCTCTTTGCAAATCCAACAGCTTGCTCAAGGAGTGCACAGAAAGTGGAGAGAGCAAAATTACTATACTTCCAAGGGTATTTCTGAGGGTGTCAAGCAATTCTTTTCTTTCTCTATCAGAACATTTTACTGGAATCGAGTGCCTGAGAACCGTAGTATACATCTCATTGAGCCGCTCTTCTGGTCCGCTGGGTTCTGCAATCAAGCTGCTAGCTTCGAGAATAGTAGATAATCGATTTCTGATAACCCGTCTTTTTTCGCCATCCTGGATGAAACGGCAGGTAGTTGCGGCCCAAATGAACAGGCCACCTGCTTTCTGGACCAAGCGTTTAACAGTCTCTTCACCTGGCCAGCCAGCATCTAGGGAGCGCTTTTGCCTGATAATTCGAAGGCTATAGTCTAGGAAAAGAAAGATGTCGTCGTCTACAACCGACGGTGAAATATTGTGGAGCACAAAATCCTGATGCTCAGCCTCCGGTATTTCGTAAAACCCGTGTCGAATCGGAGTTTCACGTCGGCTCGTCAGAAATATTCGTAGCCGGACTGTCTTTAGTGATCTAACTTCGGTTAGGAGTTTCAGGATAATTTCAATTTTATTGTCGCCCTCGCATTCATCCAGCGCATCAATCACAAGAACATACGGCGAGGGATGTGAATTGACCCTGAGCTTAGAAAGCGGACGGAGGACAAGTTGGCGCCATTGATCGCTAAGAGCGTGGTTTACGATATCGCTACGCTCTCTGATTGCGTCAGATACAGCTCCTTGGAGTGATGGCACGCTGCTCGCAAGCTGCAAGGCAACAGTTGTAACGAACTTGTCAGCACGGCCAACATCTCCGCCGCCTCTTGAGAAGAAGAAGCTGGCTCCAAGCCGACCCTGATTAAAGTATTTGCGGGCGACAGTACGAGCTATTGTAGACTTTCCTGTGCCGGCTAAGCCATTCAGCCAATAGATAAAGCGTTTCTCGTCATGTCCATCTCCCCAATTATATATCTCTCGAAGTAGGTCGATGCGGGTATTAGGGAGGCAAAGAGATTCGTCTTCCCGGTTGTAGGCATTGAACGACGCATCAATAGCGTACGGCAAGCGGTTGAGCGGACTGTCTAGCCGTAAACGGTCAGTCAGCTTTCAGTAAATTCAAGAATTTAGCGCTAGCCAGCTGAAATACTCACTTTCGCTATCTCCAAAGTATACCGGTCCGTGAACTATACCAGCTACAACCTGTGCGCTGTTGGTTGCGGATACGCCGCTGATAAGTTGAGTGCTACCTGACATTGAGCCGTAGCAAGGGACGGAATTGCGCGCTCAAGCGACAACCATTACAAGGCCATTACGTGACAGATCTCACGTCAGATCTGTTTGACCATGCCGGCAATGTTATCTCATGAATCAGACGCTCCGCAGAAGATTTGTTCCGTGACATGGGATAACACATAGACCCTCTTCTGGACCAATTAGAACAGCGCACTAATATCAGCCCCCTGCGCACCCCTGTCACCTGACAAAATCCTCTGCGGAGCGTCTGAGAGCTTATGGGCGTCGCTTTGGTGAGAATTGAATATTTTAAAAATCAAATTTTGTATATTTTTATAAGCGACGTCCTAACCATAAGACTTATTATATATTTTATTGATGTAATAAATTCTTTAGGTAATTATATCTATATATTTATAAATTATAACCCCCTACTAAGAATACTAGGGGGTAAGATACATCGTCGCAGAATATAAGTTAGACTTTAAATTTAAATGTTTTGTAGATTTTAACTAAAACTAACTAACTACCTATGTCTAACTTCTTATAAAATAGAGCTACGATATTGCTATAATATAGAGACGATAGAGAAAACAAAGGGTTTTTAGCTCGTACTATTTTATAAGTAATTAGACGTAGAGAAGTACGTAAGTTTTAGTAGTAAGGCAAGATTGCAATAAAATAGACTAAAATGACCGACTACCTATATCTAACTTCTCGTAGAATAGAGCTATAATATTGCTATAATATAGAGGCGATAGAGAAGAAAAAGAGCTTTTAGCTTGTATTATTTTAGAGATAATTAGACATAGAGAAGTATGTAAGGCATAGCAGTAAGGCAAGATTGCGACGAGAAAATGCGACCGATAAGAAAATGCAACTAATAAGAAAATGCGACCAATAAATTACGACCGACGCAACTAACTATATAATATAGCTACGACGTCGTTATTTAATACAATAGATAGAGAAATTAAAGAGCTCCTACCTTATAGTATTTTTATAATAACTAGACGTTATAAAAGGGTTAAGATACGCGTTATAGTGGAAGAGTTATCGCCTAATAAAAAACATTGAGTTCTTATATAAAGGGCGCCCATAAGCTCTTAGACCCTTGGGGAGAAATTCCTCTTAGTGTGATCTGATTGGTCCAGGAGTCTACAGGACTAGGGTAAGGTCCACAAGCGTAGCGCTAGTCCTTCCACGTCGTAGCGCAATTTCTCCCCGGGGGTCTGATTTATGAGATAACGGCAATGAGGGTTGTTTCTCTCACCAAACCTTGTTGAGTTTAGACTGCCCAACGTTGTCTGTCAGCCGCAGCAACATTCGGTTGTGAGGTCGGGCCGAAACGCTAACAACGGACACATTGGCCTTTACCTCAGTGCTCGTGATTCCGTTGGTGCGGATTTTCAATCGGTCCGCAAGCTGACTAACCTCTTCGGGGAAGATGAAATTGGCACTTGCGCTAACACTAAATCGTAGACACTTGAACACGATAAAAAATTGGTCAACGATAATCATACACCCCCTAAATGATACGCGTACACCCCCTTATAGCTACGTTAAAGAAAGGTTACTAAAGGCCTAGTACTAGTCCCGTAAATGCTCTAAAATAACTAACCTTCTTTTCCTTTAATATCCGCTTAGCGGATACTCCAGTTAGCGTTTAGATAGGCGTCACGCGTCCGCCGGTTAACTAGTGCTATATTTATGGTAGGGGCGAGCGATTTAATTGTTAATACATTACCCATTCGGCGGCGCTTACTACTTAACATCCTGGGGGCTAATAGGGTAAACATATTAATCGATTATAGAGCTACTTCTATAGATTAATTTAATAGTATTTCTAAGATAATAGCTATTATAGGGATGTAGATTAATTTCGTTAAAAAAGGTAACTGCTTTATATACAAAATAAGTCGCGTCGCTTAAGAAACGTTAGAAAAGTCCCCTCAGACCATATAATCAACTCTTTAACAAAAAAGGTTAGCGATATCCGCTTGCGGATACAGGCAAAACTCCTTAGTACGATACCGGGTATATAACGATACCATTGGTATTACGATCTACACGCCCTGATTAAGCCTTTTTTGGCGTAATTAACGATAATCTGACTTTTTACGATATCGTTAGGTGCCTCCACTAAAATCGGTATAACCAGTTTTAATTTGTTGGATTTGGCCTTACCTTACCGCAAGTTTAGCTATTAACTTTTATTAAAATCTGTTAAATTAAACCTTAGATTTTACTCTCTATACTTAATTCTACCTTATTAATTATGGGTAGGTCTTGAAATTTTAAGAGGCTACGTCGTTATGGATTCTCTAACTTTAAACGCTAGAAAATACGCACTCTACGCTGGACCTGATCGCGATGTAAAAATAGATAAAGAGGACGCCCAACAACCTTAAATTAAGCTTAATGAGGCGCTAGAGGCCTTACGAACCCTTTAATAGTATAGGGAACAACAGGAAGCTGGTGATAGAGAGGTTATTGTAACTCTATTAAGGCACGATCGTCGAATTTAAGACCGACGGCTTCAAAACACTAAGCAAGTGGTGATTACCTCTTTCTTTGGTAGAGCCAGTCGCCCAATTACGGCTTCGCGTATGTAGATACACAATACATACTACAATTTGATTTTTGGTGTATCTTACATACAAAACCTGAATACAACGATACCATTGATATTACGATACGCTCGGCTGCAGAAGCCATATCGTACTAAGGAGTTTTGCCTGTATCCGTATGTCCGCTAATTGATTCTATGGTCTGAGCTTGCTGAGGTAACGTTGGCCTTTACCTCAGCAAGCTCAGACTCCGGACTTTAGACATTCTGCCGCTGCAATAATATATTGTGGCGCCAACAACGGCCAATAGAAGCACGTCAGAGTGACAGGCGGTGAGGCGATGATGTGCTCTCTTGGCCCGTTATCGGTTCGATTTTTCTTTCGGCAATTGGCACAGAAAACTACTCATTCCCCTTGCTCACTCTCCGCTCCGCTTCTTAAACCGACACCCTCCCCAAACCTTGCGCCTTCTCTCACATTTCCAATTCTTTTCCTCCTACGACTACTCTTGATCCAGCTTCAAACTCCTAAACTCTGTTTCAATACCGCAAACATGGTCAGTGCTAATGGAGTAAACGGTGTGTCGGACAAGAAGGTATCCCTCCCTTCCGAGCCATTTTGACTGATTTACAAAATTGGGCATGCTGACACTCCTTCAGAACACCTTCTTGTTCACCTCCGAGTCTGTGGGTGAGGGCCACCCAGACAAGATCTGGTGAGCTTGACTTTTCGCTCTTTGCCACAAATTCCGAAGCCCCTCAGTTGCTAATCGCTCTTTTCCTGTAGTGATCAGGTTTCAGACGCCATCCTCGATGCCTGCCTCAAGGAGGATCCGTTTTCCAAGGTCGCTTGCGAGACGGCCGCCAAGACCGGCATGATCATGGTCTTCGGTGAGATCACAACAAAGGCCCATCTCGACTACCAAAAGATTATCCGAAACGCCATTAAGGACATCGGCTACGATCACTCCGACAAGGGTTTCGACTACAAGACCTGCAACGTCCTCGTCGCCATTGAGCAACAGTCGCCCGACATTGCTCAGGGTCTTCACTACGATGAGGCTCTTGAGAGACTCGGTGCTGGTGACCAGGGTATCATGTTCGGCTACGCTACTGATGAGACGCCCGAGCTGTTGCCATTGACTCTCCAGCTCGCTCACAAACTCAACCGTGCCATGAAGGAGGCCCGAAATAACGGAAGCCTTCCCTGGCTGCGACCAGACACAAAGACTCAAGTCACCGTTGAGTACAAGCACGATGGTGGTGCTGTCATCCCTCTACGAGTGGACACCGTTGTCGTTAGCGCTCAGCACAGCGAGGACATCTCGACTAAGCAGCTCCGAAAGGAAATCATGGAGGAGATCGTCAAGAAGGTTATCCCCGCTAAGTACCTCGACGACAACACCGTCTATCACGTAAGCATTTTAGTATTTAGCATATTCTTCATATTCGCTAACATTGTTTAGATCCAACCTTCGGGCCTCTTCATCATTGGTGGCCCTCAGGGTGATGCCGGTCTGACTGGCCGTAAGATTATCGTCGATACCTATGGTGGTTGGGGTGCTCATGGTGGTGGTGCCTTCTCCGGCAAGGACTACTCCAAAGTCGACCGCTCGGCTGCCTACCTTGCTCGATGGATCGCCAAGTCGCTTGTCAATGCCAAACTAGCTCGTCGCGCACTCGTCCAGCTCTCCTACGCCATCGGTGTCGCGGAGCCTCTTTCCATCTTCGTTGAGACATACGGCACATCCGACAAATCTTCCGACGAGCTCGTTGAGATAATCAAGAACAACTTTGACCTGAGACCTGGTGTCATCGTCAAGGAGCTCAACCTTACTAACCCAATCTACTTCCAGACGGCCAAGAACGGCCACTTCTCGAACCAAGATTTCGAGTGGGAGAAGCCCAAGCAGCTTATTCTGTAAGCGGCTTGCGGCAACTGTGGATTGAATCAACTTCAACCACATTTATGACATGAATGAAACGCATGTATAGTGGGAATTCGTCTTTCAACAACCGGCGCACGGAGGGATATACCCACGAAAGTTTTCGCATCGCATTTTTCAGGTGCAGAACTTTCAGATTATTCAACATAGAGTCATTTTGAGGCCGCGGAGGCCTTGGAGGTAATACCCACCGCGAAGAAAAGGCATTATTTCATACAAGCGTCGGCGTTTAGGATAAAGTTCAACCTTGGGGAAAAGGCTTGAGCTCTTAGCAAATGTTCTGGATGCAGGTCCATCTCGTGGATAAAAGATTCCACACAACCATTCATAGGAAGCCCCCCTCCCCGGGGGCTCAGATTAATTAAAAACCGTTCACAACCGCCGAGCTACATCCTCCGAGTAGCCGGATGCTATCAATTTTTGCCTATCTGAAGGTCAATGCTTTCTAACAATGGTGATTTGAATTAACACGCTAAGCAAGTGCTGGTCAGGCAGTCCGAAAAGCAGAATGCGGCTCCACTGTCTGTTGCTTATCGCAAATACAAAGGGTCGAGAGAGGGACTGAAGGTTGTCGCTGGAACTGCAGACTCCCGAAGACATGCGCAGTCGCTTCGGTGGCTGGTTCTGTTCAAAGTTGCTTGCTCGTATTGACGCAGCCCCGATTTGATGTCAAATCAGAACATTTGTTTTTTTTCTAATCTTTTGTGTGGCTCACAGCAGATGTTGGCTCAGCCGCTCACAACAACGTCATCGGATGACAACACTGCAATTTATCATCAAGGTGCATGCAACAAACTTTGATAAATACTACGCCTTTGGCACTTTCTCAAAGCTACACCTCTTCTTAATCCTACACGTTCCTAAAGCTTTCCCTCAGTCGCACATCAAAACATTTCCTCTTCAATACTTAACCTCGAACATTCGACGTCATGGATGCACCACCATCATATGAAGCTACTGTCACCGGCTCAAGCTCAACGAATCAACCAAACACTTCCACCACGCAGCATGAATCCCGCAATGGCATCCCTCCTCAAAAACGGCGCAGCATGGAAGACGAGCTTCGACCTCTGCCCGAAGGCTAGTTGCGACAATACGACTCAGAAACCCACCACCAATTCTTCATCGACACCACCGCCTCGCCACCACGCTCAATATGGTCGCACCCCTACGACGACGAGCAATACCTCTCGACCCTCTCGCCCGCCGAGCGCGAAAAAGTAACCCGCCTCCACCGCAGCGTCAGCCTCGCCGACATCGAAGCCGAAAGCAGCGACGACGACACCCACCGCCCGCAGCAGCAGCAGCAGCATGCAGAGCTACCTCCACGCAAATCCCCCAACGACGCCAACGACGCCAACCCAACCGGCATCCACAAGTTCGGCCGCCGCATGAAGGACAAGCTAACGCACTCAACGCACGCGGAGCGCGAGCGCGCCCGGCAGCAGCGCGCCGAGCAGGAGCGCCGCGCCTACGAGGCCCACCTGCGCGCACGCGACGCCATGGCGCGCGCGCTGCGGACGGGCGAGCCGCAGTTCCTGGGCAAGGACACCGACGGCCGCGACGTGTACATCGAGCCGCCGAACGGGCCGGCGGCGGCGGCGCTGCCGAGGGGCGCCTACGGGTATAGTCCGTATGCGCAGGGCGGCGCGTATGCGAATCCGAATGCGCGGTTTGTGAGGCCGGCGCAACCGTATGAGCGGCCGTATGGATATGGGTACGGGGGCGGTTATGGATTTCCTATCGTTGGGGGGTTGTTGGGCGGGGCGTTGTTGGGGGGTTTGTTGTTTTAGGTAGGAGATATATTTAAAGTAGACTTGAGTGCTTTATCAGCAGCCGTCGAATATAAATCAGCAGCCAACAAATATATATCAGCAGCCATCGAATATAAATAAGGAGCCATCGAACATAAATCATCATTGTTGAAGGTATTGACACCAAGATAAGCAAAATCGATAGCACCGGACTACTTAGATTATTAATAGCTATGAAGTAGCCGTTAATTCTTCGTTAATTCTTGGTTAATAGCGGACGAAAGAGCTACGAAATATATCTAAAGCAAACCTAGATGCTTCGTCAGCAGCCTTCATAACTGTCATCGGCAGTCATCGGACATAAGGAGCAGTCTCCGAACATAAGGAGCAGTCTCAGGAGCATGATCATGGCTTTCATCAATAGCACAGGTCAACAGGCAATATCGGGCTTTCCATATTAGTAAAAGCCTATTTCTAGCTTCTGCCTCCTTCAACCCCTTCACGCCTGATACGGAAAACTTCTGCATTTAAGTCGGAGTTACTAGCATTGCTAATGTTGTACTTCAATGTGGCTCCCATGTTGGGGCCTTACCTTCCTTGGCTCGAGCTTGATGATCAGGGCGGACACTTGGCGTCACACCTACCAGCCAAACACCAACTAGGATTACGATACATATCCGCACTATGGCACCAAGCGAGCCATGTAGTGACAATCAGGGCGTCGGATCTGCCCTCTCTCAATTACGCAGTCATGGATAGTTTAAGGGACGACGAGCTGGATGCTCTGCTCTCCTCCCTCCCCAATGTAGACCCCGATTTTTGGTTGGAAGCCAACTCGGGCTTCGATGGCGTCGAAAGCAGCCTTCCGACAACAAATACAACTAATGGGATCTCTGAGTTAGTCTTAGGTGTGGCTCCTTAACTCCGTGAGCCGATACTTATCTAGATCTTACAGGTGGCCTATCACGCCAGTGGACAATATACCGGTCCCAGATCTCTCCCCTTTGGACTCTCAATACATAGAGCAGAATTCAAACTTGGTCGCTTTCCCTGACGGGGACAGCCTTCAGGATAGTATTGCTTTCGCCAATTCACAATGGCCTGATTTCACAGGCCCAGATCTCGCAGACGTATGGGACGTTCTACCGTCCCAATGCCGGTTCGACGACTTCATCGTAGTGCCCGAGCCTTTGGCCTTACCGGAACAGGGTGAAGATGCTACCGGCAGCGAAAGCAACGCGAAGAGACACTGTCGAATACCTCCTGACGCCAAAAGGTTGCTTGAGGAGTCTTTCGAACGACATAAGCACGACCCTTATCTCCAGAAGAGTGATATAAAAGAGCTAGCACAGGCAACCAATCTATCTTTACGCCAAATTCGCACTTTCTTTGCCAATGCCAGGGCCCGGAAGTTGCCTCCGCCACCGTCACTCGGTAATGTCGAATCTGGGCTGGGTGATACCGACGAAGCAAAGAGCGCGCAGACTTCCGGTCCCGAGTTCATAATCAAACCGATCATGGCTAGTAGGGGACAGCCCGTAGCAGCGAAGAAAAGGAGGTGCTTCAGAGACCAAGAATCACAGAAGCTCCTAGCATCTGCGAATATCCATGTTCCCAGACAAACCACACCGCCTCAACAAGATCCTATGGAGCGATTCCTTTCCAGCTCCCCTGAAGACGAGGGGATATCTGAGGATGCTATTCGGAAGGCCGCCGCTTCACTCGATTCAAATGAGATCACAAAACACCCTAGCAACGAGAGAAGATCTTCAAGTAGGGCAGATGCTATGTCCGTGACCGATACCGCGTTCAGCAGTAACTCAGGCTCTGCTTCTTCGCATGCAAGCATCGACTCTATGACAAATCGAGGTCCTCGTAGAGGGCGTAAAAGACAGCGAAACTCAACACTGCAGGAAGCGAAACCCTTTATCAGGAAGCCCTCCCATCCCTATAAAATCTTCCAGTGTACTTTCTGCTCGACGGATTTTGCTCAAAAATACGACTGGCGCCGCCACGAAGAGTCTGTCCATTTCCCACAGCAAGAATGGATCTGCATGCCAGACGGGCCCACCATTCAATCCGACACTGGCGCATCCAACTGCGCCTTCTGTGGCCTCCCAAATCCATCCCCAACCCACTTCGACTCGCGCAACTGTTCTAGCTGCCTTCCAATCCCCCGCTCCGAGCGCACCTTCACACGGAAAGACAAACTCCTCCAACACCTGACCCAAGTCCACAAACAAGCCGTATTCCTACCCCACATAGCAGACTGGTGCCGGCCCATCCAGCGCGACGTCGTCATCGCCTGCGGCATTTGCGGCCTGCGCCTCCAAACCTGGAGCGCCCGCGCCGACCACATCTCCGCCCACTTCGTCGACGGCCACAGCATGGACCTCTGGGTCGGCGCGCCGGGCGGCATCACGCCCTCGAGCGCCTTCCCAGAGGCGCACTCGCTCTCCGCGCAGGGCCTCACGCTCGACAACCCCGCCAGCTCCCCCACAGCAGAATCCCAACACCACCACCACCACCCGTGCTCGCACTGCCCCGCCCGCTTCACCCGCTACATCGACGCCGTCTTCCACGAGCGGCAGGCCCACGCCGTCTACAAGCCGCGCCCGACCGCGCCCGATCGCGACGACGCGATGCCCAAGCCCGGCGTCGCGCAGCGCGGCGGCACGGGGCTGCGCGAGGAGTACCCCACCGTCCTCGGCGCGCAGGTCCGGCGGCGGGCCAAGGGGGCCGAGCCGCGGTTAAAATCCGGCGGGCCGGCGGACGTGGAGGTGGGGAGTCTGGCGCTGGAGGGGTTCAAGCCTGTGCCGCGGGGGGGTGGGAAGGGGGGAGGGGGAGAAGGAGGGAAGGGACGGCTGGCCGCGCTTGTGGCTGGGGAGGGCGGGACGGCGGATGAGGCTGCTGCGGCTTTTGCTCCGGCGTCTGTCGTCCCGGCGTCCTTTGTTGGGGCGCGCCGCACGAAATTGGCTGGCGATGTGCGGCCGGATCTGATGACGGCGAATGGTGCGCCTAAGCCATCGCGCATGACGCTGCCGGGGAGAAATGGGCTGACGCCGCCGCAACAGCCGCTCTGGGGAGCGCGCTCGAAGACGGTATGGGGGCCTTGGGGGCTGTCGTGAATGAGGATGTTTTTCTCTACTTGGATAGATCTAACTATACCTATTCTTTTTCTACACCGCTCCTAAAATACGTCTAGTAGCAATCGAAAGGTGTGAGTTCTTTATAAGGAAGACCGATTTTATTGGATTCATTATTAAACTAGGACATATTAGCATAGAACCAAAGAAAGTAGAAGCTATAGTAAGTTGGTAAGAGCTAGAGAACGTTATACAGTTAAGATCGTTCCTAGGGTTTTGTAATTACTATAGGAGGTTTATCGCGTAATAGTTAAAAAAATATTAAGCTATTTATAAGGTTAATAAAGAAAGAGGAACTATAGATATAGGGCGATAAGTAGAAGAAGCTATTTAAAGAACTTAAGGAACTATTTACCTAAGATCTAATCCTTAAAATCTACTAGCCGAAACTAGAAACGATAGTAGAAACGGACGCATTAGACTTTACACTAGGAGTATACTTATTATAGAAATATTAGAATATATAGCACCTAGTAGTATATTATAGATAATACTACTAAAGCTAATGTAATCGACTACCGGACCTTGCATATTACCCTATTTCACTAGCGTTAGGACTACCCTCGTATGTCTCGGATATGGTTAAAATGACTTATAGGCTTCGGAGTTAGGGGTCTACTTTTATGTATTTATACCACTTGATTTCCATAGATTTACAATCAAGTCGCTCGTTTAATTCCCACACTGCAAAGCTTATAACTAAACTATAATATCTATAATAAGGAGTTATTAGGTATAGTTATAGTACTTAAAGAATAGAGATTATTCTTATAAGGTATAGAAAAGCCATTTATAGTTAAAATAGATTATAAGAACCTAACGGGGTTCTTAATAACTAAAGAACCTTAATAAGAGATAAGTTAGATAGGTAGAAATGCTTATAGAATTCTATTTCGAAATTTAGTATACTAAGGGTACTAAAAATAATAATTCATTGCTTAACGTCCGATTCAGATCCCTATTGGGCCCACGCGGACTACTCCTTATATATGTGGGGAGAAAACTCTATTTAAGAAAACCCCGTGATCCATCTTCCCGCCTTTTAGGACTCGCCTGCGAGGCGCCTGCGAGTCACCTGTGGTGCTCTACTGAAACCGACTACCGGTACCCTGCTGAGATACAGGATGCTGCCTGGAAGGCAGCATCAGCACTACCCTCGTATATCTCGCATACCTCGTATATGGCTAAAATGAGTCATAGATCAAGTCATAGATCCTACGGTTAGGACTCTACATTTGTGTATATAGTTCACCTGATTTCCATAGATTTACAATCAAGTCGCTCGTTTAATACCCACACCGCAAATCTTACATCTACCTTACTTTTTGACCTCCTTGGGAACCACTGCTGCCGTAACAAGCCTACGGACGATTTTTAGTCTATACTATAAGTATTTAGAACTACGTTATATATTCTATTACTAACCCCCGTTATATAAGTTAATAAATATTTCCTTTAGCTATTGCTATTAATTCTATATCTCCGTATATCTATATAAGTCTACTTATAAAACCTTCCTAGCTTAAGAATATATACCGCGCTTTTAAGTTAGTAGTTGTTAACCTATTAGCTTATATCTCTATAAGATAGGGTTTAAGCTATTCTAATATCTAACCCGTTAAGAATAATCCTATATACGCTACTTAATTAATTAGTTTTACTAGCTTAGTTCCTTTATATCTAATCTTTAATTATATCTATATAAGGAATCCTTTTAGCTTATACTTTTCTTCTACGTACCTTTTAGTTAATAGCATCTTAATCCCCTCTCTCTTTATATCCTATAATTATTCTACTAATACTAGGTAGTTATTATCCACTTAAGCTATAAAGTCTTTAAGTTATACTATTATAACTACTTATAAGTCATTATCTTATATACTAGTATCTCCTTCTAACCTTAAGGTAGTTACTACTATAGATAGCGTCGTAGGTACTACTTTAGATAGTATCTTATCTAACTTATTATACTATAGCTAGGTAGTAAATATATAATAAAGCCTTATAGGAAATGCTATGGTAGACTTGTTAATAGGCTAGGTATATAGGTAAATAATAGTTAATAAGGTAAATATAAACTAGCAGAGTGGTTACCTAATAGATTAACTCTAGTTATATTCTAAGATTTACTATGAAGAAAGATCTAAGGTGGGGACTATAGTTCCTTAAATACACAACCCGACCTCTAAGAAATATACTGGGTACGCCGGTACGTTTAATACGTCGCGTTCCCACGTTCCCACATTCCGAACTGACCCCGTGACTCACCGTGCTGCCTTAACCAACCCGTTTCGTGCCTCTTCTCAGTAGTTGCACTACTGCCGATATAAGTTCCGTAACAGTTTAGATCTTTAAGCCGCGCCTTTTAAATCCTTTGTGTCTAATTACTCTCCGGTAATTCGTAGATTTATACCTCTCTAGTTGCTGCGATCTTTAGGTGGTTATACCTAATTAGTCATTTCGAAATATTGCTCCTAATAGCTTTTCTTTATTTTGTAATTTAGCTTTTCTACTAAGCGCGTCTAATCTTGCATTTTTAGTACCCTTTGTAGGCGAGTCCTAAAAGGCGGGGAGATGGATTACGGGGTTTTCTTAAATAGAGTTTTCTCCCCACATGTATATAAGGAGTGGTCCGCGTGGGCCCAATAGGGATCCGAATCGGACGTTAAGCAATGAATTATTATTATAGACTAAAAATAATTAAGGGTACAACGAAGCCTTATAGAAATACTACGATAGACTTATTGTTTTTATTTAAAAATAATAAAAGTTAAAAGTTAAATAACAATTTAATTTATTAATACTATATATAATAGCTTTATTTTTTAAAAGTACTATAAAAGAAGCTTCTCTTATTTTTACGCAAGAGCGGTACATAGTCGCGAAGGATTCTTTCATACCAATTGCTTTTGCCCATCTGCCTCTATTATACCGTCTGGAACTACACTAAGCTCAATAGTCAACGTGATCAGCACAATGGCCGCACCAGCCGCAGTCTTTGTCACATAAAGCCCAATTATAACCATCGCTGTTGCCTTCGCCTAGAGCCCAGTTATGATCACGAAAACCCGAGCCTATCACTGGCGTATTTTCCGAATCACCACGCCCTCTTTCGCATGTTCTCCTTGCCTTCGTCTTTTTTTTTCTTTTAGGTGCTTCTCCTGCTTTCACGAATGCGACAGGAGTGAACCTCAAGCTTGAGTCGGTCGCCGGAAGCTTAGGCGGCGCATCGTCTCTTCTTATCTAAGCTCTGATCAGCTCAAGTACACCACCGTCATTAAGAGAGGTATGATCTTACCCTTGCGCATCTATCTTGGTTTACTTGAAGGCGTAGCCGTTGTAACGCTTGCTCTAAGGGCGACTGCGGAGGTGGACTTGAAGCCTCGTCCAAAGAAAATTGTATTGGATGTGTGGTAGGGCTAATAGTTTGAGGCTCGTTTGCTTGACAGGGTACGTTTTGAAGAACACGGCGATCTAAAGCATGCTTGGAACGTAAGTGCTGTTGCAGGGCATCCAAGCTACAGAATGATAGATTGCAAATGTTACATGACTTAGAACCAGTAGACATAGAAGCATTGTTGCCAGTGTGTTGTTGTAGAGAATGCGTGCTGCCGAACGGCTTTTTACAGGTAGGACATTGGAGTCTCATCGGGAAGAAGTCACTTTTCAAGATCGACAAATGCGTTAGTGGAAAGAAGCGCTAGAGTCAATTTGTTGTCTCCACTTTACCCCACCGTGAGGATGAGCTTCGTTTGATTGGGGAGGAGCGGGCGCACATGGCAGGGTAAACCCTGGGGTGGGTAGCCGGGCTCTCACACGGAGTAATAAGTGGCCGATTCAGGCACAGCCCTTAAGGCCCGTGCCTGTCTTTATTTACCCAAACAACACCCATTTTGGTAGGTCAAAACCGACATCAATATGCCTAAAGCACCTAAAACACATAAATCTCGTAAATCTCGAGCTTAACCCTATACACTACTATCTGCCTTACTATATTTTGAGTATTGATATGTCTTTGTTTGGGGCTTGAGGTCCGTGCCTGAATCGGCCACTTATTACTCCGCGTGAGAGCCGGGTAAACAACGCTATTGCTATATAGCTATGCAGAATGAATGGTGAATTTTGAGAGTACTGCGTTGAAATTCCCCTACGTTATCTCAGTAAGCGACTCAGACGGCAAACCAGACATTAAATCCTCTAATACCTAAATGGTATAGCTTTATAAAACCCCTGCTAGCGTTATTTAACCCCTATCTTTCGGATTCCTGTCTAGTTTGCCGTCTGAGGGCCTTTGGTGCGAAAATATATAAATACCAACTCATTAATCAAACGCGACGCTACTAAAGAGCAATATATCTCCACTAGTTAACTAGTTAACTACTTTAAAAGGTAATCAATTATATTTCAAGGGCCGCTTTATTTATCTATGTACTTATTTATGCATTTTAGCTAATATAAAGTTCTAAAATTATAGGTCGAAATTTCTCGACGCGTCTTATTATGCCGACTCGTGCGCGAATCCTCTCTCGATGCCCCCCTCCCACCCCCCCGAGAGCTTCGATAGAGCTTCGATAGAGCTTCAATAGAGCTTCGAGCAGAGCTTCGAGCAGAGCTTCGAGTAGAGCTTCGAGTAGAGCTTCGATAGAGCCTTGTGGAGAGCCTTAAGTAGAGCTTTAAGCAGAGCGTCATACAGAGCTTTGTATAGAGCTTCTCTATATAGAGCTTGTATTTAGACTTATTTTTTAAAGGCCTTGTAACAACTTTATAAAGAGCTTTGCGCAGGCTTTTGTGCAGACGTTCGTGCAAACGTTTATAGAGACGATAGTGGAGACGTTTATACGGACGATTGTATAGGCGATTGTAGAGCCGTTCGTAGAGATATTCGTGGAGACGATTATAAGACTTCCTAGTATATTAGTGCTGCATATTAGTAGAGCTTTGAGTAGAGCTTTAAGTAGAGCTTCGCATAAGGTTTTTGCAGAGCTAGGGAGGGCAAGCACGCGTCGGTGTCTACTTACTATAAGGAAGAAACTGGCCCGCGCACTATCACATAACCTATCACGTGCATATCGCCGAGCTCAAAGATACTGCCCCCTACTAATATACTCCCATTATAAAAAAGTAATTAATTATGGAGGAGACTGGCCTAACTCAACTCATTAGCTTATTAGGTTAAATAGGTATAGTTAGGGAGTTAAATATACAGGAGAGAGTGTCATACAAATTTGCGAAAATTAAAGTTAAGCCTTACCAAAACTCACACCAAAGGCCCTCAGACGGCAGGGCAGACTTAAGGTCGGTAGATAGCTGATTAGTTAAAAAAAGTGGCGTTTTTTTTAGGTGGAGACTAGTGACACTTTAGTATTAGTGAGTGCGCCTTCGGTCTGCCCTTGCCGTCTGAGTCGCTTACTAAGATAACCCCTACGGCACTTAAAGCCCTGCTAATACACCCTCTCGTCAATTCCGGTGGTTAGCGCAGCCACCTCTGCACGGCCTTTTTGTAGGGGAAGTTTTGGTATTTTTGCTGTTTAAGGGAAAGTTAATAAAACACGCTAACCACCGGAATTGACGAGAGGGTGTATAATCAGTGCGAAGGTTGTTTATGCGCCAAGAACGCCCTCACTACCTGTCGCCCACTTTTGTCAACGCGAAGTGCGTAGGTTAAGGTGAATAGGTAGCCTTCTGTACTCTTCCTGCTTACTAGATTGTCGCCAAATAATACGTCACTTGCCTTTATAAAGATCTAGTTTATTATATTCTCCTTTAAGTACTTAATCGCAAGAGTCTTAGTTTAATTAAGGTAGGCAATTGCCCTTATAGTAGCTGCGTCATAAACTGGTAATGGATTTTATAAGAATTCTAACAGCTTACTTGCTATTCTCGCCACATCTAAATAAGTAATATTGGCTGTATAGAGTATAGATCCAACTTTCCTCTAATAGGCGTAGGTATCCTACTTAGAGGCTTACTCCGGATTAGGCTTAAGTTCCTTAATACCCATTAGTATATATATCTTGCGATAATCTTTAACTTTAAAGCTTATTACAATTTTATTAATATATAAGTCCTAACTGAGCTAGAGCTTCCTATTCTTTTTATCGCGGATAATTTAAATTCCTAAGAACTAGGTAAGGTTACTTAGGTCCTTAATCTCGTACTTTCTTATAAGGTGCTCCTTAAAGGTTTAGAGCTTAAGTAGGTCTTTCTTCCTAAAGGCAGCTATGATATTGTTGACATAGAAGAAGACTATTAGCCAATCGTTTTGATATAGGCAAGGCTTCTCCGCCACTGGCTTTAAGCCTTCCTTTTTTAGCGTTGTTATTAAGTCACCGTGCTATAGCAGAGGTAATCGCCTTAATCCGTAGAGCGCTCTTTGGAGAAGTAGGTACTTGCCCTTAATTAGAAATCTATCTAGATACTTAATATATACGACCTCGTCAATTACGCTATTTGCGAATGTATTGACAGCGTCACTTTGCTAGCAGTTTAGGTCAAATATTATAATAATAGCCATTAAGGCTTTAAATGATCTTGCTGCTAAAGTTACGGCATAGGTGTCCTTATAAACTAACTCTTGTAGATTACCTCGTGCGTAAAGACGAGCTTTAAACCTTATTAAATATCCGTTAATATTAGTCTTATATATAAATACCTAGATAATAGGCACTGTTTTGGTATAGATCGTCTTATTAACGACTTAAAACGTTCCTTAATTTTAAAGGTCCGTGTATTCCTTTCGGGCAGCAGCCTTAAACTCTTCCTTATATTAATGTCTTTAAAGCTCCTTTTAATTTCTAGGCAGCAGTGGGAGCTAATTACGGTATAGCTTTTTATGAAATATAAGCCCTATATTAAAAACTAATCTTTAAGCTGGAAGGCTCTGGTCGGTAATATTAGCAAGAAAGCCTATATAGATCTTTAATCGTCCTTTAAGTCTCTTTCCTTTAACCACGTTTTGCTCTCCTATATCGCCATTAATCTTCTTCTTTAGCTTAGCTTTATTAGTCGGAACTAGGATATAGTGCGGCTTCTTTACTAAGGTATTTAAGGATAGTAGTAGAGGCTCTGGTGAGCTAAGTCGTCTTTAGAGCTTAAATCTTGTTACTTACTACTCTTAATATTAGGCTCTTCCTTATTTCCACCAGATTCCACCTATTATCTCCCTTTGGTGTTAACTTAAATCTCGTCTTAAGTCTTATCGCTTTTATTAGATAACAATTCCAATTCGTCTTAAAGATCCTATATTTAATAGATATTAATAATTTCCAATATTTAGTTAGTTCTAACTTAGAGTATATTTATAAGATCTGGCTATAAGTTATTATAGAGTAACCGCTTATTAAACTTTATATCTCTTGTTCTAATAACCTTTTTCTAACTAGAAATATAGATTTAGAATATATTTGTCGAATTATACCCTACCAGATATCCTATATAGGCCCTTAGCGCGAGCTTGTTTAGGCGTAGGATTTTATATTTAAGAGGGTAGGCCCTACAGCCGTAGACTTGTAGGTGGCCTATATTTAGTTTTGGTGGTGATATACCTATAGCTAACTAGATTCTTTTAAAAGGTATCTACTACCTAAGTCTTCTACTGGGCGTTCGATTAAGTAAATAGGCAGCTGCTTTATAGACTTTAAGATATAGCTCTTCTAGTAGATAAGCCTTAATTCTTATACACTAAGCCTTCTGTATAATTACCCCCCTAGATCGTTCCACTAGACCGTTCTATAATTAAGTATTAGGTGCTAATCTTTTGAGACTAATTCCTCATTTAGCTGCCTATTTCTTAAATTTACCTATAAAAGACGTCTCTCCATCTATGTAGATAATGGCTACCTTAAAGCTATATCGTTGTTTAATAACATTACAATAATTAATAACAATTTGGGTAAGGGACGACTTCTTAGCTATCATCTCTACCTTATTTATTCGCGTTGCGTCGTTAAGGAAGTATACCGCGTACTTATCGCTATTAAATGCAACTATTCCGGGTATTAAGTTAAGGTGGATTTTATAGAAAGGAACTAGCGACCAAGTTAGTAGTCTTCTTAATATCACCTCGTAAGCTTTACTTACTCCACATAATTTACATTCTACTATTATCGGGCCTTTTACAATCGCGCCCGTCACTAACTAAGGTAGTTGCTTAATTGCGTCTTTTCCTATATAGCCCAATCGCTAGTGCTATATATAGCCTTCTGCCTAATTTAATAGAGGCTTTAATAAATGCTTTATTGGCTTTAATTGAGTCGTAAATAAAGCCTTAGGTAAGTCACCTTTTAGCTTATTATATTCGATAGTGTTCTGACTATAGTGGTGGCCATAGTAGGCGTACGTCTCGTTGTCGCCATAGAAGAGAGTGTTCTCTTTATTATTCTAGTAGACTCCCTTATTATTAAGCTTATTAAGACATACTAAGTTAGTATAAAAGCCTAGTATAAAGGCTGCTCCTAAGAGCTATATCTATCTCTTCCCTTTTAGGTTATCAATTGTGAATACAGCTATACTATAGCCTACGATTTCTTCTATATGCGAGCCCGTGTAGATGCGTTTTAATATAGGCTTAATGTCGCTAATGAACCTGGCTCTATCGTTAAAGACGTGTAGGCTGGTTCCTAAGTCAAGAATTATACTATCGCGAAGCTCGTAATTGGAAGCTGTGTTGTTAGATCCTATATAATAAACTGCAAAGTTTCCAGTAGGCCCTTGTAAGCTCTAATTGCTGCCTTTCTTTAGCTTTTTATTGGCTCGATCGTCCTTATTAGCTTAATTATCCTTTTTAATTTACTTAATACGAGCCTTAATTTTAGGCGTCGTATTAGCGATCTTCTTATCTACCTTCTTCTAAATTTTGTTACTTGGTTTAAACCACGATAGGCAAGGAATCGAATCTACGATGTACCAGCACTTATTAAAGTAGTAACGTTTTCCGCATAGGCACTCTAGCGGTGGTCGCCTTTTCTTCTTCTGCTTATCTGCTAACGATTAAGGCTTTAATTTAGGCTTCGAATTCGGTAATTTATCTTTAAAGGTAACTCCGAATGATCCTCCTTATAGGGTCTTACCCTTTTAGGCGAGGTCCGTACAACGGTAGTTTCGGTATATTTTAACCAGTTTAAAGAAGGTAGGAAGCGTCTTTTTCTCCCACTCACGCTTATTAAGCTCGTTCTTCCAATATTCTAACCAGCTTAGTGTAATAGATTTAACTACATATACGAAGTCTTTTACTAAATAATTACTATCTACCTTAGGTAGAGCTTGCTCCTTATACTTAGTATACACCTTCTCCTACTCTTATAACTAGATCTTAAAGTTCTAGTTCTAAGGCGCCTTCTTAAGCCTTACATATTAAGTAGCTATTTAAAGCTTTTAGGCGTAGTTAATTAGAGCAATTCTCTTCTTAAGAGATACTAAGACGTTATAGGTAGTGGTACATTTAAATGTGTAGATAAGGTAGGTACGTAAGATAGAGCTTAGGATATAGCTACGCAACGTATTAAGAGCTAACAGCTGTTTTCTGTATAGCTTTATATTATCCCTATGGTCGGCTTTAAGCGTACGGAGCTCCTCCTTCTCCTCCTTATCTAGGTCCGCAAGCTTCATCTTCCCCTGGCTATTAGTATCCTTAAATAAGGCACGAATAGGTTCTTTAAGCTGTGGCAGATCGGTTTTAGGTGTTAATGGGTCAACATACTTCCAGAGACGATTGTTATTTACTTTTAACTTAATAACCTTAATCTATTCGTCCTAATTATTTAGGCTTATAAGGATAACAGATAATATAATAACGGAAGGGGTTTCTTATTAAGAAGTCATTATGGGTAGTTGTCTATAATTAAGATAATAATTAAAATTAATGGGAATAAAGGCTTTGGAATTAAAGATAATACAGTAAACGGCCTAGGCTTATAACTATTAAACGGACGATCAGGAATAAGAACTCTGTTTATTAAAGAGGGCTCTAGAAGCTCTCTTATATACATCAGGTAAGTCTAAATACAATGACGACGACGTCGTCATGTAGTAGGTCATAGTTAAGAGAAATAGGTAATAAGACGTTTGATGAGACATACGAGCTTAAGATACGAGACAACTGAGACATAGTTCGTATAGACGATCTAGGTCGTCAGACAGTATTACGATGGTAGTAAGGAACTTCGATTCAGGTCGACAGTTGTCTAGCTCTAGGACGGTTATCTAGTTCTGGCAACGGTTGTCTGGTTCTGGCGACGGTTATCTGGTTCTAGTGACAGTTGTCTGGTTTTGGTGATGGTCGTCTAGTTCTAGCGACGGTCGTCTAGTTCTAGCGACGGTCCTCTGCTGGCTGCCGTTCTAGTGCCTCCTAAGGTAGGGAGGATGTAAGGAAGGGGGTAGCTTGGCAGAGGCACGTGTAGAGCCTCCGTACGCAGAGCTTCGCGCAGAGCCTCGTGCAGAGCCTCGTGCAGAGCCTTTGTACGTAGAGCTTCGTGTAGAGCTTCGTGTAGAGCCTCGTGCAAAGCTTCGTGTAGAGCTTCGTGCAGAGCTTCGTGCAGAGCTTTGTGCAGAGCTTCGTGCAGAGCTTCGTGCAAAGCTTCGTGTAGAGCTTCGTGCAGAGCTTCGTGTAGAGCTTCGTGCGGAGCTTCGTGTAGAGCTTCGTGCGGAGCTTCGTGTATGTAGAGCCTCGTGCAGAGCTTCGTGCAGAGCTTCGTGTAGAGCTTCGTGCAGAGCCCCGTGTAGAGCTTCGTGCAGAGCTTCGTGTAGAGCTTCGTGTAGAGCTTCGTGTAGAGCTTCGTGTAGAGCTTCGTGCAGAGCTTCGTGTATGTAGAGCCTCGTGCAGAGCCCCAGTAGTGTTGCTTGAGGGGTGTGCATAGGGTGTTGCTTTGGGGGGGTATCCTGCCAGGAACCTGACAGGACGATCAGGAAATACTAGTTTCCTGTCAGGAGCGCATCAGGATGGTAGGGTCCTGTCAGGAGCCTGTCAGGACGACTAGGATAATCAGGACGTTTAGGACGTTTAGGACGTTCAGGATAATTAGGAAAATCAAAATCCTGCCAGGAGCCTGTCAGGAGCCTGTCAGGACGATCAGGACGATCAGGACGATCAGGACGTTCAGGACATCAGGACGTTCAGGACGTTCAGGACGTTCAGGATGATCAGGAAAATCAAAATCCTGCCAGGAGCCTGCCAGGAGCCTGTCAGGACGATCAGGACCTCCAGGAAAATCAAAATCCTGTCAGGAGGCCTCCAGGATCTTGGCACCCCAACAAAATGCTGATGTAGCACTAGTTGCGAGTTAGCGGAGGTTAGGGTTCTATATATAAAGGTAAGGCTAAGATATGCTGTAAAATCTACTTAGAAAAGCAGTTAGCAGGAGAACGAAGAGGTATATTAAATTAATGATAAAAAAGAAGAAAATCTTAATAATATATTAAAGATACGTCCAAATTAAATGAAGGTTAATAATGGGAAAGTAAGGTATTAAGGAAAAGGAGCAGCTTAATAAGCAAAGGTATTCTTATACTTTACCGTCTAATACCCTTCTAGTAAATAGCCACAACCTTACTAATATAACTCCGCTATAATAGCGTTATTTAAAAGAAAGGAAATATAAGTATAGTTATCTAACCATCACTTCCTTATAAAAACTAAGTACGCGGCTAGGGGAAGGCATTTAAGACGTCAATTAAAGACGTATATAGGTTAGATTATACCTAAAATAATACTATAGTATTAAAGATTAACGTTATAGACGTTCTTGACAATCGTATAATAGCTATAATTACTATTGCGAAATGTCCCTATTGCTAGGTAGTAGAGCTACGCTAAATATATGGTATAGGACTACTAGATTTAAAAGCATATACACTAAATCTTAGGAGACAAGTCTCCTTAATTAACTAATTAATACCTTAACCGTATCTAATAGCCTAAGGGCAAATGTGGGAATAATACGTTAGTAATATAGAGGATTATATAAAACAATTATAGATTATATTTTAATAGTTAAAAGATAACGGTAAGCTAAGGCCCTATATGCTAAGCTATATACTAAATGGTTTTACGAAACTATATTAGGAATACTAAATTACCTATAATACTTATAATTAATTACAGACCGGCATAAAGGCTTAGATGTAAAGTTGTATAAAAATCCTTAAGTTAGTTTAGGTAGTTACTAGTAGGCTTCTAGTAAGCTTCTAGTGGGTTCCTAGTAATCTTTACGTCTTTTCTCCAGTTATGTTTTTCCCTTATTAAGGTTTTTTAGGAGTTTAAAGTAGGGGTTAGATAGATAGATAATATATAGCGGTATACCGACACCTCTCTAATATCTCTCTAAACCCCTTCTAGGACGAGCCCTTATAATCTCCCTACTGTAAAGTAATGGCGATTAGGGCCGACTGTAAGAGGGGGGGGGGGGAATATAAGGGATATTATTGCGGTCACCTTAGGTTGCCCTTAGGACAACCCCCGGACGCCCCTTAAATAGTCGCTGGTTACGTGCTAAAGGCACGTGCCTATAGTATATAGTCTCCATAATCCTAAAGGCCTTACTCCTTAAGGATTTGTCTCTCTTACCAATCTATCCTATTCCACAATCGTGTCCTTATAGCCCCCTGTCTATAAGATCCCCTTACACTAAGCGATTTAAGATAAAAATTTAAAGGTTTTCTATAATAACCTTTTTAGGGGTTACTATAGTGCTAATAGAACCCTTAAGGCTGTTTAAAGGAAATACTTTTAGGATAGAATATTTAAAGAGGTTAAGCACTATATATTAAGATATAATATATGCTAGGGGGTATAAATATCTAGGCATTACCTATACGGCTAGTTATTAGTGCTTCCTATTCTATAGGGACCTATATTAGAATTAATAATAGATTTTATAATAGGCTTACCCCCTACTAAAATAAGAACTAGAGAGGTTATTAACGCTATTTTAGTAATTATTAATAGATATATAAAGTTTTTAAGGTACTTTACTATTATAATAATAATTATAGTAGTAGAGCTAGTAGACATATTTCTAGAATAGTAGCTCTTATTTAGTATACTAAGGGGAATTATATCCGATAGAGGTACCGTATCTAATAGTATATTTTAGTCTTTATTCTATCTCTTATTAAAAATATAGTAAAGAATAAGTACTACCTTTTACCTATAAATAGATAGGCTAATAGAGCGTCTAAATGTGTTACTAAAACACTACCTCCATTACTGTATTAGTTGTTAACAAAATAACTAGATACTATGGTTAGCCTTAGCGCAGCATATATATAATATAAGTATTTATAGTAGTATAAAAATGACCCCTTATAAAGCACTGTTCAGGTTAAAAGTAAATAACCCCTAGAATATTAAGAACATTATTTATAAAAGGGAGGTACTAGTGGCGTCTAAGAGGATTAAGTAAATAAGAATTTATAGAGAAGAACTTAAAAAGTACTATAATAAAAAATATATACTAAAAGAATTTAAGATAAGAGATAAAGTCTTACTATTTATAAAAAATATCTACATAAAACGTACTAAGAAGAAGCTGGATTACTAGTGGCTTAGACCCTTTAAGATAGTTAGGAAAACTAAAGGAAATTAAGCCTATAAATTGGAATTGCTAAAATTATATCTAATATATCCTACATTTTATATTTCCTTACTAAAGCTATACTAGAGAAGAGATAGTGTAGAACCGTCTCTATCTAGCGAAATTAATAGGAAACTAGAATAGAATATAAAAGATAGTATTAGAAGAAGCGCGAATTTTTAGTTATTAGGAAGGATACTCCTATGTGTATAATAGTTAGGAACCTAAGGAGCACCTTTAGCTAGGATATAACTTACTAATTAAAACTTTCCTAAAGAATATAAACTAAGATTTAGTAATAGTTCTAGAAATACTATAGGTAAAATAATAGGGAAGACCTTTTAAATTAAAACTATAGGGTTAAGCATAGGTATTAAAAATAGGAACGTTTTACTATTATAATAGAGATCCTAGAATTCTATAAGAGGAAGCTTATAGAGATCTATAGGAGAACTATTAGGGATACTATCTAGAGAAGACGCTATTTAAGAATAAGTAGTAGCACTATAAGAAGAGGCCTTAGGGATTTTAATAGGCCCTCTAGGGATAAAAGGAGAGTATTTAGTCTAGTACTAGAGATATATAGTAGAGTTAATAGTATAAAGAGGAGTAAAAAGATAGCCTATAAAGAATTAGAAATATAAAGAAATTATAAGGTACCTATAGAAATACTACCCGTTTATTATATATAGGGATTATAGTAATGCACTACTTTTATATAGATTGTTACCAAAGCTTAGGGTAAAGGTATCCCTAAAGCATAAAGTTAATTCCTAGTATTAGAATATCCTAAAGGTACTAAAGAGATACTATATAAAGCTATTTTATAAAAATAATAATAAAATAAAATAATAACTTAAGCACTAGTAGTAGTAACAGCGGCCTCCTCTTCTATCTTAATATTATTATTAGCAGTATTATTAGCACTTCTATCCCTAGAAGTATTAGTATTTTTACTAATATTCTTCTTTAAGTAGTAAAAAGACGGGCTAGTACGGACGGGGGACTAATAAGGAGAACGTTTATCTTAACTTTTATTACTATCTTTAGTATTATCCCTAGGTTCTAAATTAGTATCTAAGTAGGGATTAGAAAGCCATTAGCTAAAAGAATTAGTATAGTTCCTAACATATTATTAATGAAAATTACTTAGCTAAAAAGGCCCGCGTAAGAGTATACATATTATTATTTATAAGGGTAAGCTACTTATAAATATATTCCTGGACACTATATATCTAAGATCGTTATATTTCTATAGAAGTAAAAACCCTTATTAAATTAAAGAGCTTATAAGCAATAGAAGATACCTTCTATCCCTAATAGTACGTTGAAGCTTATAAGTTATAAGGTAAGGATATAGATAGGGAGTCTAATAATAGAATAATAGGGTATATTATAGGTAGACAAATCCTTAAAGGAGAAGGAGGAGTCTAAGGTGCAAGGTAAGGAAGGGATTTCCCTAGGTATGTGCAGCGTATATACCTTGTGGGCAGGTCGTATACAAGTCGCCTGTGCCTCGCAGCTATATAACTATATACTTAGGTTTTACCTAATAATACCCCCCCCCTCTTTTAAAAGGGTTGTCCCCAATCCTTTATATACTTAGGCCTTAATAAAACCCTATAAAAACCTTAATAAGGAAAAAATTAGAAGGGAAAGAGCGTCCTAATTTTGCGTATAGAGAGATAGGTAGTACACTTACGCGATGATATTAAGGAACTTTAACCGCCGGTTAAAGTTATCTAATTAGTTAGATTTGGCTTGCTAAGACTTTACTATATTTTATTAAGCTAATAGCGATTTTATATACTTGGTATAGAAAATCCTAATTAGTCTATTTAATAGGTAGAGCTAGTAGAGCTCAATGCTGTTACCTAAATTTAGTAGACTAGAAATATTCTAAAGGCTTATTTATATAGGTAGGTTGCTAGTACCTTGCGGGTAGGTTATAAGTTATTTATATACAGCCAGATTTATAGACGGTAAGGCTATATACCCGATAAACCCATCACTAACCCATGCTTTAGCCTTACGCTATACTGGTATAGCGCTATATATACTTCGCGGGTAGGTTATAGGTTACTTATATATAGCTAAATTTAGGATAATAAGGCTATATACCCATTAAACCCGCCACTAACCTATGCTTTAGCCTTACGCGTTATCTATATAGTATATGCATAGAATAGTGTATAAGTTATTAGTGTAGGTCACTCCTAGTAAGTTACTAGTAGGTTAAAGAACCCTAGTTAAAGGACCCTAGTTATAGATAGACGTTAGATAATATATATAAGTTATTAGTATAGGTTACTACTAGTAAGTTACTAGTAGGTTATAAACCCTAGTTAAAGGACTCTAGTTATAAATAGGCCTATTACCTACTATATAAATAGTCTACTAAGATAGTATAGAGTAACGGACTAGGTCTAGGGAGAGTACTTTTTAAAGGGTTATAGTATATACGATATATTAACAAATTAAGCTTCGTTACTATTATACGCCGTAGCCCCACCTATAAGTCGCTAGGGAGTCGCTAGGGAGTCACTAGGTTGCGTTAAAGTATAGCTTATATAGGATATTAATAAATTAAGCTTTACCCCGTATATATACCATAACTCTTACTATAAGCATTAGCTTATTCCTTAATCCCTATATCCTCTACCTTTCTTTAGTATAGGCTATATCTTAGTAGTAGCGCTTACCTTTTACTTTCGCTTTAGCTATAAGGCTAGGTAGTAGCATACTAGCTTTATAAAACAGTCTATAAGGATAAGGAGGTATTTTAGGCTTAGGGAGGTCCGTAATAAAGTTAAGCAAATAATGCTGCTAGGCTTAAGTAGGGGGTCGTAAGAGGCTATAGCTTACTATAAGGTATATAGTAGCGTAATAGAGCATTAGTAGGCATTATAGTTACCTAGGTATTCGCGGAAGTCCTTAGTAAGGCTAGACCTTATTATACCTTAGGAGTTCTTAATTATATTACTAGTAAGAGCTTGCCCCTAGGTAGTCGCATATAGAGCGTATAAAGGCGTCCCTTATACTCTATAGATGGACTAGTAACTTAGGGGTATTCTATAAGCCGTTTTAGCTAAAGTAGCTACTACTACTTTTACCGTAGCACGAGACTCTGCGTAAAGTTAGTGCTAGTAAGGTAACTCATAGGGTTATTATAGGGGACCGTTACCTAGGCTAAGGGTTTAGTACTATTAGGTTAGTTAAAGTCTTAATAAGAATAATAGGACACTCTAGTCCGCTAGGGCTAAGTTATTAGTATAGTAGTACTAGGGCCGCCTATAAGGCCTATAACCCGCAACTATTATAGTATAGGCTAGACGTAGTCGGGTCGCGATATACCTATATAAAGTATACGTTTAGGGGTATATAGTGTCCGAGCCTTCTACCTATCTAACATTGGGTTATAATACGTCTGCGTATAGTGCGTTTAGGGTATATAGTATCCTAGTCTCGTTCTCTAACGTCAGGTTGCAATATCGTACGCACGATATGTTTAGGGTATATAGTATCCTTATCTCGTTCTCTAACGTTAGGTTGCGATATCCTGCGTATAATATACGTTTAGGGGTATATATTATCCTAGCCCTATTCTAACGTCGGGTTATAATATACCTGCGCATAATATATATTTAGGGTATACGTTATCTAAGCCTTCTTCCCATCTAATATTAGGTCGCGATACGCCTATATACGATATGCGTTTAGAGGTATACATTATCCTAGTCTTAGGTGGCTTACTACTAGTAATCTTTACTACGGCTACTGTCTACGTTCCTTATATAAGTTATATACGTAGCGGCGTCTAGGGGGTCCTTAGAGCCGTCTAGCTATTAAGCCGTCTCCCTAGGAGTTTATTTAGAAAAGCCTTGCCTTTTTTAGGTTCTATCTTCTAAACCTAACCCCCTGTAAAGGTGGCGTCCCGCCCGTACGGGAACGCTAGAATGTTTCTTAGCACGCCCCTAGATCCTATTAATCCTATTAGCTAAGCCTTATCAATAATATATGGACGAATTTCACTGTTGCTAGGGATATATACCTTACGATGCACCCAAAGCCTCTAATTTAGATCCGTAAAATAATAAATTTAGAGGGATTCTGTTTGTTTCCTAGTTCCTAGTTTATTTTAAGATCTGCAGTTTAATAAACGCATTGTTGGTGATTCTGCTCCGCAAATCATTCAGAACTATAGCTGGTCGACGCTTAAACGAAGGCCTAGAGTAGTACCTCAAGACCCGCCAAAGTACCCGGCTTAAAGCTTCGACGACAAGTATGGCCAAGATCCCAACGCCGCATATGGGTATACATCTCCTCTACCGTTTGAAGGCAAATAATATAAAGAAAATTATCCTATCCCAACTGACACTGAAGCTTAGACCTATGCTCCTAAAAGGAAATCTAAGCGTAGGCTGTGGTGTGTAGGGCTTGCCGTCTTCCCAGTTATCGCTGTCGCTATAGGAGGGACCGTTGGAGGTGTACTTGCGAATAAGAACAAGAAAAATGATGTAAACTTAACGTAAGCCCGGTTCTAGCCGGAGATTGATGGCCACTTAAATACCTTATGCTTTATTTAATCTAGAAGCTTTCTTTCTTATCTATATACTATCTAGAAGCCTTACAGTAGACTCTAGTACGGGTTTCGCTCTCTAATACAATTCCCTATAGACAATCTTAACGTATATTGTCTACTGCGTATCTCCTATAGTGTGCGAGCTTTAGGCATGGCTAATTTATATGCTAGCTCTCCGTCTACTGCTGCGAATACCTAAGGTCTAATGGCATCGCACACTTCTATAACACCCAGTTCACATATATTAACGGGAAGCGTATACCATAGAACAGTCTGTTACCAAATACTTTTAGCGATATCCTTAGGGCCAAATGTCGGTATAATCTTTGCACTGGGATTAGATAGGGGTCTTTACTACAAGAGCGCCAACGGTTCTACATGGGATGGGGTCTGGAGTGGCTTGGGGGGAGTTTTTACCTTTCCGCCGGCTGCGATCTCTTAGGGAGAGGGCCGGGTTGACATTCTCGGAATAGGCTTAGATGGAGCTATATACACCTAATACTTCGACAATAACCAATAGAGCGGAAACTGGATGAGCCTTGGTGGCATTTTTTCGAGCCCCCCGGCTATAGCATTGTGGGGGAAACAGACTTAACGTTTTCGCATTAGAAACTAACAATTCGATTTACCACAAAGCCTATAGAGGGAACGAAGGGCTGCAATGGGATTCCGACTGGGGAAGTCTACAAGGTATTTTCTCTACCCCTCCAGCAGCTGTCTCTTGGGGAGCCAACCAGATCGATATAGTCGCTCTTGGAACAGATATGGCGATGTGGCACTTGGACTAGCTTGGAGGCGAATGGGGCCAGGTAGAAAGTCTAGGAAGAGATTTTTGAAGCCCGCTAACAATTTCTTCCTTGGGATCTAACCGTCTAGATGTCCTGGCCCTTAGAACCGACTATGTCGTCTGGCATTCGGCATTTACGGGATCTCAGTGGACCAGTTGGAAATCCCTCGGTGGGGGCCCCTTTGAAACGGAACCTGTTGCCGTTGTCTCGGATTTGGACCGTCTGGAGGTCCTAACGCTCAGCAGCAAAGATGATGCTATCTGGTATAAGTCGTTGGTCAACACGGACTCGATAGAATGGATAAAAAGGACGGTTATAGACGGATAATGGAAATAACGTTGAGGATTAGCAAGCGGCGAAAACGAGACCTGAATTGGTTGTATACTTCAGGGCGTGATGCATTTAGTTTATTTCGTGCTGTAATTATTTGAGATTGGCAGGGCGCAGCGCCGTTGTGAACCACGGTAGAAGGGTATGACTCTTGGAGGTCTCCTAAGCAACAGCCAATTAGAGCCACGGGTGAGCCTGCTAAATTTTTATCGCGCTAACTATAGAGATGGATGCCTTAAAGTTAAGTCAGAGCGCGGTAACTTTACGTAGTATAATGAAAAAATAAAAAGTCAGAGAGCCTTAATATTGAGTTAAGTCAGAGCGGGATCACAACTGTTAAATATGCTACCCCGAGAGCTCATTCTTAATACATTCGTAACCCACTCTCTCTCACTGCCATAGGCCTTACAACAATGACGAACCAGACCACAAAGCCGTAATATCCAACGAGAAGCCCGGAGGAATATAGGCGCAAATACCCCAATGCTGGCACAATACTTGAGCTAGAAAAGAAAAATCTTAACCTCCCCGCTAGCGAATGGAAAAAGGAGCATCTCATCGCTTGTCGTCTCATCCAGCACACCAGCGGCAATACTCTTCCCGTCCTAAAAGGGTTCGCGCCAGAGCCAAACGATCTCAAGGACTACGAAGACTGGGATAACATCAAACGTCTCGTGGATGGACTCCCGAAGAAAGATTTGAAGTACAAATCTAGCTTGCAACTGGAGCAGCAGAACGGTAACTTGGGAATGCTCTGGTCTGCGCTGGCGAAATGTACGGCCACTGAAGAAACTGTCGAAGCAAGAAAACGTCCCCAACGGGAGAGGCGGAAAACCCAGAGCAAGGATTACGTATCCAGCGAGAACATAGAAACATCGTCGAGCGATTCGGAGAAATCACACCAGTCGTCCCATTCATCTCAAGAGTCCTACCGGGACAATGATGAGCATACCAACAGGACCAAGCCCGAGGACGTAACAGTCGATCTTGCCAGGGCCTTTATTCGATATATACTGAATTTCTATGCGGGACAGGATCCGAGAAGCGAAACTATGCTAGAATTTCGAGGTGATCGAGTACGAGTGCACCATAATCTGTTTTCGCTAAGGGTCGACGCCACGGACGATGGCGGCATCTGGAAGGTGGAGACGAAGGGGCTAGATAAACATCCATGGACGTGGAAGAGCCGACTGGCATTGCTAGAAGCCAAGAAGGCATTTCGATGTATCGATGACGACAATCAGCCAGTGGTTCCCGACGCTAATTTGTCACAGTATACCTGCGAGGCGCTGACGGCGTGTTTGAGTTATCCAGATCGAGATGGGTATGTCTTCCCTTCTCTCCCCATCTAATCTTAACTGCTGACTTCTGTGCCAGGGCGTTTGTTATAGCTATGACCCAAACGTTTATGCGCTTTATGTATTTTCACTGGACCAAAGATTATATGGAGTACTTTAAGTGTACCGACGCGGAGAAGCAGAGAGCATCAAAAGCGTACCTACATATGACAGAGACTGCGTTCTTCGATCTCAACAGTGAAGTTGGTCGGAGACATGCTGTGTGCAATCTTCTAGGGTTGGTGAAGTTCTGGGAGAAGCAGTGGGAGCGGACAGTCCAAGACGTGGAGGGTAGCGAAGGAGATGTGGAGAGCGTATATACTGTCGACGAGGCTGTTAGCGGGGGAAACGACGACAATATCAATAGCGACGATCTCCTGGAGTACGAAGGAGACTCCGAGATGAATGCTGACAACCATAACGATGAGGATGATGGTCCGAAGGTCAGGAAGAGGAAGAGACGTTATTCTTAGAGTCCACCCTTGTTGGAATTATAAGGTCATAAGGTCACAGCGGAGCTTCTTTGAGGGTCTAATTGATGATACAGATGACGCAGACGATGAATATTGATTGATTTGTGATTTGTGGATGCGGTTGATGTCTATCTAGATTGACATGCAGAGCTCGGTCTTGTTATCTCGTTCCCAGACCTTCTTGCCAAGGCTTAATTTGCCAAGACGCCAACCGCTTTTGGCAAGACCTTCGTTAGAAGGTCTGGTACACGGTTCGGATTTTTGTTAGTCCCGCGCGGGGTATTTAGGCCTATATACACCTACTTTAAGCCAAATTGTCTTAGCTTCTACGGCTCCCTAAGCTATTCCTAATAGCCAGAATTACCAAATTAAACCTGGCGAAGAAGACTACGTTGCCCGATTTGCCCGATTCCAATTCATTGTCTTGTTATTACGCCCGACGACCCTCAGTCGTAGCAGCCGTACCCCTCCCACCACCCTCTTCTTACCGCAACTGGAGTACTTAAACTAATAAGCTAGCTTTAAATAATAATTAAGGACTGGTAGTGGGTATAGATTTGCTTCGCAGAAGGGGGTAAGCTTTAGGTAGAGCCTTGTGCAGGGCTTTTGCAGAGCCTTGTGCAGAGCTTCTGCAAAGCTTCGTGCAGAGCTTCGTGCAGAGCTTCGTGCAGAGCTTCGTGCAGAGAGTCGTGTAGAGCGTCGTGTAGAGCGTCGTGTAGTGTAGAGCTTCGTGCAGAGCT
The DNA here is from genome assembly GCF_001692895.1 of Cenococcum geophilum 1.58. Classification (NCBI taxonomy): domain Eukaryota; kingdom Fungi; phylum Ascomycota; class Dothideomycetes; order Gloniales; family Gloniaceae; genus Cenococcum; species Cenococcum geophilum. The sequence continues at coordinate 372,266 of NW_027137631.1, forward strand.
TTATATAGAGCTTCGTGTAGAGCCTTATGCAGAGCTTCGTATAGACTTCGTATAGAGCCTTATATAAAGCTTCGTGTAGAGCCTCGTGCAAAGCCTTATATAGGGCTTTATATGGATATATAGGTGCGTAAATATATAGGTATATAGACGTATATATTTATACTAGCAATTAATTGCAGAGTTTATAAAGATAATTATATAGGAAATTATATAAATAAATAAATATTTATTTGTATAAGTATTTATATAGGCATTTATATAAATAACTAATTAATTAATTATAATGGCTTATAGGCTAAGGAGTCCTTTTGTAATTCCGGATAGTATATAAGATCTAATAGAAGGACACCTATAGATACGCCCCTTTTTAACCCCCTAGGGACTAGATATTCCTACCTAGTTAAAGGTAGCTTATCTCTTCCCCTAGTAGCGTCCTATAAAAATTAGACCGTGCGCGGAATACCAAAATATTAGAATTATAAGTATGTGTTTGTATTAACTTAATAATATAGGTGAGTTATATCCAGGGGCACGAAATACGTATAGTATCGTATGCTCTTTTGGATAGTGGTAACTGTCGATTCTATTAAGGTAGACTATATGGTCTATATACTGACGCGCCTCCCCCCCTAATTAGTTAGTATATAAGTAGTTGGTGCACCAAACGCGTAAGTACGCGTTTGGTATAATAGGTGCTATAATTATATACTAGTGGTACTTAAAGATAGACCTACTTGTATATAACCTCCGTAATTGCTTTTAATAGAACCGTAAAATATAAAAGAAATATATAGGAAATCCCTCCCGAGGTGCCTTCTAGGCTGCCTTCTAAACGGTGCTTTAAGCTAGCCGTAAGTAGGACTTACGGCCCGTAAAATGAACCGTAAGTGCTCCGTTAGTCACGTTCTACCCATTCTATAACCTTTAGATTGAGCTTATTTGTGTTAATTAGGGTTTTTAGAGCTTAATACGGCTTTGCCTTAGTTATAGCGTCCGCTAGGTTGTCTCCGCTGTAACGAAGCCTTGTAGTAGGGACTACGGTGGACTTGTTAATGGGCTAGGTGTGTAGGTATTGCAAGTAAGTCAACAACGTAATAACAACTGGTGGAGTGGTTGCCTAACAGATTAACTCTAATTATATTCTGAGAATTACTATAAGGAAGGAACTATCTAGGTAGGGACTAAGGGTCCTTAAATACACAACCGTACTCCTAAGAAATCCTTCTTGTATATAATATACGTCTTATCTATATTAGACGTGACGTTCCTTACATTTAATACAGCCAACACGTTTAACCATTATGTGACTTGCTTACTATTCCTCATTATATGGTTCCACGGGTTCTATCCTAGTCCGTGCCTATATTAACCAACTAGCTTCTTCTAATTCTTCTCTAAGTAGTCGTAACATCGTACTTAAAGCATCCGTAACACTATCTCCCTCCTCTTTATCTTCGTTCTTAAAGATACCTATTATCTCTAGGTTATTTACTAGAGGTATAATATCCGTCTAATTAATTTAGTTAATATTATTGCTTATTATACCTAAAGCAATTTCTTTTCTCTTTTAGGTTAAGCGTCGCCTTTATACCGTCTCCTTAATACTATCGCTAGGTGAAGTAATAGCGATTCCTTGCTCTCGTTATGCAAAGGAGGGGTTAAGTTACGTTGTAATTGCGAGTCCTTCCGGTTACTAACCTTCCTCCTATTCTAAATGCACTCGCGCTAATATATATTTATCTTATAATATTCGTTCTGCATCTAATGCTAAATATACGCGTCCTATTACTCTTAATAGTTTTTAAGTTCCCTAAGTAATTTGTTATAAGGTCTTGTGTTTAATCTACCGCTATAAAGCTTAATGGTAAACTGGCCTCTACGCTGCTTAAGGTTCAGTGTGCCTTAGAAGAGTCCGCATATGTCCTTAAAGCTTAGCGTCTGGCTTATACTTATCTTTAGCGTTTAGAACGTGTCCGTAAGAAAGTTTGTTTAAAGGAGTAGAAGCTTGTTTAATAAGGTCTTTAAGAACTAGGTAATAAGAGAACTAACTCTCCTCCTATAGTAGGGGGAACAACTCTAAGTAGTTCGGCAGTTGCTTTTCCTGGGTCCCTCTTAAATAACTTATTCTTTAGCGATTCTTCCTTATTAATATTACCTAACCTATTTTCTTTTAATACTCCTATACCTTTTCTATAGCGTTTTTTAAATTCTCTAGTAGTTTCTAGGTAGTCTCGTCGTAGCCTATCTACTTCACTTTATACTATATTTTACTGTCTACGTTCTTATAACTAACGATCTTTAAAACTTGTTATTTATCTTCTTCTTATCCTCTATACGTGTCTACCTTATAGGTTAGTAGCTTAACATTCCTATATGCTAGCTCTAGCATTGCGATATGCTATATAGGGTAGATCTTTATTTTAGCTGGTAGGTTTAACTTAAATATAACTAATGAAATCCTCTATATAATTTTAAAAGGTCCTAATCTAACGTGGTCTAACTTCTTGCTTAGTTATTAACTTTTAAAATTTTTATATAGTAGCCATACTTTATCTCCCTCCTTAAGATCTAGTCCCTTAGATCTCTTAGCATCGTAGTACTTTTTCATTCTTTGCTGTACTGTTTTAGCTATTTCTATAAGGTTTGAATAAAGATTTATTAAAGTCTCCATTCTTTACTTAGCTTTGCTACTTGTTTTCTTTACTTAACGTGGCGATAATAATGTTCTTGGCTTATATCTATAATTCGCCTTAAATAGTAACGTACCCATTCCTTCTTATAGTGTTATATTATATGCAAACTATATAACTAGTAATAGCGATACCTAATTGTTCTATGCGTAATTAATATAGTGCCTTAGATACTGCTCTAGTGTCTAGTTTAATCTTTCCGTTTAACCGTTTGTCTGTAGATAATATATAGTAGAAGTTGCTGCTTAAACTCCTTATTTTGCTAAAAATACCTCCTAGAATGCTACTATAAATCTTAAATCTCTATCTAATATGATTTTACTTAGTGCTCTATATCTTACAAACACTTCTTTAATATAGATTCTAGCGATATCTTCCGCTAAAATTTCTTCTGTATAGGCTATAAAGTATCCCCACTTTATAAGCTTATCTACTATTACTAAGATTACGTCGTAATCTTATCTAGTAATAGGGTCTCTTAATTTTAGTAACTTAATAATAAAGTCCTATAATATAACCTCCTATAGTCTTTCTAGTATTTTAATAGGTTATAGCCCTCTATATAGCTTATGCCTCGTTAGTTTATTTCTTTAATAATCTAAATACTCTTTAGTAACCCTTCTAGCTATTCTCTAGATTCTGTTAATAATATACTCCTCCTAAAGTCTTAACACTAAGCCCGTTGCTCCGTTATATCCTTAAGTTAGTCCCTTATAGAAGTCCTCTATAAACTACTCTATTATACTTCTTAGGATATACTTCGCTTTTTAGTTTTCGTATATATCTAACTGTAGGTCTTCTAGTTATACTTTTAGAATCCTTTATACCTAAAAGCTTTCTAATATCTTATAGACCTTTCCTAACTTATTCTCTTACGTTACTATGATTTTTGGATAATTATACCTAATTAATCCGTCTATATCTTTTCGCAGTAAAGCCCCTAATGGCTTATTGTTACTTTATAGTTCAGCCTTTTAACTTAACGTATCAGCCCGCGTATTGTCTATACCCTTAATATACTAAATTTTAAAATAGTATTCTATAAGCATCTCTGCCCATCTAACCTATCTTTAGTTAAGTTCCTTTATCGTTAGGAATCCTATTAAGTTCTTATAATCCGTTTTAACCATAAATGGTTTTTTTATGTCTTGCAAGAATACTCTCTATTTCTTTAGTACTGTAACTATACCTAATAACTCCTTATTGTAAATGTTATAGTTTAACTCTAGTAGTGTTATCTTTCAACTGTAGTATGCTACTAGATGCCATTCGTTTAGATACTTTTATATAAAGCATACTCCTAGTATAAAGTCTAATGCATCTATCTCTACAACCGTCTCTAGTCCTAGTTAATAGATCTTAAGAACTGGCTCCTAGGTAAATAACTCTTTAACTTTCCTAAAGAGTTCTTATTACTCCTCTCCCTATACCTATAGTTCTTCTTTCTTTATTAATTGTGTAAATGGTTTAATATCCTTTAACCATTGCGCTATAAACCTTCTGCAGTAATTATAAAACCCTAAAAATAATCTTAACTATATAACATTCTCTAGTTCCTACCAATTTACTATAGCCTTAATCTTCTTTAGATCTATGCTAAGTTAGCCTAGTTTAATAATAAATCCAACAAAATCGGTCTTCCTAGTAAAGAACTCGCATTTCTCAATTGCTACTAGTATTTGCTCTTCTTATAGTCTCTTTAAGACCCATTTAACGTGTTCTCCATGCTCTTCCTTATTCTTTAAGTAGATAATAATATTGTTGAGGTATACCATAACAAATTTATCCAAATATTCTCCTAATATATTGTTAATACACTTCTAGAACGTTACTAGTGCGTTTATAAGCCTAAATTATATAACTAATGGTTTATATAGTCCTTCCTTTAACCTAAAGGCTGCCTTTTATTTATTGCCTTCCTTAATCCTAATCTAATAGTACGCCTATCTTAGATCTATCTTTATAAAGATTTACGCATTGCCTATTCTATCTTAGATTTCGCTAATTAAGGGTAAAGGATACCTATCCTTTCTAGTAATGCTGTTTAACTGTCTATAGTTAATATATAGCCTTAGTTTGCTATTCTTTTTTAGTATAAACAGTACTAGATATCCCGCTAATAACTATAATGGTCTAATGTATCCTTTTTATAAGTTTTCTTAGATAAACTCTTTTAATGCTCTACCTTCTTCTTTAGTAAGCTTATAGATTGGAAAGAACCTTAGACTTATTCCTGGTTCTAATTCTATCTTATAGTCCCATGCTATATACTCTAATAGCTTTTTACTTTTAGGTAACTATAGTTTTTTACTATACTTATGGTATCTTTTTGGTATATAACTTATCCCTTTTTCTGTTTCTTTATAGGTCGCTTTTACTTAGTACCATACTAACTTAGCTTATTATTGTATCTTGCGGCGTTAAGTATCTCTAATATCAACCTAACCTATAATCTAATTGATCTTTAGATTATATTCCTGTAACTAAGGTATTCCTAGTACTGCCTTATTATTCCCTAATAGTAATATGTTAAAAGATATCTTAACTAGTCTTCCTTTAATGGTTAACTAAATAGGTCCTGTTTTAAGATTAATAATACCTCCTCCGTAGGCTATTAGATCTCCTAAAATTATTACTAATAGGTAAGAATATTCCTTTTTTCTATATGGTAATCCCATTCTTTTTATTACTGCTAGCAAGATATAGTTCCTTATTACTCCACTATCTATTAATGCCTTAAACTGTTAATCTTGCCACTTAATTTATAAATTTAGGTATTATCCTTAAATTCCTTTAAGGGTCTAAGGTTCTACTACTAGCTCCCTTTGGTCCTATAGGCCTCTACTTTTCCTAACTATTAGCTGCTAGATCCTATTTATACTTAGTTTAACTTAGGCTAATACTTAATTCGCTTTTTATCTTTAATATGCTATAGATAGGTGTTCTTTAGACACTCCCACTATTATTGTCTATCTAGGCATTCTTCCATAAGGAATCTTCCTAGTTAAAGTATTAAGTCCCCTTATTCTTAAACTTCTACTAGGTACCAACTATGCATATATTTAGTATTTTAATATTTTGCCTTATCCGTCATCCAATACATCCTTATTAGATACTTTTAATTTTTATCTTTTAGTGCTCTATATATATTGCACGTATTATCTACGTATGCTATCTATAATAGTATATAATATACTTAATGTTTTAGGTTAACTCTTGGTTTGTCTTTGTCCTAGAGTTTAAACCTCTCTTGTATTAATCTAAGCGTTGCGACTTTATTTATAGGTACTAAGATTTGTCTTTCGCTTCTCTAGTCCTCTAATTACTCCTCTAGATCTTTTGATATTATAATTAAGGCTCCTTTAATATAAGTTATAGCCTTCTCTATAATTGGGTGGTCTTAAATAACTTTTTCGTCCAACCATATATAGAAATCTTCCTACTTATTATTGCGTTGTTATCTATACCACTTTTAATATAGTTACTTAAGTGTATATAGCTCGTTTGTAAGGAAATATCTCTTTATTACTGCGTTGTAATAGCCTTTAGTATGTTGTTCTTTGAACCTAGTAGGAATCCCTAAATCCTCTTCTTATTCCAGTTTAGTAAGCTACTTAGCTCTTAGTGTGCCTATTCTAGGCCTATTAGTGACTCTTTATACTAGCGCTCTATCCCTTATACGTCCTAATATGCTAGATCTCTTGTCTAGTTTCTGTTCTTACCATAAGGTAATTCTTGCCCTGAATTCCTCTATAGTTTCTTTTACGTTGCGTCTTATAAGTGGATCCTTAAAGTCTTTGTACTTCTTAATCTTAGTATTAACTTTTTAATCTTTAGGCTAAATACTATGTTCCCCTAGTAAGTCCTCTAGGTCTATATATCTGTCTCCTAGTTTAATTGCTGTTTATACTATAGATTCTCTAATTTATAAAGAAGCCTCTTACCTCTTACTTATGGGTGTCCTAATTCACGCTCCAAATTCTTGGCCCCTTAGATTCTTTAATCCTAAGCTTACTTTTAACTTAAGCTTAGCTCCAGCCTTAGTCTAACTAGGCTTTACTAGTGTCCTTATCTTATCTTAAGAGTCCTAGATCTTACTTATCTCTTCTTAAAAATCTTATGCTATTAGGAATTCTTATCCCAAGCTTATTCATATGTCCTTAAACTAAGCTACTGCTCTACTCTATTGGTTTCTGTCCGTTATAGGTCTTTAAGCTTATCTTATCTTATCTTAAGAATCTTAGTCGTCTTTTATCTTATCTTAAGAATCTTAAGCCTTTAGCCTTTTGCCTTTATTAAGTGGTAAGCTAGTATAAGCAGTCGTCTGCTTGCTTAATCGTTTCTAGATATTACTCCTTCCGTCTTATAAAGTAATAGATGCCGTATCTAACAGTATTATAATACCCGTTACTAAACCTTGCTTTATAGCGGTTTTAGTCTCTACTTCCGTTATGTTATTAAGGTTTAGATACCCCCAGTTAGTTCCTTTACTATTCTTATTGCTATTAATTAATAAATACTCTAACTCTATTATTATTATTACTAATCCTTGTCCGTATATTATTATAACATTTTAATCTAGCTTATAGAGTTGACCTTATTCTTTATCTAACTCGTTAGTTCCTCTAAGTCCCTTTAACTCTGGCTCTTATAGCTAATAGCTTGCACTATACTTAGCGTTTTTATAAATTTAGTATACGTTATTGTAATAAAACGCAAAACTTCTAATTAAATATTCTTTTATTCCTCGCAGTATACTATCGTCCCTCTATACGTGTATGTTATATACTACTAGTCTAGTTCCCTTTATTATATAGTAACTCTAACCATCTTTATAATCCCTTATAAAGTAACCCTATTTTCCGTAATTTATATAAGCTCCGTCTCTAAACTATTAACTTTATTATAGAGTCCGCCTAAACGTCTTCTACTATTAAGATCCCTAGTTTAGCCTATACTCCTTAGTCCTATAATTACTAGATCCTTAACCTCTAGGTTTCTATAGTTTCTTACTCTATCTCTTATAGGTTTCTTTAGTATTACTTAGGTCTATTAGCTCTACGCTATACTATAGTTTCTAATTTGGCTTTAGTTGTTATATATTTTGCGTCTTATATAACTATAGAACTTTATTCTAGCCTCTCTTAGCCTGTTCCCTTTAGAAGATCCTATTATTAATCTTAATTACTTAATCTATTAATTCCCTTAGGGTATCCGCATCTTCTATTAGAATAATTGCGTCCTAGACTTTAGCCTTAAGTCCCTATTTATACTATACTATAAGCGCCTTATTATTCTACTTAAGTTATATAGCTAGCGTTTAGAATTATATCGTATACTTAATTGCTAAAGTTTATTACGTTAGGTTCTAAAGCTTTTTTTCTACTATAGTTATTGCTTCTGGGTCCCTAAATATCTATATAAGTTACTCCGCAAATCTATTCTAGCTTAAAAATATAAACCGTACTTTCTAGTTTATTATTATTATTCCGTTTACTTATATCTCTATAAGGTAAGGCTTAAACTATTTAAGTACTCTTCCTAATAAAAACAATCCTGCATACGCTACTTGATCTATAGTTATTGCCAGCTTTACTTCTTTCTGCGCAACCTTAAAGTATATTTGCGTAAAAAATCCTTTAAGCTTTAATCTTTCTCCTAAGAATCTTTTGATTAATAGTAACTTAACCTTTACTACTCCTATTCTATTAATCCTATTTTTAAGTGCCGCGTTATCTCCTATTAACTAATTAACTATTGTTTATAACTGTTCTACTATTACAGGTTATTATAAGTTAGTGTTTACTATACTGGTGTTATTACCTAATCTTAACGTAGTTGCCGCCGTTGATAGCGTTATAGTGGCTGCTTTTAGTAGTATATTATTCGACTTATTAAAACCGTAACCCTAGTAGTAATTATATAACGAAGCCTTATAGTAGGGACTACGGTAGACTTATTAATGGGCTAGGTATATAGGTATTATAAGTAAGTTAATAACGTAATAATAACTGGTAGAGTAGTTGCCTAACAGATTAACTCTAATTGTATTCTAAGAATTACTATAAGGAAGAAACTATCTAGGTAGGGACTAAGGGTCCTTAAATACACAACTGTACTCCTAAGAAATCCTTCTTATACGTAATATACGTCTTATCTATATTAGACGTAACGTTCCTTACATTTAACACAGCTAACACGTTTAACTATTATGTGACTCGCTTACCATTCCTTATCACATAGTTCCACGGGTTCCATCCTGGTCCGTGCCTATATCAACTAACTAGCTTCTTCCGACTCTTCTCCAAGTAGTCGTAACATCGTACTTAAAGCGTCCGTAACATCCGCTGCTGATCTATTTAACCTCCGTAATCTCACGTCGTTTGTAGGCCCGATGTAAGCACATTAGGTCGACTATAAGCCTCTTCTTTTATGTCGTACCTAGTTTAACTATACAGTTGTAGAGGGACTTTAAATCGGTGTATAGAACTAGGGGTAATTGCTCTAATTATAGAATCTTCTGGATTGTTAACTTAATTGCGGTTCCTATATTAAAGCTATAAGTTAATACGTATAGCTTAGAAGCTAGTATGCTGTGGGTTACTTGTTTACACTTAATTAAAGACTAATATAGTATATTTGCGTCCTAATTATAGTCCGTAAGTACAATTATAAAGCTAATTTGTAATAATAGGTCCCTATTATTGGTAAAGGAGGTATCTATAAATACTAATACGCTAAGGGAATTTAGGTCTAGTAGTATAAAAGTAAGTCCTCTTATTATATTGTCTATTTGCTACTAAATACGCTTATTAAGCTGCTTAATATTTTCCTTTTATAGGTCTGTTTCCTGGGCCGTAAAGGATAAATTATAGGTAGATTTGGGTTAATAGACTGTGGTAATATAGGCGCCTTTTACACGCTATGCGACGTATTAGTCCTTTATATTTATGGTCTTACGGGTCTCTTTATAGGAACTAGTGAGGTCCGTAGGCTTTACTATAATAAGTCTTAGGTTTTAAGCTTGGCGTTTCTAAGTTAACTAGATTAGGTTACCCTTTTGTATAATTAAGCCTCTATTAAACTTAATTGGAGTCTGCTTAGTTAACTGCTCTTATAGCTTTACTAAGAACTTTACCTTTTATAGTTTAGTCTCTTTAGCGTCCGCACATCGGGAAAATATTCGCAGGCTGGGTTTCAAGTTGACTTTGCTAAGCGCGTTTCGCGTAATTGACATGCAATTTGACCAACTCGACACGCAATTGACCAACTTGACACGCAATTGACCAACTTGACATATTCAAAAGTTAAATGACACGCAGTTAACCAACTTGACATATTTAAAAGTTAAATAATACGCAGTTAACTAACTTATATATTCCTTAATATGCAATTGAGGTAATATAATATATTATTTAAGTTATATGCTAATTACAAGAGGCTCTGCACGAAGCTCTACACGAAGCTCTGCACGAAGCTCTGCACGAAGCTCTGCACGAAGCTCTACACGAAGCTCTGCACGAAGCTCTGCACGAAGCTCTGCACGAAGCTCTACACGAAGCTCTACACGAAGCTCTGCACGAAGCTCTGCAGAAGCTCTGCAGAAGCTCTGCGACAGAGGCTCTGCACGAAGCTCTGCACGAAGCTCTGCACGAAGCTCTGCAGAAGTTCTTCCTTAACCTCTAGGTTTCTATAGTTTCTTACTCTATCTCTTATAGGTTTCTTTAGTATTACTTAGGTCTATTAGCTCTACGCTATACTATAGTTTCTAATTTGGCTTTAGTTGTTATATATTTTGCGTCTTATATAACTATAGAACTTTATTCTAGCCTCTCTTAGCCTGTTCCCTTTAGAAGATCCTATTATTAATCTTAATTACTTAATCTATTAATTCCCTTAGGGTATCCGCATCTTCTATTAGAATAATTGCGTCCTAGACTTTAGCCTTAAGTCCCTATTTATACTATACTATAAGCGCCTTATTATTCTACTTAAGTTATATAGCTAGCGTTTAGAATTATATCGTATACTTAATTGCTAAAGTTTATTACGTTAGGTTCTAAAGCTTTTTTTCTACTATAGTTATTGCTTCTGGGTCCCTAAATATCTATATAAGTTACTCCGCAAATCTATTCTAGCTTAAAAATATAAACCGTACTTTCTAGTTTATTATTATTATTCCGTTTACTTATATCTCTATAAGGTAAGGCTTAAACTATTTAAGTACTCTTCCTAATAAAAACAATCCTGCATACGCTACTTGATCTATAGTTATTGCCAGCTTTACTTCTTTCTGCGCAACCTTAAAGTATATTTGCGTAAAAAATCCTTTAAGCTTTAATCTTTCTCCTAAGAATCTTTTGATTAATAGTAACTTAACCTTTACTACTCCTATTCTATTAATCCTATTTTTAAGTGCCGCGTTATCTCCTATTAACTAATTAACTATTGTTTATAACTGTTCTACTATTACAGGTTATTATAAGTTAGTGTTTACTATACTGGTGTTATTACCTAATCTTAACGTAGTTGCCGCCGTTGATAGCGTTATAGTGGCTGCTTTTAGTAGTATATTATTCGACTTATTAAAACCGTAACCCTAGTAGTAATTATATAACGAAGCCTTATAGTAGGGACTACGGTAGACTTATTAATGGGCTAGGTATATAGGTATTATAAGTAAGTTAATAACGTAATAATAACTGGTAGAGTAGTTGCCTAACAGATTAACTCTAATTGTATTCTAAGAATTACTATAAGGAAGAAACTATCTAGGTAGGGACTAAGGGTCCTTAAATACACAACTGTACTCCTAAGAAATCCTTCTTATACGTAATATACGTCTTATCTATATTAGACGTAACGTTCCTTACATTTAACACAGCTAACACGTTTAACTATTATGTGACTCGCTTACCATTCCTTATCACATAGTTCCACGGGTTCCATCCTGGTCCGTGCCTATATCAACTAACTAGCTTCTTCCGACTCTTCTCCAAGTAGTCGTAACATCGTACTTAAAGCGTCCGTAACATCCGCTGCTGATCTATTTAACCTCCGTAATCTCACGTCGTTTGTAGGCCCGATGTAAGCACATTAGGTCGACTATAAGCCTCTTCTTTTATGTCGTACCTAGTTTAACTATACAGTTGTAGAGGGACTTTAAATCGGTGTATAGAACTAGGGGTAATTGCTCTAATTATAGAATCTTCTGGATTGTTAACTTAATTGCGGTTCCTATATTAAAGCTATAAGTTAATACGTATAGCTTAGAAGCTAGTATGCTGTGGGTTACTTGTTTACACTTAATTAAAGACTAATATAGTATATTTGCGTCCTAATTATAGTCCGTAAGTACAATTATAAAGCTAATTTGTAATAATAGGTCCCTATTATTGGTAAAGGAGGTATCTATAAATACTAATACGCTAAGGGAATTTAGGTCTAGTAGTATAAAAGTAAGTCCTCTTATTATATTGTCTATTTGCTACTAAATACGCTTATTAAGCTGCTTAATATTTTCCTTTTATAGGTCTGTTTCCTGGGCCGTAAAGGATAAATTATAGGTAGATTTGGGTTAATAGACTGTGGTAATATAGGCGCCTTTTACACGCTATGCGACGTATTAGTCCTTTATATTTATGGTCTTACGGGTCTCTTTATAGGAACTAGTGAGGTCCGTAGGCTTTACTATAATAAGTCTTAGGTTTTAAGCTTGGCGTTTCTAAGTTAACTAGATTAGGTTACCCTTTTGTATAATTAAGCCTCTATTAAACTTAATTGGAGTCTGCTTAGTTAACTGCTCTTATAGCTTTACTAAGAACTTTACCTTTTATAGTTTAGTCTCTTTAGCGTCCGCACATCGGGAAAATATTCGCAGGCTGGGTTTCAAGTTGACTTTGCTAAGCGCGTTTCGCGTAATTGACATGCAATTTGACCAACTCGACACGCAATTGACCAACTTGACACGCAATTGACCAACTTGACATATTCAAAAGTTAAATGACACGCAGTTAACCAACTTGACATATTTAAAAGTTAAATAATACGCAGTTAACTAACTTATATATTCCTTAATATGCAATTGAGGTAATATAATATATTATTTAAGTTATATGCTAATTACAAGAGGCTCTGCACGAAGCTCTNCACGAAGCTCTGCACGAAGCTCTGCACGAAGCTCCGCGACAGAGGCTCCGCACGAGGCTCCGCACGAAGCTCCGCACGAAGCTCTGCGTACAGNGGCTCTGCACGAGGCTCTGCGCGAAGCTCTGCGTACGGAGGCTCTACACGAAGCTCTGCATCTGTCAGATAATCTATATTCTCTCTAAGGCACAGGTCACGTGCACAGGTCACGTGCACTGTAAAATCTCTTTGTAGCTCAAAGCCCTCAGGGGCCCAGACAATTAATNAACCCATTTCATCAATTTGCAGCCACCTTAATTTTTACCCTTCCTTACATCCTCCCTAACTTAGGAGGCACTGGAACGGCAGCTAGCAGAGGACCGTTGCTAGAACTAGACGACCGTTGCCAGAACTAGACAACCGTCGCCAGAACCAGACGACCGTTACTAGAACTAGACGACCGTCGCTAGAACCAGACGACCGTCGCTAGAACTAGACGACCGTTGCTAGAACCAGACGACCGTCGCCAGAACCAGACGACCGTTGCCAGAACTAGACGACTGTCGCCAGAACCAGACGACCATCGCCGTCGCCAGACGACCGTCATTAGAGCTAGACGACCGCCCTAGAACCAGACGACCGTTACTAGAACTAGACAACCGTTGCTAGAGCTAGACGACCGTCGCTAGAGCTAGATGACCGTCGCTAGAACCAGACAACCGTNGCTAGAACTAGACGACCGTTGCCAGAACCAGACGACCGTCGCCAGAACTAGACAACCATCGCCAGAACCGGACGACCGTCGCCAGAACCAGACTACCGTTGCTAGAACTAGACTACCGTTACCAGAACCAGACCACCGTCGCCAGAGCTAGACCACCGTTACTAGAACTAGACAACCGTCGCCAGAGCCAGATAACAACGACTAGCCAGCAAACACTATAAACGATTCAATTAATCGATCGAATTAAGGTAACACAGACAGGTAGGCACAGATAGGCAGACGCTAATGGGTAGGCAGATACGACAGGAGGTAAATATAGATAGGTAAGCAAATGCAGATAGGTAGGTAGATACTAACGGGTAGGCAGATAGAGATAGGTAGGTAAATGCAGACAGGCAAGCAGATGTAGACAGGTAGGCAATATAGACAGGTAGGTGATGCAGATAGGTAGACGATGCAGACAGGTAGGCGATGTAGACGGGTGGGTAATGTAGACAGGTAGGCGATGCAGACAGGTAGACGATGCAGACAGGTAGACGATGCAGATAGGTAGACGATGCAGACAGGTAGGTAGATGTAGACATAATAGATTATATAAAGAAGTGTATACAATTTATTTTACTAGCCTTATAAACGGCTTTAAAATAGTTTTTATTATCTAAAATATACTATTAATATAAAAGAAGTAAATAGCTCTAAATATAATTGTAGTTGCTAAATGCGCAGTTTGCGCGCAGTTTACGCGCAGTTTACGCAGTTTACCTGTCAAAAAAAAACACGACATAGGCAGGTTGGTCAAGTTGCCAAATAACCTAAACTGCGCGCTAACTGCGCCGATTACCGGTAACTGAGACCATTAGCAGCCCACAATATTTTGCCGATGCAAAAGTCCGGTCCGATAAGAAGAGGGTATTATCTATTTAGAGTCCAATAATACCGAGGCCATTTAATAGGGTGTATAGGAGGTAGGGGTTGTAGGTTAACTATTCCATTTTAAGTTTACTAACGTAATACTGATAATATGTTTTAAACTAGTGGTTTTTAGCTTCTGGCACTCCGTAAAGGGGTTTTATAACCTATAAAATTATTCCTAGTTGCAAATTAAGCTCGAGGGGTGGTTATATAAAGATATCCCTACTTAGGTAGGTATTAGACTGCATATAGGCTTGCGAGATGTCTTATAAGTAGAGGGCTACGGGTTTAGTTTACTGTAGTCTAGGCGTAAGTATAAGTATAATCCGTTAACTGACTGTGAAGGCTCAGTCAAAAGAATAGAATCTATTAGTAGCCAGTGAATGAGAATTCCAAGACAAGGACTAGAAGAAGGTCGAGGAAAGGACACGTCTATATACATGGTGCCAAGGCTCGGCTCGGCCGAGCCCCTAACTAGGGTTTATAACAGTGCCGTGACACTAACCCATTAAATTATAGGCGATTATATAAGGACTAAGTCCTTTCCCTAGTTGTTATAAGCTTATATAATAAGCCTTAATTTTTTAAAGGCTTTATTAGTACTAGGGTGCTTAATTTTATTAACAAAGCGTAAGTTAAATATACGGACGCCTTACGGAACGTCTCTCTCTATTATAGTTGTAAAAACACCCTTTTTAAGTAGTCCATTAATCTTTTTACATTATAAGTCCGTAAAAAGTGTTTCCTATACTAGAACTAATATATCTATAGGTAGAAGTTGCCTTACGGATGTACCTACGGAGGTTAGGTAATTTTTTATTACGGGGTTTTTAGTTACGGGGTGCTTTTAGGGGCGTCCTTAACCGCGCTTTATAGTAGGTTTAATGGGTTTCTAAGGGACTTTTAAAGTAGGTAGTAGTGCTTCTAGTTTATTTAGTTTAACGGTATAGGTATTTTTAGACTAAAAGTAGGGTTTTATAAACGTGCTTCTAAAGTTAGTCGGTCCATTAAGAAGTTATATATAGTACATTTTGTTTTCTACAGCTAGTAGATAATAAGGTCCAGTTTAGTTACCGCTCTTACGCTGTATAAGGACTTTAGAATTAAGCAGGAGGTTATAAACTAAGGTTGTGTTAGGTCCGTTACAGTAATATAAGGCGCTATTAACAGCTTATTTGGCCCGTAATTTGACTATTTCGGCTATTACCTTCCGTATTATAGCTGCTCGTTCCGTAATAGATAGGGCAGAAAGGCCTAGGTTACTTATCCTTAGGTAAGCTCCGTAAACTAAGAGGGTAGGTACTAATCCGTTAGGGCTAGCAGTGTCGTTAATAGCTTTTACAGCTATCTATAAAGCTAGTTCCCTTTAAATATTCTTATACTTATTTATAATAATCTAGTAAGCTCTCCATAAAGCTAGGTAAGCTCGCTTAACAAGTTTAACGGACTAGTACGCCTTAACTAGAACGGCTTTTGTTAAAATAGCTATGGCCGTAGCGTACTATTGGAATTCCTTACTAATAAAGTTCCTATTAGCGTCGTGGGTAATACACTTAGGGGGTCTAACGTATGTATTAATCTAGTAGGTCCGTAAAATATCCCAAGTATATTTTTTAGATATATTTTATAACCAACGGGCGGCTTAATAGTGGGTTGCCTTGTCAATTATATATAATACTAGGCTGCCGTTAATATACATAATGTCCACGTATACTAAGTAGTTAAAGTTAAGATCCTTATAAAGGGTAAACTTAAATCGGCCTAGGGAACGTCTATATTTCTAGCAGAAGGAACAGTATTTAGTTAGGTAGTCGATTGCCTTTTTATTAACGTTGTTATATCTAGAGCGTTTAAGGACTTTATATAGCTTTTCGGCTAATAGGTGGCTAAAATAGTAGTATAGGCGGTGGATTTTAGTACTAGTAAGGTAGTATAGGTTATAGTTAAAAGATTCCTAAATATAGGTCCGTAAAGTCTCTCCCTATATAAGGAACGGGTGTCTAAATTGTTATATAATTGGTAGGGTAATATGCTTACTTCCTAGGGCAGTTACGGGGCCAATTATAGTATCTGTAACATTATTATAGTAAACCTATAACCTATCTATGTCCGCAAGATAAAGTAGAAAAGGGGTATTTGCTTTTACTATATAGAAGTTAACTAGGCTAATTAGGGTCTTAACTATAACTAATCTAATTAATATAGTTAAGCTGATGCCAAATTAGACATTTACGGCCCTAGTTTACATAGTATTAATATCCGTATTGTTATTTGTAGTAGTCTTATATATAAGGTATTATCCGTAACCTATAGTAGACTTCTTAGAGGTACTTATATCGATTATAACGCTATAGAATTCTTTAGGGGTATAGCGTTCCGTAGTAATATATGTAAATAGGTCCTATTTATGGTCCGTAATATCCGTAATAGGTCTAACGGGTATACTTACGGATTAGTTTTTAGGTATAATTAAGTATATAAAGGAGTGGTCGGCTAATACGGTTGTAATATTAAAGGCTTAGCTGTCCGTAAAAGGTCTAAAAGTAGTTAAAAACGTCTCTAAGGTCTCCTATTCCTAAGTATTTAAGTTAAAGTTAATTATAAGGGCTTCCATTAACTTGTTAAGAGGCTTCTCCGCTTCCTTTCCTTTATAGTTTAAGATAAACTAGTTAATCTAATTGTTAAATCTCTTTTTAGACTTATTACGTTCTTTCTGGGTATGCCTTATAGACTAATATCCTTCCTTACCATATATAAAGCACTTCTAACTGGTTTATCTGTAGGGGTATACTTTTGTATAGGAGTTGCTATAGGGGTTACGGGTAGGACCTAGTCGATGCGGGTACTGCTAGTGGTAGCGGCGGTCCGTAAAGTAGGTATCTAAATTAGTTTGCGGGTTTTATAGGTCTGTAATAAAGGCTTAAGTACTGCCTAGAGGGTTTAAAACTTTATACGTTATAATAGAGGACCGTAAATTGTTAATAAGGCCAATTAAGGTGTCTATAGGCTTATAATAGGCGTATTTATAGGGTTCTACTTTCTAGTAAGCTGTAATAAGCTTATTATATAGGAAGTCGTCCGTTTAAAGCTTAATGTTAAGGCCATGCTATAGGTGCTAAAGGTCTTTAATAAGAATTTATAGGCACTCTATAATCGATTTTTTAGTGTTCTTGTTAATTACGGTCCGTAACTTAATCGCATTCTATTAGGTAAGGATATTACGCTTATATTCTAGCCCTTTAAAGTAGTTGCGCGTAGCCTTATATAGCTTATTAAAAGGGACACTAAGGGGGTTACTCTTAAGGTTGGTGTAATAGTAGTTAAGGGCTAGGCCGCGCAGTATAGTAGAGTAGGCTTAGCTAAACTCCTATTTAGGAATATTAGCCTTCTGACAGAGGTCCGTAAAGATAGTTAGTTTAAAGTTAAAGTTGTTATTTTCACCGCTATACTTAGATTTATCGGTATAGAGCTTAGCTAGGTTAGCTAGCTCCTTACTATAGGTCTTTACTTAGGTAGTTTACGGATCTGTAACTTAAGTAACGGAAGGGTTTTAGTCCGTATTTTGGTTTACAGGGGTATTACGGTCCGTAACTTAAGTACTAGGTATACTTTAGCCCGTAAGATTAATTCTAAGATCTCTTTAGTCTATAGGACGAATTTGATTAAATAGGTCGTTAATAAGACCGGAGATCCTATTAAGTTTAAAAGAGGCAAAGAGTCTACTAGTTTTAATGTGATCTAAGATCTACTCTTTAGTCCATTCTATTTAGTCTTCTTTATATAGTGTATTATATAAAGACCGTATAATAGTGACTTATTTCTCCTTCTTAACCTATACACCTTAGTAATATAAGAGGGTCTGTAGGTTATGGGTGGCTATAAGGTTGCAAGCCTTAATTAAAGATAGCTTCTATGAAGTCCGTAAAGTCTTCCTTATATTATTCCCATAGATCATCGTTTAGGAGCTTAAAGTGTCTGTATTTAAGGATTTTAAAATTAATATAGTTATTAACGCCGTCCGTAGACGTGAGGTCAACTCCCTAACTCCACTTCTTTTAACCTTCGTTGATTTGCTTGCTTATATCTGCTATATTATATAGCGTAGTATGTCTATATAAGTTGTAACGGGTAGTAGTAGCTTGTAGTAGGTAGAGGAGGTCTTATAACGGTCCGTAAAATGGATTAACGGGTCCGTAATAGTTTGTAGGAGGGTAAGGGGTTCCATAAAGGTCTGTATTTGCGTTTATAAACTTCCGGTAAACCGTACTAAGACTTAAATAAGTATACAGAGTTAGTGATAGTCCGTAATCCCCAACTTCTAACCTTCTAGTAGGTCGTACTAGGATTAAACGGGTGGTCGCTGTTATATATTGCTTAGGGGAGGTATTAAGTAATTGCTAATCTGTGCGCGCTTACTAATCAGTGTTTATATTAACTTAATAATACAGGTGAGTTATATCTAGGGGCACGAAATACGTATAGTATCGTATACTCTTTTAGATGGTAGTAACTGTTGATTCTATTAAGGTAGACTACGTGGTCTATATACTAACGCGCCTCCCCCCCTAATTAGTTAGTATATAAGTGGCTAGTGTACCAAACGTATAAGTACGCGTTTGGTACAACAGGTGCTGTAATTATATAGTATATATTTTTTATTACGGAGCTTAATTTAATTGCTTTTATTGGTAAGCTCTTATTAATAACTATAGGACACATTTTACCAGGTAAAGGGATAGGCGAATTACTAGACTCTCCTACTTACTCCCCTAAATCTTCTAAAGATACCTTAGAAGTATAGTATATAAGGTAGACTTATTATAAAGATATATAGGCTAGGTAAAGGTAAAGCGTATAAGACTAGCTAGAAGGATATACTTAGGTTTTTCCCCTACTAGGGTTTTTTTCCCTTATATATAGAAGGTAGAAGCCTATATAGACCTAAAAGAGGACCAAATTAGGCAATAAATGGAATTAATTATATAGATGTTTATATAGCTTTTTTTGTATATTAGTACTATATATTAGTAAAGCTTTAAGCTTAAGCATATAATTACCTGTTTAAGTTAAAATTAAAGATTTTTATNGCTTAAATAAATGCCTTTAAACTAAAGCTTAAACAAATACTATATTATAAAGATACTAAGCTANGGAGAAGGAGAAGGGGCCGNTAGNGCTAGTATAAATAAATATAGAGAGCTAGCNGCTAAGGCGCTAGTAGTAGGCGAGCTAATAGTAGNGTATAGTAGTATTTGGTAGGTAGCGTGCCTTAATACTATTATAGGTATAGCTAATATATATTTTATAAGTATATTTATACTAATAGTATTATAAAANAATAAGCTCTATACTATAGCTATAGATAAANCCTTAAAAGGTAAATAAGTAACTAATAAGATACTAGGTATAGCTATATAGAATAATATATATAAATAAGGTAACTCTATTACCTTACTTATATATATTATTTTATATAGCTATACCTAGTATCTTACTAGTTACTTACTTACCTTTTAAAGGTTTATCTATAGCTATAGTATAGAGCTTATTGTTTTATAATACTATTAGTATAAATATTTAACTTATACTCTATATAAATATAATGCAATTGTCTACTAATAAACCCTTTAAAACTAGCTAAATAGAGCTTCTATAAGCTCTAAAGGACTATAAAAAACACTTACTATTAATACTATGCACCTTAATTTGGCGTTAGTATAGGTATATATATTATTTTTTAGTATACAGCTCCTAAAGCCGGACTATAATAAATAAATAAGCCCTTAACCCTAATAACCCTAATTTAATAGCGCGCCCTTTAGGAATACGTTTTATAAACTATATAAGCCGCAGAATAAATCTAATAGGTACTATAAAAGCAATCTCTTAATATAGACAAGGAGTATACTACTATAATTATAACCCTTTAAATGGCCTTTACTATATTAGCAAAGCTTATTTAGACCTAAGGAACCTAAAAATAATATACCTAAGATATAAAGGTAATTTAAATAGATATTAGCGCCTTTTAGAGGGCTATAATAATAGTTATAAAGGCCAGACCGGCATCCATAGGTCTATAGTTATATATATATTACTGCCACTATGCCTTTAATGCCCTAAGCTATAAGATAAACTGCTTATAAGCCTATAAAAGCAAATAAAATTATAATCTATATAAGCAATACTACCAACTATAAAGAGACCTTAAAGTAAATAGCTAGGCCCTAGTATATAGGCTTTAGGTTATAGGACCTCTAAATACCTATAGAATATAGGCTGTAAAGAAGTTATAAAGTGGTAATATTAGGGCGCATATTATAGATAAAGGCGTAAGAGATAGGCTATTATAAGAAATAGGGTAGACGAAGGCCCTAGAGTACTTCGCTATACTAGCTATTCTACTAGTACTAGTAGAGGTCTATATAGTACCTATAAGCCTTACTACTTAGGATCTAGAGGCTAAGTAAATAATAAAGGATATAATAAAGTAGAATTATACTATAGCGGGGCTTATAGTAGAGAGGCTAGTATAGAAAAGGCTAGGAAGAGTCTGGATAGAAGAAAAGGTTAAATTGTTACTTATTATAGGCGTATAGTTAAAAGAGGTAGTAAATATACTATTTAATTAGGGCCTTTTTCTAAAAGGAGACTACTACCTAATTGTAAGATATAAGATGACATTTCTAGTAACGTAGTGCTTTAAATACTAGGGCCTTAATTATATAGCTAAGAGCTATAGAAGAGAGGCTAGATATAAATGTTATATTAGATAGTATAATACTAGAAATTATATAGAAGACCTACTTAAGAAGTGTATTAACTATAAGGTAGGCTATAAGGCATAGAGTGGGGTGTATAGTATTAAGCGGATATAGTAGAAGAAGGCTATAGTAATTAGAGCCTTTATACTAATATACTACGCTAGCGCCTATAAGCGGACAGTAATTATAATTATAGTATAAGATTACTACTAAAGAGGCCTTATAATAAGCTAAGAAAAGGAAGCTAAAAGAGATGGCTATGTAGGAGAGCTCTATATAGGTAGAGGGGGGCCCTTAAAAGGTTAGCTAGCTATAAATTATTAACTACTTTAGGAGGAAAAGGGGCTAAAGGACCCTCTAATTAATACTCTATAATACCCTTAATAGCGCTTAATAGTAGTATATATACCCTAATTTAAGCCCTAGTAACCTAGGAGTCCCTATTAAGTATAAAGCTTAATATAGAGATAGATGTAAAAACCTAGATTTAATAATAATAAAAGGCGTTTATAGGTACTAAAACTGCGTTATAAAAGAGTAAGCAGACACTAGAGGATACTAATTTAGCTAACTTAGAGGCTAATATAGATCTCTTATACTAGGACACTATAAACCGCTTATAGTTATATAGTATAATACTAAT
The DNA here is from genome assembly GCF_001692895.1 of Cenococcum geophilum 1.58. NCBI lineage: Eukaryota > Fungi > Ascomycota > Dothideomycetes > Gloniales > Gloniaceae > Cenococcum > Cenococcum geophilum. The sequence continues at coordinate 394,124 of NW_027137631.1, forward strand.
AATAGTAGGAACAGTGTGCTACTCTACCTTATATAGGAGGCAAAGTAGGCAGATCCCTAGCTAGATATACTAGCTATTTAGAAGCTATAGCGGAAGAATTAAAGAAATATAATATATACTATAAAGTCTTTCTACTTAGTATATGTAGGCGTTAGCAATATAAGGGTCTGTTTATATATAAATAAAGCTATTAATATAAATAAGTGGACGTTTATATACTACTTAATAGATATATACACAATTAAACTAAAAGGCCATAAGTAAACTATCTAGATTTATAATATCTATAACCCCTAATAGATAAATAGTAGCCTTTATAGGCTATTAGAGCTGCTAAGGACTAAAGGAGAATATATACTATTAGGAGATTTTAATCTATATTACCCTTTTTAGGGGGGTATAGTATATTACAGACGCTTTAAGTATAATGTTACGACTACTTAGGGAAGAGTTAAAAGAAGCTAGTTGGTTAATATAGGCACGGTCTAGGATAGAACTAGTAGAACTATATAACAAGGAATGGTAACCAAGGTCACATAATATAATCTATATAATCTATATAATCTATATAATCTGCAACAGAGCAAATAAAGTAAACAGAGCAAGGACTTTCTTAGGCGCAGTTTATATATTTAAAAGACTTTAGTCCCTACCCAGATAGTTCCTTCTTTCGTAGTAATTCTTAGAATATAATTAGAGTTAATCTGTTAGGCAACCACTCCACTAGTTATACTTATACTGTTACGTTATTAATTTCCTACATTACCTATATACCTAGCCCATTAACGAGTCCACCGTAGTTCTTGCTATAAGACTCTGTTACACAATCACTACTATACGGTCTTAAGAAATCAAACAATATGCCACTAAAAGCAGCTATAATAACGCCATTAACGGCAGCAACGACCTTAGGGTTAGGTAATAACACTAATATAGTAGATACTAACTCGCAACTAGTTATAGTCGGACAGTTATAGGCAATAGTTAATTAGTTAATAGATAATAATAAGGCACTTAAAAATAGGGTTAATAGAATAAAAGCAGCTAAGGTTAAGTTACCTTCAATTAAACGATTCTTAGGAGAGAGATTAAAGCTTAAAGGATTCCTTACGTAAATGCACTTTAAAGTCATATAGGAAGGAGTAAAGTTGGTAATACCTATAGATCAGGTAGCGTACGCAGGATTATTCTTAATAGGAAGGGTACTTAAATGGGTTAAACCTTACCTTATAGAGATATAGGTTAATAGTATAACAACTACTAATTAGGACGTATAATATATATTTATAAGCTAGAATAGATTTATAAAACGATTTATATAAATATTTAGGGACTCAGAAGCAACAGTTATAGTAAAGAAAAAGCTTTAGGACCTAACATAGCGGACTTTAGCAATTAAGTATATAACGTAGTTTTAGATATTAGCTATATAGGTTAAATAAAATAATAGGGCGCTTATAGCACAGTATAAATAGGGACTTAAGGTAAAAATCTAGGATATAATTATTCTAATAGAAGATGCGGATACCCTTAGGGATTTAATAAATTAAGCGATTAAGATTAATAATAGGATCTTCTAAAGGGAATAGGCTAAGAGAGGCTAGGATAAAGTTCTATAGTTATATAAAGCGTAAAATACGCAACAACCAAAGCTAAATTAGAAACTATAGTATAGCGTAGAGCTAATAGACCTAAGTGGTACCAAAAAAACCTATAAAAGGTAGAGAAAATAACTATAGAAACCTAGAAGTTAAGGATTAAGTAATTATAAGACTAAGGAGCATAGGCTAAACTAAGGATCTTAAAAGTAGAAGACGTTTAAGCGGACTCTATAGTAAAAGTAATAGTTTAAAAACGGAGCTTATATAAATTATAGAAAATAGGGTTATTTTACTAGAGACTATAAAAGTAGTTAGAGTTACTATATAGTAAAGGGAATAAAACTAATAGTATATAACATATATATATAGAGGGGCGATAGTATACTATAAGGAATAAAAGAATGTTTAATCTAAAGTTTTACGTTTTATTATGATAACGCATATTAAATTTATAAAGACGCTAAGTATAGCGTAAGCTATTAGCTATAAGAGCTAGAGTTAAGAAGATTTAAAGGAACTAAAGAGTTAGATAAAGAATAAGATTAACTCTATAAGCTAGATTAAGATATTACAGCAATATACAAATAAAGATTAGTAATAATAGTAATAGAGTTAGAGTACTTATTAACTAATAGCGATAAGGTAGAAAAAGGAACTAACTAAGGGTATCTAAGCCTTAATAACGCAATAAAAGTAGAAACTAAAACCGCTATAGAGTAAGGTTTAGTAATGGGTATTATAACACTATTAGATACGGCATCCATCGCTTTATAAAACGGAAGGAGTAATATTTAAAGGCGATTAAGTAAGCAGACAACTGCTAGTACTAGCTTACTACTTAATAAAGGCAAAAAGATAAAGGCTTAAGATTTTTAAAATAAGATAAGAGATAACTAAAATCCTTAAGAAGAAATAAGATATGCTTAGGGACCTATAATAGACAAAAACCGATAGAGCAGAGTAATAGCTTAGTTTAGTAATATATAAATAAGCTTAGGATAAAGTTTCCTAAAGGTATAAGATTCTTAAGACGAGATAAGTAAGATTTAAGACTCTTAAGATAAGATAAGAACACTAGTAAAGCCTAGTTAGACTAAGGCTAGAGTATAGCTTAAGAAAGAAGCAAGCTTAGGATTAAAGAATTTAAAGGATTAAGAATTTAGAGTATAAATAAGGATACCTACAAGCAAGAGGTAAGAGGCTTCTTTATAAATTAGAGAATCTATAGTACAAACAGCAATTAGACTAGGAGATAGATATATAAACCTAAAAGACTTACTAAGGAAACGCAGCGTTTAGCCTAAAGATTAAAAAATTAATGCCACGATTAAGAAGTAAGAAGACTTTAAAGATCCACTTATAAGGCAAGTAGTTAAAAAAATAATAAATAAATTTAGGGCAAGAATTATTACATAGTAAGAAAAGAAACTAGACTAGAAATCTAGTATATTAGGTTATATATAAGACAGAGTACCGGTATAAAGAATTATTAATAAGCTAAAAGCAGGTACGCTAAAAGCTAAGTAGCTTACTAAATTAGAAAATAAAGAGAATCTAGGGATTCTAACTAGGTTTAAGGAACGGCATATAAAGGGCTGTTATAATACAGTAATAAGAAGATACTTCCTTATAGATAAGCTGTATACACTCTAACAGCTATACTAAAGGTAGTATAGGCAAAGATATAATAACGAGTGGGAAGATTTCTATATATAGTTAGATAAGAAAGTTATCTAGAACTACCTAATTACGGAAAAAGCAATAAATTATATTAAGGGAGCCTTAATTATAATATTAAAAGATCTAGAGCAATAATTAGAGGATTAGAGAAGTAAAAGGTATATCTTAGTACCTATAAATAAAGTTATAATATTTAGATTAATATAATAAAGGTTTAAACTTAAAGACAAAGATAAATTAAGAGTTAACTTAAAGCACCTAGCGTATTACATATTAGCATAGATTGCATATATAGATAACATATATAAAATATACAAATTTTAAAAAAAAAAACCGGAAATACCCTATAAGGATATATTAGGCGCTAAATAAGCAATAGTATAGAAATACCAAGTATATACATAGCTAGCATTTAGTAGAAGTTTAAGAATTAGGAGACTTAATACTTTAACTAAAAAGATTCCTTACGGAAGAATACTTAGATGGATAATAGTGGTGAGAATGCCTAAAGAATATATATCTATAGTATATTAAGGATAAGAAGCGAATAAAGTATTAGCTAAAGAATAAGTTAAGTATATAAGAATCTAGCAGCCAATAGTTAAGAAAAGTAGAGGCCTATAGAACTAGAGGGATCCAGTAGTAAAACCTTAAACCCTTAAAGAAGTTTAAGGATAACACCTAAATTTATAAGTTAAATAGCAAGATTAATAATTTAAAGTATTAGCAGATAGTGGAGCAATAAGGAACTATATTTTACTTATAGTAGTTAAGAGAATAGGGCTGCCGTATAGATAAAAGGAGCATCCTTATCTATTAGTTATAATTTTAGGAGATCTAATAGCCTATAGAGGAGGTATTATTAATCTTAAAATAGGACCTATTTAGATAACTATTAAAGGGAGATAAATTAAGATGTCTTTTAATATATTACTATTAGGGAATAATAAGGCAATATTAGAAATATCTTAGTTATAGGAATACAATCTAAAGATTAATTAGATTATAAGTCAGATTAATATTAGAGATACTTAACGCTATAAGACGCGATAATAGGCCAAGATAGTATAGTACTAAGTAGGGGCAACCTATAAGGAAATAGATAAAGGACTAAGCTATATACTAAAGAGATACTATAAGTATAGCAAAAAACTATAGTTACTAGAAAGTAAGAAGCTGTTAAAGTATATAGTATAGGACTATAAGATAGAATTAAAACTAGAAATAAGTCTAAAATTCTTTTTAATCTATAAGCTTACTAAAGAAGAAGGGAGAGCACTAAAAGAGTTTATTTAGGAGAACTTATAAAAGGGATATATTAGACTATTATAGTTATTAGCGGGATATCCAGTACTATTTATACTAAAGAAAAACGGGAAACTTAGGTTATACATTAACTATAAACAGTTAAATAGCATTACTAAAAAGGATAGGTATCCTTTACCCTTAATTAGCAAGATTTAAGATAGAATTAATAATATATAAATCTTTACAAAAATAGATCTAAGATAGGCGCACTACTAAATTAGGATTAAGGAAGGCGACAAATAAAAGGCAGCCTTTAGGTTAAAGGAAGAACTATATAAGCCATTAGTAATACAGTTTAGGTTTATAAACGCACTAGTAACGTTCTAGAAACGTATTAATAATATATTAAGAGAGTACTTAGATAAGTTTATTATAGTATACTTTAATAATATTATTATCTACTTAATAAGTAAGGAAGAGTATAGGGAATACATTAAATAGGTCTTAAAGAGACTACAGAAAGAATAAATGCTAGTAGCAATTAAGAAATATAAGTTTTTCACTAAAAAGATAGAATTTATAGGATTTATTATTAAACTAGGCCAACTTAGTATAGATCTAAAAAAGATTAAGGCTATAGTAAATTAGCAAGAACTAGAGAACATTATACAGTTAAGGTTATTCTTAAGGTTTTGCAATTACTATAGAAGGTTTATAGCTTAATAGTTAAAGAATATTAAGCCATTTACAAGGTTAATAAAGAAAGAAGAACCTTAGGTATAGGGAGAAAAATAAAGGAAACTATTTAAAAAAGTTAAGGAGTTATTTACTTAAGATTTAATCCTTAAAATCTACTAACTAAAACTAGAAATAGTAGTTAAAATAAATATATTAGACTTTACACTAGGGGTATACTTTCTATAGAAATACAAAAATAGATAATACCTAGTGGTATACTATAGTTAAAATATAACACTACTAAAACTAAACTATAACATCTATAATAAAGAGTTATTAGGTATAGTTATAGCACTTTAAGAATAAAAAGCATTCTTATAAGGTATAAAAAGCTATTTATAGTTAAAATGGATTATAAGAACCTAACGGGGTTCCTAATAATAAAAGAACTTAATTAAAAATAGGTTAGATAAGTAGAGATACTTATAGAATACTATTTTAAGATTTAGTATACTAAGGATACAGATAATATACAAGCAGATGCTCTAAGTAAAAAGGCTAAACTATAAAATAATAAAAAGCTATTAGGGGCTTTACTAAAAAAAAATATAGACGGATTAATTAGATATAATTATCCAAAAATTATAGTAATAAGAGAAGTTAATTAGACCTATAAGGTACTAGAGAGTGTATAGTTATAAAGGATCTAAAATATATAGGTAGAGAACCTAAACTTAGAGCAGTATAAAAACTAAGAAGTAACGTATGTGCCAAGAAATATTATAAAAGAATTTATTAAGTTATTTTATAAAGGATTAACTTAAGAATATAATAGAGCTATAGGCTTAGTATTAAGACTCTAAAAGGAGTATATTATTAATAAAATTTAGGAACTAGTAAGATAAGTCACTAAAGAATATCTAAATTACTAGAGAAATAAACTAATAAGGTATAAGCTATATAGAGAACTATAACCTATTAAAACACTAGAGAGACTATAGGAGGTTATATTATAGGACTTTATTATAAAGTTACTAAAATTAAGAAATCCTATTACCGGATAAGATTATAATATAATTTTAGTAATAGTAGACAAGCTAATAAAGTGGGAATACTTTATAGCATATATAGAAGAAATCTTAACGGAAGATATTGCTAAAATCTATATTAAAGAAGTGTTTATAAGGCATAGAGTACTAAATGAAATTATATTAGATAGAGATCTAAGATTTATAGCAGCATTTTAGAAGGTATTCTTAGTAGAATAAGGAGTTTAAGTAGTAACTTCTACCGCATATTATTCGCAGACAGACGGTTAAATAGAAAGATTAAATTAGACACTAAAATAATATCTAAGGTATTATATTAATTATATACAGAATAATTAGGTATTATTATTACTAGTTATATAGTTTATATATAATATAACACCTTAAAAAGGAATAGGGATATTACTATTTAAGGAGAATTACGGATATAAGCTAAAAACGTTATTATTACTACGCTAAGTAAAGAAAACAAGTAGCATAGCTAAGTAAAGAATAGAGATATTAATAAATCTTTACGCAAACCTTACGGAAACGGCTAAGGTGGTATAGTAAAGAATAAAAAAGTACTATAATACTAAGAGATCTAAGGGACTAAATCTTAAGAAGGGAGATAAAGTATAGCTACTATACAAAATTTTTAAGAGTTAACGACTAAGTAAGAAGCTAGATTACGTCAGACTAGGACCTTTTAAAATTATAAATTTTTTTTATAGTTACGCTTAAGTTAAACCTACCAGCTAAGATAAGAATCTACCCTATACAGTATATTGCGATGCTAGAGCTAGTATATAGGAATATTAAGCCACTAGTTTATAAAGCAAACACATATAAAGGATAAGAGGAAGATAAATAGTAAGTTTTAAAGATTATTAGTTATAAGGACGTTAATAACAAAATATAGTATAAAGTAAAGTAAATAGGCTATAATGAGACTACCTAAAAACCACTAGAAAATTTAAAGAATGCTATAGGAAAGGTACAGGAGTATTAGAAGAGAAAAGGTTAGGTAGCATTAATAAAGAAGGATTATTAAAGAATAAGCCACCTAAGGAGGACCTAGGAGGACCAGTTACTAAGGTATTCGAAATTATTTTCTTCCCTACTAGAAGAGAATCCATTCTTTTATTGCTAAATTCCTATAAACCTTATTCTATAAGTTTCCACTCCTTAAAATAAACCTTTTTATAAACCTTTTTAAGACGGATTAACTAAGTAGACGCAGCAAGACGAGAATTAAGGGCCCTTTACTAAGCATTAGTGGCCTCTTAGCGTTACGCGAATAATAAAGTTTAGTAAGAGCAACTAAGAGCTTATTATTAAGCTTTACGGCAGTAAATTAAACCTAAAACCCTAGCAGCAATTAATAAGGGTACTTAAAGACTATTTAGAGTAATAGGACGCGTATATTTAGCATTAAAAACTAAGCGAACATTATAGAACAATTAAATATTTACTTTAGTGTACTTTAAGCAAGAGGATAGTTACTAGAAGGAAGAACTTACTAATATAATATAAACTAATCCCTCTTTCGCACAACAAGAACACGGAGATGGTATTATTTTATTAAGGGATAATATTATAGCAACGGTCCGAGACCGATAGGCTATAGAAGAAGAAGAAGAAGCTTTAGGTATAATAAGTAAAAATATTAACTAAATTAATTAGACGGATATTATACCTCTAGTAGACAACTTAGAGATACTAAGTATCTTTAAGGATAAAGATAAAGAGAAGGGAGATGGTATTATGGACGCTTTAAGTATAATATTATAACTACTTAGGGAAGAGTTAAAAGAAGCTAGTTAGTTAATATAGGTACGGTCTAGGATGGAACTAGTAAAACTATATAATAAGGAATAGTAACCAAGGTTATATAATATAATCTATATAATCTATATAATCTATAATAAAATAAATAAAGTAAATAAAGTAAATAAAGTAAATAAAGTAAATAAAGTAAATAAAGTAAATAAAGTAAATAAAGTAAATAAAGTAAATAAAGTAAATTAAAGTAAATAAAGTAAATAAAGTAAATAAAGTAAATAAAGTAAATAAAGTAAATAAAGTAAATAAAGTAAATAAAGTAAATAAAGTAAATAAAGTAAACAGAGTAAACGGAGCAAGGACTTTCTTAGGCGCAGTTTATATATTTAAAGGACTTTAGTCCCTACCTAGATAGTTCCTTCCTTCGTAGTAATTCTTAGAATACAATTGGAGTTAATCTATTAGGCAACCACTCTACCAGTTATACTTATATTGTTACGTTATTAATTTCCTACATCACCTATACACCTAGCCTATTAATGAGTCCACCATAGTTCTTGCTACAAGACTCCGTTATATAGTAGTAATAAGTATAAATAATGCGGTAGATAACCTTATCCGCGCTATAGAGGTAATAGGCCTAAGCCTAGCTACTAAGGTAGGTATAAAGACTTAAGTAAAGGGTATATTAAGGAGTATACTAGATCTAATATATATCTCCCCCTAAATTACTAATAGGCTGCTATAAAGTTAAAGATAAAACTGCTAGTATATAGGGTCTAATTACTTTTTAATTATTATAGAAGCAGATATAAAGGTAATAGAGGGGCTTTTACTACTTAGGAGACCGCTATAGAAAAGGGCTAATTAAAAATTAATATAGAGTAAGCTAGAGGGCTAGCTCTAGCCTTTATATAGTTTTCTATATAATATAAAAAAATTAACTAAATACGCTAGTAGAGGCTATATACTAGGCAATTAAGAATACTATAGTAAAGATAGTACCTAGTATATAACCCTTACTATAAGCCTCTAAAGTATAGTTAAAGGAATATATAGAGAAGGTAAAGAAAACCTAGTAAGCCTTTTAGGTATAAAAGGCCTCTTAGTTAGTACTAAACTAGATTAACTATAGAGTTATATATAATAAAAAGAAAAGGATAATCTAGTAAGAGGCTAATAAGCTAAAAAGGTAGACTTTTAAGAAGCTAATAAACGACCCTAAGGGGGTATAGAAAATAATAAAATAGGTATATATAGCGGACGGAAAGCTAAAGGCTTTACTATAGTTCCTACTTATTAGTAGACTAGGAGAGGAAACCCTATACTATAATAATAAGAAGAAGGCTACTATCCTTATAGAGTATTTCTTCCCGCTACCTATAAAGGCAGACCTTACCTAAAGTTACAAACTATAAAGAAAGAAGTAGAAGAGAGGGTATTATTATAGTATTAAAGGGGCTTGCCCCTAATAAGGGCCTAGGCCTAAAAAGATAACTAATTAATTCTTTAAAAACTATAAAAGCTGCCTTATACTATAGTAAAGGCCTACTAGCTAATTACGCTGCTTAATACTATTAGGAAGCTACTTAAAAAAGAAATAGTAGTTAGCCAGCTATCTAGAATTATAGAAGAGATAGGTATATTACTAGCTAGCTAAATAGAAATAAGGCTAGGACGCTTAATATAGATAGCGCTAGAGCTATTAACCTAATAGGTATATATAGTATAAAGGAGTAGCCTAAACCTAGTAGCCTTACTACTTAGCCTTAATATTTTTAAGACCTTTAACCAAGTTTCCTATAAAAGAATAATCTATAATATAAAGGCCTAAGCTATACCCTATTAAATTGTATAGTTTATAAAGTCCTTTCTTAATAATTAGGGGCTATATAGCGTAAATAATATAGATAAATACTAGTATATCCTAAGGCTTAGTACTACAGTATTTATATTTATTAATAACTCTAATATACTAATATAGAAAAACTATAATAGAGAACTATAAAGCCCTAAAGAGGGTATATAAAGTATATATAATATAGGCACGCCAATAAAGGGTAGTATTTACCCCTAAAAAGTATTAATTACTTTATCTACTTTATAAAGAGCTATAAAAAGTTTAATATAAAGGCTATAGTAAATATATATAGCTTTATAGAGGGCCTAGTTAGTAATATTTTTATACTAGGGGGATAGATTAACTTAAAGCTTAAATAGGGGCTGTATATTAATATTATTAAGGTAAATATAGTTATCTAAATAGCTATACTAATATAGCTTATCACCTTTATATAGGGCGCCTCCTTTTAAAAGGTATAGATAATATACTCTACTATAGTCTGGCTAGTAATTATATATAGATATAATATCTAATACTTGCTACTAGAGTAGATAAAGCCTAAAGAGATAAGTAAAACTAAGCTATACTAGATAGGTATAGTATAGAACTTATACTTTCTTATTATTATAGGGGTATATAAATTAATACTAATAGTAGTGCTTAAGTATATGATAGAGTTTCCGCTGCTCTAAATATACTTAAAGTATATATTAAATCCCTATAACCCCTATTTTATATCTACCTTCTTACTACTAACCTTACTACTAACTATTTATATTACTAGCCTTATAGGCAGCTAGTTTATATTCTACTTAAATAACTAAAGTAACTAGAAATAGAGCCTAGGCCCTAACTATATACCTACTAAATAGACTTAGGAGTATATATTAAGATAGCTTTTCTATAGCGCCTTAAGAAGATATCTACTTATACTTAGTAGTTATTAATTAGAAAAGAGGCTATATAGACTATATAATAGTAAAAGGAGAGGCCTTATCTAGCTCTAGCTATATAGTTTCCCTTTTATATATTATATATACTTATATAGACCCACTATATAGACACTAATGAAAGTCGTAATAGTATAATTAAATATATTATCTTTTTATAGAGTTAATTAATATATATAAATAGGTATAAGATAAGATAATATATTTAATTATACTAATGCGGCTCCTATTAGAGTCTATATAGCGGGTTTATATAAGTATATATAATATATAAGAGGGAAACCACATAGCTAAAGCTAGATAATACCTCTCCTTTTACTATTATATAGCCTATATAGCCTCTTTTCTAATTAGTAACTACTAAGTATAAGTAGGTATCTCCTTAAGGCACTATAAAAAAAGCTATCTTAATATATACTTCTAGGTCTATTTAGTAAGTATATAGTTAGGGCCTAGGCTTTATTTTAGCTACTTTAGCTATCTAAATATAATATAGGCTAATAACCTATAAGGCTAGTAATATAAAAGGTTAGTAATAAGAAGATAGATATAAAATAGGGGTTTTAGGGATTTAATATATACTATATATACTACCGTCTATATTATTATCTATAGCTTTATAGCCTATAGGTCTAATAGGGCTACTACTTTTTTATTACTCTTTTACTTCTTAAAAAAATTCGTATAATAGTACTAAGGCGTATTACCTACTATATTTTACTATATTCTACTATACCTATAGTATTTATCCTCCTTTTAAAGTATTTCTTAATCTTTTTCTTTACCCTAACTAGCTCTTTAGCTGGTAAAAGGTATAATAAAATGTTTATCTATATAAGCTAATTTATAACTACTTTAGCATCCTTTAGTTTAGCTAGGAGCTCTCTATATAAAGATATTCTAGTATAATAAAATATTTTCACTTAGTCGGTAATACATCTAAAGTAAAATATTACTATATATATTATTAGTTATTAGCTATAGCCGTATAAGTAGGCTAAAATTAAGTACCCTAGTCCTTTTTAGTTAGTTCTAAGTAGCGTATTAATTATACTCTTTACCTTAAAAAGCTTTATATAGTATTTAAAGATCTTTTTATTCTATAGCTTAGCCTAGGCTGTTATATAGTAGGTAAGTATACTTTAGTATTTTTTCTACTTCCTTTTCCACTACTTCTTAAATACTTCTTATACCCTAGCCCTTTACTCCTCCTATACTACGTTTTAAATAGGTCTATTAGCTATATATCTATTCCTAAAATAGTAGCCACTATTCTCTTAAGCTTATTATATATAGTAGGCTATATTAGTAGCTTTATTCTAAGNCGGCGCTAGTAGGCTATTATAGCCTATATAATATTATACTCCCTTTTAATATATCCTCTTACTAGCCCTTTATATATTTATATATATAGGCTATAACTAGCTTCTTTAAGTATACCTAAAGTAGCGGAAACCCTATTTTATACNTAAGTACTACTATTANTATNAATTTATATACCCCTATAATAGTATAGAGGTATAATTTCTATACTATATCTAGCTAGCATAGCTTAGTTTTACTTATTTCCTTAAACTTTATCTACTCTAATAGTAAGTACTAGGTGCTATATCTATATAATATTACTAGCTAGANTATAGTANAGTATACTANCNACGNCTTATATAAAGGCTATAAACTAGGTTAGTATGGCTATNTAANTAACTATCTTTACTTTAATAATATTAATATATAGCCNCTATTTAAACTTTAAGCTAACCTATACTTNTAATACANATAGGCTACTAACTAGGCCCTTTATAAAGCTATATATATTAACTATAACNTTTATATTAAACTTTTTATAGNTCCTTATAAAGTAGACAAGGTAATACTTTTTAGGGTAAATACTACTCTATATTAGCGTGCCTATATTATATATACTTTATATACTTTATACACTATTTCTACAGTTCTATAGTTCTCCTCTATAGTTTTACTATATGTTAGTATATTAGAGTTGTTAATAAACCTAAATACTATAGTAGTGCTCCCTTATAGCTCTGGTAGCAGTATATAGGTATAAAAAAAAGAAAAAGAAATTGGAATAGCACTAAACCTTAGGATATACTAGTATTTATCTATATTATTTACGCTATATAGCCCCTAATTAAAATCCTTGTTAATTAATCCTTAAGAAAGGACTTTATAAATTATGCTATTTAGTAGGGTTAATAATAGGTATATATTTACTTTATTAATTTTATACTTTTATTATACTATACTATAGAGGCTATTTTATAGTAAGGGTATAGATATATATATAAGTAATTATATAGGTATTAAGTGCCTTAGTAGCTAACTATAACTAGTATATATATTATTCTATATAGTATATCTAGTACTAAATTAAATACTTATTACCTTTTTAAGTTATTTAGTAACTAAGTAATATAAAGCTTATTACCTTATAATAGGCGTTTATATAGGTAATTATATAACATTTATAGAGCTATTTATAAAGCTATTTATAAGAACAATTATATAACAATTAATTGTATAGGTGGTTATATAGCCAATTATAGAACCTTCCTAATACATTAGTGCTGTGTGTTAGTAGAGCTTTAGGGCTCTATATAGGGTTTCAAGCAGAGCTTTAAGCAGAGCTTTGAGCAGAGCTTCGACCAGAGCTTCGACTAGAGCTTCGACCAGAGCTTCGACCAGAGCTTCGACTAGAGCTTCGACCAGAGCCCCGACCAGAGCCCCGACTAGAGCTTCGAGCAGAGCTTCGAGCAGAGCCCCGAGCAGAGCTTCGACCAGACCTTCGACCGGACCTTTAAGCGGAGCCTCGTGCAGAGCTTTATATAGAGCTTTGTATAGGCATTCGTGCAGGCGTTTATGCAGGCGTTCGTGCAGGCTTTTATGCAGGCGTTTGTGCAGGCGTTTATGCAGGCAGCTAAGGAGCAATAAAGCAGGTAATAAGGCATAGAATTAATCTAGATATAATATATTAGCTATTTAGGTGTTTATCTACTATAAATATTAATATAGGAGGTTAAACGTTAAGGATTAGTAATGGTTAATGGCTCTGGCTGAATATTTGCTATTTTAATAGTAATATTTAAGGCAAAACGTAGCAGTAACCACTAGGCCGTTTGCAATAATTTTGGCAGCATTAGAATTGCCTTATAAAACTCTAGAATATAACGTTGGCCGATTATCTATAAAGGCGTTAGTTTATTATTAATTAATAGTAGTAAAGTTTTAAGCAGAGCTTTAATAGGGAGATTTGCTTATTTAATGTGAAATATAGCAGTAACTACCAGGCTATTTATAATAATTTTGGTAGCATTAGAATCGCCTTATAAAGTTCTAGAACATAACGTTGGCCGATCATTTATAAAGGCGTTAGTTTGTTGTTAATTAATGGCTAAAAAATTAGTATAGCGCGCGAGTTTGTATAAGGATCACATACAAATTAGCGCGCGGGACTAACAAATTTCCGAACCGTGTACTAGACGATCATCATTATAAGCTGATTAATCTTTATGTAAGCAGCTTGTGATTAGATGATCGTCTGGGACCGAGATAACGGTCTTGCAACGTGTCTAGAGCTTAGTCAGCATCTCTCGCTTAATTCTAACACTCCCCTATGCTGATAACGCTCTCCTCGTCTGCTTCCTAAATAGGCAATTATGAATCTATTCCCAAATACCTTGCAAGCGCCATTCGGCCTACGTACAGAGGGAAAACCTAGTAGGCGAAAAACCTCCGTAACTTGCTCCGTCTCCGTCCGTTACTGTCTCCGTCAGTTACCGATTTCTAGCGTTATATAGTGCTTTATAAATTAGTTAATCGGTAGCTGTTTTATAAGTATATCTCCAGGTTAATCTTTACCTGGTATATATACTACTTTAAGTCAACCTTTCTAAACTATATTGTTCTGTACAAAGAGGTATCAAGTTTTAATATACTTGGCTTTCTGGTGGTGTTTTATATCGTATAAGAGGTTAACCATACCCTTATTATCGCAATAGAGGGTAGGAATAAAAGGGCCGTTATTATTATCTCTCTCCCCTAGATCTCTTGTTAGCTTCTTAAGCAATACTACTAACCTTACTCCTTTTAACGCCGCTATAATCTCTACTTCTATTAAACTTAATGCCGTTAACTTCTGCCTTTAAGCCGTCTAAATCACCGCTCCCTTATAGCGTACGACTGCTATACCTTAGAATAATATCTAGTTGTGTTCCGTTCCCTATATAGTATTAGTAAAGATACTATAGCTAGTAGGTAAGTTAGTTAACGTAAGCTTATATAGAGGAAGGTAAATCTTTTAATTTAAGAAGGTAATTCCAGTTTTAAGAGTGCCGTTTAGATATTGTAGTAGCTGCTTGCTTAATTGGTAATATAATTATTTTAGTGCTGCTATAAACCTAGCTAGCTAACCAATAGCATAGCTGGTATTAGGACGTGTATAGTTTAAGAGGTAGATTATAGAGCTAATAATCTATTAGTATACCGTCGCATCGTCGTACTTAAGGGGACTTTTAATATTAGGCTTTAGAACAGTGCTAGCTAGTATTAGTAGCTTAGCCGGATTACAGTTATCTATTTTTAACCGTTTAAGTAGCTTCTTAGTGTACATCGTCTGATATAGCTTAAGGGTTCGGTTTGTATAGTCTTAATTAATTTAAAAGCTTATAAATACCTCTACAGAACCTAGGTCTTTGCATCTCTATTCTTTTAAAATTCTTGTTTTTATAATATTAAGGTGTTGGCGCTTTCCTGCGATTAGTATATTATTAACGAATAGCAAGATATATACTTCATTTCCTATAAAGAGATTAGGGTTAGCATTAGCTAATATTAAACCTATACTTTTAAAGAACTTCTTAACCATCTAAAACCATTCTCTTAGTGCCTGCTTTAGGCCATAAAGTAACTTATTTAGCTTTAAGTAGACATTTTTTACCTCCTTAAGGTTAGGTTTAAAGTCTCTTAATAGGTTAGGGATCTGTATATAAATATATTCTTATAACAGCGGGTTTAAAAACGCAGTTTCGACGTCAATATAGTTAAGCTTAAGGTCTTTAGCTGCTACTTTTACCATTAGGAACCTAAAGGTGTTATTTTAAAATAGTTAATATTGGGGGTCTGCTTATCTTCCTAAATATATAGTTTTACCTTCTTGCGAATTACTTCTCCCTTGGTGTTATACTTATGCTTTAAAACTAGCTTACTTAGGAGTAATAACTTTTCTTTTAGTACTCTTTATAATGGTATAGGTGTGCATTCTCTTAAGAAAGAGAAATTCTTTAAAGATAGCTTTTATCCAGCTAGGAGCGTTCTCCCTTAAGGCCTAATCTAACTTAATAGCGTTAAAAGGTGCTATAGGTGCTCTTATAGAGGTAGTATTCTTAGCTTTTAGGTAGATAGCTTTTATAGCTATTACTAACTAAACCACCGTATTATTAAAAACCCTTATATTTAGTAACCTTCTAGACCTTATTCTCTGCGCATAAGGAATGCGTATCAATGTGCTTTATGCGGGTGTCCCACCCTTAGTATTACCTTATAGATTTAAGCGTCCAACTTAATCTTAACCTAGGCTTTTTACTTAATTTAAGTGGCCTACTTAGTCTTAACCTAGGCTTCCTACTTGGCTTAAGCGGCCCACTCGGTTACTATCTAGCCTACTTATAGTTCTCGTAACTAGAGTCTCTATTAGCGCGTTTAAGGTAGTAGGGGGAGGTATAGGTTAGCTCGTAGTTTGGCTTATAATGTGATTTAAGCGTCCTACTTAATTACTGCGTATCTTTATGCTTTGTATAGGCGTCCCACCCTTAAGCGTCCCACTTGTAGCATATCTCGTAGCTTAACTTATAGCTTGCACCCAAGGTGCTCTATAAGGGAACCTATACTCGTTTACTTTAGCATCTCTAAAGAGCTTAATTGCTTATATATATAGGTTTATTATCTTAAATTAACTACTCCCTTTTAATCCTATAAAAACGTAGTTAGGTTTTATCCTTAAATTGTACTTCCTAGGGTGTTTCTTAAGCGTATTAATTGAGTTAGTGTAATACCTAAAGATAACTAGGTTCTTTAAGTTAGGGACTTATTAGGTGTATGCCTTATACAGTATAATAGCACCACTATGCTCGTCGTTAAATGGAAGTGCTAAGGTTAGTACTCGATTCTTAATCTAGACAGCGTGCTTAACTGCGTAGCACTAGAGTTTAACTAGTATATTGCCTTAAAATAGAAGTGACCTTGTCTTGCAGTTAACCGTATAGATCGCGCGTTTAATCGCGCCGTTGTACAAATACTTATATAGCGGACAGGTATTAATTTGTCTTAAAATCTGCGGCTAAACTCCCCCTTTCTATTATCCGCTTAAATCCAGACAGCTTTATTCCTAGTAAATCTCTCTACCCTTATAATGATCTCTTTAATATACAGCAGTACCTCTTTAGTTTATAGGGTTTTAAAAGGAATAACCTAGGTATAGCGTATGGCGTCGTCTAGGGCTAAAAGGTAGTAGTTATAACCTCTAATTAATATACCGATTCGTCCCGTAGTATTAAAGTGTAGCCCTTAACTAGGTATTTTCTCGCGCTTAGTCGTCTTCTTACTTAGTATTTCTTATATCTTCCTAGCTAAACAAGCTTTGTATATACTCTTGCCAACTAGTACTACTCTCTTCTTAAGCTTTATGCCTAGTAAAGAGTGCTATAGCTTAAATAGGTCGCTGTAATTTATATATCTAGTTTAGCAGTACTATAGCTTAGCATCTATTTCACTAACGTTTAGTTATAAATCGTGTGCTTTTACTATTGCATTAAATGCTTCCTAATACTCTTGTAGTATATAGAGGTTATTCCTTATAATAGCCTTAAATGTCGCCTCTAATTTATGCTTACTAGTAGCTTAATCGTCCGTATTAAAGGTAATTAAGTAGCCTTCTTAAGTAAAAGTTCTTATTGAGATTAGCTTAATCGTCTTAAATAAAGGTATAAGCCAGACGTCTTTTAGCCTTAAGCTGCCGATTTAGACTTAACTATAGCCTATAGCAGGGACAATAGTCCTATTGGCAGTGCGGACCTATTATAGCGTATTCCATCTCTTTAAGTATATTAGGTCTGATTGGTTACTAGTAAAGTGCTTAGTTATACCTAAGTTAAGAGCCTAAGCTAGAGACGTTATTATAAGTATAGCACGTTTAGGATTAGGGTTAAGGTAGATTAAATCGCTATTAAATTCGTCCTTAGCCATTACTATATTCCCTACTTCCTCTGCCTTAGGAGCACCTTAACCTGTCTTCTTAGCGTTATTAAGTCGGAATTATCTAAGCAGGGGATAGTTTTTTTAGTAGTAACCTTTTTAATAGTATACTCTGCACTTATCTCTTTCTAGTTATCTTAGCTCTTTGCTTACTTAAGATAATAAGCTATAACGTAATAAGGAATAATTAAATCTATTAGTATAACCTCTGCCCCTTATTTAACCTTAACCTTGGTTTCCCCTTCTCCCCCTAGGTTTATCTTTCCTCTTGTGTATAAGTGCTGCATTTTATATATCACAGTGCTATAATAAAGTAGACTAAATAACTACGTTATAGTATAAGGAAGAGAGGAAGGTAAAAAGGGGGTATTGTATATAAATAGTAGGGCCAGCCGCCAAGGCGCTAGTGGTGGGCCAGCTAATAGTATGAGACAGTACGAGATAGTATAAGATAGTATAATATAATATGCGTTAGGTTAGTGCTGTGATAGTACTCCCCTTTTTAAAAGGTTTGGTCCCTAAACCGAACAAGTAACTTTAAATAGGGCCACCTATTTTCGCTGCAAAGATATTACTTCCGCTTACCGCCTTAACTAAGCTAATAGCGATTTTCTATCCCGGGGATAGAAAATCCTAATTAGTTAGCTTAATAAATAAAGTTAGCAGAACTCTATACCGCTACTATATAGCGCTCTTAGCGAAGATCTTAACTAATTAAATAACTTTAACCGGTGGTTAAAGTTCTATAAGATCTTAACTACCACAAATTATCTTTAGCGGTCGGCCACGGCCTTAGCGCGGTAACTCTTTCTTATCTTATACCCAGTCTGGGGGTCTAGACTTCTTAGGGTTTAGCTTATAGAAGCGCTATACAGCTTATTTACAACCCTTTAGGTCCTTTTTTAGCTGCTAAGTTATATCCTTATAATATTTCTATTTAATCTTATAAGTTAGGCCTTAGGGGTCTTCGTTATATACATTAAGGATTTTCTTAAACTCCTACTTGTCTTCTATATTGCTATTATCGTCTCTCTCTACTACTCGTCCTTATATATTACGGCGCTTTATAGTATTAATATTTACTTAGCTAAGGATCTCTTCGGCAGTCTAGAGGCGGACCTTAGATATATAGAAGGATTTATTTACTCGGATATAGTCTAAAAGGTCTACTATAACTGCCCTTTAGTATACTGCAAGTACGGGGTATAGGCCGTTCTATTTATTATCCTATTTCTTCTTAGGTCTGTTTATCTTTATATTTTCTAAACTAACTATAACTATATCGCCTTTATAGAATAACACGCTCTTATTCCTATAGGTATTAGCATTATTTTTATAGCGTTACTATAAAATCCGGGCTAGGGCCTTAAGCCATATTAATATCCGCTTAAAGCGGTTGGCCATAAAGTTTACGTAAAGGAACTCTTTCTTTACTTGTGCTAATAGTATTAGTAAATAGGGGCTAGCAGGCTTAATTCTAAGGCGGGGGTTAAAGCCATAGTTTGCGAAAAATAGGGAGATGCCTGTGCTCTTATCAACTTAGTTGTTTATAGCAAACTTAGTAAGCGGTAGGTAGTTAACCTAGTTATCCTATATAAAGCTAATAAAAGCATAGAGGTACTTATTTACAGCAGCGTTAATAATTTTAGTTTAGCCGTCTATTTCTAGGTGCTAGGCTAAGCTTAGTTATAAAGTTATTTTAAAGCGTTCGCTTAGTTATTACTAGAAGTCACTAACGAATTATATACCACGATTAGAGATAATTATACTTAGTATACCGTAGAGCTTATATACATTATTAATAAAGCTATTAACTAGCTCCTTTATTAAGAGTCCTATTACTAGAATAAGGTATTATATTTTAGTTAGGCGGTCCATAATAATAAGGATATGTTTATATACTTTACCATAGCGTTAGTATACCGGCAGCGTTATAATATAGTCAATTAAAATATCGGTTTATAGGCGAGTAGGTAGTTTTAGTAGCTTTAAAAAGCCGGGCGGGGCAAAATAAGGGGTTTTAGTGCAAAAGTATAGGGTATAGTCTTTAACAAAGGTAGCCGTAAACTAGGAGATTCCTAGCTACTAGTATATTTAGTTTAAGAGGTTAAGAGTCTTAACCTAGCTAGGGTAACTAGCGGGGCCGCTACTATAAGAGCGATAGATAACTTCTAAGTGGAGGTCTAGGGCGTTAGGGATAAAAAGGTGTTAACGGAAATAGATCTATTTGTTAACGATACTGTATTCTAACTTATTATAACGGAGTAGTTTCCTAATCTTCTTTAGCTAATGGCGGGCTTTCTAATTACATAGGGCCGTTACTATATCTCTTATAAGTTCGTTCTTTTAGTATTTTAACTAAATTAGCTTATTTAGTAACCTTTTAGCTATTTTAGGGTCTAAAGCGGCTATAAACTCCGCGTTGTTAAGGTTATAAGACTTATATAGTAATTCTTCTAAGATTATAGGGTTAACTTTTTAGGGCGGTATAATAACTTAGGCTTAGTGGCGGAGGCGTTTATTATTAGCGTCCTTAGGTCTTATTCCTAGTAGCTAGCTTAGGGCATTAGGGAGCGTAGCTTTGCTGCTAGGTCTATATATAATTATAAAGTTAAACTATAAAAGGAACTCTACCTACTAGACTTAGTATTAGTTTAGCTGCTTAATAGTTATAAACGTCTATAGATTTTTATAGTTGGTAATAATTTTAAACGGCTCCTTAGTCCCTTGTAGCTTAAGACGCTATTCCTTTAAAGCCTTAATAATAGCTAAGAGTTCTTTATTATAGATCTTATAGTTATACTCTGGCGTAGAGTACTTTATAAAGAAAAATGCAACCAGTTTTAATTTACTATTATTATTATACTAGAAAAGGACTCTGCTAAAAGCCTAATTTAATACGTCTATCTCTATCACTGTTTTCTTTATATAGTCGTAGTATGCTAGTACTGGTGCTAAAGTAAAGGCTCTCTTAAGGGCCTTAAATAATTTAGCTTATTTTAGTCCCTATAGCTATCCAATATCCTTCTTTAGAAGTTTTGTTATAGGTATAGCGACGGTAAAGTAGCTTTGGATAAACTATTAGTAAAAGTTCGCGAAGCTAAAAAATTATTATAGTTCTTTAATTAATATCGGGTCCTTTTATTCCTATAAGGCCTGTACCTTCTTAGGGTCTATAGTTATGCTATTAATTGAGATAATTAAGCTGAGGTATTTTATTTTTATAGAATAGAACTTAGACTTATTAATATTAATTTAAAGTCTAGCGTTACTAAGTCTTTAAATGACTTTATTTACATACTTAGTGTACTTAGCGCGTGTTTTAGAAAAAATAAGGATATTATTAAGATAGGCAGTGTAGTAGTTATTAAGGGCGTTATATAAAATATAGTTAATATAGTTTTAGAACGTAGCGGGTACGTTATAAAGGCTAAATAGTGTAACTAATATTTTATAGAGTCCGAACCGGGTAATAAATGCTATAAGCCACTTATAGCCCTCCGCAATCCGGATTTGGTTAAATATAGCAATTACATTAAGTTTAGTAAAGTATTTAGCACTATAAAGTACGTTAAGTGTTTTACGGATTAGTGGTAATAGGTATTAATTTTTTATAGTAACTGTGTTTAGGCCTTAGTAGTTATAGTAGATTTATATACTACCGCTAGGCTTAGTAGCTAGGAGGAGTAGTACGGTAGCTAGTAAGGTTAATTTACGGATAAAACCCCTATCCAGCATCTTATTAATCCACTTCTTTACATATCTAAGTTTAGCAGGTAAGAGTGGTCTATTTTTATAATATAGGGCCTAGTTTCTAGGGATAATCTTAATTTTATAGTCCTATAGTCGGTAAGGTAGCAGCTTATCTACATTCTTAGAAAGGAAGTGTTTAATATATTTATAAAACTCCTTTAGTAGGCGTTCTAAAATGTCCTCGCGGGTTAATCCTGGTTTACCTTTTAGGAATTTCTTAATCTTAGTATTAACTATCTTTTAACGTAAAAGCTAAGGCTTAGTTTTTAGATTTATTTTAAGGAAGTTATAGAAATAGGGGGGCAGCGCCTTACGGGCTTCCTTTATTATATAGTTACCTTCTACTAGCCAGCGGAAGGATTTTTCTAATAGGTTTAGTACTTCTATTAAGCCTACAGGCAGCTTCTTAAGCAGCTATTAGTACTCTTTTTATTTTATTAGTTCTACTAGCTCCGCTATATAAATCCTTATTACCTTTACGCTTTTTTATTTATAAAACTAGGCGAAGTTTACGGCGCGTATATTTATAATATTGTCTAAATTAGGGCGTATTTAGTCTTCTCCTAACGTCGTAGTGGGGCTAGCTCGTCTCGGTCAGCTCTTAAGAGCGGTTTTTAGGCGGCGGCTTTATATAAGGCGTGTAGGGAGTAGGTATAAGGTTAGGCGTTACGGTGGCGCGGTTTCTATTATCTAGGTCTTAGTAGTTCTATAGCTAGTCCTTACTATAACGCGAGCTATAGTGTGCGTATATAGCATATAGCTTAGTTCTAGGTGTTAGGTTAGGTGGCTAGGGTTTAAATAGTGTCTAGGTTAGTGATAGATTCTTAGTAATAGTAATGTAAAATAGACCTTCTTCCTTAGTCTTAGTAAGGCTAGGTAGCCCGTTATTTTGGTTTTAAGTACTAGGGTAGTCCAGTCTTTTACTATCTTATTACTTTATAACTATATAGGCTCCCCTTTATTAGGAACGTCTTCTACTATTAGGGCTTTATATATAGTCCTAGGTACTAGGCTTAGTAGTGCTAAGTATTTACGCGGAGCGTCTTTGCTACCGTCGGTTATCCCCTACGGGAGGTAGTACCTAAAGTAGTAGTCTAAGTTAAAGCGGATCTTAAGCTCCCTAAAGCTAGGGTAGGGCTCGTGTTTCTAAAGCTAAGGTATACCTAGGATAATTAGGGTAATGGATAAGAGTTTAGTAATAAAAAAGAGTATAGCTTTAGTATAGAGGCCAATTAATATTCGGGCGGTGAAGTAGTCCGTAATAAGCAAAGTTAGGATGCTGTTTACGAGGCGTAGTGGCCTAGGTGCTAATAGCTTCTTAATTATAACGTTATACTTTTTATAATAGACTCTTTATTAGTAAATACTATTGCAGTACTACCGGAGTCTACTAGGCTTACTATATTAATATAAACTTAGGGGTATAGGTTACGTAATAGGGAGAGTTAGGTTTAAATAAGGATTAATTTTTTATTACTATTTGCTAATTTAAGATTAAGTAGCAGCTTACTAATAGAAAAAACTAATTTATCTAGTAACAGGGACCTAATCTTCTTATCTTCCTCCTTATATAGTTTAGACTCTTAAACGCGACTTAGTCTAAGGGTCTATCTTTTAATAACTAGGGTACTAGGCTGTCTTAATAGGGCGGTCTAGTATCTATCTAGCTAGCGGTATTAGTCTTAGTTAGGGTATAGAAAGACAATACCTTACCAATAACATAGCTAGGTTTGTATTTATTAGCGCGGAGTTACTAATACTAGGCGCTATTAATAGGTTAGGCTCCTATATAGGGCATTATTTAAAGTAACTAAGCCGTAGGGTTAAAGGGGGGGAGTTATTCACCGCGGCTATAATGGACTCCGCGATCGCCGCGTCCGTGGTTATTAGTTTATATTATTTAACGGGTTAGTATTAGGACTAGGTTTACTATCTTAATAGGGTTATAAGCGTCCTTCTAGTAACCGGGTAGGCTATAAGCAAGGCATAATCTATTATTAAAGCGGCGCTTATATTCCGTGTCTAAAATTCTATTAAGGTTTATAGGTTTTCTAGTTGCTACTAGGGTTAAGGTTAGGGTCGGTATAGAGGCAGGGGCTTAAGTAGGTAGGTAGTAGTTAGTGTTCTTTTTAAGGTTAGCTCGGTGTATATAGTTCGCGAGGTTCTTAGTAAATATATTTATCTACTTACTCTAACCTATATAGTCGCTATCGTTAATTTTATAGGCGAGTTTAAGTACTAGCTCTTCTATCTTTAGGAAGATAAACTTCTAGAGTAGGTTTATTTTCTATTTATCTGTCTTCCTAGCGTAGACTATTAACTTATTAAGCTCTTCCTTCTAGGACTAGTAGTTACGCTCGCCCTAGGGGAAATAGTTAAGCTTGTTTTTTGCGATCTAGATTATATTAAGGACCTTATAGTAGGTAGCGAGGTCTTTAAGTATATCTTCCTTAGTAGGCCATTTCTATATAGACGTATTATTTAGGTTCTCGTATATAAGCTCTAGGCCCTACTTAATAAACTTATAGGCCTTATCCTTTAGTATATCCGAGATATAAAGGATTTAAAATTAAGCTGTATTAAAGTAGTCCTAGTTATAGTCGAAGACTCCTTTAATCTTAATATGCTAGGTTTTAAAGTTAGCTTATTATTCTAGCGGGGTACCTTTTCCGCTAAATATTGGCGGGTCTTTAGACCTCCGTTTTTTCTACTAAGTTACTACTATTATTATAGGGGTTAATTGTTTTAGAACGGTAATAGTCTCTACCTAGGAATTAATAGTTCCTATCTAAAAAGTAATAAGGGCACTAAGGTTTTTATTAGCTTTCTTGTTGGCGGTGTTTATATTATATATATATTATAGTCCTACTTTAATGTTACTAAGGAACTTATTAGTATAGTTAACAAGGGTAAGGTAAGCTTTATTAGGCTTAAAGGTCTTAGGGTATAGTAAAAAACAGCGGATTGTCCACACGATATTAGGGTGTGTTTATATAAAGAGGTCTATGAAAACGTTATAGGGGTTCTAGGTTTTGGCCATTTCAGCGTTATTAGTGTTACCTATTTAGGCGTATAATACTAAGATTGTTAAAATTATTTAAAACAATACTAAGATTATCTAGAACTATAGTATAGTGTTATTGGTCGCGCCAGGTCATAATTACACTAGGAAAACGAAGATAATAGACTAGGGAAAAATAAAGATTGCGATAGGGCGTAAGAGGAGATACTATAAACTGTCACAGTGCTGTAATAAAGTAGACTAAATAACTACGTTGTGGTATAAGAAAGAGAGGAAGGTAAAAAGGGGGTATTATATATAAATAGTAGGGCCAGCCGACAAGGCGCTAGTGATAGGCCAGCTAATAGTATAAGATAGTACGAGATAGTACAAGACAGTATAATACAGTATGCGTTAGGTCAGTGCCGTGACATTATACTTATATAGGGAGAGCAGTCTCTTGCTCCTAAAGAAAGGTAATACAACTCTTAAGGTCTCGTTTGTCTCGTAGGCACTAGGTCTTCGTATTCTACCACATAACATCGCTTAGTAGGGCTAGGAGAAGTTGCTCTTTAATATTGTCATTAGTAAGTGCTTAAGGTATTAAAGCTAAATTGATCTTAAATCGATTTAGTATTTAGATAAACTTAATAATTTATATCTTTGTAGGGTTAAATATAGTGCTATAAAACTCCCTACGAAGTCTAGAGATATAAACCTTATTATTAGCCTTATTAAACTTCTTTATTCCTTCCTACATTCCTTAAATATCGTACGCCTTTATTATCGCTTGCATCTCTTCCTAGCGGTCGTCTCCTATCGAATTATAGATAATCTTATTTGCTTCCCCTCGTCTTCTTCTTCCGTCAGCTAAATTAACTTAATTTAGGTCCTTTGCACCAGTAATAAAATCCTAGCTCTCTAATATAATTAGGGCTACCTTATAGGTGTACTCCTAGTCTGCAAAGTTATCTCTATTAAAAATAACGATTTTACTAGCCTTATAATTGTATATAGGTGTCATTAAGGTTAAGGTAGAGGAGGTTATTTTAGGGAGTTAATACCGAGTTAGGAGAGGTGTTGCTACCTAGGCTTATAACCTGTTAGAATTATAAGGTTATAAGGTTATAGCGGAGCTTTTTTAAGGGTCTAATTAATAATATAGATAACGCAGACGATGAATATTAATTGATTTGTAATCTGTGGATGCGGTTAATATCTATCTAGATTGACATGTAGAGCTCGGTCTTGCAACGTGTCTAGAGCTTAGTTAGCATCTCTCGCTTAATTCTAACAACCCTCTCCCCTTCCTACACTCGAAATAGAAAAGGCATTCAGGCGTAATTCTGGGATTATGAGGAAAAGACTAGATAGAGTAGAGCTCCTTAACTTAAAAGTATCAGTTAGGTTATACACGGGCCTCTACTACTAAAATCTCGCGATCTTCAAATTCCTTCCTCTACTTTCTCTTATGCAATTGACCCAAAAATGGACTCTACTAAGGCTGCGCTTGCGAACCTAAGGCTTTAAGATAAGCCGAATGTTACTGCTACTACAAGGAAGCATGGATGCGACTGTACGACTCTCTCTCGGCGATTCCATCGCGTTACCGCCTCGGCCGAAGGCTACGATTCTATGCGGTTACTCGGCCATGCGCGGTCCGAGGCCTTTATGAAATACGTCAACGATCTTATAGAACGCGGTTTACTTTCTATAATATCTATACTTCGAAATCTAGCTGGTGGGATTATAGGAAGGCAAGCTTAAATCGGCGTATCTACTCCCTATTAATAGAGTACGGAAGAATCCCGACTTAGCGATATATTATAGCTTATATTTTAAGCCATTTAGTTAAAAGGTCGCGGAGTATAATATACTGCTAGAGAATTTATATAATATAGAATAAAAAAGGATTTCTAATTAGACTTTTAAAGAAGTTAAGACGAGTATTTATAAATGTAAGCTTTGCAGTGTGGGAGAATTGAATAAACGACTTAATTGTAAATGTAGCTCTAAAGCCTCTATATATACACAAAGAAGGTGGAGGTAATAAGACATAATGGGGTAATAGGTAACTAAAATGGGAATAGTGATCTGCAAGCAATATATAGGGTAGCGTTAACGCTGTCCTAAAGCCTTCTCTATACAGTGCTAGTAGTCGGTTACAATAAAAAAGGTGTAAGGAGACTTTGTAAACAGGGGACTATAAGGCACAATTGTAGGAATAGGATAGATTGTGAAGAAGACGAATTCTTAAGGAGGCAAGGCCCCTGGGATCGTGGAGACTATATATTACGAGTACGTGACCGACGGATATCTGAGGGGTGTCCGGGGGTTGTCCTGAGGGCAACCCAAGGTGACTGTAATAATATCCCTTATAGAAGGCTTATAATAATAGAAAAGCTTAAAATATCGTTTAAAATAGAAATAGAAAGTAGATTACTATATTAGTAACAATTTACGTTAATAGAATAAGCTTCTTACTTAGTCTTATCTATTAAGTAGTTTTTAGTAATATATAGAAGTTATTATAGCTTAAATAAATGCCGTTAAACTAAAGCTTAAACGAATACAGTCAAACCCCCTTATAACGATATGGGGTATATAACGACATTCCCCATATTACGATCTACACCCTTAATTAGTCCTTTTTTGGTGTAATATTACGATATTCTGGCTTTTGGTAATATCGTTAAGATGTCTTACCAATATTGGTATAACCAGAAGAAATTTTATATGGGAGGGAAGCTATTTAGCCCGTAAGGTAGACACCCTAGGCCCTTTTCAAACACTTAGTAGCGTGTTAGCCTCCCTTTTCCCGCTTATTAACCTAATACTTAACTTTATATATAATGATATTTGTTAGATAATCTATATTCTCTATGGCGTAGGACATGCACGAGTCACGTGCACGGGGCACGTGCGCTGTAAATATCTTCGTCTTAGCTTAGAGCTTAAGGTCAATCAACCCTAAAGATAAAACCAAGATCATCAATTAATCAACCAATTTCATTAATAAATAGCTCTATATAAACTATCTAACAGTTATAAGCCCAGTCCGCCGACTTAAGAAGCTATTTAGCTATTACTTAATTATTTAAAGAAATTCTACCTTATTATTAGACTCTAACACCTCATTATTAAGGACGCAGACTCTAACAGAAATCCTACCTTAATTGTCACAGGACGAGATTCTATGAGATTCCACGAGATTCTATAAAATTCTACAAGATTCTATAAGACTCCACCTTAATTATTAAAGGACGATCCTGACGATAAGGACAATCCTAACGATAAAATACTATCTTAATTCCTCCTTTACCTATTAGTTAACTAACTCCACCGTTAAGTTTGTTTACCACAATTATCCTTAATAAGCTAGAAGACTGGGAGTAATAGATCTAGTAACTATAAGCCCTTATAAATAAACAAATTTGGGCCTATATTAACCTAGATAAGGATATACCTTAATAAGGTCTACTATAAGAACCACCCTATCTAGAAGTTATAGATTTTAATAAGAACGCAACCTTATACTTAGAGCTGTTAACAAATTAGTAGAAAGCGTACGACAATAGCAAATAATACTATAACTAGGATATAAAGTATTTCCTAAGATAGAAAGATTATCTTTAACAGATCCGCACCTAGATTACGTCTATAATATTAATCTAAAAGAAGCTACTGCTTAACCCTTCTCTTATAGTTAAGAAATGGCTATCTTAGTTAAAGGAGAACACAGAACCTACCTTATTATTTATTAGAAAAAAGGTAAAACACTAGTATACGGAAGCTCTTAAGGGGTTTAAACACTTATTAAAATTAAATTAGTAGCTAGATTAATAGGAATATATAATATTACTAGGCCGTCGAAAACGGACTCTGCACCTGTACGTGGTGACGGCTACAAACCTGGGTCTTCGAAGTTCAGACCCAGAGCCAACGTAGAGACGTCGCACAGCGTGCGATACGACATGGTGGTGGTGGTTGCGAGCGTTATGGGCGGTGGTGAAAAATTTTCAGATGGTGAGATCTCGAAAACCACTACTGTTGGCCCTTTACAATTCAGCTACTACGCTATTCTCCTATCCAAGGCACCTATACGATCCAACATGGATGCACAGCATTTAATAGCATCCCCCAACCCCCAAACAGAAAGCATTAACAACCTCTTACATCGACAAACAAACAAACGCAAGTAAGTAGACGAACGAGCAAATATACGGCCCCTCCTAGCCCCCAGGGCGATCGCCCGCGGAGTATGCGGTCACTCGCCATTATCTACTAAGTATTTAGCAGCCTAGATTGCGACCCACGGTTTTCCCTATCTCCTTTCAACGGAGTGGTGACCCTTAAAAAGGGCCTAGCTAGGGCCTAGGCACAAAAGATACCCAAAATACACAATATCCCGCTTGCTTGGTATTATAGTAATTAATAGATAAATCCCCCTTACGCCTTTAATAGGCCTTAGGGGGGGGAGGTATAGTATATATGGTAATGGTTAAACAAGAGATAGTATATAGGGGATGGCTAAGATATAGGAAACAACAACAACACAGCAATTAATTGGCAAGGCCTAGCTAGGACGTAGTGAACCCTAGCTAGGATAAGCTAGAGAAGGAAGTAGTGGTTCCTAAGGAGTTCAAACATCTAAGGAGGACAGGACGTAGTTATAGGCCCGCAGGGCCGCCGCTATGGACGGACATGGCAAATCGGGGTTTTTCATCCTACTGAGGTGGCTTATAGGGTTTTTCCTCCCCCAACCCAACTGCAGGGTTTTCTTCCTGTAAATTACAACAAGTTTTCCCCCTGTGACGGAGTAGTCTGCGTGGGCCAGATAGGATCCGTATCAGACGTTAATCAAAGAGTTACTACTACTACTATATAATATTACTAAGAGAGAAGTATAAAATACCCTAAATATCTAATGGAATCTAGCTTTAAGAATTAGTAGAAGTTATTTAACCTTTTAGCGACGCCTACTATATAAAGTATACTACCGAGTTAAATAACCCTTAGAAGTTAAGATCTTCCGAATACTATAGAGTAGTAAAGGAGCTATAAGAAGGACTTAGAACACCCTTAAAAAAAGCTAATATTACTATAAGAGGGAGTACCTTTAATGCAGACTTCGTAGAGTAAGCTATTAAGGATTACTCTAATACTACTAAAGGTTTACGGAGAGGAAAAACCTTAGTATATAATAGACGCTTAAAGAGAGCCGGGATACTAGTAGATAAGGAGATGTCCTATAAAAAGCTAATACCTAAGTGCTTAGCGTATGGAATATAAGGATATTCCATTTAAGACTATTAATATTTATTTAAAAATAAGAGACCTGTAGGAGTTATAATCAAAGATACTCGTATTAAAAGGGCACTAAAGAAGGTAGAAAAGAATAAGGATCTTGCCGACTAAGTTATAAAGATTAGACTTGAAGAATAAGAAGACGAGGCTTAATAATAATAGGATAAGAGTTAGGAGATAGTTAAGATTAAAGGAGAAGCTAATGCGATATTCCTAGAATTATTTTATACCGGTTAACTTTACCTACTAAAGCTATTAACTATTCTTAACTTAGGAACCACTTTCTATATCTTTAATAACCTCTTTTATTTCTATAACTTAGGAAAGCTCTATAATATAAATACGTCATCACTAGTAGCTTAGAAGTGCCTATACTAGGCTATAGCAACGTTACTATTTAAGTTACAAAACTAGAAAAGAGCAAGGGAATCCTACGTCTTAAGGACGTTACCTTTTATACGGACTTTAATACGAATCTAATGTTGTTCCGTCTACTTTAAAAATAAGAATACTACTAAAATAATAAAGGAGACAATAACCTTCTAGTTTAAAAGGATAATATAATCCTATATTAAATGGAAGAACGTTATAGATAATAAACTATTAAATATATCCAATTAGGAAGTCTATTAGCGTTTAATACAAGCTAACTGCTACGCCGCTAATAGAAGTATAGAGCATCGTTAAGAGACATTTGTCTAGATGCGAAAGGTAATATACAACTATAGCATCTACGTCTAGGTTATTTAGGACCTATAAGCCTTTATTATTTAGGTATTAACGCCCTAGGAGTTAAGCTTTAAGGCCCTAAGACGACGGAATGTTAACACTATAGCCTCGCTAAAATTAAGCGTTAGGTCTTACGAAGGTTCTTAAAATAAAATATTAATAAACCTTATCTTAACCTCTATATTAACTAGACTAACCTTAAAAAAGCGCATGCCGGATTTATACGAGTTATGCCTATCTATAACACCTTCTTAGAAAAATCCTTTCTATATTTTATAACAACGCACGGTAAGTAGAAGGAGACACTATAAGTACTTAAAGATTTTATCTAGTGGATTCGTCTAAGGTATAATCTTAAAGTTAATACTATTAGATTAGACAATAAGCTAGGGAAAAGGAAACCCCTTAAATAGCTATAAACTTAAGGGATTATATTTAAGCCTTTAGCACTATATACCTAAGCTTAAAACGGTACTACCAAACGCTTAAGTGGTGTAATTATTAAGAGAGTATAAGTAATAAGAATTGCTGCTAATCTATTATATAATCTATAGAACGAAATAGTTAACTATATAGTTTACCTTTAAGATTAAACGCTATGGGAAAGCAATGGATGGAAATCGCTATATAAAGGGTTCTATACCTTCCTAGCTAATAGGAGATTAAGAAAACCGCAACTAGCGCACCTAAAAGCCTACGGCTATAGGGCGTATATAATGACGTTAGACGCCTAGCTAAAGAAGAAAAGGCTAAGTAAGCTAGATCTGTAAGCCTATATTAGCTACTTTATTGGCTATAACTCTACTAATATCTATAGGATCTGGATCCTATATAAGAGTATCATTAGCTCTACTAGGGACGTTATCTTTAACAAAAAGATATTCTTTAATAGTAAGTAAATGGATATCTTAAAGGATCTATACGCTAAATTAGATACGCTAATTAATGTTACGGCTTGTATAAATGCCTCTAGACCGAAGCTTATAGAATGCTATATTACAAAGATACTAAGCTAAGGAGAAGGGAAAAAGGGGTCGCTAGGACCGATGTAAACAAATATATAGGGTGAGCCGCCAAGGCGCTAGCTCCAGGCGAGCTAATTACAGGTTAGCAGAATATAGCAGAATTTGGTAGGTAACGTGCGATAGCGCCGTTATATTACCCCCCTCTTTAAAAGAAAGCCTGCCCTTAGGCTTAGTTAGAAATAGGGTAGTACTAGGCTTATAAACGTAGGATTATAAAATATAAGATAAGGAGATAAAGGGGATATAAGTGCGTCCGGACTAAGTATAAAAGGCAATTATAGGCTAAGTAAAAGCACTAGGCTAAAAAGAGTAGCCGCTAAAAGTCTTAGCACGGATCTAACTAATTAGATAACTTTAACCAGCGGTTAAAGTTCCTAGATATTTGAAATTTTATAGTACTAGTAGAAAACGGTAGAATATAGCAGAATTTGGTAGACAGCTATATTAGGGCTTTAGGGCGTTTTTGTCCCTATATTCTTTTGGTAACTTATTATCTTTATTATACTAGCATTCTATCCATTTATCTAGGTACTTTGGGGGTCCAGGCGTATTAGGGTATTAGTTATAAAACTCTTTAAGCTTCTAGGGGCAGCCTATAAAGTTCTATATAGGGTACTAGATTAGGTCTAGATTGTAGCCCTTCTATTAGATACGGTATTTTAGCGTTCCCCGTACTATCTTATAGGCTAGTATTTTATTAACTTCCTATTTATTATTACCGTTTACTTAAACTAGTAGGGGAGGCTTGTTCTTTTATTTAGGTAATAGGTTGTTTATAGCTTTCCGTAACTTATCTAGTAAGAAGATAGGGTAAACCCTAATTAAATTTAGGAGCTTTACCTTGTATAAGTTACCTATCTTTTTAAGAACCTTATACGGTCCTGCCATCTAGTAGTCTAGCTTATAGCTAGGTTGTTCGGTTTTCTAATTCCTTATTATAACCTAGACTATATTGCTAGGGGCGAAGTTAGGCTCTTAACAGTGTTTGTTTACCTACTATTCTATTAACCTTTAAGCTTTTTCTAAGTTCTTACGGGCTACCGTCTAGGCTTCCTTTAAGTGTTTGGCGTACTATTAGGCCTTAGTATAGGATAGCTTCTCTTATATAGTTTAGGGTTCTTTTAGCCTTTTCCAGTTAAAGCTTATATAGGG
The DNA here is from genome assembly GCF_001692895.1 of Cenococcum geophilum 1.58. Lineage (NCBI taxonomy): Eukaryota > Fungi > Ascomycota > Dothideomycetes > Gloniales > Gloniaceae > Cenococcum > Cenococcum geophilum. Next base: position 427,170 of record NW_027137631.1, read on the forward strand.
TAAGTATCCTATTTCTAGCTGAATTGGGGTAAACCCTATGGAGTTATAGGGTAGGGTTGCTTGGGCGTAGTTTATTAAGGGTAGTAGTTCTAACTAGTTGTTCTAAAAATAGTTAATAAAGGGCCTAAGCTTCTAGTCTAGGTATTAATTTATAATCTCCATCTAATTGTTTATCTGGGGGTAGTAAGCTATAGAAAGCTTTAGCTTAATACTTAGGATTTAGGTAAACTTATTCTAAAAGGCCGATATAAACTATAGCCTATAATTAGATATAATAGTATTTAGTAGTCCGTAGATTTGGTAGATATAATAGATATATAGCTAGGCTACCTCTTTAGTATTAATGTTCTTATAACAGGGAATTAAGAACAGGCGTTTGCTAAAGCGGTTAACTATAACTATAACTATATCGTATCTATTACGGTCCCTAGGTAGTTTATAAAAGTCTATAAAGATATGCTACTAAGGGCGCTCTAGTATTGGGAGTGGCTTAAGTAGTCCTAGTATCTTATCCTGTGGGATTATAGCTCTTCTATAGTCTTCGCAGTTCCGTATATATTAATTAATATTTATAACTATTTTTAGCTAGTAATAGCGGCAGTTAATGATTTTACGGGTCTTATTCTTACTAGGGTGTGCCGTAAAAACTTGGCAATAAGCTTTGCGGATTAGTTTTATTACGGCTTATACAAATGCCTCTAGACCGAAGCTTGTAGAATGCTATATTACGAAGATACTAAGCTAAGGAGAAGGGAAAAAGGGGTTACTAGGACCGATGTAAACAAATATATAGGGTGAGCCGCTAAGGCGCTAGCTCCAGGCGAGCCAATTACAGGTCGGCAGAATATGGCAGAATTTAGTAGGTAACGTGCGATAGCGCCGTTATATTACCCCCCTCTTTAAAAAAAGCCTGCCCTTAGGCTTAGTTAGAAATAGGGTAGTACTAGGCTTATAAATATAGGATTATAAAATATAAGATAAGGAGATAAAGGGGACACGAGTGCGTCCGGATTAAGTATAAAAGGCAATTATAGGCTAAGTGGAAGCACTAGGCTAGAAAGAGTAGCTGCTAAAAGTCTTAGCACGAATCTAACTAATTAGATAACTTTAACTGGTGGTCGAAGTTTCTAGACATCTAAAATTTTACGGTACTAGTAGAAAACGGCAGAATATGGCAGAATTTGGCAGATAGCTGTATTAGGGCTTTAGGGCGTTTTTGTCCCTATATTCTTCTAGTAACTTATTATCTTTATTATGCTAGTATTCCATTTATTTGTCTAGGTACTTTAGGGGTCTAGGCGTATTAGGGTATTAGTTATAGAACTCTTTAAGCTTCTAGGGGCAGCCTATAAAGTTCCACGTAGGGTACTAGGTTAGGTCCAAATCGTAGCCCTTCTATTAGACACGGTATTTTAGCATTCCCCGTACTATTTTATAGGCCAGTATTTCGTTAACTTCCCATTCGTTGTCACCGTTTACTTAAACTAGTAGGGAAGGCTCGTTCTTTTGTCTAGGTAATAGGTTATTTATAGCTTTCCGTAACTTATCTAGTAAGAAGATAGGGTAAACCCTAATTAAATCTAGGAGCTTTACCTTATATAAGTTACCTATCTTCTTAAGAACCTTATACGGTCCTGCTATTTAATAGTCCAGCTTATAGCTAGGTTATTTAGTCTTCTAATTCCTTATTATAACCTAGACTATATTACTAGGGGCAAAGTTGGGCTTTCGACGGTGTTTATTTGCCTATTATTCTATTAACCTTTAAGCTTTTTTTAGGTTCTTACGGGCTACCGTCTAGACTTCCTCTAAGCGTTTGGCATACTATTAGGCCTTAGTATAGAATAGCTTCTCTTATATAGTCTGGGGTTCTTCTAGCCTTTTCCAGTTAAAGCTTATATAGGGTAAGTATCCCATTTCTAGCTAAATTGGGGTAAACCCTATAGAGTTATAGGGTAGGGTTGCTTAGGCGTAGTCTATTAAGGGTAGTAGTTCTAACTAGTTGTCCTAGAAATAGTTAATAAAGGGCCTAAGCCTTTAGTTTAGGTACTAATTTACGATCTCCGTCTAACCGTCTGTTTAGGGGTAATAAGCCGTAAAAAGCTTTAGCTTAATACTTAGGATTTAGGTAAACTTATTCCAGAAGGCCAATATAAACTATAGCCTATAATTAGACATAATAGTATCTAGTGGTCTGTAGATTTAGTAGATATAATAAACATATAGCTAGGCTGCCTCTTTAGTATTAATATTCTTATAACAGGGAATTAAGAACGGGCGTTTACTAAAGCGGTTAACTATAACCATAACTATATCGTATCCGTTACGGTCCCTAGGTAGTTTATAAAAGTCTATAGAGATATACTACTAAGGGCGCTCTAGTATTAGGAGTGGCTTAAGTAGTCCTAGTGTCTTATCCCGTGGGATTATAGCTCTTCTATAGTCTTTGCAGTTCCGTATATATTAATTAATATCCGCAACTATTCTTAACTAGTAGTAGCGGCAGTTAATAATTTTACGGGTCTTATTCTTACTAGGGTATACTATAGAAACTTAGCAATAAGCTTCGCGGATTAGTTTAGTCCGTAAATTATTAACGTTGGGGACTATAAGCCGCTCCTAGTATAGGAGCAACCCTTCCTCCACTTTAAAATTAGGGTTTCCCTTTACGGCCTAATCGCGGAGGGCCTTTAAGGCGTTAGCCGTGCGGTTTATAGTTAGGAGGCGGTTAATTAGCCCTATTAGTTTATCTAAAGTCTCCTCTATTAATGCTAGCTCGTTTAGCTGGGAGTTTAGCTCCTTAAGGATCTATAGGTTAAGCTATTTGGGATAGAGGAGGGCGCGCGTTTAATATTAGGTCTTTAGCTTATCCTAGGGTCCTACATCTTATTCTCTTTAGGTTAAGGCATTAACCTTAAAGTTTTGCTTACTAGAACGATATATAATTATAAAAAAGAATTAGGAGAGTGTCTTAGCCCACTAGGCTTATCGTTTAGTAAGCTGCTTTATAGTTATAAAGTACTTTAGGGCTTTATAGTCTATATATATCTTAATCTAGGAGTTTATACCTTTAAGCTCTACGCACTATTAGGAAAGTAATTAAATAATAGCTAGCATCTCTTTATTATGTACTTTATAGTTACACTTAGCTAGGTCCATTATTTTTAAAAAGAAGGTAATAGGGTACCATTCACCGTCTAAATATAACTATAATAGGATTCCCGCTACAGCCCTATTAGAGGCGTCCGTTTCTAGCATTAATTTAAGGTCTAAGTTATAGTAACGAAGAACTAGGGAAGAGATAAGCCGATCCTTTATCTCTTTAAAGGCTTCTATATAGTTATTATTAAAGATAAAAGGCGTGTCCTTCCTGGTTAGTTTTATAAGAGGTTTTACTATAATTCCGTAGTTGCGGATAAACCGGTAGTAGAAGTTACAAACACTAAGGAAAGATTGGATTCCTTTTACTATATAAGGGGGCTTTTAGTTGCGGATTACCTCTACCTTTTTAGGGTCGACCTTAATTCCTTCTATAGTCATAATAAACCCAAGGTATTTTATACGTTTTACCCTAAACTTATATTTCTTAATATTAACTTATAAGCCTACGTTCTATAGTCTCTCTAGGACCTTCTTAACATAAACTTAATACTTAAGTTCGTCATCTAAGTATATAAGAATGTCGTCTAGGTATACCATGCAGAACTTATTAAGGTAATTAAAAAGAACGTCATTTATATACCTTTAGTACGTAGCTAGTCCGTTTATTAGTCTAAAAGGAAGAACTTTATATTTATAGGAACCATANCNGGTATAGAATNTTNTTAAATCTTTAGATANAGGGTCTATCCTAATTTAGTAGAAAGCTTAGCGGATATTAAGTTTAGTAAAGATCTTTGCTTAGCTTAGACGTATAAGGGTCTTATTAATTAAAGAAATAGGGTACCGGTTTTTTTAAGTAATAGCGTTTAGCTTCTAATAGTTAATATAAAAATAAAGGCCTCTATTAGGCTTTTTTACGAATAGAATAAGGGAAGTAAAAGAGGCTTAACTTAGCTTAATAAACCCTTTATCTAGGTTATTAATTAAGTACTACTTTATTACTTTTAACTTATCCGTTAATTATTAGTAGAGGGGGCTATAGCCTAGCAAGTTATTGGCTTCTAATTAAATCTTATAATTATATATCTAGTAAGGGGGTAACTTATCTAAGGCTGCTTTTAAGAATGCATCCTTATAATCTGTATAAATAGTAAAAAAGAGGCATTTAACTAGTTCCTTATCGGTTTCCTTAGCCGGCTTTTCCTCCCTATTATTAATAATTCGGTTAATCTTATATAGGCTTATTATAAAGACCTTATTATCCTTCCGGTATATATTAAAGTNGAACNCTATAGCNCTAATTNNNGNAATNTCTACTATAGGGGGTTTATATAATAATGGGGGCATATATAACTTTAGGGGCTTCTAGGGTACTAGCGTTATTATTACTCCTTTTAGCTCCTATTACATCTTTCGGAGGTTATCCCTTATATCCTATTAATACATTCTTTTCTATACCAGTTAGATCTACGCAACTTAGACGTCGTCTATATTACTCTCTATCCTACTTTTATATATAGAGTCCTCTTTAGATATAGCGCTTTAGGAGAGTATCTTTATTAATATAGAGTTCTTTCTAGCTTTGCAGCGGGCGTTTTCTTAGGCAAAGGCTAGGTCACGGGCCTAGACATCCTACTAGTAGATAGGGTTAGCCTTTACGGCTAGTGTCTTATAATTAGTTTGAATTTCCCTAATAAATAAAGGTAGTTTTGGTCTATCCTCCGGCCAGACAAATTATCTTTATTATACATTTAGCCAAATATTAAAATAGGACATCCATTTTCGGCTAAGGATTATATTATAGGACCCTAGGTCTAGAATACAGAAAGGGATACCATATTAGCGTCGTCCGTTAAAAGTAATATATAACTTTAATACGTGGGTAACTGGCTAACTAGCTTAGCCGTTATAGCCTTTTACCTAGACAGGCTTCTCTAATCAGGTGGCTTTTACATTTAGAAATTTAGCAACATTATTTACATAGGCAGTATTTATAAAGGCGAAGCTATTTGCTCTAGTATTAATAAGGGCAGTTATATTTACTCTATATCCATTTTAAGATACTATATATAGAACGGTAAAATACTTCCCACCTATTAACTAACTAAGATTAATCTCTTTAAGATCAATAGGGTACCCTAGGGTGGAGTCTTTCTCTAGGGTTCTTTTTTTCCTAACTCGTCGGACATTTCTCCTTCCTCTATCTCCTTAATATCACCTATATCCCTTAGCTCTAGGCAAGATAAAGCAAAGTAACCCTTCTTATTGCAGTTATAGCACGTGGCCGAGGTGGGGTTAATTAGGGTATTGCGACAAGTACTAGTTAAGGGCGTGGTACGTAGCTAGTCAGGCGAGGCTCGCTAGTGCGTAGTTATAACCGCTTTTAGTGCAAGAGTAGTTATAGCTTATCTTCCTACTCCGGCTCCTGTAGGTGCGGCTAGCGAGTTTTAATTGCTATATAGTCGCTTCTACCAATTAGGGCGAGCGTTAATCTGCTTTAGTTCTGCATCTAAAGATAGGCAATAAGCTGCGAGTCTTTTATAGGTTAGTAGGTTATCTAAGGTTACAGCAATCTTTTCTTATAGCCGGATTGTTAGCTTATCGTATAGGTCCAAACGGTAGTTCTTAAAGGGAACCTAGCCTTCTCCCGTAAGGTATAGGAATTAAGTCTAAAATTTAGTAAAGGGTTGGTTTAGTTTCATTATTAGGCAATTATAGTCGTACTAGGCATCCCGTACTTTGTTCGGGTTAATATAAATAGCAGCTAGGTACTATATTATCTCGTTAATAGATATAAATCGGACAGGGGAATTATCCTTAAACTTGGCTTAAAGGTGCCGTTAGGCGTCCCCTATAGTTCAACTAAAGAGGTAGAGCATTTTGGCTTCTTTAGAAAGGAAATAGTCATAGTTAACGCAGAGCTTTTCTCGTACCTAAATCCTCCAATTCTTAAAGGTAAGGTCTATTCTATTAGACAGTGGTTAGGGGTTAGGGAGCTTAACGGACTTTAATTATTTTGTTATCGTATCCGTACTCCCTAGTGTGTTATATTTAGTTAAGTAAATAGGACAACTAGGACTTCTAGAAGGGGGGGCTAAGCTTTATAGGGCCGCGAGGCTGTCTAGGATCTCTTATAGAGTCTCCTGTATGCTTTAAGCTTAGAGACGATCAGCTTCCTAATTAGCCGTTAAGGCACGAATCTATTTATATACGTTTATACTATTATCATTATCCTTAATTTCGGATCCCAATTGAATCTCGTGTTCTTCTTAGGTTAAGGCAGCTCTTTTAAATAAGCTCGCTTTAGGTGCCATTATTAGCTTTCTAGGGTTTATCAGAATTGTATAATTCGGTTTTAATTCCAGGGGTACAGGTCTAGTCCTATCTAGCTTATAGGGTAGGATATTATTAAGGCCTTCCCAGGCAATATAGAGTTGTTTTAGTATCTAAGTATAGCGCGTCGACGCATTATTGCAGACGAAGTTTCTTATAGGGTGGGATATTATTAAGGCCTTCCTAGGCAGGGTAGGGAGAGCTTAGTATAATGTTACGGCTTATACAAATACCTCTGGACCAAAGCTTGTAGAATGCTGTATTACGAAGATACTAAGCTAAGGAGAAGGGAAAAAGGGGTTGCTAGGACCGATATAAACAAATATATAAGGTAAGCCGCCAAGGCGCTAGCTCCAGGCGAGCTAATCGCGAGTTGGCAGAATATGGCAGAATTTAGTAGGTAACGTGCGATAGCGCCGTTACAAGTTTAGTCCGTAGATTGTTAATATTAGGGACTATAAGCCGCTCCTGGTATAGAAGCAACCCTTCCTCCGCTTTAAAATTAGGGTCTTCCTTTATAGCCTAATCGTAGAGGGCCTTTAAGGCGTCAGCCGTGCGGTTTATAGTTAGGAGGCGGTTAATTAGCCCTATTAGTTTATTTAAGGTCTCCTTTATTAATACTAGCTTATTTTGCTAGGAGTCTAGCTCCTTAAGAATCTGTGGGTTAAGCTATATAGGATAGAGGAGGGCGCGCGTCTAATATTAGGTCTTTAGTTTATTCTAAGGTCCTACATCTTATTCTCTTTAGGTTAGGGTATTAGCCTTAGAGTTTTACTTACTAGAACGATATATAATTATAAAAAAAAATTAGGAGAGTGTTTTAGCCTACTAGGCTTATTGTTTAGTAAGCTGCTTTATAGTTATAAAGTACTTTAGGGCTTTATAGTCTGTATATATCTTAATCCGGAAGTTCGTACCTTTAAGCTCTGCGCGCTATTAGGAGAGTAATTAAATAATAGCTAGCATCTCTTTATTATATACTTCATAGTTATACTTAGCTAGGTCTATTATTTTTAAGAAGAAGGTAATAGGGTACTATTCGCCGTCTAAATGTAACTGTAATAGGATTCCCGCTACAACCCTATTAGAGGCGTCTATTTCTAGCATTAATTTAAGGTCTAGGTTATAGTAATAAAGAACTAGGGAAGAAATAAGCCGATTTTTTATCTCTTTAAAGGCTTCTATATAGTTATTATTAAAGACAAAAGGCGTATTCTTCCTGGTTAGTTATATAAGAGGTTTTGCTATAATTCTATAGTTGCGGATAAACTGGTAGTAGAAGTTATAAAAACTAAGGAAGAATTAGATTTCTTTTACTATATAAAGGGGCTTCTAGTTACGGATTACCTCTACCTTCTTAAGGTCAACCTTAATTCCTTTTATAGTCACAATAAACCTAAGGTATTTTATACGTTTTACCCTAAACTCGCATTTCTTAATATTAACTTATAAGCCTACGTTCCGTAGTCTCTCTAGGACCTTCTTAATATAAACTTAATGCTTAAGTTCGTCGTTTAAGTATATAAGAATATTATTTAGGTATGCCGTATAGAACTTATTAAGGTAATTAAAAAGAACGTTATTTATATATCTTTAGTACGTAGCCAGTCCTTTTATTAGTCTAAAAGGAAGAATTTTATATTTATAGGAACTATAATAGGTACGGAATGTTGTTAAATTTTTAGATATAGGGTTTATCCTAATTTAGTAAAAAGCTTGGCGGATATTAAGTTTAGTAAAGATCTTTACCTAGCTTAGACGTGTAAGGGTCTTGTTAATTAAAGGAATAGGGTACTAGTCCTTTTAAGTAATAGCGTTTAGCTTTTAATAGTCAATATAAAAACAAAGGCCTTTATTAGGCTTTTTTATAAATAAAATAGGGGAAGTAAAAGGGGCTTAACTTAGCTTAATAAACCCTTTATCTANGTTATNAATTAAGTACTNCTTTATTNCTTTTANCTTATCCNNTAATTANTAGTAGAGGGGGCTATAGCCTAGCGAGTTATTAGCTTCTAATTAAATCTTATAATTATATATTTGGTAAGGGGGTAACTTATTTAAGGCCGCTTTTAAAAATACATCCTTATAATCTGTATAAATAGTAAAAAGAAGGCGTTTAACTAGTTCCTTATTAGTTTTCTTAGCCGGCTTTTCCTCCCTATTATTAATAATTTGGTTAATCTTATATAGGCTTATTATAAAGACCTTATTATCCTTCCGGTATATATTAAAGTGGAACGCTATAGTACTAATTACGGTAATGTCTACTATAGGGGGTTTGTATAATAATGGGGGTATTTATAACTTTAGGGGCTTTTAGGGTATTAGCGTTATTATTACTCCTTTTAGCTCCTATTGTATCTTTTAAAGGTTATCCCTTATATCCTATTAATACGTTCTTTTCTATACTGGTTAGATCTACGCAACTTAGACATTGTCTACGTTACTCTTTATCCCGCTTCTGTACGTAGAGTCCTCTTTAGACGTAGCGCTTTAGGAGAGTATCTTTATTAGTATGGAGTTCTTTCTAGCTTTATAGCGGGCGTCTTTTTAAGTAAAGGCTAGGTCACGGGCCTAGACATCCTATTAGTAGGTAGGGTCAGCCTTTACGGCTAGTGTCTTACGATTAATTCGAATTTCCCTAATAAATAAGGGTAGTTTTAGTCTATCCTTTAGCTAGATAAATTATCTTTATTATATGTTTAGCCAAATATTAAAATAGGACATCTATTTTTGGCTAAGGATTATATTATAGGACCCTAGGTCTAGAATGCAGAAAGGGATACTATATTAGCGTTATCCGTTAAAAGCGATATATAACTTTAATACGTGGGTAACCGGCTAACCAGCTTGGCCGTTATAGCCTTTTACCTAAATAGGCTTCTCTAATTAGGTGGCTTTTGTATTTAAAAATTTGGCAACATTATTTATATAGGCAGTATTTATAAAGGCGAAGCTATTTACTCTAGTGTTAATAAGGGCGGTTATATTTACTTTATATCTATTTTAAGATACTATATATAGAACGGTAAAATGCTTCCCACCTATTAACTAACTAAGATTAATCTTTTTAAGATTAATGGGGTACCCTAGGGGGGAGTTTTTCCCTAGGGTTCTTCTTTTCTTAACTTATTAGACGTTTCTCCTTCCTCTATCTCCTTAATATCGCCTATATCCCTTAGCTCTGGGTAAGATAAAGTAAAGTAACCCTCCTTATTACAGTTATAGCACGTAGCTAAGGCGGGGTTAATTAGGGTATTGCGACGAGTACTAGTTAAGGGCGTGGTACGTAGCTAGTTAGGTAAAGCTCGCCGGTATATAGTTATAACCGCTTTTGGTATAAGAGTAGTTATAGCTTATCTTTCTACTCCAGCTTCTGTAGGTGCGGTTAGCGAGTTCTAATTACTATATAGTTGCTTTTGCCAATTAGGGCGGGCGTTAATCCGCTTTAGTTCTGCGTTTAAAGATAGGTAACGAGCTGTGAGTTTTTTTATAGGTTAGTAGGTTATTTAAGGTTATAGTAATCTTTTCTTGTAGCCGGATTGTTAGCTTATTATATAAGTCCAAACGGTAGTTTTTAAGGGGAACCTAGCCTTCTTCCATAAGGTATAGGAATTAAGTCTAAAATTTGGCAAAGGGTTAGTTTAGTTTTATTATTAGGCGATTATAGTCGTACCAGATATCCCGTACTTTGTTTAGGTTAATATAGATAGTAGCTAGGTGCCGTATTATTTTATTAATGGATATAAATCAGATAGGGGAATCGTCCTTAAACTTGGCTTAAAGGTGCCGTTGGGCGTCCCCTGTGGTTTAACTAAAGAGGTAGAGCATTTTAGCTTCTTTAGAAAGGAAATGGTTATAGTTAACGCGGAGCTTTTTTTGTACCTAAATCCTCCAATTCTTAAAGGTAGGGTCTATCCTATTAGATAGTAGTTAGGGGTTAAAAAGCTTAACGGACTTTAATTATTTTGTTATCGTATCCGCACTCCCTAGTATATTATATTTAGTTAAGTGAATAGGACGACTAGGACTTCTAGAAGGGGGGGCTGAGCTTTATAGGGCCGTAAGGCTGTTTAGAATCTCTTATAGGGTCTCTTATATACTTTAAGCTTAAAGACGGTCGGTTTCCTAATTAGCCGTTAAGGCACGAATCTATTTGTATACGTCCATACTATTATTATTATCCTTAATTTCGGATCCTAATTGAATTTTGTGTTCTTTTTGGGTTAGGGCAGCTCTTTTAAATAAGCTTACTTTAGGTGCTATTATTGGCTTCCTAGGGTTTATTAGAATCGTACGATTTGGTTTTAATTTTAGGGGTATAGGTCTAGTCCTATCTGGCTTATAGGGTGGGATATTATTAAGGCCTTCCCAGGTAATATAGAGTTGTTTTGGTGTCTAAGTATAGCGTATTGACGTATTGTTATAGACGAAGTTTCTTATAGGGTGGGATATTATTAAGGCCTTCCTAGGTAGGGTAGGAAGAGCTTAGTATAATGTTACGGCTTGTATAAATGCCTCTAGACTAAAGCTTATAGAATGCTGTATTACGAAGATACTAAGCTAAAAAGAAGGGAAAAAGGGGTTGCTAGGACCGATGTAAATAAATATATAGGGTAAGCCGCCAAGGCGCTAGCTCTAGGCGAGCTAATCGCAGGTCGGCAGAATATAGCAGAATTTGGTAGGTAACGTGTGATAGCGCCGTTACAATTAAGAAGATTTAACTTCTTAATACCCTAACTAAGAATAAGGTTCTTCTAGAAAATAATAAAAAAGTATTTAAACTATCAATTTAAGAGGAAGACAATAATATTAATAAGCCAGTTTAAATCTTTAATAAGTTAGCAGACCTTAAGCTTATAAGAGCTCTTAAAGATGTATATTATACGCTACCTCTAATAAGGGGTCGTTCGGTTGCAATATGGAGGCCTTATATTCCATTTCATTCGGAGTGATTTTGTCTGCACAGCCTCAAAAATTTGATGTTCCTCTCACCGCTCGCAAAACGCCAGAATAGCACGCTAAAATATTGGCAACTTTACCGTATACAGCTATTGAAATGGAGCTCTTGGCGTCATTTCAATATGGAGCTCAAAGCTCCCGTTACAGATTCCAGTTCAATATGGAGGCTTTATATTTGCACACGTCCGTGCAACCCGTAGAGCCACAGACGCGTGTCAAATCGGGAAGGAACGCGTCCTTTCTGCCGGACTTTCAGTTCATATTCAATCTGACGGTTTTGCAACCGAACACACCCTAAAAGAAGACGAAGAATCTCTATATGCCTTTTACGTTAAGTATCCTATAAAGTTAGATATATAAAATTAGGACATTATCTAACTAATAGGAGACGGGTTTAACACTTAGGGGGTGTTTAACAACTTAGTTAAAGACTTATTTAAGAAAGCCGGCGATAATAGGTTTAAAGACTTTATTATTAAAAGGATTACTTTAGCCTATTATAGCGCCTTCTTAATAGGAAGGAAGTTTAACCTTAATAGTTAACTTAATAATAGTAAGCTGAAATTAGGTAAAATATGTAATATTAGACTATAGAGGAAGAACTTACCTCCTCTACCTTAGTTAATCTAGGACCTTAATATATACCCTCTTTAAGATTAGTTCTAAAAGGCTTAATAAGCATATCTCCAATATTATTATTAAATAAGGTTGTTTTAAAAAACAGATAAGAAGTATGTAAAGGGATAGCAGATCCTTAGCTTAATATAGGTATTCGTCTATAAGACGGATAAGTACGGATGCCTTTAGAAATATAAGGCACGCTTAGTAGTTTATAGAAATTAATAGGCCCCAGGAGACCTACCTACAAGAACTACTATATTAGCTAGTACGACCTTCTAAACCCTTATAGTGATTACCGTAAAATTCGACCTAAAGATAATATAGATAGATACAGTTAATGCGTTTATCTATTGCGATCTTGACGAGGTCGTCTATATAAAGCTACCGCCAGGGTTTAATAAAGGAAAGATAGATAAAGTACTACGCTTACGAAAAGCCCTTTATAGACTATAACGATTACCACTATTATAGTAGAAGAATCTCACGAGCTTGCTAATAGAATTAGGTTTTAAAGAGGTACCCTAGGAGCCGTATATTATACTAAAAGGTAGAATAGTTATCTTCTTCTACGTTAATAATATTGTCTTTTACTACTAAAAGATAAATAAAAAGAAGGCTTAAGAAGCAATTAAGGAGCTAAGTAAGAAATACTAGATAAGTACCCTTAAAGAGCTAAAATGGTTTCTAAAAATTTATGTACTACATAATTGTAGCTAAAGGCTCCTATAGCTATCCCAGGAAGCCTATATTAAGAAAATAGCTAACTAGTATAAGATAGATCTTAAAGGGCGTCTTCTAGATACTTCTATAGCAGAATTAAAACTCCTCCCTACTAATTACTAATCAATCCGTTTAACGCGTCCGTCCCCTAATATAGACCTATTAGTCCGTCCTATATCCCTACTAGCCTCTATAATACTATATTAGAGAAAAATGGGTTTAGTGCTCTATATAGCCACTATAACGCGTCTAGATATTGCTTTTATAGTATTACGGCTAGTAAGGTTTAATTAGAACCTAAGCTAAAAGCACTATTAAGCGGTAAATAGAGTAATTTAGTACCTATATAGTATAAGGAGCAGAGCAATCTACTATAGAGGAGATAAGGAAGGAATAAATAGTAGAGAGAGAGATAAAGGAATACGTGATAAAGGACGAGATAATAGAGACAGTAGAAGTAAAGCGTAATTATTTATCTATACTAGCGACGCATTATTTGCAGATAATTCCGTTAATAAAAGAGCTTATAAAGATATATTATAAAGCTATTTGGGGGACTAATCGCCTAGAGAGCAAATAAGTAGGGTATAGTTATAACGTTAAGTATAGAAGCTAAGTTATTAGCCCTATTACAGACAGTAAAGAAAGCTATCTTTATTAGTAGGCTATTTAAAGTAATAACGTTATACCTAAATGAGCCCTTAATTATTAACTGTAATAATATTTAAATACTCTAACTAATTATAAAAAATATAGTAAAGCTAATTATAAAGCTCCAACACGTTAACATCTATTAATCCTGGTTACGTTAAGAATACGCAATAAGACGAGTGCTATTTTAATAAAAAGCAATAAAGGAGATAATTACTAATGGACTTATAAAGGGCCTGCCCAAGCAGAGGTTTAAGAACTTCGTTAATATAATTAGAATAGTAGATATTAAGGAACGGCTAGCTAAGGAGAAGTAATTAGAAGACCTAAGGGAGAATATCAGAGCGAGACAGAAGGATTTAGATAAGATTATAGTTTAATTAACGCATTGACGGATATAAGAAGGTAGTTAGCTTCGTCCTCAACTAGGTTAAAGCTAAGGGGGTATATTAGATAATCTGTATTCTCTATGGCGTAGGACGTGCACGAGTTATGTGTACGGGGGACGTGCGCTATAAATATCTTCGTCTTAGCTTAGAGCTTAAGGTTAATTAACCCTAAAGACAAGACCAAGATTATCAATCAATTAACCAATTTCATTAATGAATAGCTCTATATAAACTATCTGACAATATTATTAGTATAATAATATGCTAGGCCGCATAAACCGTATTATACTAACTAGTTTTTATTATACTATATTACAAATATTACGGACCTAATATTGGCAGTAGTACGACTACTAAGGAGAGATATAAACGGACTAGTTATGGAAGTATGGGAGGTGCTAGAACTAGTCAAACTATATAATAAGGGGTAGCCGAGTTACGTGGTTAGTTACGTTATAAGTTTAAAATATAGGAATATAGAAACGTAGGAACGTGGGATATACCAATATACTAACGTACTAACGTACTTAGTACATTTCTTAGGCGTAATATTGTATATTTAAAGGACTATAGTCCCTACCTAGATAGTTCTCTTCTTAGTAGTAAATCTTAGAATATAATTAGAGTTAATCTATTAGGCAACTACTCTACTAATTATATTATTATTATTAACTTCTTATTTACCTATATACCTAGCCTATTAATAAGTCTACCATAGTATTTCCTATAAGGCTTTGTTATATATTTACTACTAAGGCTATAGTATTAATAAAGTTAAATAACATACTACTAAAAGTAGTAGTTACGACGGCGTCTACAAAGGCCGCCGGTTTTAAAATCCGGCCATTTTTTAAGCGAGCAAAATGCGGAGCACAAAAGTGACCCTCCACCCATAGAAAGCACCATATTAAACTATGTACTACCCATAAAACTCATTTCCACCTTTATACTCTATAATTATAGTATTAATCGCTGCCATTCTAGCAATTAAAGCCCTTATTTTATCTTAAGGAATCTTCTCCTACTCTCCTCTCTAAGCTTAATCGGTCCATTTTAACGTATATAGAGCCCCCTAATCCCTCGTAATTGCGATCCTTATTGGCATCTAAGCTCCCTTAATAGCGTTTATATTAGGGGAGTTGCCTATATATTTAAGTAACTTAATACCCTCCTTTTTAAGTTATCGCTTTATCTATTTACTTACGTGCAAAGGAGCGTTATCTTATTAGAATAAGAAGGGAGGTTAATCATACTTAAAAGTATTAGGATTGTGTCTTTGTAGTATAATTTCTTTATAAAATGGAATAAGGTGAGGCTCGAGAACCTTATACGTGTATTATAGATTATCTACTCCACCGCGAGACGGCCCTTTCTTGTATTAATTGTTCTTCCAATATACCTTCCACGAAGCTCAATTTTTAGGCCATTCCTGCCCTTTCTTATCCCATTTCTTCTCCTTCTCTTATTCTTGTTTCTTAAAAGCAGCTTAGCATTTAGCCTTAATCTCTTCTGTATTTAACCGTTCCATTATAACTTTATTAGCTACCTTTTTTTTTATTAGTCTTGGGGTAATAGATATAGCAGGGCCCTTTATAATCATACGTAAAACACCCCTAAAATATTGCTTCCAAGTAGTTATTATATTGCCGTTTAATGTAATTAGGATAGTATCTCTCTTCTTAACCTAACATTTGAGATATCTTTTATTAACCACGCTTTATGGAGATAATTATTAAAGCCTTATCTAAGAATATAACTCGCCGCCACTTATCTAAGCCCTAATCCTTTCTTAACAATGCGACCTCGTACCGTTATGCCCTTTGGATATCTATAAGGTGGAGCTTCTTTATTAATTTATAGCGGTATTGGCCTCGCGCGCGAAGCTTCTTCTTAATTATACAACGGTAGAGATTAAAAAATCCTTCTTCGTAAGCTATAATACGCCAAAGCTTCTCCCTTTACTTCTTATCTAACGTATAAGCTTTAAGTAAGTGTAAAACGTCCTCATCCGAGATCTTCTTCTTAGCTCCACTCCCTTCCTTTCGCGCTACTTGCTCTGTAAGAGTAGAAGGTAATAGGCCTTATTTTATATATTGAATTTATACCTTCCTAGCTCTAAATTTAACGTCACTAGCAGTTAAGGAGGATATCCTAGCTCTTCTAGTAGCCTCAGCTTGATAAATATATTGCAAATAAACCAAAAACGCAGCTTTATCGATATTAGAGGCGTGCTTTCCCATTAGAAGAGTCTTCATAGTAATTATTATGCGAGAGTTTTGGTGGGGTAAATTCGCTTAAAATACAGCCAATTAAATGGCCGGATTTCAAAACCGGCGGTCTTCGTATAGCAGCGACTACTTTAGGGTTAGGTAATAACACTAGTATAGTAGATACTGACTTATAACTAGTTACAGTTAGGCAGTTATAGGTAATAGTTAATTAATTAATAGATAATAATAGAATACTTAAAGAACAAATTAACGGGATAGGAGTAGTAAAGATTAAGCTACTATCTATTAAGCGATTTTTAGGGGAGAAGTTAAAACTTAAAGGATTCCTTATATAGATGTGCTTTAAGGTTATATAAGAGGGAGTAAAGCTAGCAATGGCTATAGACTAAATAGCCTATATAGGACTATTCCTAATAGAAAGGGTACTTAAGTGGTTTAAACCTTATTTTATAGAGATATAGGAAAATAGTATAGTAACTACTAACTAAGAAGTATAATATATATTTGCTAGTTAGAATAGGTTTATAAAATAACTAACGCAAATGTTTAGGGATCTAGAGGCAACTACTACGGCAGAAAGAAAGCTTTAAAATTTAGTATAGCGAACCTTAGCAATCGAGTATATAATATAATTTTAAATATTAGTAATGTAGGTTAAATGGAATAATAAGGCGCTTATAGTATAGTATAAATAAAGACTTAAAGTAAAAGTCTAGGACGCGATTATCCTAATAGAAGATGCAAACACCTTAAGGGAA
The DNA here is from genome assembly GCF_001692895.1 of Cenococcum geophilum 1.58. NCBI lineage: Eukaryota > Fungi > Ascomycota > Dothideomycetes > Gloniales > Gloniaceae > Cenococcum > Cenococcum geophilum. The sequence goes on from NW_027137631.1 coordinate 443,937, forward strand.
CTAATTAATTAGACGATTAAGATTAATAATAGGATTTACTAAAGGGAATAGACTAAGAAGGGTTAGGATAGAGTTTTATAATTATATAAGGCGCAAAATATATAATAATAAAGCCAAAATTAGAAACTATAGTATAGTATAAAACTAATAGACCTAAGCGGTACTAAAGAGTCTAAAAAGTAGAATAAGAAACTATAGAAACCTAAAGGTTAAGGATTAGGTAATTATAGGACTAAGGAGTAGAGGCTAAATTAGGGATCTTAGCAGTAGAAGACGTTTAGGCAGACTTTATAGTAGAAAAAATAGTTTAAAGAAGAAGCTTATATAAATTATAGAAAATAAGGTTATTTTATTAAAGACTATAAAAGTAGTTAGAGTTACTATATAGTAAAAGGAACAAGACTAATAGACGATATATATGTCTAAAGAGATAATATGCTATAAGGAATAAAAGAATATTTAATTAAAAGTTTTACGTTTTATTATAATAATATATACCGAATTTATAAGGACGCTAAGTACGGCGTAAGCTATTAGCTATAGGAGCTAAAATTATTAAAGTTTAGAGAAACTAATAAACTATCTTATAGATCGGATATTAAGGACGATAAATTTAATATAGATAAAATATTTAGTAATAATAGGGTAATAAAGGTAGCTTACTGAGAGCATATAAACCTTAAAGAAGTTATATTAGAAGTAGAGACTAAAACCACTATAGAATGGGGGTTAGTAATGGAAATTATAACACTATTAGATATGGCATTTATTACTTTATAAAATAGAAGGAGAAATAGTTAAGAAAAAGGATTAAGTAAACAGACGACTACTAGTGCTAGCTTACTACTTAATAAAGGTAAAAGGCTATAGGCTTAAGATTCTTAAGAGAAGATAAAAGACGCTTAAAATTCTTAAAAGGAAATAAAATACGCTTAAGGACCTATAACGGATAACAACTAATAGAGTAGAGTAATAGCTTAGTTTAGTAATATATAAATAAGCTTGGGACGAAGTTTCTTAATAGTATAAGATTCTTAAGATAAGATAAGTAAGATTTAAGATTTTTAAGATAAGATGAGAATACTGTAAAAGCCTAGTTAGACTAAGGCTAGAGCTAAGCTTAAGAAAGAAGTAAGCTTAGGATTAAGAGTTCTATAGGACTAAGATTTTAATATATAAATAAGGGCTATTAAGAAAATTAATACTAAGATTAAGAAGTAAGAGGACTTTAAGGATCTGCTTATAAGGCGAAAAATAAAAGAAACTATAGAGGAATTTAGGCAGAGAATTCTTATATAGTAAGAATAGAAACTAGACTAGAGATCTAGTATATTAGGTTATACTAGGGATAAAGTACTTATATAAAGAATAACTAATAGGCCTAAAATAGGTACGCTAAGAGTAAAGTGGCTTACTAAACTAGAACAAGAAGAGGATTTAAGGATCCTTACTAGATTTAAAGAATAATATATAAAGGGCTGTTATTGTAAGAGGCCAGTCTAACCGGAACGTATGATTATCTAATTAATAGTGTAGAATAAGAGTTACAGGCAAGTAGAAGATAAGCTAAGGTAGAACGATCTTTATATATAAAGGACAAAAGCTTTCTAACCTCTTCTATTTAGAGACTAATTGCTAGTTCTTCTCTAGAGGAGAACCAGCTTCCTATATAAACCTTTTAAAATACTAGTAAAACCTTTCGCCCCTATCTATTTAACTATGTCTCCTTTAAAATATATATAGGACGTAGACGGGATATTAATAAAACCTCCTATTATTCTATCCGATATATACCTCCTAGGGGATTCCGTTATAATTACCTCCCCTTTAAGGGTCTTAGTCCTCTAAGACTTTGCCTCTTAATAATCTCTTATAGAGTTCCGGCTAAAACTACTAGGGAAGTTCTTTAGTAGAAAGGTACTCTATAATACGGCTTATCGCTAGTTCTTTACTAGCGTAGAACCTTACTTTATTTTTTATTCCTCCGCTCTTCTTCTACTATAGCTCTTTACGGTGCCTTTATAATAGAACTTTAATAATAATAATAAAAATTAAATAGGATTCACCTTCCTTATTACAAGAATTTGTTATAAGTTAATCTAGAGGTTATCCTATATAATATATTAACTAGCTACTATCCCTATTTATCTAAAATAGGTTTTAATAATAACGTCTTAATATTAATTTCTTCTAGTTTATAAGCTGTTGTCTCTTATACGTCTTTCTATTAATAATACTATTCGTCTCGCCTTTTAGCAGACTGTTTTTTATTATATCTTAGCTTTTAGCTTCCGTATCTCTAGCTATTTTTTCTACTACTACTCCATTCTCTTTTTACGACGCGTCTATAGGTAATAGGATCCCTATTTTATCTCTTTAATAATACTAACTTCCTATAGTAGTTTCTTATAATAGCTTATAATTATACTACACGTCCTTAAACTAGCGGTGGCGTTATACCTACTCCGTTGGCATTACAGACCACTTCTATTACTCCTGCGGTAGTCTCTCTAAAGTGCTGCCGTTATTACGTTTACGCGCTTACGTTAGACTCGTCCTACGCCTATAAAATACCGCGCTCTAGTAAGAATAAATTTAAGTATTCCTACTATCGCAGCTAGAAGAAGACCTGTGTTCCGGTATTTCCCATTCTATCCTATTCTAGACTTTACTAGCTATATTGGATCCCCGCTATTTATATACATAAGGCTTACTAGCTCTAACGCGCTATTAGGGATTTCCGTTTATATTAGAATAGTAATAGATAGGAATAAAAGGTATCTTCTATTACTCGCAGCCTTTTTAATTTAATGAGGGTTTCTACTACTGTGGAGACGCAGTAATTTTAGATATATAGTGTCTAGGAGCGTATGTATAAGTAGCTCGTTTTTATAAATAATAACATTCGTACTCTTACGCGGGCCTTTCTGGCTAGGTAAGTCTCTTTAGTAATATATTTAGGAACTATACTAACTCCTTAGTTATTAACTTTCTAATCCTAGCCTAGATGCTAATTTGGAGCCTAGGGGTAATACTAAGGATAGTAATAAAGATAAACGTTCTCCCCGCTAGTCCCCTAGTCGTAGTAGTCCATTTAGTTCTTACTACTTTTAGAAGAATATTAGTAAGAATGCTAATGCTTTTGGGGATAGGAGTGTTAATAATACTACTAATAATAATATTAAGATAGAGGAGGAGGCTCCCGTTACTACTTCTAGTATTTAAGTTATTATTTTATTCTTTCTTTCTTTTTATAGAATAGCTTTATAGGGTGCCTCTCTAGTGCCTCTAGGATGCCTTAGTACTAGGAATTAACTTTATACTTTAGGGATGCCTTTATTCTTATTTTTGGTAATAGTCCGTATAAAAGCAATATACCGCTATAATCTCCGTATATAATAAACGGGTAGTATTCTTATAGGTGCTTTATAATTTCTTAAAATTTCTAAATCTTTACTCTATGTCTTTTTGGTCCTCTTTATATTATTAACTCTACTGCGTATCTCTAGTGTTAGACCAAATACTCTCCTTTTATCCCTAAGAAACCCCTTTAAATCTCTAAAGCCCCTTTCTTCTAGTGCTACTACTTATTCTTAAACAGCGTCTTCTTTAAATAGTATCCCTAGTGGTTCTTATATAGATCCCTATAGCTTTCTCTTATAGGATTCTAGGATCCCTATTATAATAATAAAACGTTCCCGTTTCTAATGCCTATACTTAACCTTATGGTTTTAACTTATAGGGTCTTCCTTATTATCTCGCCTGTGGTATATCTGGAACCGTTACTAAATCCTAATTTATAGTCTTTAGGAAAGTTTTAATTGCCGTATTATATTCTAGCTAAAGGTGCTCCTTAGGTTCCCAACTATTATACACTTAGGAGTATCCTTCCTAATAAACTAAAAATTTGCGTTTCTTCTAACGCTATCTTTAGTCTAGAATATCTTCTACATTCTATTCTAGTTCCCTATTAATTTCGCTAGGTAGGGGTGGTTCCATACTATCTTTTCTCCGGTATAACTCTAATAAGGAAACATAAAATATGGGATATATTAGATATAATTTCGGCAATTCTAATTTATAGGCTTAATTTCCTTTAGTTTTCCTAACTACCCTAAAGGGTCTAAGCTACCTATAGTCCAGCTTCTTCTTAATACGTTTCGTCTAGATATTTTTTATAGATAGTAAGACTTTATCTCCTATTTTAAATTCTTTAGGCATATGTCCCTTATTATAGTACCTTTTTTGTATAGCCTAGGCGTCTAGTAAGTGCTTTTTAAGTTCTTCTCTGCGAATTCTTATTTGCTTAATTCTCTCGGACGCTACTAGTGCCTCTCTTTTAGGAATGATGTTCTTAACGTTTTAGGGGTTATTTACTTTTACCACAAACAGTGCTTTATAAGGGGTTATTTTTATACTACTATAAATACTTATATTATACACGTGTTGCGCTAGAGCTAACTATAATAGCTAATTATCCTGTTAATAATTAATATAGCAGCGGAGGTAGTGTTCTAATAACGTATTTAAACGCTCTATTTACCCGTCTATTTATAGGTAAAAGGCAGTACTTATCCTTCGCTGTATCTTTAATAAAAAACAGAATAAAGACCAAAATGCGCTGTTAAATATAGTACCTCTATCGGATATAATTCCCCTTAGCGTGCCGAATAAGAGCCACCGCTCTAAAAATAGGTCTACTAGTTCCGCTGCCGTGATCGTTATTATAATAGCAAAATACCCTAAAAACTTTATATATCTGTTGACGATTACTAGGATAGCGTTAGCAACCTCTTCTGTTCTTATTTTAGTAGGGGGTAAGCCTATTATAAAATCTATTGTTAATTTTAATATGGGTCCCTACGGAATAGGAAGCACTAATAACTTACCATATAGGCGATGCCTGGGTATCTGTACCCTTTAGCACGTATTATATCTTAATATATAGTCCTTAACTTCTTTAGATATTCTATCCTAAAAATATTTCCTTTAAACGGCCTTAAGGGTTCTGTTGGCACCGTAGTGTTCCCTAAGAGGGTCGTTATGGAAGACCTTTAGAATTTTATCTTAAACCGCTTGGTCCTTTAGGATATATATAGCACCCTTAAAGCATAACAGACCCTTTTAGTCTTGCTACTATAGCTTCTTAGTAACTCTAGCTAAGTTGGTTTCTACTATATCTTTCCACCTCTCCCTAGTAATAAAGGCGTCCCTCTATTATGCTTAAAGAAGAAGATCTGGAAAGGTTTTATATAGATTACTTACTTCCGTTTCGCCTACCGCTATTATAAACCTTAGGCATAGCACAAAACGTTTTAAACTATTAGTGCTAGTAGATTCTCCTACTATTATATAGTGTACTACGTTACGGATAGGTATCTTACCTATCCCCTCTGGATCTAGGAACTCGTAGCTAATACGCCGTTAAGTTAAAGGTGCCGCGATACCTCTAGCACATCCTATAGAATTCTTGCTAATTTTAGGGTACGCCAACTTTATAATATCTGCTTAGTCTATAACCTAGTCCGTAACTATATCCTATAGCTCTATAATTATAGCGCTTCGCAGCTATATTGTTAGGACCTCTATTCTACCGCGAAATTCTATAGTTTTAGGAAAAGAGTCTTCTTTCTTCCTAAGTAAATTTTATAATATGGGAATTATTTCCCCTATGCTGTCCTAGATCCTTCCTATTTTATAATTTAAACGTCTTAACAACCTATTAGCGGGATTTATTTTTCCTAGGTGGTACGTAATTTTAAAGTTATACTATAATAGTGCCTCTGCCTATCTGGCTTGTTAACCGCTTAACACCTTTATAGTTATAAAGTATTTTAGGTTATTATAGTCTGTAAGGACTTTAATAGGGTAATTGCTTCCCATATAATAATATTGCTAGTACTTTATTACCGTAACTATCGTAAGCAGCTTCTAGTTGTGCGTTATATAACGCTATTTTATAGGGGTTATTTTCCTTAACTAAAACGCTATAGGATGCTATTTTCCGTCTTTTAATTAAGATATAATTACCCCTAGGGCGAAGCCGGATATATTCGTTTTAAGGTATATATATAGCTCCTAGCAAAAGTATATTAGGATAGGCGCTAACGTAAACAAATCCTTCAGCCGGTTTATAGCCTACTTAATAGCTTCCCTAAATATAAAGGGTCCTAACTTCTTGCCATTCTTAGATCCTTTTAGTAGATTAGTAATTAGAAGTATTACTTATAAATAGTAAACAATAAACGTTTGGTAGAAGTTCGCCGTGCCTAAAAAAACCTACACTTCTCTAAATATTGTGGGGTAGGGCTATTCCCTAATAGCGTCCACCCGACTTTTCTTTATTAATACTCTGTCGACGCTAACGATAAAGCCTAGAAAATTAATGCTAGTAGTATAGAACGTGCGCTTTTTTAGGTTTATATAGAGCTCGTATTCCTATAGTCTTTTTAGTACCATTCGTACGTGGTGCGTATATACTTCGTAGTTATTAGAGTAAACTATAATATTATTAAGGTAGACTATATATATCGTATCTAATAGGCCTAATAATACCTTATTAATATAGGCCTGAAATGTCGCCGGTGCGTTAGTAAGCCCAAATAGTATTACTAGGTACTTAAAGTGGCCGTACTGTATTTAGAATACCGTTTTCTACTTATTACCGGCTTTAATCCGGATTTAATAGTATACATCTTTTAGATCTAATTTTGTAAATATCTTTACGCCCAACAGCCTATTAATAAGCTCCCCTATTAAGGGTAACGGGTAGCAATTCTTTATAGTAATCTTATTTAGCGCCTAATAGTCGATATAGAGGCAAAGGGTCTTGTCCTTCTTAGGTACAAACATAATTGGTGCCCCTACTAGGCTTATAGAGGGCTAAATCTATCCTCTTTAAAGATTGTCCACTATATATTAACGTAATACTACTAGCTTATTTTCTAATAGGTTATATAGTGGTCTAAAAGGAGGTTGTTTGTCCCCTATATCTATCTTATACTTAACCAGTATAGGGTTAGGTAAGGTTTATACAGCCTCTTTATTAAAAACATTCTCTAAGTTTATATATTTCTATAGAATCTCTAGTTTCTTAACTGCGTATAGCTGGATATCCAAAAATAAATATCCCGTGTCCCCGTTCTGGGTGTTAAGGGTAGTATATATAGCATATACCTACCCTTCTTCTTATATATAGTTTAAGAAAGTCTTTTAATCTTTAACTATAATGTGTAGTTAAGACTTCTAATATTAATACGAGGCTAAAGGCTAATTAATGTCCGGATTAACTTGGTGAAGCCATAGGTATCCTAAAATAAGGTTATACCCCTTAATTTCTACGGCATAAAAGCGCATCTCCTGCGTGTTTTATAGACTATCGCGGTCCTAGCTAGCCATAGAAAAAGCCTATTCCCTATAGTATAGAATCCAGTGGTCTCTAATATTTTAAACGGTGCGTACCTATAAGCCGCTAAGGTCTAAATCTAATTCTTTTACTAATAATTGAGAAATAAACCCTATAATCGCGCCGCTGTCCATAAGGCAGTCTCGCGTTACCTATTTATTGTTAACTTAAATGGAGACAGGAATAACTATACGGTAGCTTACTCTTTTCTTTTCTTGCTAGCCTAGTGTAAGGGAGTAAAGATCTACTAAGCTTTCTCTTTTCCTAATTAATCCGACTCTTATTTCTTTTACTAATAGAAGCGCCTTATATGGCCCTTTTTGCCGCAGTTATAATAAACGCGTAACTCTTAGTTCTACTTATTTAGATTAGGTTTTTGCCTATTATTATTCTAGGGCTAACTAGCGTTACTCTAGGGCTTTAAAGCCTACTCGCGTTATTTTTTTATAGAGTAATTAGGTTGGAATCTACCCCTATTATTAAAGCTAGGTCTAGTCCTACGCTCTTTATTATTAGCGTTTTGTTTCTTTCGCTTACCTAAATAGTCTCTTTTAGTATTCTTAATCCGAGTAGCTTTAGAGATAAGCTTTTCTTAAAAGGTAGGAATTTCGCCCTTCTCCTGTATGGCCTATTAAATCTTAGGTTATAGCTTAATAAGTAGCTGGTAAAGTTATATAGTGTTATCCTATAGGTTTAAGTAGGGTATATTATCTTCTAGTTCTTCTAAGTAGTTTATAAACTAGACTATACTCTAGCCTTCTTGCTATTTAGCGTTATAGTATCGCTGGTTATAATCTATCCCTTAATTAGTAGGGTCTTAGACCTAATTAACTAACCAGGACTTAAGTTTGCTAAATTTAAAGGGTATAGTAAGTTTCTTCTTATAGCGTGTCTATAAACTCTTAACGGTGCTATATAGGAAGGTAGAAACAATTAGTATCTAATTATACTCGTTAGAGTATTGTTTCAGATCTAGCCAAAACTTAGTTTCGTATTAACGGATAAAATAATTACAGTTCCGGAGACTATTACTATAGTACTTATTAGGTTCCTTTATGCGGAATTTAGGTTTTTCTAACGTTATAGCGTAGTGTAGTATTACCCCTTTAAGTCCGCTTCGTGTCTGGGGTGTCTATACTTCCCCTAATTGTCCTTATAATTGTTCTTAGTAGTCTTAATATGCTTATCTTAATTATATCTCTAACTCCTTTGTTTTTTATAGGGTCTTGCGTAGTAACCGCTCTAATAACTCCCTAGCAGTAATTATTTCTAAGGGTCTTGTAAGGTTAGACGGACCAGCCGTGGCTTCTTTATAGGAAGAGGGAATGCGCTCCTCTGGGGAGACTCTCTAAGCCTCTTACGGTAGGGGCGTCGTTTCGGGGGGTAAGGAGGTATAGCCCGTTATCGTTAATTAATAGCCGTACGTTCCTTCCGTAAAGGATTATAAGCGATTAGAATTATAAGAGGCTAGTTTAACCAGAACGTATAATTATCTAATTAATAGTGTAGAATAAGAGTTATAGGTAAGTAGAAGATAAGCTAAGGTAGAATAATCTTCACGTATAAAGGACAAAAGCTTTCTAACCTCTTCTATTTAGAGACTAATCGCTAGTTCTTCTCTAGAGGAGAACCAGCTTCCTATATAAACCTTCTAAGACACTAGTAAAACCTTTCGCCCCTATCTATTTAACTATATCTCCTTTGGAACATATATGGGACGTAGACGGGATATTAATAAAACCTCCTACTGTTCCATCCGATATGTACCTCCTAGGGATTCCGTTACAGTTATAATATAGTAATAAAAAGATACTTCCTTACGGATAAGCTATATATACTTTAATAGCTATACTAAAAGTGGTATAGGCAACGATATAACAATAAGTAAAAAGATTTCTATATATGGTTAGATAAGTAAGTTATCTAAAACCACCCTATTATAGAAAAAGCTATAAGTTATATTAAGGGAGCCTTAATTATAATATTAAAGGATATAGAGGAATAATTAGAGGACTAAAGAAGTAAAAGATAAATTTTAGTACCCGTAAATAAAGTTATAATATTTAAATTAATATAATAAAGGTTTAAACTTAAGAATAAAGATAAGCTAAGAGTTAACTTAAAGCAGCTAGTATATTATACGCTATTATAGATTATATATATGGATAATATATATAATATACATAAGAATCTAAAGGAAAAGAATTAGAAGTACCTTATAAGAATATATTAGGCGCTAAAAAAGCAATAATATAGGAATACTAAATATATATATAAATAGCATTTAGTAGAAGTTTAGGATTTAGGGGACTTAATACTTTAACTAGAAAGATCCCTTATAGAAGAATACCTTAATAAATAATAGTAGTGGAAATGCCTAGAGAACATATATCTATAGTATATTAAAGATAAAAAGCAAACTAGGGATTAGCTAAAGAGTAAGCTAAGTATAATAGGATTAAGCAGCTAATAGTTAGGAAAATTAGAGGCCTATAAAACTAAAGGGAGCTAGTAGTAAAGCCTTAAACCCTTAAGGGAATTTAAGAATAATACCTAAATTTATAAGTTAATTAGTAAGATTAACAGTTTAAAGCGCTAATAGATAGTAAAGTAATAAGGAACTATATTTTACTAGCAGTAGTTAAGAGAATGTGATTACCTTATAGATAGAAGAAGTAACCTTACCTATTAGTTACAATTTTAGGAGATCTAATAACCTATAAAGGAGGATTATTAATCTTAAAATAGGACCTATTTAGATAATTATTAAAGGAAGATAAATTAAGATGTCTTTTAATATCCTACTATTAGGACAGGATAAGACAGTATTAGGTATGCCTTAGTTATAGGAATATAATCTAAAGATTAATTAGATTATAGGTTCGGTTAATATTAAGGATACTTAATACTATAAAATGTAATAACAAACTAAGATAGTATAGTATTAAGTTAGAGTAATATATAAAGAGACTAAGCGAGGCTTAAGTTATACACTAAAGAGATACTATAAGTATGGTAAGAAACTATAGAGCCTAGGGAGTAAGAAGTTAGCAGATTATATAGTATAGGACTATAAAATAGAGTTAAAACTAGAAATAAGTTTAAGGTTCTTTCTAACCTATAAGCTTACTTAAAAGGAGTTAAGAGTACTTAAAGAGTTTATCTAGGAGAACTTATAAAAGGGATATATTAGACTATTATAGTTATTAGTAGGATATTTAGTACTATTTATACTAAAGAAGAATAGAAAACTTAGGCTATATATTAACTATAGGTAGTTAAATAGCATTACTCGAAAGGATAGGTATCCTTTACCCTTAATTAGTAAAATCTAAGATAGGATAGGTAATACGCAAATCTTTATAAAGATAGATTTAAGATAGGTATACTATTAACTTAGAATTAAGAAAGGCAATAAATAAAAGGCAGCCTTTAGGTTAAAGGAAGGACTATATAAACTATTAGTTATATAATTTGGATTAATAAATATACTAGTAATATTTTAAAGGAGAATTAATAGTGTATTAGGAGAATACCTTAATAAGTTTATTATAGTATACCTTAACGATATTATTATCTACTTAATAACTAAGGAAGAGTACGGAGAATACGTTAAATGGGGTTTAAGAAGACTATAAAAAGAATAGATGCTAGTGGTAATTAAAAAATATAAGTTCTTTACTAGGAAGACAGATTTTATTAGATTTATTATTAAATTAGGTTATATTAGTATAAACCTAAAGAAGATTAAAGCTATAGTAAGTTAGCAAGAACTAGAAAATATAATATAGTTAAGGTTATTTTTAGGATTCTGTAACTACTATAGAAGGTTTATAATATAGTAATTAAAGAATATTAAACTATTTGCTAGGTTTATAAAAAAAGAGAAACTATAGGTATAGGGAGATAAGTAGAGGAAGCTATTTAAAGAATTTAAAAAGTTATTTACCTAGGAGCTAATTCTTAAAATCTAACTAAGACTAGATACGGTTGTAGAAATATATATATTAGACTTTATACTAAGAGTATATTTGCTATAGAAGTATAAGAACGTATAGCATCTAGTAGTATACTATAGTTAAAAGATAATACTACTAGAGTTAAACTATAACATCTATAATAAGGAGTTATTAGGTATAGTTATAGCACTTAGGGAATAGAGAGCATTCTTATAAGGCGTAGAGAAATTATTTATAGTTAAGATAGACTATAAGAACTTAATAGGGTTCCTAATAATAAAAGAACTTAACTAAAGATAAGTTAAATAGGCAGAGATGCTTATAGAATACTATTTTAAGATTTAGTATACTAAAGGAACTAAAAACGTAAGAGTAGACGTGTTAAGTAGAAAGGCTAAACTATAAAATAATAAGAAACTATTAGGAGTAATACTACGTAGAAATAAGGATGGATTAATTAGATATAATTACCTTAAGCTAGTAGTAACTTAGGAGGATAATAAACTAAAAAGAGTCTATACCGTAAATCATCGCTTAGCGCACGGTCCCTCGTAACGCACGATTTCCAAGATTTCACCCACCAACTTTTGAAGCTGTAGAGCTCTATAATAATCGGATTTTAAAGCTGTTTTTTAGTGTTTTAATAAAGACTTAATAGAGGCTTGTTTTGCTATATAAGGAAGCGTTTTGGGAGGTTAACTGGCCTACTGCGACGACTTCGCGTAGGCGTGGCCGCAGTGGCCCCAATAACGGATTCATTAACACTAACATCCTTATAATCCTCCTTATTACTACTTATAGGTATAACAACCTTCTCCTTGCCCTTCTTAGCTAATTGGATGTCCTTTTTAAGTTATGCAGCAGCTTAATAAGTGATTTTAGCTTCCTTTCGTTTAGCTACCTTTACGCGCTGTTCCTAGAGGCGGATCTCTCTAGCCACTAACCTTATACGCTTTCTTTCCTCCAGCATACGCGTTTTCTCTGCCTTCTTAGCTTCCTTGCGCTTTGTTTCCTCATCCTTTTAAAGTTATAGAGCCTTCTTATCTGCCTTCTTCTACTCCTGTCGATCGCGGGCGTTCTTTACCTTATTTGGAGACCAAAAAACAGCTCCTCTATTGTATTCAGTAGGCGCTTTAAGCAGGAGGGGTTTGTTACGCTAGCGGCGACGTTTCTCGTTAATAAGGGCTTCTTTAAGGCGCTTGTTTTTATATTGGAGGAGGTTATTATAAGCAGAGATAGTATAGATTGTTTAACTAAGCTTACTCGCCTATTTATCGTAAATATTGCTAATAACCTCTTATAAAAGCCTCTTAATCTTCCTCTAATTAGAAGCGCTAAGCACTAAAGTCGTACTATTACTTAACAACGGCCTCTTCTTCTGCTTGTAGTTAAAACGATCCAGGATAGCTAATAGATTAAAAGGTAATAAACCAGTGGATTTAAAAGCCTTTAGTATTATTTTAGGCTAAAAAGAAGTCTCCTAGGTAGCGTTAAACAGGCGATAGAAGTCTTGTTTAGTAATAGTTGATAAACCTTAACAGCTCTCCATAAAATTGGCTAGCCTAATTAAGTAAGCTAATAAGAGAGGCTTAAATATGCAGACGTTGAGAGGCTATAGGGTATAGGTAGAATGAGGTGGATAAACTGCTAATAGGATCCTATTGTCGTTATAATACTTAATAAACTCCATGGTTATATACGATCTATAGCCATTAAGGATAAGAAGCCTGTACGAGCGCTAGGCCTTTATTTTTGTCTCCCTATTAAACACTTATTCGAGCCACGCGAGTCCTATTTTATTATTTATCTATCTACTAGGAGATAAGGTAAAAAAGGCCTTATATTTCTTAGGGTTAAAGTCTTATAACTAGGTTTTTTGTATATTGCCTAAAACAGCCTAATAAATTAGTGCTGGAGTAAGAGAACTTCCATTAGCGTATATGCAAGCTATAGTTGTAATCCACTCGTAATTGCCGTCCTGTATTATCTACTTAATGCCGCCCTCCTTATATCGCCGTCGGGAGAAGATACGCTTTATCTTTAACAGTATACCAATTAGGAAGCCCTTCTTATCCATATTGTATATATGCCGCGCGTCCACATTATACTGCTCAATTTTCCGCCGTAGAAGCTTAAAATATAGCTTATATTTAAAGGCTGAGTCGGCTCGTTTGCGAGAGGTATCTATACTAAATGTCCATCAAGATATAAGATTAATGCTGTGACGCTTAACGAAGCGATTAACCTAGTTTTTTCCTGGCTGTTTTCTAGCTATTTTGCCTGCAAAATTTCGTATTATAGCCCTTGAAGGCGGCAGGCCTCTCTTATAGAGCTTATTAATGTATTTAGTAAGCTCTTTCTCCTACATATGGCTGAGAAGTTGTTAGTGTTTGTTTTTGGAGGCATACGAGCTCTGGACTCCCCGGTGCTGTTTTAACAGCGTACTTCGTGAACAATTATATATTTTCGCTGTCGCAGCGTAATTAGGTTTTTCTTTAAGCTTCAGCGATTCCAACGAGGCCAGCGTAGCTTTAAGAGGGTCCATATTGATGGAGATAGAGGTGTTTGAAAAATATCGCGATTTTTGGTTGTGTGTGCGTCACGAGGGACCGTGCGCTAAGCGATGATTTACGGTAAGATACTAGAAAGCTTTTAGGTATAAAGAATTCTAAAAGCATAGCTAGAAGATTTATAGATGTATATATACGAGAATTAAAAAGTAAAGTATATTCTAAGAAGCATCGTAGAGTAATTTATAGAAGATTTCTATAGGGGAATAACTTAAGGACACAACGGAGTAATAAGCTTAGTATTAAGACTTTAGGAAGAATATATTATTAATAAAATCTAGAGTATCGCCATAAAAGTAATAAAAGAGTATTTAAATTGCTAAAGGAATAAACTAATAAGGTATAAGCTATATAGAGGACTATAACCTATTAAAATACTAAAGAGACTATAGGAAGTTATATTATAGGACTTTATTATTAAGTTACTAAAGTTAAGAGGTCTTATTACCGGATAGGAGCATAATATAATCCTTATAATAGTAGATAAGTTAACTAAATAGGGCTACTTTATAGTATATATAGAAGAAATCTTAGCAGAGGATGTTACTAGGATCTATATTAAGGAAGTATTTATAAAATACAAAGTATTAAGTAAAATTATATTAGATAGAGATCTAAGATTTATAGCAGTATTTTAGGAGGTATTTTTAGCGAAATAAGGGGTTCGCGCAGTAATATTAATAGTATATTACTTGCAGATAGATAGTTAAATAATAAAAATTAAATTAGACGCTAAAATAGTATTTAAGACATTATATTAATTACGCGTAGAATAATTAGGTATTACTATTACTATAAGTATATATATAGTGGTGGAAATGCATTCATTTTCGGGGGTGTTTTGCCGCCGCTTTTAGAGGCATTCTCACCTTACTTAGGCCCTATCACATCGCCGCTTTAAAGAGACTTTACTTGCTTAATATGCCTACCCTATCCCACCTTTACTATAGAGGAGCCAGAAACGTTAGTAACCCTCCTTAACGCTTTCTATAAATTAAGTATAGCGTGGCCCTTAAAGTTGGTTATGGGCTAGTGCCTACTTAAAGGAGCGGTCGGCCCATCCTCTTATCACTTTTAGTACCTTTACTAAACCTTAGTCTTACTACCCCTTTTAACTATATATCTTTGTCTTCCTAATACTAACTACTTACCTACCTATTACACTCGCTTATTAACACTAAAATGGCTACTCCTACCCTAAGAATGGGGAAAGGAGGAGCGCTATATACCGCTGCCGTTTAGTACGCTATTGGTAATTAAAACCTATGCTTATTACTCTCCGGACGCCTAGGCTCTGATTTAAAGGCAAGCTATAAATTAAGCTTAGATATATATTTAGACCTAAATACCAATCTAGATATAGATATTAAACTAGGTACTAGTATTAATTTGGACTATAGCCTATATATAAAATCTAACGCGGAATCTTGTAACGGCGCTATTATACGTTACTTGCCAAATTCTACTATATTCTACTAACCTACGATTGGCTCGCCTGGAGCTAGCGCCTTGGCGGCTTACCTTATATATTTATTTACAGTAGTCCTAGCGACCCCTTTTTCCCTTCTCCTTAGCTTAGTATCTTTATAATACAGCATTCTATAAGCTTTGGTTTAGAGGCATTTATATAAGCCGTAATATTATACTAAGCTTACCCTACCCTGCCTAAGAAGGCCTTAATAATATCCCACCCTAAAAGAAACTTCGTTTATAATAACGCGTTAACGCGCTATACTTAGATACTAAAACAACTCTATACTGCCTGGGAAGGCCTATATAATATCCTACCTTATAAGCTAAACAGAACTGGACCTATACCCCTAGAATTAAAACTAAAGCGTATAATACTAACGAACCCTTAAAAGCTAACGATGGCACCTAAAGTAAGCTTATTTAAGAGAGCTGCCTTTACTTAAGAGGAACCCGAGATCTAATTAGGATTAGAAATTAAAGATAACGATAATATTATAGACGTACGCGAGCAGATTTGCGCCCTTGCGGCCAGCTAGAAGGCTAATTGTTTTAAAGTAAGAAATATATAAAAGACCCTATAAGAGATCCTAAAAAGCCTTATAGCCCTATAAAATAGCCTAGCTTCCCTTTCCTAAAGTCTTAGCTAACCTATTTACTCTACTAAATATAATATACTAGGGAGTACGGATACAATAATAAAGTAATTAAAGTCTGTTAAGCTCTTTAACCCCTAACCCCTATCTAATAGGATAGACCCTATTTTTAAGAATTGGAGGATCTAAGTATAAGGAAAACTCCGTGTTAACTATAACTATTTTCCCTCTAAAGAAGCTAAGATGCTCTACTTCTTTAGTTAAACTATAGGAGATACCTAATGTCACCTTTAAGCTAAATTTAAGGACAACTCCCCTGTCCGCTTTATATCTGTCAGTAAGATACTATAGTATTTAACCGCTATATATATAAACCCAAATAAAGCATAGGACGCGCGTTATAACTATAATGGCTTAATAATAAAGTTAAACTAATCCTTTACTAAGTTCTAGACTTAATTCTTACACCTAGCGGGTAAAGGCTAGGTTCCTCTTAAGAACTATTATTTAGACCTATATAACAAGCTAACGGTTCAACTATAAAAGAAAATCGTAGTAGCCTTAGACGACCTACTAACCTACTAAAAACTCGCAGCCTAATATTTATTACTTAACTTAGAACTAAAGCGAATTAACGCCTATTCTAATCGATAAAAAGGGCTTATAGTAGTTAAAACTCGTTAACTATACCTATAGAAGCTAGAGTAAAAAGATAAGCTATAACGGCCCTTACACTAAAAGCGGTTATATCTACGCACTAGTAAGCCTTACCTAATTAACTACGTATTACACTATTAACTAGTACTTGTTATAATACCCCAATTAACCCTACCTTAGCTACGTGCTATAACTATAATAAGGAGGGTTACTTTACCTTATTTTGCCTAGAGCTAAAGGATATAGGCGATATTAAGGAAATAGAGAAAGGAGAAATATCTAATAAGTTAGGAAAAGAGGAGCCCTAGGGAAAAACTCCCCCCTAAGGTACCCTATTAATCTTAAAGAGATTAATCTTAATTAGTTAATAGGTAGGAAGCATTTTACCATTCTATATATAGTATCGTAAAATAAATATAGGGTAAATATAACCGCCCTTATTAACACTAGAGTAAATAGCTTCGCCTTTATAAATACTGCCTATATAAATAATATTACTAAATTTCTAAATATAAAAGCCACCTAAGTAGAGAAGCCTATTTAGGTAAAAGGCTATAATAGCTAAGCCAGTTAACCGGTTACCTATATCTTAAAGTTATATATCGCTCTTAACAGACGACGCTAATATAATATCCCTTTCTATATCCTAGACCTAGGGTCCTATAATATAATCTTTAGCCAAAAATAGATGTCCTATTTTAATATTTGGCTAAATATATAATAAAGACAATTTATTTAGCCGGAGGATAGACCGAAACTACCTTTATTTATTAGGGAAATCCAAACTAATTATAAAATATTAGCCGTAAAGGCTAACCCTACCTACTAGTAGGATATCTAGGCCCGTAACCTAGCCTTTACCTAAAAAAACGCCCGCTGTAAAGCTAGAAAGAACTTTATACTAATAAAGATACTCTCCTAAAGCGCTATATTTAAAGAGGACTCTATATACAGAAGCGGGATAGAGAGTAATATAAATAACGTCTAAGTTACGCAGATCTAACTAGTATAGAAAAGAACGTATTAATAGGATATAAGGGATAACCTCTAAAAGATGCGATAGGAGCTAAAAGGAGTAATAATAACGCTAATACCTTAGAAGCCCCTAAGGTTATATACGCCCCCATTATTATATAACCCCCCTATAGTAAATATCGCCGTAATTAGCGCTATAGCGTTCCACTTTAATATATACTAGAAGGATAATAAGGTCTTTATAATAAGCCTATATAAGATTAACCGAATTATTAATAATAGGGAGAAGAGGCCAGCTAAGGAAACCGATAAGGAACTAGTTAAACGCCTTTTTCCTACTATTTATACAGATTATAAGGATGCATTCTTAAAAGCAGCCTTAGATAAGTTACCCCCTTACCAGATATATAATTATAAGATTTAATTAAAGGCTAATAACTCGCTAGGCTATAGCCCCCTTTACTAATAATTAACGGATAAGCTAAAAGTAATAAAGTAGTACTTAATTAATAACCTAGATAAAGGGTTTATTAAGCTAAGTTAAGCCCCTTTTACTTCCCCTATCCTATTTATAAAAAAGCTAAATAGAGGCCTTTATTTTTATATTAACTATTAAAAGCTAAACGCTATTAATTAAAAGAACCAGTACCCTATTTTTTTAATTAACGAGACCCTTATACGTCTAAGCTAGGTAAAGATCTTTACTAAACTTAATATTCGCCAAGCTTTCCACTAAATTAGGATAGACCCTATATTTAAAGATTTAATAATATTCTATACCTATTATAGTTCCTATAAATATAAAGTTCTTCCTTTTAGACTAATAAACGGACTGGCTACGTACTAAAGGTATATATATAACGTTCTTTTTAATTACCTTAACGAGTTCTATACGGTATACCTAAACGATATTCTTATATACTCGGATAATAAACTTAAGTATTAAGTTTATATTAAGAAGGTCCTAGAGAGACTATAAAATACGGGCTTATAAGTTAATATTAAGAAATGCGAGTTTAGGGTAAAACGTATAAAATACCTCGGGTTTATCGTAACTATAGAAGGAATTAAGGTTAACCCTAAGAAGGTAAAGACAATCCGCAATTAAAAGCCCCCTTATATAGTAAAAGGAATCTAATCCTTCCTTAGTTTTTATAACTTTTACTACTAGTTTATCCGCGACTACGGAATTATAGTAAAACCTTTTATACAACTAACTAGGAAGGATACGCTTTTTATTTTTAATAATAGGTATATAAAAGCCTTTAAAGAGATAAAGGATTGGCTTATTTCTTCCCTAATTCTTTATTACTATAACCTAGACCTTAAATTAATACTAAAAACGGACGCCTCTAATAGGGTTATAGTGGGAATCCTATTACAGTTATATTTAGATGGCGAATAGTACCCTATTACTTTCTTCTTAAAAATAATAGACTTAGTTAAGTATAACTATAAAGTATATAATAAAAAAATGCTAGCTATTATTTAATTACTCTCTTAATAGCGCGTAGAGCTTAAAGGTATAAACTCCTAGATTAAGATATATACAGATTATAAAGCCCTAGAGTACTTTATAACTATAAAGCAGCTTATTAAATAATAAGCCCTATAGGCCGAAATACTCTCCTAATTCTTCTTTATAATTATATATTATTCTAGTAAGTAAAACTCTAAGGCTAATGCCCTAACCCGAAGAGAATAAGATATAGAACCCTAGGGTAAGCTAAAGACCCAATATTAGACGCGCGCCCTCTTTTATCTAGAATAGCTTAACCCGCGGATCCTTAAGGAGCTAAACTCCTAGCAAAATAAGCTAGCACCAATAGAGGAGTCCTTAGATAAGCTAATAGGGCTAATTAACCGCCCCCCAACCATAAACCGTACGGTTAACGCCTTAAGGGCCTGTGATGGTGCTAGGGCGCGTTACCTGCCAAATTCTGCCAAATTCTGCCAACCTATTCTTGGCTCGCTTATTACTAGCGCCTTAGCAACTCTTACAGGATATCTGTTTACTCTGCCTCCTATATATACCTTTTCTTCTTCTCCTTAGCTTAGTATCTTTACTAAATAGCAATCTACAAGCTTCGGTTTAGAGGCATTTGTGTAAGCCGTTATAGGGCCCTTCGCATATAAGCCGCGAAAGAAGACCCCAATTTTAAGATGGAGGAAGGATTGCTCCTATACTAGGAGCGGCTTATAGTCCCTAACGTTAACAATTTACGGACTAAACTAATCCGCGAAGCTTATTACTAAGTCTCTATAGTATACCCTAGCAAAAATAAGACCCGTAAAATTATTAACTGCCGCTACTACTAGCCAAGAATAGTTATAGATATTAATTAATATATACGGAACTGCGAAGACTGCTAGAGAGCTATAATCCCACGGGATAAGACCCTAGGACTACTTAAGCTACTCCTAATACTAAAGCGCCCTTAGTAGTATATCTTTATAGACTTTTATAAATTACCTAGGGACCGTAACGGATATAATATAGTTATAGTTATAGTCGACCGCTTTAGTAAACGCCCGTTTTTAATTCCCTGTTATAAGAACATTAATACTAAAGAGGCAGCCCGGCTATATATCTATTACGTTTACTAAATCTATAAACTACTAAATACTATTATGTCTAATTATAGGCTATAGTTTATATTAGCCTTCTAGAATAAGTTTACCTAAATCCTAGGCATTAAGCTAAAGCTTTTTACGGCTTATTACCCCCAGATAGACAGTTAAATAGAGATTATAAATTAGTACCTAGACCAGAGGCTTAGGCCCTTTATTAACTATTTCTAGGATAACTGGTCTAAACTACTACCCTTAATGGACTACGCGCAAGCAACCCTACCCTATAACTTTATAGGGTTTGCCCCAATTTAGCTAGAAATGGGATACTTACCCTATATAAACTTTAACTGGAAAAGGCTAAAAGAATTCTAGACTGTATAAGAGAAGCTATCCTATATTAAGGCCTAATATTACGCTAAATGATTAAAGGAAGCTTAGACGGTAGCCCGCGAGAACCTAAAAAAAGCTTAGAGGTTAATGGAATAGTAGGCGAACAAACACCATTAAGAGCCCGACTTTACCCCTAGTGATATAATCTAGGTTATAATAAGGAATTGGAAAACTAAACGACCTAGCCGTAAGCTAGACTACTAGATAGTAGGACCGTATAAGGTTTTAGAGAAGATAGGTAATTTATATAAGATAAAGCTTCTAGATTTAATTAGGGTTTACCCTATTTTTTTACTAAATAAGTTACGGAAAGCTATAAACGACCTATTACCTAGATAAAAGAACGAGCCTCCCCTACTAGTTTAAGTAAACGGTAATAATAAATGGGAGGTTAACAAAATATTAGCCTATAAGATAGTATAGGAAACGCTAAAATACTGTATTAAATAGAAGGGCTATAATCCTAACCTAACCTAGTACCTACGTAGAACTTTATAGGCTACCCCTAAAAGCTTAAAGAGTTCTATAACTAATACCCTAATACGCCTAGACCCCTAAAGTACCTAGATAAATAAATAGAATGCTGGTATAATAAAGATAATAAGTTACTAAAAGAATATAGGGATAAAAACGCCCTAAAGCCCTAATATAGCTGTTTGCCAAATTCTGCTATATTCTGCCGTTTTCTGCCAGTACCGTAAAATTTTAGATATCCAGAAACTTTAACCGCCGGTTAAAGTTGTCTAATTAGTTAGATCTATACTAAGACTTTTAGCGGCTACTCTTTCTAGCCTAGTACTTCCACTTAGCCTATAATCGCCTTTTGTACTTAATTTAGACGTACTTATATCCCCTTTATCTTCTTATTTTATATTTTATAATCCTATGTTTATAAGCCTAGTACTACCCTATTTCTAACTAAGCCTAAAGGCAGGCTTTCTTTTAAAGAGGGGGGTGATATAACGGCGTTATTGCACGTTACCTACTGTTACGGACGCTTTAAGTACGATGTTATAACTACTTAGAGAAGAGACGGAAGAAGCTAGTTAGTTGATTTAGGCACGGTCCAGGATGGAGCCGATAGAACTATGTGACGAGGAATGGTAACCGAGGTCATATAATATGCTACGTATTAAATAAGAGGAACGAGAGGAACTCACGTACCTTATATACAAGACGTACATTACGTATAAGTAGGATTTTATAGGAGTACGGTTGTGTATTTAAGAACCCTTAATCCCTACCTAGATAGTTCCTACCTTGTAGTAATTCTTAGAATACAATTAGAGTTAATCTATTGGGCAACCACTCCACTAGTTATTATTACGTTGTTGACCCTTATACTTGCATTTCCTATACACCTAGCCTATTAACAATCCTATCGTAGTTCTTGCTATAAGGTTCCGTTATATAATTACTACCTAGTTACAGTATTAATATAAGAAGTCAAATAATATGCTACTAAAAGCAGCCACTATAACGCTATTGACGGCAGCAACTACTTTAAGGACAGGAGGTAATATTAGTATGGCAGATACTAACTTATAGCAACCTATAACGGTCGGACAGCTATAGGAAATAGTTAACTAGCTAACAGCTAATAATATAGTATTGGAAGAAAGACTTAACGGGATAGGAGCAGTAAAGATTAAGCTATTATTAATTAAGAGATTTATAGGAGAGAGATTAAAGCTTAAAGGATTCCTTACGCAGATATACTTTAAGGTCTTATAGGAAGGAGCAAAGTTACCTATACCTGTGGATTGGATAGCCTACGTAGGACTATTCTTATTAGGAAAAGCACTTAAGTGGTTTAAACCTTACCTTACGGAGATATAGGTAAATGGAATAACGACCACTAACTAAGAAGTGCGATTTATATTCTTAAGTTGGGAAGGATTTATAGAATAACTTACGCAGATATTTAGAGACCTGAAAGAAATAACTACCGTAAAAAGAAAACTCCAGAACCTTATGTAATGAACTTTAGTAATTAAGTATATAATATAGTTTCAGACACTAGTAATATAAGTAGAGTAGAATAATAGGGCGCTTATAGCACAGTATAAATAGGAACTTAAGGCTAAAGTCTAGGACGCGATTATTCTAATAGAAGATGCGGATACCCTAAGGGAACTAATAGATTAGGTGATTAAGATTAATAATTGGATCTACTAAAGGGAATAGGCTAAGAGAGGCTAGGATAGAGTTCTATAGTTATATAAGGCGCAAAGTACGTAACGGTAAAAGCTAAGTTAGAAACTATGGTATGGCGCAAAGCTAATAGACCTAAGTGGTACTAAAGAAGCCTATAAGAGATAGAGTAAGCTATAGAAACCTAGGGGACAAGAATTAAGTAATTAAAGGTCTAAAGAGCAGAGGCTAAATTAGGGATTTTAACAGTAGAAGACATTCAGGTGGACTCTATAGTAAAAGAAATGGTTTAAAAAAGGAGCTTATATAAATTACGGAAAATAGGGTTATTATATTAAAGACTGTAGAAGTAGGTAGAGTTACTATATAGTAAAGGGTACGAGACTAGTAGACGATATATATATATAGAGGGATAATAATATACTACAAGGAACCAAAGAGTATTTAATTAAAAGTTTTGCGTTTTGTTATAATAACGCATACCAAATTTATAAGGACGCTAAGTATGGCGTAAGCTATTAGCTATAAGAGCTAGCACCTATAGGATATAGAGGAACTAATAAACCAGTTTATAGATTGGATATTAAGGATAATAAATTTAACCTAGGCGAAATATTCCGTAACAATAAGGTAATAAGGGCTGTTTACTAGGAGCGAGTAGACCTTAGAGATATTATACTAGAAGTAGAGGATAATTCCACTATAAAATAAGGAACATTAGTAGGGATTAAAACCCCACTAGACACAATGTCTATCGCTTCGCAAGACGTAAGAGAAGTAGGATAGCGAACTACTTCGGCACTTAATAAAGGCAAAGGGCTAAAGGCTTAAGATTCTTATAGCGAGATAAAAGATAACTAAGATTCTTAAAATGAGATGAGGTAAGCTTAAGGACCTATAATGGACAATAACCGATGGAGTAGAGTAATAGCTTAGTTTAGAAATATACAAATAAGCTTAGGACGGAAGTTCCTATAGGTATAAGATTCTTAAGACGAGATAAGTAAGATTTAAGACTTTTAAGATAAGATAAGAACACTAAGTAAGCCTAGTTAGACTAAGGCTGGAGCTAAGCTTAAGTTAAAAGTAAGCTTGGGATTAAAAAACCTAAGGGGTTAGGAATTTAGAGTATAAATTAGGATACCTATAGATAAGAGGTAAGAAGCTTCTTTATAAATTAGAGAATCTATAGCGTAAATAGTAATTAGACTAGGAAACGAATATATAGACCTAGAGGAATTACCAGTTAAATAAAATGTTTAGACTAAAGATTAAAAAGTTAATACTAGGATTAAGAAGCAAGACGACTTTAAGGATTAGAGCGTAAGGCGTAAACCAAAAGAAACTATAGAAGAGTTTAAATAAAGAATTATTGCATAGTAAGAACAGAAACTAGATAAGAGATCTAGTATATTGGGACGTATAAAGGATAGAGCACTAGTATAAAGAATTATTAATAGGCCAAGAGCAGGCATACTAAGAGCTAAGTGGCTTACTAAACTAGAAGGGGAAAAGAATTTAGGGATCCTAACTAGGTTTAAAGAACGACATATAAAAGGCTATTATGATATAGTAATAAGAAGATACTTCCTTATAGATAAACTATATATACTCTAGTAGCTATACTAAAAGTGGTATAGGTAAAGGCACAATAATAAGTAGGAAGATTTCTATATGTGGTTAGATAAAAAAGTTATCTAGGACCACCCGATTATAGAAAAGGCCATAACGCATATTAAAGGAGCCTTAATTATAATATTAAAGGATCTAGAGGAATATTTAGAGAACTAGAGAAGCAAGAGACACATCTTAGTACCTACGAATAAAGTTATAACGTTTAGATTAGTATAATAAAGGTTTAAACTTTAAGATAAAGACGAGCTAAGAATTAACCTAAAGCACCTAGTATACTATACAATATTATAGATTGCGTGCGTGGACGATATATGCGAAATATATAAGAATCCGAAGGAAAAGAATTGGAAATACCCTATAAGGATATACTGGATAACGGACGAGCAATAGTATAGGAATGCTAAATATATGCATAGATGGCATCCAGTAGAAGTCTAAAAGGAAGGAAGTTTAGTACTTTAACCAGGAAGATTCCTTACGGAAGAATACTTAGATAGATAATAGTGGTGGGAATGCCTAGAAAATATATATCTATAGTATATTAAAGATAAAAAGCGAACTAGGTATTGGCTAAAGAGCGAGCTAAGTATACTAGGATTAAGCAGCTAATAGTTAGGAAAAGTAGAGGCCTACAGGATTAAAG
Organism: Cenococcum geophilum 1.58; assembly: GCF_001692895.1. Classification (NCBI taxonomy): domain Eukaryota; kingdom Fungi; phylum Ascomycota; class Dothideomycetes; order Gloniales; family Gloniaceae; genus Cenococcum; species Cenococcum geophilum. The sequence goes on from NW_027137631.1 coordinate 468,965, forward strand.
GGAACTAGTAGTAGAGCCTTAGACCCTTAAAGGAATTTAAGGATAATACCTAAATTTACAAATTAATTAGCAAGATTAGCAGTTTAAAGCGCTAATAAATAGCGGAGCAACACGAAACTATATCTTACTAGCAGTAGTTAAGAGAATGGGATTACCTTATAGATAAAAGGAGTAATCTTACCCATTAGTTATAATTTTAGGAGATCTAATAAACTATAGAGGAGGGATTATTAACCTTAAAACAGGACCTATTTAGATAACTATTAAAGGAAAATAAATTAAGATGTCTTTTAATATCTTACCATTAGGACAGGATAAGGCAGTATTAGGTATGCCTTAGTTACAGGAATACAATCTAAGGATTAATTGGATTATAGGTTAGGTCAATATTAGAGATACTTAACGCCGTAAGATGCAATAATAAGCTAAGTTAGTATAGTACTAAGTAGGAGCAACCTACGAAGAAACAAAAAAGGGACTAAGTTATATACTAAAGAGATACTATAAGTACGGCAAAAAACTATAATTACCGGAAAGTAAAAAGCTATTAGAATATATAGTATGGGACTATAAGATAGAATTAGAACTAGGAATAAGTCTAAAGTTCTTTCTAATTTATAAGCTTACTAAGGAAGAAAGTAGAGCGTTAAAAGAGTTTATTTAGGAAAATCTACAAAAGGGATATATTAGACCATCGTAGTTATTAGCGGGTTATCCAGTACTATTTGTACTAAAGAAAAATAGCAAACTAAGGCTGTGTATTAACTATAGACAGTTAAACAGCATTACTAGAAAGGATAGGTATCCTTTACCCTTAATTAGCGAAATCTAAGATAGGATAGGCAATGCGTAAATCTTCACAAAGATAGATCTGAGGTAGGCGTACTATCAGATTAGAATTAAGGAAGGTAATAAGTAGAAGGCAGCCTTTAGGTCGAAGGAAGGACTATATAAACTATTAGTTATGCAATTTAGACTTATAAACGCACTAGCAACGTTCTAGAAGCGTATTAATAATATATTAGGAGAATACTTAGATGAATTTATTATAGTATATCTTAATAATATTATTATCTACTTAATAACTAAGGAAGAACACAAGGAACACGTTAAATAGGTCTTAAAGAGACTATAAGAAGAATAAATGCTAGTAGCAATTAAGAAATGCAAGTTCTTTACTAAGAAGACCGATTTTGTTAGATTTATTATTAAACTAGGCTAACTTAGTATAGATCTAAAAAAGATTAAGGCTATAGTGAATTGGTAGGAACTAGAGAACGTTATATAGTTAAGATTATTTCTAGGGTTTTATAATTACTATAGAAGGTTTATAGCGCAGTGGTTAAAGGATATTAAGCTATTTACGCGGTTAATAAAGAAAGAAGAACTATAGGTATAGGGAGAGGAGTAAAGAAAACTCTTTAAGAAAATTAAAGAGTTATTCACCTAGGAGCTAGTTCTTAAGATCTATTAACTAGAACTAGAGACGGTTATAAAGATAAATGTATTAGACTATATACTAGGGGCATACTTTATATAAAGGCATTAGGATAGATAGCACCTAGTAGCATACTATAGTCGGAAAATAACACTACTAAAGTTAAACTATAACATCTATAACAAGGAGTTATTAGGTATAGTTGTAGTATTAAAGGAATAGAGAGCATTCTTACAAGGTATAAAGAAACTATTTATGGTTAAAACGGATTATAAGAACCTAATAGGATTCCTAATAACAAAAGAACTTAACTAAAGACAGGTTAGATGGGCAGAGATGCTTATAGAATACTATTTCAAAATTTAGTATACTAAAGGTATAGATAATATGCGGGCAGATGCTCTAAGCCGTAAAGCTAAACTATAAAATAAGGAAAAGCTATTAGGGGCTTTATTGCGAAAAGATATAGACGGATTAATTAGGTATAATCATCCGAAAATTATAGCAACTTAAGAAGATAGTAAACTAGAGAAAGTCTATAAGATACCGAAAAGCTTTTAGGTATAAAGAATTCTAAAAGCATAGCTAGAGGATCTATAGACGGATATATACGAAAATTAAGAAGTAAAGTATATCCTAAGAAGTATAGCAAAACAGTTCGTAGAAGACTTTTATAAGGGACTAACTTAAGGACATAATAAAGCTACGGGCTTAGTGTTAAGACTCTAGGAGGAATACATTATTGACGGAATCTAGAGAATAGCTAGAAAGGTTATAAAGGAATGTTTAGATTGCTAAAGGAATAAACTAACGAGGCATAAGCTATATAGAGGGCTATAACCTATCGAAATACTAGAAAGACTATAGGAGGTTATATTATAGGACTTTATTATTAAGTTGCTAAAATTAAGAGATTCTATTACCGGATAAGATTATAACGTAATCTTAGTAATAGTAGATAAGCTTACGAAGTAGGGATACTTTATAGCATATATAGAAGAAATTTTAGCGGAAGATGTCGCTAGAATCTATATTAAAGAAGTGTTTATAAGATATAGAGTACTAAGCAAAATTATATTAGATAGAGATCTAAGATTCGTAATAGTATTTTAGGAAGTGTTCTTAGCGAAGTAAGGAGTTTAAGTAGTAACTTCTACTATATATTATCCGCAGACAGACAGTTAAATAGAAAGATTAAATTAGACACTAGAGCAGTATCTAAGGCATTATATTAATTATGTATAGAATAATTAGGTATCGCTATTACTAGTTATACAGTTTGTATATAATATAACACCTTAAGAAGGAATAGGCATATTACCATTTAAGGCAAATTATGGATATAAGCTAAGAATATTGTTAATACTATAGCAAGTGAAGAAAATAAGTAGTATAGCTAAAGAAAGAATAAAGATATTAATAAATCTTTATGTAGACCTTACGGAATTAGTAAAGAAAGTATAAGAGAGAATAAAAAAGTACTATAATGCTAAGAGATCTAAGGGACCAGATCTTAAGGAGGGAGATAAAGTGTGGCTACTATATAAAAATTTTAAGAGTTAACAACTAAGTAAGAAATTGGACTATGTTAGACTAGGACCTTTTAAAATTATATAAAGGATTTCACTAGTTATGTTTAAGTTAAACCTACTAGCTAAAATAAAGATCTACCCTATATAACACATCGCAATACTAGAGCTAGTATATAGAAATGTTAAGTTACCGGTCTATAAGGCAGACACGTATAAAGGATAAGAAGAAGACAAATAGTAAGTTTTAAAGATCGTTAACTATAAGGATATTAACGACGAAATATAGTATAAGGTTAAGTAGATAGGCTACACTAAGACTACCTAGGAGCTACTAGAGAATTTAAAAAACGCTATAGGAAAGGTATAGGAGTATCGGAAGAGATTAGGTTAGGTAGTATTAATAAAGAAGGATTACTAAAGAATAAGTCACCTAAGGGGGACCTAAGAAGAGCAGTTGCCGAACTACTCGGATTTGTTTCCTTCTCTATTGGAAGAGAATCCGTTTTTTTATTACCTAGTTCCTATAAATATTATTTTATAAGTTTCTACTCCTTAGAATAAACCTTCTTATAAACCTTCTTAAGACGAAGTAGACGAGTAGATGCCGTAATTTGAGTATCTAGGGCCTTCTATTCCACGTTATAGGAATATTCTAACTTAGTAAGGGCTTATAATAGTTTACTATCTAGCCGCGCAGCAGTAGATTAAACACGAGACCCTAAGATAAATTAATTAAGGAACTAGACGATTATTAGGAGTAATAAGTCGCGTATATTTAGCATTAGAAGTAGAGCGAATATTATAAAACGAATAAATATTTACTTTAGTACACTTTAAGTAAGAGGACGGTTATTATAAAGATGGGTTCGCTAACGTAATATAAACTAACCCCTCTTTTAAACAATAAGAATACGGAGACGGTATAATCTTACTAAAAGATAATATTGCAGCAATAGTGCGAGTACGACGTTGGGCGTGTAAAGAAGAAATTACTTTAGGTATAATAAGCAATAATATTAACTAAATTAATTAGACAGACATTATACCTCTAGTAAATAACTTAAAGATGTTTTAAATCTTTAAGAACGAAGATAAAGAGGAGGGAGATAGTATTACGGACGCTTTAAGTACGATATTATAACTACTTAGAGAAAAAACAGAAGAAGCTAGTTAGTTAATTTAGGCACGGTCTAGGATGGAGCCGATAGAACTATATGACAAGGAATAGTAACTAAGGTTATATAATATGCTATATATTAAACAAGAGAAATAAGAGGAACTTACGTACCTTATATATAAGACGTATATTACGTATAAGTAGGATTTTATAGGAGTATAGTTGTGTATTTAAGAACCCTTAGTCCCTACCTAGATAGTTCCTACCTTGTAGTGATTCTTAGAATATAATTGGAGTTAATCTGTTGGGCAACTACTCCACCAGTTGTTATTACGTTGTTAACCCTTGTACTTGCATTTCCTACATACCTAGCCCATTAACGAGCCTATTGTAGTTCTTGCTACAAGGTTCCGTTACACCTACTAAATTCTACTATATTCTGCTAACCTATAATTAGCCCGCCCAAAGCTAGCGCCTTAGCAGCTAACCCTATATATTTGTTTACATTAGTCCTAGCAACCCCTTTTCCTTCTCTTTAGCTTAGTATCTTTATAAAATAGCATTCTATAAGCTTTAGTTTAGAGGTATTTATATAAGCCGTTACAAATATAAAATAAATAGCCCTTAAGCGTGCTGCGGTAGAATCCTATTGCTGCATCCTATAGCTATATAGTATTATTAGCGGATATAGACGTTACTAGCTAGCCGTTTAGTAAAAAGGCTATAGCTCTAATATAGGACGAATAGCCCTTAAGCGTGCTATGGTAGGATCTTATTACTACATCCTATAGCTATATAGTGTTGTTATAGAATATAGACGCTACCAGCTAGCCATCTAGCAAAAAGGCTATAGCGATAACACTAGATAAATGGCCCTTAAGCGTGCTATAGTAGGATCCCGTTACTATATCCTATAGCTATATAGTATTATTATAGGATATAGACGCTACTAGCTAGCCGTCTAGCGAGAAGGCTATAGCAGTAACACTAGACGAATAGCCCTTAAGCGTACTGCGGTAGGATCCCGTCGCTATATCCTATAGCCGTATAGTGTTATTATAGGATATAGATGCTACTAGCTAGCCGTCTAGCAAGAAGGCTATAGCGATAATATAAGATAAATGGCCCTTAAGCGTGCTGTAATAGAATCCTATCGCTGCATTCTATAGCCGTATAGTATTATTAGCGGATATAGACGCTACTAGCTAGCCGTCTAATAAGAAGGCTATAGCGAAGACAATAGACGAATAGCCCTTAAGCGTACTGCGGTAGGATCCCGTCGCTATATCCTATAGCCGTATAGTATTATTATAGGATATAGACGCTACTAGCTAGCCGTCTAGCGAGAAGGCTATAGCGCTAATACTAGACGAATAGCCCTTAAGCGTGCTGTGGTAGAATCCCATCGCTGCATCCTATAGCTGTATAGTATTATTATTAGATATAAACGCTACTAGCTAGCCGTCTAGTAAGAAGGCTATAGCAATAATATAAGACAAATGGCCTTTAAGCGTGCTATGGTAGGATCCCGTTGCTATATCCTATAGCTATATAGTATTGTTAGCGGATATAAACGCTACTAGCTAGCCGTCTAGCAAGAAGGCTATAGCAATAATATAGGATAAATAGCCCTTAAGTATACTGTAGTAGGATTCCGTTACTGCATCCTATAGCTATATAGTATTATTATAAAATATAGACGCTACTAGCTAGCTATCTAGCGAGAAGGCTATAGCGCTAATAAGGGATAAATAGCCCTTAAGCGTGCTGTAGTAGGATCCCATCGCTATATTCTACAGCCGTATAGTATTGTTATTGGATATAGACGCTACTAGCTAGCCATTTAGTAAGAAGGCTATAGCTCTAATATAGGACGAATAGCCCTTAAGCGTGCTACGGTAGGATCCTATCGCTGCATCCTATAGCCGTATAGTGTTGTTAGCGGATATAGACGCTACCAGCTAGCCGTCTAGTAAGAAGGCTATAGCGAAGACACTAGATAAATGGCCCTTAAGCATATTACGACAAGTATCCCAATTATCTTCTACCTTTAATAGCCTAATAGCCCACCCTAGAATATAGTCTATAAATATTCTTTGTATTATACTTATTTCTAGCGCAAAAATTAGGGCCGATAAATAAAGCTAGAAAGGCGTATTCTCTATTACTGGTTAAAACCGCAATATAAATCGCTTTATATTATATAGAAAGCTTAAAAAAGCATTCTTATCTAACTACGTAATAAGTTAGTAGAAGCGCTAATATAAGATATCTAGAACAGCCTTACGTATATAAGCGCTTATAGACTATTAATTATATAAACTCCTTTATAGACTTCTTTAATAAGACTTATAGCTTCTAGCTAATAAAAGAAATACTCTTTAAAAAAGAAGTGAGCTAAATCCCTATTATAAATATAGCTTACGCCCTGTTCTAAATAATATACCTAATAGTAGTAAGCGTATTAGAGTTCGGGTAGTAAATTATTAGTAACTATATATTAATTAATTTCGCTCCTTAGAGTTTTAGGCATTAAGTTATATATATTTTTCCTTAGACCCTTTAGGCTATACATTAATTAAATATACTTATTAGCTAGGTCCTTATATATCTCCCTCTTATCTACCTAAAATGGGCTCTTTCCACACTTTTGAGGATTGACGAGAAAGTCGCGAAAAGATAGATATAGAAGCCTTATAGGCATGTCTTCGTTAATAGAAATGCTAAGTACTAAGTTTAGCAAGTCTAGCTAGTAATTAATATCCTCTTTAGAAATACTAAGGAGGTATATAAGTAAGGTAATAGAAAGAGAACTCTTTAGGATAATAATACTTCTAACTATTTCTTAAAACTCGCTTATCCGCCTTTCTTTATCTACTTTATTATTATTATTAAATAGTTAATCTAGGATTAGGAGGTATATCCTATTAAGCTTTAAGACCTAGGTTTCCATCTAATACTAAAGTATAATACCTAAACTTTTTTTAGGACTATCTCTTTTATCTCTAATATATTAATAGGCTATAGCGGCGAAGATAAAAAGCGGGATAGCTATATTAACTAGAGCCTAAATTTAGTCCCTACCGGGCCAGTCTATAGATAGTAAGCGCTGTTCTCTTATTTTTACAAGTTTATACTCTAAGAAGACGGCTATATTATATTTAATTATCTGCTTTAGTACCTTATAAAGGATTAAGTCTTAGTATATTCCGTTTAGCATTTAATTAAACCTAAGACAAATAGGGAGCTCCGGTTTACTTATTATAAAAACCTATAATAATACCGGCTTAAGTCCTTTAGTCTATAAAAGAAGTTGGAGAATTACTTATATGTCTTTATCCCGCTCGCACTTATCTAGCGCGTATATTACAATAATCAATTCTAAAGCGTTGGCGTGTGCCGTTTTTAAAAGCGGTTAAAGGATTAGCTTCTTAAACTAGTCTTTTAAAACCTTCTCGGAAATAGCTAGGTTGGCATTAATTACTTTCCTTATACCTAATCTTAGTCCTAGGACATGGCCTACTAGGTCTATAGCGATAGTAGTAAAAAACTTTATAGCATTGCCGCGCTCTCTTTTACCTTTCTTAAAGAAGAAGCTAGCCCCTAATTAACGTTAGCCGGCAAGCAGCTGGGTAATAGTCTATATAATTATAGACTTTCCGGTGCCAGCTATACCGTTTAGCCAGAATATTAGCTTGCCGTTTCTGTCCTTCGCCTATTCTATTATATGATGTTATAGCTTAATCTAAGTATTTAGAAGATATCTTGCGTTATACTCCTCTATATAAGAGTTAAAGGACGCTCTTTTAGCAATTAGCACTTTGGCTAGGTCGGTCTCCCACTAAAAAGTATTAGTTGTCTTATTAACTAGATTTATCTTCTAGTTGACGTTGAGGATAAGGTCCTTATATAGATATTTCATTAACTTTTACTAAAACTATTAGACATACAAAACTTATATTTAATCGACCTAAAGCACGAGGCTAAAAGTTTGCTCGCATCCTTATAAATAGGCGACCATCTTCTCCACTTATTTACTTATAAAGGGCCACTTTAGAGCTTATACGCTAAGCCAGCTCATAGCCTTACGGGTCTTTCTCGGCTCTAGATCCGTCTTTAAGTCCTATATCTATATAAGGCATTCCTTAAGCAACTTAGACAAGTTATACATATTTAAAAGTAGTGCTTTGTTTAGTCTATTTAATAGCTACTTAATCTTTCCAAGCACCTTTAATGTTGGTAACCTTTTTATAGAGTCGTTCGATATCTTCTTTTATATTCTTAACTTTAGTTAAGTACTAAAAGTAAAGCGAGGAAACTTTTATAGATATGTCAATTATAGTAATAACACTTACTGCTCCCAAAAGGCCGTCTATAATGTAAAGTATAGCGACGCGGCGGGGTTTAGTGGAAAAGGAGCATTAGTAGCTGCGGTGCGATCCCTTAGACTATAAAATTAACTTTTTAATAAAAAAGGTTAGCGATATCCGCTTGCAAATATACATATATCCGCTAATTAATTCTATAGTCTAGGCTTACTAAGGTAAAAGTACTGTTTAGGTGCTAAGTACGCCTCTTACTTAATACAGTTTGCCCACGCTAGTAAGGAGGGCAGCCGACCCGCTTCGGCCATAGGGTTATTAAGGTGGCGCTTCCTAAACATTAGTGCGGTTAAAGCTATAATCCACTTTATAAAGGAGATAGGACGTTTATATCTAAGCGAATAAGATATAGTAAGCGTATAAGCCGATTTTAATAAGCGAATACTCTAAGGATCCCCTCTCCTACCTACACCTCCTAACTAACTATACTGCGAGCCTCTACCTTACGTGATTTTGCTAGTATATCGCCGATTAAGAAGCGCACGACGCTAGAATAGCCCTGTGGACATAAGGCGACAAAAACTACGTACTTGGGCTCGCCTCTAAACTCTAACTTACTTCTAATAGTAACGTATTACTTTCCTTTATTTCTTTAGTTAAGTATAGTGTTAAGCAAGCATATTAGGGCAGGAAGTATTTAGCTAGCGCTCCGTAACGACCTATACCTTAGATGGTATATAGCCATAATAAAAAATATATATATACATATATATATATATACGTTTTTAAGGCGTAGAGCAAGTTCTTTAGATACGTCCTAGTAGCTTAGTACTATCCCGTACGGTTGTATATTAATAGTAATAATCTATATATATAATTGATACGCATCCCTATATACTACAAAAATCTACGCTAATATTTACCTATCTAGTTCTAGGTATTTAATCAAACCTAGCGAGTTAAATGGCTTCTCCTTTACGAGGGATCCATCCATATCCTTAAGTATATATTATAGTTAATTAATTATTAAGGCTCTTTACGGTATTGCTCGTCTACCTAAGACAGTAACTGTTCTTTCTCTCCTTTCTGGTTATCTGTACAATTATAGGGTTAACTACTAGGACTTTGCTACAATATCTCTATACTTTAGATTAATAAGTTTATAGCTACAAAGGGGAACTAGTTTTCTATATAGGATAAAAGGTATTAAAGAGAAGGCGCAGGAGACTTTTAGGGGGTTATATTAACGCCTCAAAATAGCGTTAAATTACCATTATAAAAGGAAAACTAATTAGCAGTGCTTATCTTAATCTGTTTAGCTAGCTTAGCTATAGGTAAAAGGGACAAGCTAGAAGCTAAAAGGAGCTTACTAGGATTGATAAAATTACTATTATAACTCTATAAATCCTCTTTAATATAGCACGTGGCTACAGAATTAATAGCTGCGGAAAGTATAAGTATCTAATTATAGATTAGCTAGGAATACTTTAGATTTATATCTAAGAGCTATTAGTGAAATAGCCTCGTCGTTACGGCCTTAGGCTTTAAACGTAAATATAAGATTAGCTATACTACTTAGCGTATCTAGATGCTCCTCCCCAAGCACCCTTAAGCTCGTCTCCATCACTTATATAAACAGCTCTTCGGCCTCCTTCTACCGCCCTTAATTCCTATACGTTAACGCCAGGTTAGCTATACTAGTTAGCGTATCTAAATACTTCTAGGAATAGGGCATCCCTATCTCTATTAAATTTATCGCCAAGCTATATATATATATATAGCATAGTGCGTAGCGCGCCGCACCTACTAGGTAAGTACGTTGTATTCCAGAGCGCCGATAACCAAATTATAGTATATATATTAACGGACTGGTTTAGATAAAACTAAAAAAAGAGGTTCCGCAGCTATAATATAGTAGGCTACGCGTATAACGTATTAATCAGTCTAGACGGCTAGCTTATTTCCAGCAGTAATAGTAAAGGCTATGTCTGCTTCTAGAACTAGAAGATATATAAGATATAGTATAAGATCTAGGCAAGTAACAGTTTAGTATTAGCAATGCAGTAGTATTTAAGGGAGACGTCTAAGGTAGTTACCGGAGACTTAAATAGAGCAATTAAATACTAGGATTAAGCAGGAATATAAAAGGAGAGATTATATTTTACCTAAGGAGACATAGACGCCGTTCTTAGATAGTATAATTAGCGAGTAGATATACGAATATAATACCTATACAGTCTATTATAATATATTATTATATATAAAGCAACCTAGTACTCTAATTAAGCCCGCCCAAATACTTTATAAAGCCTTACCTACTATAATACACCTAGCGCCGTAGCCTCCCCCCACTTCATTACCCTTTTAATCCTGCCCTAAAGCCATCTCCTCTATTGCCATAACCGCGTTCTCCGGCTCCTAAATCCGCTGCCTAACCTACCTCTGTACCTCCTCTCCTGCCTCCGCATCTGGGCCCTCCGCGATACGCTTATAGGCTTTTAGTAGCTTCGCCAGCTCCTTACGCGCCGCGGCGTGGTTATCAGCCGCGTACACCGTCCAATTCTCCGTCTCCTTAGCCACAATCTTAAATTTATTACAGGCGGTAGCGTAGCTGTATAGGGGGGTTTAGTTTAGGAGTTTTAAGCTATTTAAGGAGGATAGAGAGGGCAAGGGAAGCTAGAGGAGGTAGAGGGTTAGGGCTGGGCCAGGGGAGAGGGGAATGTGGGCGTTATAGGAGACTAGGGATGGCGAGGCCTATAGATCCTAGATCTCCTCTATTTTCTAGTATTAAGAGGTTATAGGTTAGTCTCTTTCAGCCTAGCTAAATAGGCTATAAAGTGTCGTTTTAGGATAGTTTAAAGGCTTAGTACTACCGGTAGTGCTGCCGGTGCTAGTACGTAGTAAGAACTTAGAGGGGAAAAGGTGCGGAGGAGGGGGCGGGCGAAGTGCTAGCTATGGCGGTAGAGGGGGCGGGAGAGCATTATGGGTTTTTAGATAGGTAGATTTAGATCTTTAGATAGAGGTAGAGAGATAGGACTTAAATTATAGGAATTTTATTATTAGGGGTATAGAATATTAAGATAGAAGAATTTAATTACGTATGCGTTATAATTAGGGCGGAGAATTAGGGTAGCATAACTCCCCCTTAGACCAAACCAAGGCGAGGGGTAAGGAACTCCGTTATAGCTTAAATAATAATTATTGTTTTACTAATAGAAGGAATAAAAACTAGAAATTAATTCCCTTATCCAACCGAGGTGGGAGAGGGTAGATGCTATAAATTGTACTCTTTAAGCCCTCCTAAAGTGCTTTATGTTATATTTTATATCACAAGTATTAGTTTAAGAAAAGTTATAGGATTTAATAATATATTAGATTTCCAATACTTATAATAGGGGGGAGACTTAACCTAACTTAGCTAAGAAACCCTACTGCGTGGACTAATAGCTAAGCCGCTAATCCTTATTAAGGAAAGGCCAAAAGATTAGCTAGCATATAACCTTATCTCTAGACGGACTCTATAGTCCGCTATTAAGAGCTTTATAGCTAACATTCTACGCCAACTTTATAGCTTTAAATCCCTTAATATATTAGTAAGCTTACCAAAATACTCCTTCTTTACTTTACTAAGAGAATTGTTACTAGAAGTACTAAGCCTTTTAATTTTATTATAGACGATTTAAATAATATAAGAAGTCGCATTAGTAAGAGCTTAGTTAACGATCTTTAGTCGTAGTTAGTAAATTATTAAGTTTACTAACGAAGGGTTACAGTCTTACACAGTCCCTTAGTTTAATCTTAATATTCCTCTCGTCAGGAAAAAATTTACCAGCATTTTTACAGCATTTGGCAGCATTTGGCGGCCAAATGCGCATTCCGCGCACTACAACGTGTAGCGTATAGTATCGACTAAGGTGCGGCATACTACTGCATTTAACAATGCAGTGCGGCATACTGCTATATTTAACAATGCAGTGCGGCATACTGCTATATTTAACAATGCAGTGCGGCATACTGCTGCGTACTGCTGTATTTAACAATATAGTGCGGCATACTGCTATATTCAACAATGCAGCGCGGTATACTGCTATATTTAATAATACAGTGCGGCATACTGCTGTATTTAACAAAGTAGTACAGCTAATTACGCATTTTGCACTTAATGCGCAATTAATATATAATGCCCTCCTCGCGCATTCTGTACATAATGCCCTTTTCGCGCATTCTATATATCTTGCTTAATTTAAGCAATAAATAAGCATTACCCCTCCTACGTAGTTGGTGCAAAATGAATTATATTATTTTAGATAATTTAATATAATATAGCGACGGTTCTCTTCTACCTGCCTACCTACCGACCTACCTACCGACCTACCTACCGACCTACCTACCTGCCTACCTACCGACCTACCTACCTGCCTGCCTGCCTGCCTGCCTGCCTACCTCTCTGTCTGTCTGTCTGTCTGTCTGTCTGTCTGTCTGTCTGTCTGTCTGTCTGTCTATACCTACCCGTCTATGCCTACCTATCTGTGCCTACCTGTCTGTGCCTACCTGTCTATGTCACCTTGATTCGATCGATCGATCGAATCGTTTATCGTGTTCGCTGGCTGGTCGTTCGAACGGTTGTCGTGTGGCTCTGGCGACGGTCGTGTGGCAATAACGACGGTCGTCTAGCTCTGGCGACGGTCATCTGGCTCCGGCGGCGGTCGTCTAGCTCTGACGACGGTCGTCTGGCTCTGACGGTCGTCCAGCTCTGGCGACGGTCATCTGGCTCCGGCGACGGTCGTCCAGCTCTGACGACGGTCGTCTAACTCTAACGACGGTCGTCTAGCTCTGACGACGGTCGTCTGGCTCTGACGACGATCGTCCGGCTCTGGCGACGGTCATCTGGCTCCGGCGACGGTCGCCTAGCTCTGACGACGGTCGTCTAGCTCCGGCGACGGTCGTCTGCTGGCTGTCGTTCTGGTGTCTTCCTAGGTAGGGAGGATGTAAGGAAGGGTAAAAAATGAGGTGGCTACCTAGGTGTATATAGGGGGTATACTTGGCAGAGGCACGTGTAGAGGCTATCAGGAATATAGCGGGGACCCGATAGTAGTGTGTCGTGCGCACACACAAAGGCTTTGTGTAGAGCTTCGTGTAGAGCTTCGTGCAGAACTTCGTGTAGAACTTCGTGTAGAGCTTCGTGCAGAACTTCGTGTAGAACTTCGTGTAGAGCTTCGTGCAGAACTTCGTGTAGAGCTTTGTGTAGAGCTTTGTGTAGAACTTCGTGCAGAGCTTCGTGTAGAGCTTCGTGTAGAACTTTATGCAGAGCTTTATGTAGAGCTTCGCGCAGAGCTTCGTGCGGAACTTCGTGCAAAACTTTAAACTTTATGTAGAACTTTATGCGGAGCCTCTATATTAGGAAAAAATTTACTAGCATCTAATTTTACTTTTCTGCCATTTTAGCATTTTCTAGCATTTAGCAGCTAAATGCTAATACTTAATTATAAATGCGGCATTTAGCGGCTAAATGCTAGAAAATGCTAGAAAATGCTAAAATGGCAGAAAAGTAAAATCAGATGCTGGTAAATTTTTTCCTGACGCTCCCATTTATTATATAGCACGTTTAGATTTATAGAAATACTAAACTTTTCTTATATCTTTTTAGCTATAAGAGTAAGTATATTACCCTATAGCTTTCTTTTTATAACAAATACGTCTATATCTAGTATCCACTTTTTAACCCTACTAGAAAGTCTAGGGGTTAAGCCGTCTTGCTATAAGAATAATCTAGTTAAAGCAATATCTTTAGCGCTTATACTACTTACGCAAAGACATAGGAATAAGCCAGTTAGATTAATATCGGTATTAAGCATTAAGGAGAGTGTAGTAGAAGTGCCGCCTTTAGAATTCCTATTTATGGCGCCATATTATAAAAACCAGTTAATTAGATTAATACCAGTATTAAGCATTAAGAGGAGTTCGGTAAGAGTACCGCCTTTAAATTTTATATTTATAGCGCCGTGTTATAAAAGCCAGTTATTTTAATTAATGCTAGTATTAAGTATTAAGGAGGGTTTAAAGAACTAGTTAGTTAAATTAATGCTATTAAGCATTAGGGATTTAGGGAGCCAGTTAAATAGATTAATATTATTAAGTATTAAGGATTTAAGGAGCTAGTTAAATAGATTAATACTATTAAGTATTAAGGAGGGTTTAGTAGAAGTGCCGCCTTTAGAATCTATATTATAGCGCTATATTATAAGAACCAGTTAGTTAAATTAATACCAGTATTAAGCATTAAGGGTTTAGTAGGAGTGCTAGGAGTGCCGCCTTTAAAATTTATATTTATAGCGCCGTGTTATAAGAACTAGCTAGTAAATTAATACTAGTATTAAGTACTAAGAAGAGTTTAGCAGAAGTGACGCCTTTAAAACTCTTTAGTAGGTAAGTATAAAAGTGCAAAATATAGAATCTCCTTTATAGGCAGTGGAAATTTTAGATCTTTTATAGCGTTAGAGCTATATTTAGTAAATAAATAAAACGTTATAATTATAAGCTTAGCCCTTATAGGGGCAGCTAGCCTAGCACTTTACCTCTTATTACTATTATAAGCTTAGGCCTTATATAGGCAGCCTATACTTTAAGGGCAGCGAGCTTAAAACTATATATATAGCTAGCCTAGCACTATATAGCTATAGCTTAGCGTATAATAATTATAAGTTTACTCTAATTAGGATACGTTTTAATAAAAGGGCTATTTTAAATATCGCTAGCCTAACGCTAATATAATAATGCGGATTCTATAGCAACCTAAGGGGACAAGAGGCGTAGTGCTAGGCTAACTGCCTATATAAGGCCTAAGCTTATAATAGTGACGAGAGGTAGAGTATTAGGCTAGCTACCCCTATAAGGGCTAAGCTTATAATTATAACGTTTTATTTATTTACTAAACACAGCTCTAACGCTATAAAAGACCTAAAATTTCCAGTGCCTATAAAGGAAATTCTATATTTTGCACTTTTATACTTACCTACTAATAAGTTCTTGTCACGGAACCCTACCATAGGGGCCTCCATAGGAGAGCCCCGTACTCTTGCGTACACCTCGCGTACAGCTTACGTCAGCTGCGCGTAGGTATATCACCTCCTTACGCCCCCGACCCTTACAATCGATCGCGCAACGTCTTATAGACTCCTCCAATACATACGCTTTGTAGCCACTGCCCCCGTCCCATAATATTACGTTACGCCTTTTTACTACTAATGTTTAGCCTATAACCAATTCTACGTCTTTATAATACTGCAGGCGCTGCTAGAAGTAGCGTGTCTATAAGTTACCTCACTTTATACTTCTAAGGAACCCATAATAGTAAGACGATATTCTTTACTAGCCACTATATTAAACCTAAAGAATAATCTAATACCTATATTTAACCTATAACGCCAATTAATCCTAAAAGAATTCGATTTATTAGCCCTAGCCTTAACCCCTAAGGAAATAGATACTAATAATGTCTTATCTTTTATTAACTATATAACTACGGATAAGCAAGCGGAAGGGCTACTACCTATTAAAATCGAAATATGAGACACTAAGACGTTTATAAAAATGGTAGTATAAGAACCTAATAAATACTACCGCCTTTTATAAAACTACTACCTAAAGCATATATGAGCTGAGATGCGTACTGCCTAAAATTGCGATATTATCTAAGACCTATAAGCCCGTAAGGCGCTTACTAATAACACGCGTTAAGAAACCGAAGACGACCTTTATATATCTAAACGCGACGTCTAACAGTTAAAGAAGGCTAAAATTGCACTTATTGCTACAGTTACCAAAAGAGAGGGTATAATTAAATACCTATAATCTTAGCTTAATAAGCATATTTATAATAACGCCAGACACCTTTCTACTGCATATAACGCCACTTAAGTCTCTACGCCCCTGGCAATCTTACCTACTTAACGCTTAATAGAGGGTTAGTGCTAAACAGTTCTACCTAATAGAAACCCCTACCAGAGCAGCGATAATAAAAGCTACAATAATTAAACCTAAGCCGCTACTATAGGGTCTAATGCACGTTACCTTAATTTCCCAATCTTCTAGGGAGACCGTAAGGAATATAGCCACTAGAAAATACAAATCCGCAAAAAACTAACTTAGAGCGCCTACCTTTTTTCTACAGAAGATACTAAGATCGGTTACATTATTAGGCGAATAAAGGGTATACTATTTAATAGACTCTTCGCCTAATAGGAGACTAATAGCCCCTAGAAGTAGTAGTCCCACTAAAAAGTCCTTAATAATTTTAACTTAATATACCGCGATTATAACTAGCCACTAACCGAGCTAAACTACGTGCCCTAAAGATAAGCCCTACTAAATTATTTAATAAGTTCTATGTTAAATTCTAGGAATACACTAAAGCTCTCGCCTAAGACAATACTAAAGACCAAAAAGATTTCCTTAAAAAAGTCACTTACCGCCTTAGTTACGCAGCTGTTAGTCACAACTACAATAATATTTATAATATGGTAGTAGCCCTACGGAAGATTAAATGATAACTAAATTAGATTACTACTACTAACCCTTACCTAAAGATCTCCCTATAAAAGCCCTCTAGACCTACTAAACCTACATATACTAAGCCACCGATGCCTACTACCTTAAATACTACTAGAGCTAATATTAACCTCTCTATACTAACCTTTCCGCAAAAACTCCTAGATAGAAAGTATAAGCTACTCTAGAGACTAGGACACTACTATAGATACTATTAAGAAGGCTATTATTACGATAACCTAAACTACCTAATAGCTAGGTTTAGTAGCTACCGCCTAATACTTAACCTAATACCCTAAACACCAAATATATTGCTACGCGCCGCTACCATATAAGACGAAGACGTAGTAATAGCGGTAGAGTCGGATACGGAAATAGAAAACGCTAAGTCCTAGCCCTAAGTTGCGGGTTAAAACGCCCTAAAGATAAAGGGATCTATATATCGGCCTACTTAATAAATAACTTAGTAAAGATAAATAGACGGAAATAGATAGTTTTACCTATAATAGGAACTACTGCTAAAAAATAATATAAAAGCCATTCTATAATTAATTGCAAAGCTATAAATAAATTTATAAATACCTAATTTATACGCATTTATAACTTACTTACCTTACCCCTTACTAAAGCCCACGCCCTATAACTTACTAACGGTAGTTATACCGCATAAAAGATTACCTATATAGCACAACTCCACCTAGATATAAACGGGCACTAGGAAGAACTCTAGGCCTATATTACACCACTTACCAACTACCCTATTATCCTTAAAATGAACTAGCTTAAATAATATAACCCCACCATTAACTAGAAAAAGAAAAATATAACCTTTAACTCTAAATACTATAGAGAGACTTACCTAAGGCACAGCCTAGCCGCCTCTATTTACTCCCCAGGATATTAACCTAAGAAACCCCTTATTACCCTACCTATAACCAACTACTACTATATAAGCGCCGTAGCCTTCTACCGCATAGTACACAAAAAAGATTAGACTATTGCTATAGCTTCTTAATTACAATTATATAAGCTTAATAAAGAATAGGATTACGTCCTCTATAGTAATAGGATAGATATAGTTAACCTTTTAGAAGATAATGCCCCCGTAAAGCTCTACGGACTTTTACCTTTAGACTTTAAGAAATTTATAAAGCTTAAAAAAGGATTTACTAATAAGGAACTCCGCAAGCTCCTCCCTAAGAGGTATTATAACTTTATTAATATATGCTTACAAAAGGGCGCAGATACGCTCCCTCTATATTAACCTAATAACTATACCATTAATATTAAATAAGAAAAAACGCCACCCTATAAGAGACCCTACTTAATATTAAAAGATAAACTTTTAGTTATTAAAAAGTATATCAACGAGCACCTTAACAAAGGATTTATTCATCCCAGCATATCCCTAACAGCCGCCCCTATCCTTCTTACTAAAAAGCCAGGAAGAGGTATCTAATTCTATATTAACTACAGAGGATTTAACGCTATTATAATTAAGAACTAATACCCTATACCGCTTATATATAAGACTTTTAAGCGGCTTAGCCAAGCCAAAATCTATACTAAGCTTAATATTATCACCGCCTTTAACCGCCTCTAAATACGGGAGGGTAATAAATAGAAAACCATATTCACATCGCGCTTTAGCCAATTTAAATATACTATTATACCCTTTAGCGTATATAACGGCCCAGGTAGCTTCTAAAGCTATATTAATAACGCCTTATAGGACTACCTTAATAACTTCTGCTCTGCGTACCTGGATAATATACTTATTTATAATAATAACCCTTTTAAGCATACTAAGCACATTTAAAAGGTCCTATAGCGCCTTAGGGATATAGGACTTTACATTAATCTAAAGAAGTGCGAATTCTTAGTTATAGAAGTAAAATACTTTAGACTAATTATTACTACTAAGGGTGTCCGTATAGACCCTAAGAAGGTACACATAATTACTAAATAGCAAACCCCTAACTATATTAAAGACATATAAGCCTTCCTCAGCTTCGCTAACTTCTATTAAAAATTCATATATAACTTCTTAGGTGTTATAGCACTACTTATAGCAATAATGCGAATAAAGGGCCTTTCTATAAAAGGAAGAAAAATATATCTACGTTTTATCTAGACGCCTAAATATAAGAAGGCGTTTTAAGACCTTAAAGATGCTTTTACTAAAGCACCTATCCTAGCTTACTTTATACTAGGACAATAACTCTATCTTAAGACTAACTCCTTAGACTATGTTAACGCAGGCGTCCTTTTCTAGATGGGTAATAACGGTCTCCTCTACCTAGTTATATTCTACTTGTCTAAGCTTATACTATAAGAATATAACTATAAGATCTATAATAAGGAACTTCTTGTAATTATATAAGCGTTTAAGGAATTCTGGCTGAAACTCTTCTTAGCAAAACCTAACTAGCCAACTAAAGTCCTTATAGATTATTGCAACCTTAAGTACTTTATAACTATAAAACAGCTAAACTAACGCTAAGTACACTAGAACGAGTTCCTCTCTAGTTTTAACTTTAAAATTATATATAGGCTAGGAGTATAAGGTACTAAGCCTAATAGCCTAACACGCCGCTTATAAGACCTTCCTTAGTCTAAAAATAACCCCTATAACTAGTTCCAATAATAGATAATCCTAAAAGCATAGAATTTAGCCCTAGGTATACTACCTATAATAAAGCCAACTATACCTTAGCTCTACACTACAGAACTAAAATTACCTTTTAAAATTAACGAGCTTATTACTACGGCATATAACACCTCTATTAACCTATTACTATATTAACTTATTGCCGCAAAGACCGCTAGCGCCTATACGCTGCCAACTAACCTTTAAAGCTTAGGCTAGATTAATATAGCAGCCTTAAAAGTAAAAGAGAATAGACTCTATTATAAAGGCCGTCTATTTATCCCTAACTTAGAAAATTTACAACGGCAACTAATCTAAATGGCCTATAACCTCTAATTAAGCGGCTACCTAGGCAAAGAAGGAACCTATAAGCTTCTTAGCCGATACTACTTCTAGCCTAAAATAATAGACTTAGTTAAACGCTTTATAGGCGCCTACTACGGTTATAAGCGCGCTAAAGCCTTTAATATAAAGTACTAAGAACTACTATACTCTCTACTAGTACCTATATAATAATAGGCAGATATCGCTATAGATTTCGTTATTAACCTACTACCCTATAAACGACACGGCCGTACCTATAAGAATATCCTTATAATAATATACCAACTTATAAAAGAGCGCTACTACGTCCTAACTAAAGGCATAGCCGTTAGCGACGTTGCTAACGCCTTCCTCTACGAAATTTACCGACTATATAGGTTACCTAACTTAATTACATCCGACTAAGGTATATAGTTTAGCTCTAATATATAAAGACAAATCTGCTAACGCCTTAGTATCTCCGTTAAGATATCTATATCCTTCTACTATAAAACTACTAGGTAACCGGAAAACGCTAATATTAGCATAAAAGCGTACCTATGATAAGTAGTTACCTATAGTTAAGATAACTAGGTAGATCACCCTCTACTAGGTAAATTCGTAGCGAATAACTACGTCTTAACTACTATAGGACTTACCCCGTTCTTCGTAAATAAGGAATATTACCCCTAATCCGGCATAGAACCACCAGAACCTATTAATAAGAAACTGCTATATAGAAAACGCCTTAAGATGCTACTTACCAACTAGCATACAAACCGTATGAAAAATCTACTTAACTACTATAAGGGAGAAATGGCCTAGGCTTAAGTAAAGTAGGCCTACTTTGCTAATTATTATAGAACGCCGCCACCGGAGATACGTATTAGCGACTAGGTATAGCTAGATATACATAATATCTCTATACAGAGGCCTATAAAGTTACTTAATTATAAGAACCTTAGCCCCTATCTAATTAAATAAGTTATTAATAGGGGAGCCGTATATAAGCTAGAGCTCCTACTTACCCTAGCCACCCATAGAATATAGCCTATATTTTACCTATAGCTACTATACCTTTACCAGCCTAACCCCTTACTAGGATAAATATAGCCTAAACCCCTACTAGTACTAATTCGAGATAAGAACAAAGACAAGAACTATAAGGAGTAGACTATTAAACGAATTATTAACTCTAAATACTTTAGCAAAGGCAGAGGACGACGGCTCTACTATAGAGCTATCTATATAGGATTTGACATAGATTAGCCAGAATGGTAACTATAAGAAGACTTTAAAAATATAAAGGACCTAATTAGCGACTTCTACTACGCGAACCTATAGAAACTAGGCCTAAGCAGAGATTTTATACCTAATCCTCTATAGGAGCCCTTATAGAGTTAAACTATTATATATTGCTACGTAAGGGCAAATTACCGTTAAATTGCCGTAAATTGCTATTACGTAACGGTAAAGTACGATTACGTAACCGGAATATCGTTAAGATGTCCAGGAACTTTAACCGGCGGTTAAAGTTATCTAATTAGTCGGATTCCTAGGTGCCAAGCCTTATTACATAACGTTGTTTTAAGCCTTTAGCAATACCCCCTTTTTCTTCTTTATACCCTAAGCGTTCCTTTTATATATATATAGTAACCACAGCGTCGCCGGAGCTCCGCCTCTATAAGAGGGGGGGTAGTATTACGGAACCCCACCGTAGGGGCCTCCATAGGAGAGCCCCGTACTCTCGCGTACACCTCGCGTATAGCTTACGTCAGCTACGCGTAGATATATCACCTCCTTACGCCCTTAACCCTTACGATCGATCGCGTAATGTCTTGTAGACTCCTCCAATATATACGCTTTGTAGCCACTGCCCCCGTCCCATAACAGTTCTAAAGGTAGGATTAATACTAGCATTTATTTACCTAACTAGTTATTATAATACGGCGCTATAAATATAAATTTTAAAAGCGGCACTCCTACTAAACCCTCCTTAATACTTAATACTGGCATTAATTTAACTAACTAGTTCTTATAATATAGCGCTATAAACATAGATTTTAAAGGCAGTACTCCTACTAAACCCTCCTTAATGCTTAATACTAGTATTAATTTAACTAACTAGTTCTTATAATATAGCGCTATAAACATAGATTCTAAAGGCAGTACTCCTACTAAACCCTCCTTAATGCTTAATACTAGTATTAATTTAACTAACTAGTTCTTATAATATAGCGCTATAAACATAGATTTTAAAGGCAGTACTCCTACTAAACCCTCCTTAATGCTTAATACTAGTATTAATTTAACTAACTAGTTCTTATAATATAGCGCTATAAACATAGATTTTAAAGGCAGTACTCCTACTAAACCCTCCTTAATGCTTAATACTAGTATTAATTTAACTAACTAGTTCTTATAATATAGCGCTATAAACATAGATTTTAAAGGCAGTACTCCTACTAAACCCTCCTTAATGCTTAATACTAGTATTAATTTAACTAACTAGTTCTTATAATATAGCGCTATAAACATAGATTCTAAAGGCAGTACTCCTACTAAACCCTCCTTAATGCTTAATACTAGTATTAATTTAACTAACTTGTCCCCATACCTCTACGTAAGCGGTATAAGCGCTAAAGATATTGCTCTAACTAGATTATCCTCGCAGCAAAACAGCTTAACCCCTAGACTTTCTAGTAGGGTTAAAAAGTAGACACTAGATATAGACGCATTTCTTATAAAAAGGAAGCTATAGGGTGATATACTTGCTCTTATAGCTGAAAAGATATAAGAAAAGTTTGGTGTTTCCATAAATCCAAACATACTTACTAAATAATTTACGAAGATTATTGAAAATGTATTTGTCTGTACGAGTAGAGGTTACGTAGTCATGTCTCTGATTAGTCATCCTTACGGTGACTCATCAGCCCCCTATTTAGGCACCGCGATCCTTACGATCCTCTAAAGGAAAGACACGAATGAATCAAAGAACCTGTTACCTTATATTGCAATTGCAGTACCCCCCCGGGTGATACCGACACTAATTAGTTAATATTATAGATCAGCCAGGTGTTATTACGAAGAGAGGCACCACGCGATCGCTCCTACCAAGGCCCGTTAACCACGTTGTGTTTGCTAAGGAGAACCCTTCTTATATAGGCCCTGGGAACTTAAAGAACCGACTCCTCCAAGGCTTCATTCGGTTCGCGTCCATCACGCAAATCAACCCCGTACAATCTCTTCACTAAGTGCCAGTACCCCCAATACCCAAGAGAGACACCACGCGATCGCTCCTACCAAGGCCCGTTGATCTTGTCGCGTTTGCTAAGGAGAACCCTTCCTACCAAGGCCCTGGGAACTTAAAGAACCGACTCCTACCAAGGCTTCGTTCGGTTCGCGTCTACCACGCAAATTAATACCCAGTACGACCTCTTTACTGAGCGCTAGTACACCCAGCAGCGTTAGTAGCACCCCTACCTACACCACGACCCTATACTACGACCTACACCACGAACACCATAATCTATGCCAGTTATTATGTTAATTAAACGTTTAAACTGGGCTAACGGAATAACCCTAACCAACGAGACCACTG
This sequence comes from Cenococcum geophilum 1.58, assembly GCF_001692895.1. Classification (NCBI taxonomy): domain Eukaryota; kingdom Fungi; phylum Ascomycota; class Dothideomycetes; order Gloniales; family Gloniaceae; genus Cenococcum; species Cenococcum geophilum. Next base: position 492,475 of record NW_027137631.1, read on the forward strand.
CGGAAGATATCACTAACTACATTGACTTTAAAATTAATGAGTATACTAGCTATAACTTTAAGGACAAAACCCTATGGGATTCATACTAAGAGGACTTTAATAATTTTAAGGTACAAACATTTAAGGACGCTGATAGGTCTGCAATTAAAAGACTTAAACAACTACTCCGACGTAATGGAGTATGGGTCTTTAATAAAAAGAGTAAGTTAGTACTACAAGCACTGTACGACGTCGCTTACGAAGATAACCGTACGGAATAGTCAGATGCAGAAATTAAGCTATATATCGACAACGAAGGACCCTTCAGTTCGTATGCTATCAACTATTGTCTTAAATTACGCCCACTTGCTACCACCCCTAGGACACCTCAACTACCTGCTGCATCTATACCCCAGCAAGCTCCGCCCACACAAGCCTTGTCTACGCAAACTCCGTCCAAGCAAGCTGCTCCATCCGCACAAGCTCCGCCTGCACAAGCTCCGTCCGCGCAAGCTCCATCTACACAAGCTCCGCCTATACAAGCCTTGTCCGCGCAAGCTCCGTCCACGCAAGCTCCACCCGCGCAAGCTCCGCTAGCCTTACCCTCTTCCTTAACCAAAGCCAAGGATTTACGGCAGCTAAGCTCGTACAAACCTCCGCAACCTGCCCAGCAACGGTACAACTTAGCTCCAGCTGTCTCAAATGACCTTCTAACGCGGCGAGCTCCCCTTACCTACAAACGTTACGGCTCCCCTCTGCGAACGTCACGGTTCCCTCCACGAATGTCACAGCTCCCTCTACGAATACCCCTGTGACACCTCAAACACCTGTTGCATTTGTACCCCAATAACCTGCCCAGCAACAGTACAATTTTCAGCAGCCTGCCCAGCAGCAGCAGTACGACCCTTCGGCAACCTGGCCGACAACAGCATACCCTATTTGCAATTTACCCGACAACAGCAACCAGACCCAGGAGGAGGAGGAACAACGTTATACAATGCTTGGATACCTTAGTAACACCTTATACGCGCCTACCTGTTCTCCACCCGCGATATCCGCAATGTTCACGATATCCGCAATAATCCGCAACGATATCCGCAACGTCTTACAATATCCGTAATATTCGCAAATACTCGAACCATCCGCGATTACTGCCCCGAGCACCCTGTTGACCTATAACTCTCCTTTATACTTTCTTACCTTCTTTTCTTTTTGTAAATATCGCCAGTGTCTGTACGAGTAGAGGTTACGTGTCATGTCTCTGATTAGTCATCCTTACGGTGACTCATCAGCCCCCTATTTAGGCACCGCGATCCTTACGATCCTCTAAAGGAAAGACACGAATGAATCAAAGAACCTGTTACCTTATATTGCAATTGCAGTACCCCCCCGGGTGATACCGACAGTATTAAAGGATAACGTAAGTCCATAATTCTTAGTGTCTATAGCTAATAACTTACTAACTTTACAACTAAAGATTGTTATTAAAGCCCTTACTGCTATAAAAGGTCGTATTATTAAAGCTGTTAAGGATGAGATTAAGCGGCTCAATACTCCTCATAAAGATTTTCTTAATAAAGTTAATAAGGAGATACTGCGCAAGCTTCCTAAGCTGCTAAAGGTTTTAGGTATAAAGTTGTGGATTTATAAATAACGTAGATAGAAGCATTTTTTTAACAGCGTAGCTAGTAATAAGTAAGTAGTAAGTAAGATTTTAGGAGGTTGGCTACTATAGTAGGAATATAGTTATAGAGGAAATTGACTATAATATAGCTTCTATAGCTATTAAGGAGGGATAGTTACTAGGTACCCTTTTTAGGCTAGGGTTCTGGTAGAAATACTAAGTAGCTAATAATATAAAGCCATATAATTTAACGTTTATAAATACTATTGCTTTAAATTTAAGAGTGTAAAACTAGTACAAATACGGAATAGGTTAAGCTCCGTAAGTATGCTTATAAATAATATACAACGGTAATAAAAGCGATTTGGCGCTAAATATTGCCACTATAAATAGGGAGGGTAGCTAACCCGCTCCGGCCACACCCTTATAAGGTGGCGAATTCTATAGCTGTTTTTAGAGAGTTAAGTTAGTTAACTAGAGGTATAGCTAAGGTTTAGGTCGCAAGGCTATAGGGCTAAGATTGGCCCGCTTACTAAGTCTATATATAGCTATAGGCCTACTAGCTATAAGCTTAGCTTACTAGATAATATAAATAAATTATATAATAATAATTATATAGGACGTGCGGGGTCGTTTCGCACTAGCTAGAATTAGTAATTGCTTTAATTAGAAGTACTAACTAAGGTAATAATCTTATATAAATTTACGCGCGATAGCAGGTATAAAGCTAATAATAATTTCTTATTATTATAATAAGGCTCTAAGGCTTAGATATAACCCTTATATATATATTATAAGTAGTAAGAGCTTAATAGTAGTGCTATAGTAAAGGGTTATTATTTTGCTATAAAAGAAGGCTCTAAGCGAATTAGGCGAGAAGGTAATAATATAAATGTAATTTATAGGTTAAAAAAGTCCTAAATGTTTAAAAGTAGCTATAACATACTATTTATATATAATTTTAGTAAAGCTTAACGTGTACGTAGAGTTATAGTCGCTTAAAGTTAAAGTGCCCCTTATATTTTCCGGCACGGTTAGTTTTCTAGCACGCGTAAAGGGACGTTATATCTATAAATACTAAAGTAGTTGCTACAGAGACCAAATAAAAAGGGAGTCTGTTTATATAAGTAGGAAATATATATAGACGTATGTAGAGGACTCTTCCAGAACTATTGTTAAAGGGAAAGTAAGGCCGTATAGACGTGGCTACGCTAATTACCGGAATTAGAAGCCCTCCTTATTTCGCATTCTATATTTTAATATCTTACGACGGCTTTAAGAGCCGCGGCGAAGCAGAAATGCCGAGTTTACAAACATAGATTAAGCTATTAAGGAGGTTCTACCCGTAGCTTCTTATATAAAAGTCTTTATTTACAAACCAGCCTTTTATATCCCCGGTTCATACACTTACCCTTTTCTCTTACCACTTATAAATATAGGTTATTTTTAACAAATCTAACAAGTTACTATAAATAAATACTATGAAATAAATCCCTATATTACAACAAGCTCTTCTTTAACGATAGCTACTAAGACGGCGATATACTGGGCGATGTACTAGGTAATATACCGCAAATTACAGGATAGCGGATAAAGTACCACATAGTAATTATAAAGAGACGTCCCCTAAATATAAGTGTTTAATTTTATAGGGTTAAAGAGGAGTAGTAGCGCGTAGAAGTTTTAATTTTAACTTATATTCTAGAGTTATGCAAATTCTCTACCCCTTTACTAAAAACGCGCCTCTAATAAAATTGTCTAACCTTATCTTTTTACTAATCTTAGGGATAGTTAAGCAAGAATATATTAATTCCTTTAAACTGTATTTAAGCGGAAGCCAGATTTGCTAAGTACTATATTAGGGAAGTTTTATTAGTTACTGTACTAAACGAATATACCTAAGCCAATTGCCTAAAAAACTACCTCCATTAATACCTCCGTTTATATTTCTACCTCTATTTTTAGTACGCCTCCTTACTACGTTTTCTAGCATCTAAGACACTTTTGCTCTATATATATAGGTATAATAGCCTAAAATACTTTTTAAGTCAGTCCTACAGCGCACTTAAAATCTCACTTTAGTAACGCTTACTCGATTAGCTAGTCTAGCGATTTCTTAGCAATAGTCTGCTTAATCTTCACATTACGCTTTCTTTATAATTAAGATAATATTAGCACCAACTGCCTTAGTCACTATAGCCCTTACACTCTTCGCCTTAGCTAATGCGTTTATAAAATTAAACAAACTTATACCGTATAGCAAAGATACTCTTAACAATAGTCCCCTTAATAATATAGGAGACGATTTCCCCTATAAGCAGCGCACTAGTGTTTATAATATTTTAGAGATAAACAACATTAAAGTAGGCGCTCCTTAAGAGCTTAGCTTTATTAGTAGTGCGGTCTATAATAGGGGCTCCTACTAAGTTAGTATTACCTTAGATAAGGAGCCCACAAAGAATAGCTAGTAGAAAGTTATCTATAGCATTATCGGCGGTTGCCCTTTAAATGCTACTAGAAACCTTCCCGGTAATATAAATAGTAATAGTGCTGCTGTTTTCTAGTATACGCTTCCTAAGGGTATACTAAATAGTTAGTATACTCTAGGCTAGATATAGTTTAATAAGGTCGGCAACCGTAAGATATATATAAACTGTATACTAATTACAGTAACTAGTGGCGGTAATAACAACTTGGTTATAGAGAAGCTTCTAAATATATTTGTTACTAACATTTCTTTTAAAACCTATAATATTTTAAAGAATTTTAACTACTAATTCCTAAATCCCGGCGACTCTGTTAAGACTTAATAGGTAGCGGATATTAGTACTTCTCTTAGTAGGGACTGCGCTTCTATAACTAAGATAAGCGCTAGAGCAGGAACTTTAGGCGGCGTATTTACTCTAGGTATATTCTCTACAGCTATAGCTCTAATATCCTTTTTATAGCCCTTATCGTTATAAATACGGCTACCAATTTAGCTGCTCCTTTAAGTGCCGCCGCTCCTATTAGTGGCACTAGTATTGGTACTATACCGGTAGCTTTAAGCACATGCGTCCCTTACTCTAACAACGGTACTATTATCTGCATTAGTACTATCTAGTTCGGTTTCTATAACTACGGCTATACTATACTATAAGACCTTACCGCTAGCATAACTTACTTAAATAGAATAATTAGCAAGCAAAGTATTGTCCGCCGGATTTTACTCTATAGGATTGTCTATTGTTAATATACAGCCTAAAAGCCTTAATTAATCGGCTTGGCTTTGATATAAAATTTCTTTTTACTTTAGTATGGCATTTTTAGAGGTATTTTTAGTACTTTCCCGGTTATATTATTGTATATATTACGGCCACGGCAAAGGGTTCTCTTTTATTAAATAGTATATGGCAATATATCCCTTACAACGTTAAAATAGGCACTATAGTTATCGATAAGACGTAACTAATCGAATTAATAAAATTAAAGACTTGTGACGGCTCGAACTATCAAACAAATGTCTCGACAGAGACTTGAATGAATGCTTGCAAGAAGAAGCGAACGAATGCTGTATTACGAAGATATTAAGCTAAGGAGCAAGAGAAGGTGGTGAGGCCACGTCCATATACACATGCCAAGTCCTAAGCGAACCCCTGACTAGGTGACGCCCCAGCGCCGTCACAAGACCTATGCTTAGGAATTTAAAGCTTTTAATATTACTTAATTCTTAAGCCATAAGACGGCGTATTTAATTTCTAAAGCTACTAAAGGATTGTATATATCTCCCTAAAATCGATAACATCCCTTTACGCGTATTATAAAACTAACCGTGCCGGAAAATATAAAGGGTACTTTAACTTTAAGCGACTATAACTCTGCGCATACGTTGAGCTTTACTAAAATTATATATAAATAGTATATTATAGCTACTTTTAAATATTTAGGACTTTTCTAACCTATAAATTATATTTATATTATTACCTTCTTGCCTAATTTACTTAAAGCCTTTTTTTATAACGAAATAATATCCCTTTACTATAGCACTACTATTAAGCTCTTACTACTTATAATATATATATAAGGGTCGTATCCGAGCCTTAGAGCCTTATTATAATAATAGGAAATTATGATTAGCTTTATACCTACTATCGCGCGCAAATTTATATAAGATTGTTACCCTAGTTAATACTTTTAATTAAAGCAATTACTAATTCCAGCTAGTGTAAAACAACCCCACACGTCCTACGTAATTATTATTATATTATTTATTTATGTTATTTAGTAAGCCAAGCTTATAGCTAGTAGGCCTATAGCTATATATAGACTTAATAAGCGGGCCGATCTTAGCCCTATAACCTTACGACCTAAACCTTAGCTATACCTCTAATTAACTAACTTAACTCTCTAAAAACAGCTATAGAATTCGCTACCTTATAAGGGTATGTCCAGTACGGGTTAGCTATTCTCCTTACTAGCGGTAGCGATATTAAATACTAAATCGCTTTTATAACCGTCATATTATTATACCTATTTTGTTTATTATCTTAAAGCCTTTTACTTACTACTTAAGAAGAAGCGCTTCCCCTATAACCTTAACTTTACCTCCCTACCACTTAAGAAAAAGCATTATTACTTTTTTTCCACTCTGCTAATTCCCTACTGCGGCTTTAACTATCTCCTCTATAACCTTGACTTCGCCTCCCTACTGCTTAAAAAGAAGCACTATAGTCCTCGCACTAAATAATCTTACTAGCTCCGTAACAAGTTCCTATATAATTTAAAAGCCTTTTACTTACTACTTAAAAAAAAGCACCATTACTTCTTTTCTGCTCCACTAATTCCCTACCACGGCTTTAATCACCTCCTCCGTAACCTTAGCTTCGCCTCCTTACTATTTAAAAAGAAGCGCTATTACTTCTTTTCCACTCTATGCTACGGCTCTAACCACCTTTTCTCCTCGCTACTTAAGAAGAAGTACTATTACTTCTTTTCCGCTCCGCCAATTCCTTACTATAGCTTTAACCACCTCTTCTATAACCTTAACTTCGCCTCTTCGCTGCTTAAGAAAAAGCGCTATCACTTCTTTTCCGCTCTCTATATTCCCTACTACGGCTTTAACCACTTCCTCTATAACTTTAACTTCGCTTCCTTATTACTTAAGAAGAAGCGCCATTACTTCTTTTCCGGTCCGCTAATTCCCTACCGTGGCTATAACTACCTCTTCTATAACCTTAACTTTGCCTCTTTACTGCTTAAGAAGAAGCGCTATTACTTCCTTTCCGCTTTCCAAATTCTCTACCGCGGCTTTAACCACCTTTTCTATAATCTTTAACTCGCCTCCTTATCTCTTAAGAAAATCAGCTACGTTCCTCTTATTGTCTAATTTTATAATTTTTCTAAAAGATGCCATGTTTAAGGAGGTAAAATTGTATAAGAATTCTAACATTATATAATATAGACATTTAGAAAGGCCGAATAAGAATAAGGTAGTAGTGTAAATAACTTCCTAGGGTACCTTCTTATAGTCTAGACGCAGATTATTAGCGTCCTAAGTGTTACGGCACTAATGTGCGTAACCGGATAGGACCTAGTCAGGGGGCTTCGCTTACGTTCTTGGCGCATGTATATAGACGTGTCCTTTCCACGACCTTCTTCTTCTCCTTAGCTTAATATCCTCGTCGATAGACAATCTAATTTTATAGGCTTGCATACGTTCCAAACGGCGCTCGTGCCTCGATAGATTCGTCGCTGTGACACTAAGTATTAGAAGATATACTAAGTAAGGTATATATTATATCCCGTAGGTTACTTACTTAGCTTTTATTAAACTTTACTAAAAAAGTATAAAGATCTCGCTTCTAGCTCCACTAAGAATCTTTCCTTAATTAACCCGGTATAATATTTAAGATAGCTTAACAATAAGGCTCTAGTTACACTTTTATTAGTAATGAGGCAAGAGTAAAGATATATACTAAGATGGATTTTATGCTAGTATAGACTACTGCGGCTTTTATATTTATAACTTTTTATAAAATCCAAACTCTCTAAAACTAAGGTTGTTCTAAAAGTAACTTTATCCCTTTACGCTAGTACATTTCTAGGTCCAGATAATGTTCCCGCCTTTTAATATCCTTTACTTATAACTAAAGATTTATCTAGTATATATCAGCGAGTTTCTAGTCCTTATACGCATACTTAATACACTCTTTCTATAGCTGCTTTGAAGAATATATAAGGACGTCTATTATAAATATTGCTAGGCCTAACCAGAAAATAACTTAATTAGCTTAAGAGTATATATTCCCCATTTACTAAACTTAATATCCTTATTCTTCCTTATTGCCTTAGTTAATGCAAACTGTATTAACCTAAAGTATTCTATCTGTATCTTGGGAACGTAAATGCTAAAGCGCCAAGTATAGGTTTTTAGTAACACTAAGTGTTCTCCTATTTATCTTAATACATTTACTTATTTCTGTGCTGCCCTATATATATAATAAAGCCTTATAGGAAATAGCGTTGTTACTATAGAGCTAGGCTTAGAAAAGCTCGCACTTAATACCGGACTTACTACCTTTAAAAAGTTGTAGTAGCTAAAAGGTAGGCCCCTTAAGATTAATTGGTTTGTATTTAAAAGCACCCATCTATAATTTATAGAAGAAGTAGCTTAGGTATACGTTGTATCTTTAAATACTAAGAAGGTAGGGCGTTAGGTAGATTGTTACTAAGGCATTACGGAGCAAAACTTATTAGATTAAACGTTAAGGTCCAACGCGTAAAGTATAGTTTTTCTAAGGAGAATAGATTATAACTGCTTGTATATAAAACCTAAGGATATTACTTTAAACCCTATACTTAGCAGCTAAGTTTGCAGTTATTTGGAAATAGGCCTAAGGTAAGAAAAAAAGCAATATTAGGGATTAGCCTTAGAGTATATGCGTAGTAAGGCGGAATTAGCCCCGATATTCCTATTAGGACAATTTTTAAAATTATATAACACTTACTTTAATACTTATACTTTAGTATAGCCTTAAAAATATTATTTAGTAAATAGAAATTTATTTAAATAGTAGATTAAGTCTAGCTAAATAAGTATACTTATAACTATTATCTAATAAGCAATATAGTACTAGACGTTACCACTATAGATAAAAAGGGTAGCTAACTTACACCGGACATACCCTTATAAAATAGCGAATTCTATAGATATTTACTCAATAGTATAGTTAAGTAGTTATAGCCTTTAAGGTCGCGTTTATTAGAGTTTACTACTTTATATTCTAATAATAATATAGAGCGTAATATATATAGTAGTATACCTCCGTAATAGACGCTTAACGCTAGTATACCCGCTATATAATAATAAGAAACTTAGCGTTATATAATAACTAGGCTTTTAATAACTCTTATACCTATAATAATAGACTTTAAAAGTCCTTTTTTTATACCTTAGTACGATTATATTAGCTTACAGCTTATTTTTATATATTAATCTTATATTTTTAATTTCTCTACCTAATAATAATTTAAAGCTATACCTAGCTTCTTTAAAGCAGAAGCGCGCTATATCCCTTCCTATAAATATACCTACCTTAAGCTTATATTATAGTAACAGCCTAAAGCGGTAAAGAATTAATAAAACTAATAATATTTGGCCTAAGTAGAGCGCGTTATAATTAAACTAATTTACTTTTACTCTGGGAAGCTTTAGATTAACGCATCTTTATAATTAAAATTATCCTCTACTATATACTTTATAGCTCTCTCTTTTTACTTAATATACCCTACCTTATTACTAAAAGTAATTTAGTTAAAAGGTATCTTTAATTATTTTTATTTCTTAAGTTTAGGAGTAATTATATACTTACTAAGTAAATCTAGCTATTCTATTATAGTTTTTACCGCGTTAAAATATTTATAGAGTTAGTATATAAAAATAACTAGTTCTTAATTATCCTTTCTAAGCTTATTATATATAAGTTCTTTATAAGTAAAATCTATTAGCTAAAGTTATAGGCTTAAAAAATTAGTAAAATTTCCCTAGTTATTACGGAACGCCTATAAAAAATATTAAATATAAAAGAGATATTATAGAATAGAATTTACCTTATTTATAACTTCTTAAACCACTTTTAATTTATTCCCTTAAGTAGTAATAACTATATAAGTTTACTATACTAATAGTGTTACCTTTTATAATCCCTTTTTACTATATTTAATATTTAGGCTAATAATAACTTATATGCTAGCGTTTAAATCTAAAAAATAATTCTTAGCTAGCTAAGCTAACCTCTTCCTCTTCTATAAATATGCTACTTTAATTATAACCCTAGAATACCGTATATCTTTATATAAAAAAAAATATTTAGTTTATATTTTAACCTTATACTAAATAGAGTATTATTAACTAAAAAGTATATCTTAGTAAATTAGGCTAGCCGTACTTTTTATATAAAAAAGGCTGCCTTATTACCTTTACTATAAATTATTTTTAGCTAGCTTTAAATTATATTCTTAATATTATTAATAAAGAGCTTATATACGCTAGTTAGTATCTAAATAATAAGTAGATAGCTTTCTCCCTAATAATTATATTTATTTTATCCGTATTATTAGCTACTACTACTACTATTCCTAGAGTATATATACTATATTTTATTCTTTATATATTCTAATAGCGCCTTATATTAACTAAGCTGGCGTTTTATCTTATTATATTCTCCTAGTATAAGTTAAAACTCTATTTAGGGGTCTTACTTAATATACTTTCCTACTTAAATAGCTTTTAAAAGTATAATAACTTATTAAACTTATAAGAGGGGCCTTTTATTTATTAGCAGAGGCATTAAAGGGTATTCTATAAAGCTTATAGGCGGTATAATATTTTTCTTTTATACTATAGAAGCCTATAATATAGATATAGCTATATATTATGCTATATTATAAAGTTATATAGTAGCTATTACGTAAACTAATTACGGTTTAAAAGCTAGGCGCTTTAGTTAACTTAATAATAACCTTATAAACGCTAAAGCTAATAATATAGTTATAGCTCGTAATACGCTAACTATAATTTATAATAGCACCTAGCTTAAAATAGTTATAGCTATATTTAATTAGCTTTTATAGGCCCTATTCTAGCTCCTAAACTTATATTATTTAGTAAGCTAAGCTTATAGCTATTAAGCCTAATTATAGCTATATAGATAAATCTAGTAAATAATACTAATAACTATTAAATAAATCTTAAGGTAGTATATACTTTATTATAATTTTTTCCTCTTTTCCTATATAAAACCTATATAACTTTTAATATATAATTACTCTTAAAGTAAGTTTAATAATACTTTTTTAGTATATTTACGCTACTAGGGCCCTTTATAGCATTATTAGGGTCTTTACTAGCTCTAGTATTTTACTTATTTACTTACTTATCTATACTATTTTTTTTTAGTACTAATAAGCCCGCTTTTAGCTCTAATAAATTTGCCCTTAGTATAGAACTCTTATACTTATAGCCGCGTTTTCTTTTACCTTTACCCTTATCTATAATAGCTTTCTCTTTTATAGCGCTTTTTACTTAAGCCTCCTTAAGATCCTTATAGCTTAATACCTTTGCCTTTCTAAGGATTACTAATCTTATTAATTAGTAAACTTTAGCTTTATTATTTATCTTAGTTAAAAATTAATTTTAATTATAAAGGAGAGTTTATTTAGTAAATAATATTTTAGCGGTACTTATAAGCTTCTATATATACCTTTATATATAGCATTTACTTAAATTATTAAGCTTCTATTTAATTATATTATATAATAATATAAAAGCCTTTATTATTACTTGCGTTATAAAGGTTATAGGCGTTTATAGTACTTAGTTTTATAGACTAAATACTACCTTATTAGCTTTTAGAACTATAAGTTTAGTAAAGGGCTTTAGTATATATTAGAGTACTTACTTTAAATTAAATAGAAATAACCTAGGTTTTAGGTATATTTAAAGAAAGACCTTACGCTAGTATCTAACTGGCTTAATCTATATTAGTAGTTATAGTAGTAATAAAAAAGGAATAGGTAGACGGCTAATAATAACTATATACTTAAACTCTAAAAATAGCTAACCTATTTATAACTATTTAAGAAAGGAAGCTTTTAGAAGAACGTGCTATAACTAGCCTAATTTAATATAGTGTAAAATATAATCTAATTAGCTAATATTTAATATTCTATTATATAAGCACGCTAAATCCTTTATACTAAAATATAGAGTATACCTTAGTATAGAGAAACTTTAAAGTATATACTTTTTAAGGGCTAAGCATCTTAAAATCTTAGAACTATTCTTCTTTCCTAATAGGAGTAATATATTAAGGTACCAAAATAAAATATTACGCTAATACTTATAGTAAAGCAGGGGTAAAAATAAATAAAGTTTTAGATGCTTTAAAGGGAATAATTAATAGCATAATTAAGAGCCTTGTATTTTTTTTAGCTATATAGTAGCTTTTTAAAGAGAAATGTCTAAAGAATAGAACTATATTAGTTATAACTTAATTAAAGTATAGGGTAGAGAATTAAGATGCCTAAATAATGGATTTATTTTAGTATAGGTAGTTTTTTAGCATGTATAAAGGGACGTTAGATTAAATATATTAATATATAATAGAGATAGTCTTATACCTATAGGTGATTTTATACTTATTTACTTTTAATAATATACTATCCTTATTAGCGACTTAGTTAATTAAGGTATAAGTACGGTAAGAGGAACGCGTAAGCCTATATAATTAGTAGTCTATAAACGAGGATCTAAAGCTAAAGAAAGGAAAGGAGATAGAGGGTGGCGCCGCTTAACATTATATATAATCCTCTAGTTATATAATAGTAACTATCTAAAACTATATAAAACTATCTGCGACTATCTATAACTATCCGCTATAATCCACCAATATCTATTAGAAATAATCTACTATAATTTACTAATATCTATTAGTTTCTACTAGCGCCGTAATAGTAGTAAAAAGTTCTCGCTATATAGGGTTTCTCGTTACATAGGGATAGTGTTAATTTAGGTTGGATTTAGCCTATTACCCTATCCTTGTTCTTATTCTGGGTATAACTTACTACTACCCCTATTTTAGTTATAGACCCCCCCTACCTTTCCTATTTTAGACACCTACCTCGTATATAAATAGCTTCTTTTCTTTATAGTTTAAATAGATAGAGTTGTTATTCTTTTCTTATAATCGGTACACGGACTTTTAATTAATAGATAGACGTTAGTGGGATTTTAAATACTGGTCTACTTTGTTATTAAACATTAGAATAAGTAGGAAGTAGTAGAGTGTTAAATAGACGATAAGGGTTCTAGAAGCTCTCTATATACACTAGGTAGTAGTAAAAGATTAATAATAATAATCCACAGTCTTTTTCTAAATATTATTAGAGTTGCTAGCGTTTCTAGCACCTAATAAACGCTAAAAATATTACTCTAACAGTTAGGGTCTATTCCGTTATATTCCCCTCCTAAACGTCTATAATAGAAACTATTAAATAACTAGGGCCTAGGGGACGGTTTAATATTTATAGTTATATTTATAGCGGCTGTCTAATACTAGCTACGGTTTCCATTATAATATAAACAATTTGGCACTCTATATGCGTAAGAGAATAATATAATAATATCATAATAACTTATAAGTAAAGATTATAAAGTATACTATTCCCTAGGTCAAACGAAAGGAAAGGCCTACCTCTATAGTAAATAAATATTAGCGATAAAAGACGCTAGTAAGGAATAACTTATATTAGATTACCTTTAAGGTTTAAACAGAGATAAGCGTTTAAAATGTTAAAACGGTAAGTTTTAGCCCTATTATAGCTAGTATATATAGTTACCTGCAACTGCAGTAAGTATATATATTTATTAAGATGTATAAGAGACGACTCTATATTAAACTAATTATTATTATTGTCTTCTTTAGCTATTGCGCTAAGGAGAAGACTTAAGAATAAAATTTATATAATTTCTGGTATACTTTAAGTCCATTAGTCGCTAAGGTACAATTTTATTTAAACTTATTTAACTAGCGCTTACTAGGGAAGAATAATTTAATGTTTTTTTTAAAAGGGTAGCCCCCTAGAATTTAAACAGAGCTTAAAATACAAGCCTATTTAAAAGTAACGCGATATATAGAGATAAAGCCCACCTGTTATATACCCGCTGCTGCTAAAAAGAAAGTATGTTTATACACAGTTATATAGCCTCTTATTATTTAACGTCCTTCTATATATACTGGAAAACCACTTATACCGGAATAAATCTATTATTTAGGCATCTCAATTCTCTACCCTATACTGTAATTAAGTTATAACTAATATAGTTCTATTCTTTAGATATTTCTCTTTAAAAAGCTACTATATAGCTAAAAAAAAATATGGGGCTCTAAATTATACTGTTGGGAATAAAGGCAAGTAGTCACTATATGAGGCATATTGCCACCACATGTGGCAAGTTGCCGTTACATGCGGCAAGTTGCCGTCACGTGCCGCCGCGACACTAGCGTGGTAAGAAACCTTAAGTTCCTTACCCCTTTCTTTAAGAATTAAAACAAGAACAACAATTATCATACTATCTACGAACCGTAGCTACGTGATATCCCCTTATGTAACCAATACTAATTAGTAGTTAACTTCACTATTATACTACAGAGCAGCTAGGTATTCCATTAAGAAGAAACAAGCCACTATACTAGTGCTACTCGTGCTAAAGGAAGCTGTTTTTTGAGGTTAGAACTAGTCCTAAACCTTAAATAGAACTCTTTTACAAATCTAAGGATCTAAAGGCCAGAACTAGTCCTAAGCCTTTTTAAGATTATGGATTCTTACGTCTATTACGCAGAACAACACGCTTTACGAGTCTTCGCGATTTAAGGCTAGAACTGGTCCTAAGCCCTATAATTACAAATATACGTCACGAACGCGTACTAAATAACAAATATATATTACGAACGCGTACTAAACAACAATCCCTACGCTAATAACACTTCCCTCCCTCCAAAAAAAATATGGCTACGCCTACTTTAAACGACTAAGAAGACTCCTTACCCCTAGGGGTAGCTTTATACGCGAAACTTATTAATGAAAATTAGGACGAATTTACCTTTAATATAATAACTTATACCACAAAATAAGTTAATGGCTTTCTTCTATACCGTATTATATTCTACCAAAGTAGACACTACGCCGATATATAGCTGTGGGAATATTTTAGGGAGGATTTTATAGAATGGACCGCTAACACCTAGGCACTTAGCAATATTAATATTATTTAGGATTTTTAAGACTTCCTCTATAGGAACGGGGTATATATTACTAAGAACGGTAACCTAATTACTAGTAATATTTAGGCTATTATTACTAATATAGAAGAACTAGTATAGACGGAAGCTAAGATTATATATTAACTATAGAAACCTAGAACCAACCTATATTCTTTAAAAGGCAACTTTAATTTAGAATAAAACCCCTAGAACACTACTCTCCTACCTAAAGGTACTTTCCTACCTAGAGGTACTCGTCCTCCACCTCTGCTACCTTTAGCTCCTCTACTCTAGCTAACCAGTAACCCTCTACTATAAGAAGTTATAAATCTAATAAAGGTATATTTAGACAAAGAGAAGAAGTTTAGAGAAAAATTATATAACATACTCGGAGTAAAACTATAGGTCTTCTATAACTGTTGCAATAAGGTTAGAATTTAATACCACTAGTACCACTACGCTTTCTCTATTATATTAAAGGGACGGGCAGCAATATTCTATTACGACTATATTACGGGTAAAAACTATAGCTTTAATATAATGCTTTAGCTTACTAGAGCCCACTTTAAGACTAATAAGAATTGCTAACTTTATATATCTAAATAGCGAAAGACTATATTTTAAAGAGTTATTACTTCTAACCTAATAAAGACTTATTTAGAGTGCCTTTAACTACTCTTTAATAAACTCTAAAAAATCTAACGTGGACTTACTAAAACTTACTAAAATAAGAACAGCCTAAGGGACTAGGTTATTTTAGCATGCTGTAGCGTTCCTAAGTGCAACTTGGCGCTATATAAACCTATAGACACGTTTAAAGAAGTATATGCCGAGCTACGCTCCGCCGTAGGTACTGCAATGCAAATATAAGAATCTTAATAACTTTATACTAAAAGCCCTACCTAACTAAGCGTTTCTGACTAACATGATTATAACTAGACTAATTAAATATATAGCGGCCGTAGTAGGGAATACGGCAAAGGGTACAATTAACGTCAACTATAAGGTAATTATAGAGGTCCTCGTGGAGGTTTATTTCGAAGTAATTACTAAAATAAGTACTACGTTTATAAGAAGCCAAATTACTAGTTAACTAGACACTCCCTTAATAAGCGAAAAGAGGTATATAACAAGTTCCGTTAGAGTATAAGAAATATTAAAAATTATAAGGTTACTACGGCCTACTTCTAAAGCTTCCTAGTTTAATATAAAGGCGTAAAAGATCTTAAGGGTAAGGTTAATAAGACCAAATAGCTCCTTATAGATATAGAAATTGAGAACTACTCTCCTAACTAATACTTCACTAAGTATAGTAAGGTAGATGGCACACAAACCGTTGCTGTTCTTAATAACTAATTTACGCTCCATTCTATTACAAAGTTAGATATCTTTAATAAGCTAAAGGAGAGCTCCGCGTTCTCCTTTAATAATAGATACTCGGCAAATGTCTTCTATAGTATTATGCTAGATACTAGAGCCGCAGGAGTATCTATAGTAGGAGAACCTTAAGTTTAAGCCCTTTAGTAGCTTAATAACTCTGTTTAGATTAACCATTTAACGGCAGGCCAACATACGATTTGTTTTGGTAAGGGTACTGCGATTTTTCTTAGCATAATTAGGGTCCAAACCCCCTTAGGATATATTACTTTCTATATTATTCCTATAAACACTCCGTTTCTATTTTGCATTAAAGATATAAATAAATTAGGCGTTAGGCTTAATAACCTTAAGAATATACTTATTTAGGGAGATAATTAGGTGCCTGTTATACGCAAGTAGGGTTACCCCTAGTTACTCCTTTATTAACTAGAAAAGAGTATTGCTTAGAGCTACTTAACTAAGTTAGAATTACGCTAACTGCACCGTCGTTTTGGCCACTTATCCGTTTATTAATTACTTAGGGTTCTTTAGCAAGTAGGCTATAAAGTTAAGGTTAAGGCAATTAAGCATCTTATAAAGTACTACTATTACTACTAAATAAACCAGAAGTCCCCTGGCCGATTTAAGTTCACCCTTAAAAATAACTATAACTTTAACTTCTATATTATCGTCGACGTTATATATCTTAGCAGTAAGTTAGTACTCCAAGTTATTAACTTCTTAACCTCCTTTTAAGCCGCACAATTCTTAAAGGATATATTAGCTAGGAACGCATAGGATACCCTTTAATTATGCTGGATTAATGTCTACCTAGGACCCCCTAATTAAATTATCTACGATATAGGAAAGAACTTCTTATCTATAGAGTTCCGATAATAGATAAAGGCAATAGCAATTAAGGTTAAGGAAGTCCCNNTTAAGGCNTATAATAGNATTANAAAAGTANANNNATATTACGCGCNATTACGCCGCGTATATAAGATTATCTCTTTANAACTANAGNANNNTAGTNAAGAACTTACCTTATAAATAGCTNNTAAAGCNNTTAATAATTCCNCTNGCCCNNATANACTTATACCTATATTACTAGTCTTTAGCGCCTACCCTTAAATAACTAATAATTCTTTACTATCTCCCTCTATTATATAACGAGCTAAGGCTATTTACAAGGCAATAAAGGAAGTGTGACGTCTCTACGTCACACGCTAGGTTAATAACGTACTAGGAATAAGAAATGGCCTAAACACCTTAACTACGCTTAATCTGCCACTCTAGTCTAAAGTACGCATATAGCGTAAAAAGGGAGAATGGTTAGGCCTATATTAACTTATTATAATTAATAGTTAAACTTATACTATTTAGATGCCTTACGGACCCACTTAATTCTATTTAACTATTATTAAGCCTTACTATAAAGATAACAATTTTAACCCTTTGCAGGATACCCTAGAAGATACCCTAAAGGAGAACTATAATTAATATGCTCTAGAAGACAACTACAATCCTAATATAATTGTAGTAGATGCGCCATAACTATGACGCGGTAGAGGTTGCCCAAAGGGATCATAAAATCGCCAATATTTTATTAATTTTAAAGAACAATTTATTGCCGCTATTAAGAATGGAGTTAAGTTATTAATGGCCTTTATAACAGCTAAAGAGAAGGCTAACTTTAAGCTCGCAAAACAGCTCTAAAAGGAAGGTTATATTATAACCCTAGAAGCTCCTTTCTAAGCATCTAATAAGCAGGAGATCGACAGTCTTATTACAAGAGGAGTCTTTAAATTTAGGAAGTATAACCCTACTAAGTTTAATAAAGTTTACATCTTTAAGTTAAGAATGGTTAATAAGATTAAAGGTAAAGCTACTAACGCCCCATTTAAGAAATTAAGGCTTATTATCTAAGGTTATAACAATAATAGTAAGGAGGTAATTCTTACGTAATCTCCTACGATTTAACGAGCTAGTTAGCGAGTTATTATTACGCTAGCTCCCTCCTTAATAAAGAATAGAATAGCGGTTTATTTATAAGATATTACTTAAGCCTACACCTAATTAGAGACGTACCTTTAGCGCTTAATATTAGTATACCTTCCGGAGCAAATTCGCCACAAGTATCCTAAAGATATAATTATAGTTGTGCTTAAGCCATTATATGGAATTATAGAGGTAGGAACTTACTAGTAGGCTACCTATAGTAAGCACTATAAAGAGAAGCTTTTAATAACTACTTTTATATTTAATCCCTGCTTCCTTATTATAACTATAGAAACTCCGTTTAGAATTATTGGCATATAAACTAATAATACAATTATCTTAGGGGACGACCAATTCTTAGCTCTTAAAGAAGATAAGCTAGTAAAGGCAAATCTTATAGCAAAGCTAAAAGAAAAGCTTGATTTAATAATACTATTACTCTTTAATAAATGCATCCTCTCCCTAAATAAGGATTCTATTGCTTTGCGCCAGAAGGGTTAAGATAAGAAGATTAATATTATTAACGTTAATTCCCTAAAGTAAGGATATGTGGAGCAACGCGCTTATAAAGCTTATATTACTTCTATCTATTAACTAGAGGCTTTATTTAATCTCACCGTTACCGCCTAATACTAGGAACTAACTAAGGATGACGTTCTTACCCTAAATAAACGTCTTTCCTAGCAAATGAACTATCTTAATTGGGGACTACTCTACGTACCTATTAATCTTCCTACTGCTAAGCTCTTTGTATTTGTTAATGGATCGTTTATAAATAATAAAGATTTTAGCTCCTAGTTAGAATATAAGATTATTATTATAAATAAATTTACTAAAGAGAATAACTTTATAATCTATAGCAATCTTATCTATTAGAGCTTAACTAAGAGTAAGCGCGTTACCTAAAGTGTTTTAGCGTTAGAGATATATAGAATGGTTAGCGGAGTTAATATAGTAATTGCAATTGGAACTACCTTAAAGATAATTATAGATTAACTTAAACTTCCCGTTATCCCTATAATAGTATGCACCGACTTATATTCCCTTTACAAGTGTTTAGTTAAGCTTAGTACTATAAAAGAGAAGCGCCTTATAATCGATATTATAGTACTTTAGCAATCCTATACGCGTTAAGAACTCTTTAAGATTTAATAGATTAATAGCTAAGATAACCTAGCAGATGTAATAACAAAGGCGAACCTAAATAAGGTACTAGAGACGTTTATTAATATAAATACTCTACGTGTATAAGTTAAAGGTTAGGTTAAAAGGGAGTCCCTAGAAATTTCTTAGTCATATAAGGTCTTAAGATATTTAGGAACTTTAACCGGCGGTTAAAGTTGTCTAATTGGTCAGATTCTCTTACTAAGACTTTTTTTAGAGGGGGAGCCTAACTTAATCTAGCTAATTAGGATTTTCTATCCCTAGGATAGAAAATCGCTATTAGCTCGCTTACTACTAGCGCCTTAACAGCCCTCCGAACATAATATTTACCTATAACTTCTAAGTAAGAAAGCACCATATGCTAAGAGGCAAATTTTAAGATAGTGAGACTTATATTACAATAGCAATAGTAAGTAAGGAGGATTAATATTTATTATGCTAGTTAAGCGGTATATATATATAGATGGCAACTATAAAAGAAGAGTTGCTAGTGTTGGGAATAAAGGCAAGTGGTTACTATATAAGGCATATTGCTACCATATGTGGCAAGTTGCCGTTACGTGCGGTAAGTTGCCGTTACGTGCCGCCGCGGCACTAGTATGGTAAGGAACCTTAAGTTCCTTACCCCTTTCTTTAAGAATTAAAACAAGAACAATAATCATTATACTATCTACGAACCGTAGCTACGTAATATCCCCTTATATAACCAATATATACTATTAATCGTTCCTTTTAAAGCGTTTAAAACTTTATTTACTTTTACCCCTACTTTACTATAACTATTAGCATAATATTTTATTTCGGTGCCTTAATATATTACTCCTATTAGGAGAAAAGAATAGTTCTAAGATTTTAAAACGCTTAGCCCTTAAAAAGTATACACTTTAAAATTTCTCTATACTAAGGTATACTCTATATTTTAGTATAAAGGATTTAGCGTGCTTATATAATAGAATATTAAATATTAGCTAATTAGATTATATTTTACACTATATTAAATTAGGCTAGTTATAGCACGTTCTTCTAAAAGCTTCCTTTCTTAAATAGTTATAAATAGGTTAGCTATTTTTAGAGTTTAAGTATATAGTTATTATTAGCCGTCTACCTATTCCTTTTTTATTACTACTATAACTACTAATATAGATTAAGCCAGTTAGATACTAGCGTAAGGTCTTTCTTTAAATATACCTAAAACCTAGGTTATTTCTATTTAATTTAAAGTAAGTACTCTAATATATACTAAAGCCCTTTACTAAACTTATAGTTCTAAAAGCTAATAAGGTAGTATTTAGTCTATAAAACTAAGTACTATAAACGCCTATAACCTTTATAACGCAAGTAATAATAAAGGCTTTTATATTATTATATAATATAATTAAATAGAAGCTTAATAATTTAAGTAAATGCTATATATAAAGGTATATATAGAAGCTTATAAGTACCGCTAAAATATTATTTACTAAATAAACTCTCCTTTATAATTAAAATTAATTTTTAACTAAGATAAATAATAAAGCTAAAGTTTACTAATTAATAAGATTAGTAATCCTTAGAAAGGCAAAGGTATTAAGCTATAAGGATCTTAAGGAGGCTTAAGTAAAAAGCGCTATAAAAGAGAAAGCTATTATAGATAAGGGTAAAGGTAAAAGAAAACGCGGCTATAAGTATAAGAGTTCTATACTAAGGGCAAATTTATTAGAGCTAAAAGCGGGCTTATTAGTACTAAAAAAAAATAGTATAGATAAGTAAGTAAATAAGTAAAATACTAGAGCTAGTAAAGACCCTAATAATGCTATAAAGGGCCCTAGTAGCGTAAATATACTAAAAAAGTATTATTAAACTTACTTTAAGAGTAATTATATATTAAAAGTTATATAGGTTTTATATAGGAAAAGAGGAAAAAATTATAATAAAGTATATACTACCTTAAGATTTATTTAATAGTTATTAGTATTATTTACTAGATTTATCTATATAGCTATAATTAGGCTTAATAGCTATAAGCTTAGCTTACTAAATAATATAAGTTTAGGAGCTAGAATAGGGCCTATAAAAGCTAATTAAATATAGCTATAACTATTTTAAGCTAGGTGCTATTATAAATTATAGTTAGCGTATTACGAGCTATAACTATATTATTAGCTTTAGCGTTTATAAGGTTATTATTAAGTTAACTAAAGCGCCTAGCTTTTAAACCGTAATTAGTTTACGTAATAGCTACTATATAACTTTATAATATAGCATAATATATAGCTATATTTATATTATAGGCTTCTATAGTATTAAAGAAAAATATTATACCGCCTATAAGCTTTATAGAATACCCTTTAACACCTCCGCTAATAAATAAAAGGCCCCTCTTATAAGTTTAATAAATTATTATACTTTTAAAAGCTATCTAAGTAGGAAAGTATATTAAGTAAGACCCCTAAATAGAGTTTTAACTTATACTAGGAGAATATAATAAGATAAAACGCTAGCTTAGTTAATATAAGGCGCTATTAAAATATATAAAGAATAAAATATAGTGCGTATACTCTAGGAATAGTAGTAGTAGTAGCTAATAATACGGATAAAATAAATATAATTATTAAGGAGAAAGCTATCTACTTATTATTTAGATGCTAACTAGCGTATATAAGCTCTTTATTAATAATATTAAGAATATAATTTAAAGCTAGCTAAAAATAATTTAAAGTAAAGGTAATAAGGCAGCCTTTTTTATATAAAAAGTACGGCTAGCCTAATTTACTAAGATATACTTTTTAGTTAATAATACTCTATTTAGTATAAGGTTAAAATATAAACTAAATATATTTTTTTAATATAAAGATATATGGTATTCTAGGGTTATAATTAAAGTAGTATATTTATAGAAGAGGGAGAGGTTAGCCTAGCTAGCTAAGAATTATTTTTTAAATTTAAACGCTAGTATATAAGTTATTATTAGCCTAAATATTAAATATAGTAAAAAGGGATTATAAAAGGTAACACTATTAGTATAGCGAACTTATATAGTTATTACTACTTAAGGGAATAAGTTAAAAGTAGTTTAAGAAGTTATAAAGAAGGTAAATTCTATTCTATAATATATTTTTTATACCTAATATTTTTTATAGGCGTTCCGCAATAACTAGGGAAATTCTACTAATTTTTTAGGCCTATAACTTTAGCTAATAGATTTTACTTATAAAGAACTTATATATAATAAGCTTAAAAAGAATAATTAAAAACTAGTTATTTTTATATACTAACTCTATAAATATCTTAATGCGGCAGAAACTATAATAGAATAGCTAAATTTACTTAATAAGTATATAATTACTCTTAGACTTAAAAAGTAGAAATATTTAGAAATATTTTTTAACTAAATTACTTCTAGTAATAAGCTAGGGTATATTAAGTAAAAAAAGAGAGCTATAAAGTATATAGTAAAGGATAATTCTAATTATAAAAATATATTAATTTAGAGCTTACCAGAATAAAAGTAAATTAGTTTAATTATAATGCGCTCTACTTAAGCTAAATATTATTAATCTTATTAATTCTTTACTGCTTTAGGCTATTACTATATAAGCTTAAGGTAGGTATATTTATAGGGAGGGATATAATACGATTCCGCTTTAAAGAAGCTAGGTATAGCTTTAAATTATTATTAGGCGGAGGAATTAGGAATATAAGATTAATATATAAAAGTAAGCTATAAGCTAACGCGATTATACTAAGGTATAAAAGGAGGACTTTCTAAGTCTATTATTATCGGTATAAGAGTTATTAGAAGCCTAGTTATTATATAACACTAGGTTACTTATTATTATATAACGGGTATACTAATATTAAGCGTCTATTACGGAGGTATACTACTATATATATTGCGCTCTATATTATTATTAAGATATAGAGTAGTAAACTTTAGTAAATATAACCTTAAAGACTATAACCACTTAACTATACTATTGAGTAAACATCTATAGAATTCGCTATCTTATAAGGGTGTGGCCGGAGCGGGTCAGCCGCCCTCTCTATTAAACTGCAGAGAGCTTTAGGCGAATTCTTACGCTAGAAGTACTACTACCTCTCTACCTAAATAGCATAGGGAAAAATTAAACACGGTTTGGCTAAATGTTTCTTTTAGCCGTATAGAAGACCACTTAGACTCGCTTACCTTAGTAAGCTTAAACCGTAGAATTAATTAGCGGATATCGCTAACCTTTTTTATTAAAAAGTTAATTCTATGGTCTAAGGGACTTTTCTCACATTTTTTAAGTAACGCGACTTATTTTATATATAGAGCATTTACCTTTTTTAACGAAATTGATCTATATACCTATAATGGCTCTCTTTTTAAAAATACTATTAAATTAATCCGTAGAACTAGTTCTATAATCGATTAACTTTTAGGCCTTATATATACACCCATTATAACATTCGTTATAATATCTAGTGCGACGTCCGTTACGATATCTGTTACAGCTTTGCGTTATTTAAATTTATATAGGGATATATATAATCTTTAACAAATTTAATAAAGCTACCTACGTAAGGTCTGGGGCTGTATATAGGCTTAAAATAATTGCATAAGCTAGGTCTATAAACGATTCGTTTTTAGTTCTTATATATATACTTATTGCAACATTATAGGTAGTATTATAATCCTTAATAACGACTTTTTTTTTTACTAAAAATAAGTACGGCTCTAGGGGGTTATTAGCTAATTTAGACCTAATATCTATAAAATATCGGGCTGTCTCTCTAATTGATAAACTTCTAGTAGTATTTTAAGCCGTCGTAGTTAAGCAATTTAACCGCGAGTATAGGAAAAATAGTATAAAATGTCGGAAAACGTAATAAACCTTAGAAATGTCCTTTAGACTGCATTTTCGATTTTATATAAAGCGGATATAAAATTATTCTAAATATATAGTCTAAGCTTACTAAGGTAACGGACTCTATTAATAAAACGATTCTAAAAATAATTTATATCTAAGATAGCTTATATAGTAAAACCAACTACTGCTTTAATATATAGTTAGGTAATGCTGTCTTATAATATAAACTAGTGTAACTAAAAGCCTAAGAATACTTAATAGTTAATAGATATAAGCCTTATCTACCTTAGGCCAAACTTTTTAAAAAGTCTATTTATTTTAGAGGCTGATTTAGTTCCTTATATATAAGGTCTAGGTATATCTATTAATAGTCTACGCATCTTATTTACCTTTATGTGCACTAACAGGACTATCTTCGCTAAAGCCTTTAAAGTAGTTAGACAGCCCCACAGACTTTAATACCTTAAATAGTTATCTCTAAAGACTTTCTGGTAGCCTACTAAAGCCCTTAAGTATATTACTCTAGCTCTACCTATATCGCCTTAGCTAGTAAATAGTAGGTCTAGATTATAGACGGTTTTAAGCGCTAGTATATAAGATATAGCGAGTTTTAGCCTAAGCGCCTTCTTATATCCTTCTAGCACTTACTAATATATCTTCTTTACCTCGCCTAGCTTACCCTAATCCGCGTAAAGATTACCTAAGTTATTAATTATGGAGAGTGTTAATATATAGTCCTGCTTAAGTACCTTCTCCTTTCCTTCTAGCGCTTACTAGTATATCTTCTCCGCCTTACCTAGCTTGCCCTAGTCCGCGTAGAGGTTACCTAAGTTATTAACTATAGAGAGTATTAATATATAGTTCCGCCTAAGTGCCTTCTCCCTTCCTTTTAGCACTCGCTAGTATATCTTCTCTACCTTGCCTAGCTTGCCCTAAGATTTATAGAGAAGGCCTAAGTTATTAACCGTAGAAAGTGTTAATATATAGTCCCGCCTAAGTGCCTTCTCCCTTTATTCTAGCGCTCGCTAGTATATCTTCTCCGCCTCGCCTAGCTTACCCTAGGATTTATAAAAAAAGGCCTAAGTTATTAACTATAGAGAGTGTTAATATATAGTCCCGCCTAAGTACCTTCTTATATCCTTCTAGCGCTTGCTAATATATCTTCTCTACCTTACCTAAATTGCTTAGATCTTTGTTAAGGATTATAAGACAATGTATTAAATCTAGGGTTAATATATAGTCCCGCCTAAGTGCCTTCTCCTTTCCTTTTAGCGCTCGCTAGTATATCTTCTCCGCCTTACCTAGCTTGCCCTAGTCCATATATAGCATCCCTAGCTTATAAATTGCACCTAGCATTATATAATTATGCTTAATATCCGCTTTACTTATATCAGTCCCTCCTAATTTAGCCCTATATCTACTACTTACCTTATAACCCACTAATAGCACCGCTATATATAAGCTAAGAGCCGACATTATACACCTAAATACTCCTTCTTTAACCTATCTAGTACTACCTACCTGCCCGCGAAGCCCTACTGCACGCGTCTACGTCGCCGCGGGTGGAAACATCATTAGGAAATCGTTCCTTTTAATGGCCAAGTGCAGAGGCGATGGTAGGGAGCCGTCGCAGCGCGTGCAGCGCGCTGTCGTCGTGGTTCTATGGTATTAAGCCTGCGACGCGTACGAAGCATCGCCCTTAATAACACTAGGAGTCCTACTGCCCCCGCCTGGGGCTCCTGCTCTACCATCTAGGGGGGCTATTAAGGGAAACTGGGATACGAAAACTACCTAATGTACGACTACCTGGCTCGTAGCCAGGCCCGAAACTGGCCTTATTTAGCCAGTCGACGTGGACGTGACCTAGACGTACAATAGGACACCCTTGGGCTTGCACTAGCTCTAAGACCGCAAAGGAATGCGGCGAGGGTGTAGGAAACCTCTGCTTATAAGAACTTGTTAAGGTTAACGCGTCGCAGAATTATACGAAACTTGTTAAGGCCCCAAGGCCACTATAAAGAACTTGTTAAGGCCCTGCCTAGAGAACTTATTAAGGCCCCTCTATAAGGGCCTATCTGGTATCCAATACCCAGGTGACTTAGAAGAGGGTCTTAATAGGCGTAGTGCGCGCGACCTGGACGATAGACGCGACAGCGACACAATAGCGACGCGACGGCGACTAGACGGCTTAACGAGGTGGAAACACGGGCAAAGCTCTAGGCAGCGGAAACACAGGCCAGCTTCGACGGCCCTATGGCGTTCGACTAGGTGACTCACAGGAGGGTCTTAATAGGCGTGGTATACGCAACCTGACGCGTATTATATGGGGGAGGCTTTAAGGAAACATAGGCCAGTCGGATAAAGACTTAACAGTTAGAGACACAGGCCAGCTTATAAAAAGGGGGGACATAAGCTTAGTTAGTAGGAGAGGGGGGAGCAGGTCGCCTGGCACGGGACCCGTCTTTATAGCCCCCTCCTACAAGACACGGTTGGCCTATTATAAGGAGACTCCTATAGGCAACGCAAAACGACTACCTAGAGTAGTTACGGGGCGTAGTGTGTAGTAGCTACTGCTGGCTTTAGGGACCTTACCCCTTAGCTAGGCTCTAACCCCTAGTGCACCTGGTAAGCAGGTAGAATCACGTCCTGGCTGGAGAGACTACTACGCGGCTTAAGAGAACGGATGCGCGTATCGGTATACTAATAGACGGGACTACTTGCTAGGGCAGTACGTTGGTAAGGTACGCTTAAGGAGCAAATAGGAGTTACTTAGGCGGGAGAGGTTTTGGCTAGGCCTTAACCGTAGAAGGTGTACCTAGCTACATTACAGGATGCAGCCACGACGCCCTCGTAGGACTACGCCAGTAGGCGCGTAAGATGGGAGTTGCGACCCCTACAAATGGCAGCTTATACCCGCGCTAGCGGAAATAATAAAGAGAAGCGTAAAACTAGAGGCTATGGAAGGCTCCTAAGCCGTACAAAAGCATACTAACTCTAGGAGGAAACTCTTATATAGACCGCTGGGGGGCGGACTAGTACTCGGGCCAATCCCGTTATAAGATATCTAAAAGAACTGGTAAGAATCCCCGTGTTAGGTGGTGGCAGCCAACTGCTTGTAGACTAGGACTAAAGTACTAGAAAACTGGGGTAGAGGCCTAAATAAGTAGGCATGTTAAACTCTATTGTATTACTAGCTAATATATAACTACCTGCCCCTTTACTCCTCCGTCCATCGTCGTAAGGGCGCCGCCGGTTATATACCCCCTAAAGACACGTCACCACGACGCTAGCTACCACAACCAACGATTCCACCACAACCAGTCTGCCACAGAGCAGACAACCTCCTCTATAACCAGTCTGCCGCAGAGCAGACGACCCCCTCTACAACTAGTCTACCGCAGGGCAGACGACCTCTTCTATAACAGTCTACCGTAGGGCAGACGACCTCCTCTATAACCAGTCTGCCGTAGGGCAGACGACCTCCTCTATAACTAGTCTGCCGCAGGGCAGACGACCTCCTCTATAACCAGTCTGCCGTA
Organism: Cenococcum geophilum 1.58; assembly: GCF_001692895.1. NCBI lineage: Eukaryota > Fungi > Ascomycota > Dothideomycetes > Gloniales > Gloniaceae > Cenococcum > Cenococcum geophilum. Next base: position 520,268 of record NW_027137631.1, read on the forward strand.
GGGCAGACGACCTCCTCTATTATAATAGTACCGCAGGACAGACAACCCTCTCTACAACAGTCTGCCGCAGGCAGACGACTCCTCTACAAACAGTCTGCCGCAGGGCAGACGACCTCCTCTATAATAGTCTGCCGCAGGGCAGACAACCTCCTCTATAACAGTCTGCCGTAGGACAGACAACCTCTTTCTATAACCAGTCTGCCGTAGGGACAGACGACCTCTTCTACAACCAGTCTGCCGTAGGGCAGACGACCTCCTCTATAACTAGTCTGCCGCAGGGTAGATGACCTCCTCTATAACTAGTCTGCCGCAGGGCAGACGACCTCCTCTAACACCAGTCTGCCGCAGGGTAGACGACCTCCTCCTCTACAACCAGTCTGCCCGCAGGGCAGACGACCTCTCTTTACAACAGTCTGCCGCAGGGCAGACGACCTTCTTTATAACCTGTCTGCTGCAAAGCAGACGACCTCCTCTATAACCTGTTTGCTGTAGAGCGGACGACCTCCTCTATAGCCGGTCTGCTGTAGAGCGGACGACCTTCTACAACCAGTCTACAGCCGTTATACCTGTAGACGACCTCTACTACAACCGGTCTATGGCTGTCGCGCTATAGGCAACCAAACTATAGAGGGCCGCAGGCGTACCGTAGGCGCACCGTAGGCGTACCGTAGACGATGCACTGCTAGGGTAGCTATAGTAGGGGATAGGGGATAGGGGAAGGGGGCCGGCCCGTGTTACTATTAGCACGTTAAATATAAGGTGTATAGGCGAATGGTGTTTATACCCTATACAGACAACCTCGTAAAAATTTTCCTATGGGAGTGGGTTTATGTAACAAGGTTCGCCCTTATAAAATACCATTAATAGCCTACTTTTGGGGAGAGTAGCTATTAATTACTAATTCCCTACCTATTTTCTTTAGCAAGAAGGGGAAAATAGTACAGAATAAAAAGTCGCTTAGGGTAATTGGTAGCTACTTTCAAGCTAGTAAGCTATATTGTTTCTCTTATTCTTATGTGCAAAACTACAGAAAAAAAAATCTATCTTTTAGAGCGCTTTTTCTACTCTAGAAACGGCAGAATACGGCAGAAATAGATAAAAAGAGCCAGGATTTCTTTAGTGCGATTTTGGTATAAACTAGACAGTAGTAAGCAAAATACCAGGACAAGACACCAATTCGCTAGGAGCTCCCCCTAGTATTTAAAACGGGCCAGAGTGTCCACTTAGCTACTAGTACATGTTAAGCTGCCTAGAAAGGATTTATGTATATAGAACTATAGCGCCATAGCCCAGAGGCTGCATGCGTAGTATTGTACGTAGTATAATACAATCGGATATAAAAAATAAAATAAAAAACTACCTACCTAATCACTACTACCGCTAGCCGGGTAAAGACCGCCCGCTATTCCTTATCCTATATATAACTAGGTAAGTTATATAGCTCGCTATATCCTATATACCCTTAACTAGAGAATAGCCATATAAAAGCTACATTACTGTAATAAAATCAACTTTATTATTTATAACGTTAGGAAGCCACTCTAATAAATAATCCGCCACAGCTTTAGACTATATGCTTACTTCTATAAAGAGACCATACTATAGGTCTTTATTATTAAAATATACCTAAAGTAGTAGCAAGTTAGCTATAGCTATGCTTTTTACCCGGATAGTATAGTATGAAATTATCTACGTTATTTATACGCTACGGTTAGGATAATCTTAAAGCGGCATACTAGGCCAGTCTTGGGATTTTATAAGGTTTTTTTATTACTGCTTATAGAGCCTAATATATGTTGCAATACTAATTCCGCTTTCTTATAAATATATACTAGCCTATATAATTACTAGCGGTAAGCTATTTAGGAGCCTAAATAGCTCCTCGCTTTCTACTAAATCTATTTTAAAATAGTTAGCACTAGTGTTCTATATAAGCAATATAATTACACTATAACATTATCGCCTTACCACATCCGCCCCTATACTAGTTTAGAAATAAAGCTTTTACCTACTCCATATTAAGCCTTTCTAGTCTCCCCCTTCGCTCCTCCGTCGTCGTCGCTATGGCGTCGCCGGCTATATAGCCCCTAAAGACACGTCACCAGACGCAAATACCAGACGCATCACAAACTCTACTACAACCAGTCTACAGCCATCACGCTGCAGACGATCTCTACCCAACCAGTCTGCAGCCATCAAGCTGCAGACGACCTCCGCAACCTGTCTACAGCCATCGAGCTGCAGACGACCTCTACCATCACCTGTCTACAGCCATCGAGCCGCAGACGACCTCCACCATCACCTGTCTACAAGCCATCGAGCCTGCAGACGACCTCCACCATCACCTGTCTACAGCCATCGAGCTGCAGACGACCTCCACCGCAACCTGTCTACGGCCATCGCGCTGCAGACGACCTCTACCGCAACCTGTCTACGGCCATCGAGCTGCAGACGACCTCTACCACAACCTGTTTACGGCCATCGAGCTACAGACGACCTCTACCACAACCTATCTACAGCCGTCGCGCTGCAGACAACCTCCGTAACCTGTCTACGGCCATCGCGCTACGGACAACCTCTACTACAACCGCCACTACTACCGCTACAATATACCATACAACACCGCACTATAGGCGTACCGCAGATGCGCAGATAGGGTAGCTACAGCAGGGGGGGAAGGGGGCCGGCCCGTGTTACTTTAGCACGTAAAATATAAAGAGTATATAGGCGAATTGTGTTTATAACTATATAAGGATAACCTATGAAAAATTTTCCTTCTAGGTGGGTTTATGTAGCAAGGTTTGCCCTTATAAAAATACCCGTTTTCTAGAACGTAAATCTAGGATTAATAGCCTACTTTTGGGGAGAGTAGCTATTAATTACTAACTCCCTACCTATTCTTAAGCAAAGGAGAAGAAATAGGTTACATTACCGGAAAAAAGTCGTATAGGAATAACTGGTAGTTGTCCTCTAAGCTGGCAAACTATATAAAAGCCCTTTGTTTTTATATGCAAAAATGTTACTAAATCTATCTTTTAGAGCGCTTTTTCCTACTCTAGGAACGGCAGAATACGGGCAGAAATAGATAAAAGAGCCAGGATTTCTTTATTTCCTTAGTGCAAAACTAAATATTAGAGAGCAAAATACCAGGACAAAACTCCCCTAGCATCTAAAACGGGCTAGAGTGTCTACTTAGTTACTAGTACATATTAAGCTGCCCTAAGGGATTCATGTATATAGGACTATAGCGCCATAGCCTAGAGGCTGCATGCGCAGTATTGTACGTAGTATAATACAATGGATAAAAAAAAAAAGCCTTTCTAGCCTTTATAACGCACTAAGCTGCTCTAAGTTAGCGAGTTGGGTTATAATTAAAACTAACCTATAATTTACTCCTAAAAAGTAACGGGTAACATTATATATATTAGGGTCGGCATTACCCCCTCCTCTCTCTTAATTGACGTTATTAAAGATTATTAACCAGTCCGTATTATCCGGCCGGCTTAGCCAATTTATTACATCCCTAATAACGGCATTAATATTGCTAGTACTTATAGCGGAGTACACTCTACTACTCTCTGCAATTTGGCCTTCTAAAATCCTGCTTATATAAGTTGTAATACTCTACTTAAGACTGTCTTTAGTTCTGCCATTAAGCCAGAATACTAAGCTAAACTTCCGGTAGTGCTTCCTTATAAACTCTACGATAAGTTATATTTTACCTATTCCGCCAAGCCTATAAAGTATAAATATCTTCTACCGGCCGCATTATCTCCGCGGGAAAAGGGCTTATTTAAATTCCGCTATATCGGACGGCTAATCTATAAACTTATTTATTATAGGTATACCTTATAGACTAAACAGTGTTTAATAGTTTCTTATATTTAGAAAAGAGCCTAATTAGCTATAGAGTGCAAGCTATATCTTAATAAGCTAAATAAAATACTAATATTCTCTTCCGGATATGCTATTAGCGCAAGCTTTTATTTACTTAAATACTACCTAACACTTAATATATCGATATATAGCCGCAATAATTATATTTTTTTACTTTAAGTCTTCTAACCTAATATCCTCTAGTCCTCTTAATATATTAAACTAGTAGTACCACTCCGTGTCGTCTAGCCTTAATTTATTATAGGAGAATCGCTCTACTATCTTTTCCGTCTCTATAGCAATCGCTAAAAAACTCCAGCTAATGCTAATTAGATTATCTTTAAACGGCGTAAGTAATAGAACGCTAGTCCTAATTAATACTAAACACTTAATCTTATCTTTAGGCGAGCTAGATGGCTATATATCTTAAGCCTTATTCTATAACTTATACACTAGGTTATTTACCCCTATAGCCCTATTAAGAAAACTCTTTTTAAAATCGCTAATTATAATAGAATTAAAAAAGGATAAAGCTGCTAATGTCGCTTAGCCTACTTCCTATATCTTAGTTATACGGAGCAGTTATTCGCGGCCGCGTAGCGACTAGTAGCTAATAAGCCGCACTGTATCGCCCGTCTCGTTGCTTATTATATACATAAATCTATATTCTACCCGTTAATATTACTACAGCCTCGCGTATAGGTAGATAACTACCTATACTTTACACTTTGTATCCAGAGCGTCTTTTAACAGCGCATCTTCTGCTAGACTTTACCTTATAATAATCTCTTTAATTACGCGCTCCAGCTTATTTAAATTAAATCGTCCTTAGACCTAGCCCTTAATCGTTACACTATACCTCTACTTCTAGAAGATTCTGTCCAATAGCGAGACATATATATTAATGCACTTATTAACCGTTATTTAAAGCCGACTAAGTATAATCGCTATAAGCCTGCGCTTCTTATTAGCCTTAAATCTAGTAAAGTAATTAATACTAACCCGCTAGTGCTAGTGCCTCTAATTATATCGAAGTAGTCGCAAGGCTTCGGCGGCGATTTTGGGTCGATGGTGTTTATAAGCTGCTTTAAGATCTAAAGTGTTAATAAGCCGCGAACGCCGCTGCTATTAAGGGCGAGTAGGCGGAGGTTATACTTAGGCATAGCTAAAGGGGTAAGTAGGAAGGCTTAGTAAAGCGACCAGATTTAATAAGAAATATATAATAGTACACTTATAGCTCCACGAGGCTATGGGGCCGCTCCTATAATATAGAAAGTATAGTAGTCTATCTTTAGCTTAACAAGGCTAAGAATACAGGCGCTAAATCTACGGTTGCTAAGTCTGAGTAGCCTTCTATACGGCTAGGAGAAACGTTTAGCCAAACCGCGTTTAATCTTTCCCTGCGCTATTTAGGTGTAGAAAAAGTAGCAGTACTTCTAGCGTAAGAATTCGCCTAAAGCTCTTTACAGTTTACCAGCGCTAGCAGGGAGGGCGGCCAACCCGCTCCGGCCACACTCTTTATAAGGTGGCGAATTCTGTAGCTGTTTTTAGAGAGTTAAGTTAGTTAACCAGAGGTATAGTTAAGGTTTAGGTCGCAAGGCTATAGGGCTAAGATTGGCCCGCTTACTAAGTCTACGTATAGCTATAGGCCTACTAGCTATAAGCTTAGCTTACTAGATAACATAAATAAATTATATAATAATAATTATATAGGACATGCGGGGTTGTTTCGCACTAGCTAGAATTAGTAATTACTTTAATTGGAAGTACTAACTAGGGTAGCGATCTTACATAAATTTGCGCGCGATAGTAGGCATAAAGCTAATAATAATTTCCTATTATCGTAATAAGGCTCTAATACTCGGATATAACCCTTATATATATATTATAAGTAGTAAAAGCTTAATAGTGGTGCTATAGCGAAGGGTTATTATTTCGCTATAAAAGAAGGCTCTAAGCGAATTGGGCAAGAAGGTAACGATATAAATGTAATTTATAGGTTAGAAAAGTCCTAAATGTTTAAAAGTAGCCATAATATACTATTTATATATAATTTTAGTAAAGCTTAACGTGTGCGCAGAGTTATAGTCGCTTAAAGTTAAAGTACCCCTTATATTTTCCGGCATGGTTAGTTTTTCAGCACGTGTAGAGGGACGTTATTCTCCGTTTCCATTATTGTAGTTAGAGACTATACAAAAAGTTTTAGAGTATTACGGTCAACTTGCTACCTATATCTTCTTATATACTCGGCTAAAAACCTTAGACCTTAGGCACACTATTACTTTATAAATATTAAACGTCTCTCCCTTATAGGACACTACTAAATCGGAATATTCTAAGGTATTAAAGAGGCTAAGACTAAAGGAGTTTTCTAGCTAATACGTGCCCTTTAATAAATGTATTTAGAACAGCGCTATACTTAGAGTAAGTTAGGCATAGAATAGAATATAATACGGCTAGCTAAGCACCTAATACTTCTCTATATAAGCGCGCCAAACTATTTATGCACTATAACCCCCTTTAAACGGATAAATCCAGAATATACACTTTAAAAGGTTAAATATCTATAAACGTTTAGAGCTCTCTTTATTTATTAAAACTATTAATCTAATACTCTAAAGTTTAAAGTTTTATAGATAGTCGTAGTATAGTAAAGGTATAAAGCGAATTTAGTTCTAGGCGCTTTAAAAAGAACAATCAATAGTATAGCTAAGAGCGTCCAATTATAACTTAATTAAATCGTAGGGGAGAGAGTTAAGAGGTCTAAATAATGGATTTATTGCGGTATAGGGGTTTTTGCGCTATATAGGGAGGAACGCTAAATATAAAAGAGTAGATATAAAAGATAAATAGGAAATTAATAGTAAATGGTAATAAGCTATTAACGTGAGCAGGAAGATATATTCTTTAGCGGGTATTATTTAGGTTTATTCCTCTAGGTTCTTATAACTTACTTATTATTAAACCCTTATTTTATTTAAAGTATATAGGCGGGGGACGCCCAAAGCTTATAAATTAGTGGCGAACGAGAAGTGTAGTGTAGTAGGTTAGAATAATAAAAATAAACACATTAAATATATTAAGGGTCATCTATAGGAAAATAAGTCATTTAATAACATCGCTAAGGCGCTATTTTACCTCCAAATAATATACAATTTAAAACCTATGAGAACTACACTAAAGGGATATATATACCAGTTCGTTACTTCTTACCCTATTTTTGCTACTAGTTAATTATAAGTCCTAAACACTCTATCTATTTCCCTAAGCCACCCTTTATATCCTACTTATATCCGCTTAATTATCCTAAGTATTAGGTTATGCGCCACTTTAAAGATTATATAGTTTGTTATTCTACTTATATTAAACCTTTTCAATTCTTATACTAAGAGGGGCTTGGCTACGCTAGAAGTATTAATTCCTATATTTAGTCCTTAGGTAATCGCTTTTATAGTATAGCGAACTAATATATTTACCTTAAGATCCCTTCTTAATTTTAAGCAGTTTAAGTACTACTAAAAACTATAAAGGAAAGGTTCCCGTAAAACCAATTTTGGTAAGACCACCAACGCTCCGCTAAATTTTATGAAAATAGTTATAAGAGTATAAAGTAAAAAAGTAAATTATAGTATAAAAAGGAGCACTATAATATAAGGGGACAAGATAAGTATTACGTAGGATACGTAGGCTATAGTGCTAAGGTATAACAACCTCTAAGAAAAAAAATACGTATATATATAGCGATAACAAATCTTTCTTAGCGTTAGGTAGAGAAAACTATAAAGTAACCTTAATAAGCGATCCTTCTCCCTAGTATCTCCTGCTATATACTAAATAAGCCTTTTAGATATAATATTAACATTACTAGTCCATACATCATTAACAGGTCTCTAAAAATTTCAGACTTAATTTAAATTTATAACCACTTTAACTAATTTTAGACTATTAAACCCTAAGTATTTAAAATCGTGGAGGTATGCTGCTATCGTTACTAGGTTGCAATACCCAACTTTCCTAGATATAAAAGTAAGGTCCAAATATTTAATTAAGGGACGAATATTTAGGTAAGGTAGAAATGTATATAGCTCTAATATAATACATAGGGATTTATAGGGCTTAAGGAGGAAGGTATTTTCTCTATAAAATACCTTAAGGGCTTCTAGTGCGAATGTTCTGCATATTAATATTAGCTCTAATAGCATTTTCCTTAAAATAATAAAAGAACGCTAGTAAATTGGCCTTTTAAAAACAATAAGATAATAAAAGATTTGTAGATGTAGCTTATAGGGGAGATCCAAGATACTAACTTCGGGTTTAGAGGTTTTTACCGCCTTAAAAGTGGAATTTAAACTAAGCGAATTACTACTTAAGTAAATTAAATAAGAAACTACCGAAGATATTTTAGGGTTGCTATATATTGTACATATTACGCAAAAGGTTACTAAGGATAACTTTAAAATTAAAAAGGAAAGAGGAAAAGCTCTGAGCTTTAAATTATAACGGGTCGCTCGCGAAACTGGCTTCCGCCCTTTTAGAAATTTTACCTACTTTCTACTTACCTACTCCCTTACAATTATTCCGAGACCTTCTCGCTCTGGGTATTAATACTATTACTATTACTACGTCGTTTCTTACGCAACTATAAAAATCTTAGGCAAATAACTTTAGTAATCCCACTACTAGCGCTAGTGGCCGAGCTAATTTTCTCCCTACTAGCTAACCCTTTAGCAACAGACCTTATGTATTAAAATCTTTAGTAAAAGCGTAGGTCCGGGCTTCCCTCCTCTGCAATTTAACGAGCTGCTTTCCTTAACTAGTTAGCTTTTTTATCTTTAGGCAATAGCTTTTATGTACGAATATCCTATTAACCTAAATTAAATTCTTTTACTACTATTATACTACTATCCAAAGACCTAGATCGTCTATATAAACTATATCTTAATTATCTTAACTTATAACTAAATATCTTATTAAATATCTTATTACCTATTTCTATTATCTATTTTTAACTTAGTTATCTACCTTTTTAATAAATAGAGTTCTTATTCCTAATCGTCTATACCTCCTAGAATTTAAGACTAGGCTTTTAAGTATAAAAAGCATTAAAAAATCTTCTAACTCCTTAAGTAAGGTAGCTGCCTTTCCTCTATTCTTCTGCCCACTAAGTAGCTAGTTTATTAAAAATAGTTAAAGTATTAATAAGAGCCCACTAATTAAACTAGTTAAATTAAGCCGCCGGTCTTAGAAATACAAAGCCTTTAACTTTATTTAGAACAATATTCTATATAAACTACCTACGCTAAGGACCTTAACGGGTTAAGGGATAACGTTTTAGCTATTTAGTCGAGCTAGCCACCTAGTTAAGCTACCCTAAAACACATTAAAATCTACCAACTTTAACCTTTTATAACTCCACCTCTATTAAAGGTATTTAAATAAAAATAAAAATATAGCTGCTTATATATAAAAGTATTCTATTTATAATATTTTTAAAAGAGTATTATATTATTATTTCTATTTATTACCTAATTTGGTCCCTTTTAGGTTATATAGGCTTTTTGTAACGGCTTATATAAATGCCTCTAAACTAAAGCTTATAGAATGCGATCTTATAAAGATACTAACGTACTTTCTTACCGGTTAAGAAACTTACCAGGCTAAGAAATATAAGGGGTATCTTAACTTTACCCAACTCAAAATTTATACACACGTTAATATTAATTATAACCTTATATAGGTTATATACTATAGCTATTCCTTAACATTCCGGACCCCTTCTATCTAAAAAATTACGTTACGCTTTATCGCCTTCGCGCTTAATTTATAAAGAGCCTCCTTCTTTAGCGAAATAGAGTTCCTTCTATATAGTACCACCGTTAAGCTCTTACTACTCCTTAATACTTATAAACGCGTTATCTAACCCTTAAAACCTCACTATAATGCTAAGAAGTCATTATAGCCTTATAGCTACTATGGCGCGCAACTTTATCTAAGCTTACTACCCCAGTTAGTACTTCTAATTAAAGCAGTTACTAATCCCAGCTAGTATAAAGTGACCCCACTCGTTATACTAATTATTACGGTATAATTTATATATATTATCTAGTTAGCCAAAGCTTATAGCTGTCGGGCTTATAGCTGTATAGACACTTAGACGTTAGAGCGGCTAGTAAATAACACTAATAACCGCTACTTTAACGCACAGGTAGTCTAGAAGTTAGGTAATATAATCTTAGTAGTAACCCCACCTAAATAAGTTACGTAACTTCTAGACTTGTTAAAATCTCCAAGTAGTATCTACTTATTATAACTCTATTCTCTCTTTATATATAACCTACGCAACTCTTAGCATAAGATAACCTTAAAGCAAGTTTAGTAATATAGCCGCTAGCGATTACGGCTTCGCCCTTATACGTTAATAATACTATTTACTCTAGCCCGTAAGCAGGGATACTAATATAAGTTTTAGCATTCTAGCCACAAATACGCTACAGCCTAAAGCACGTAATTTACCACTATACTAAAGAGTACTCCTATTACAATTTGCAGCCCATAAGAGTCTAGTTAGTATAGCTTGGCTGCCCTCCCTACTAGCGGGGGCGAGCTTAAAGTATTTTACGCTTTAATCACCTACTATAAATACCGTTAATTATGCTACCTGTCCTAATAAGCCTTTGAAAATATTTGGCTTAGCTTTAGCGCTTAAATATATATTTATACAGTGAAAACGGTTAGTTAACCTAAGTCCGGAATAATTACAGGACTAATATATATAGGCAGCAGCTTAATTAAACTGCCCCACCTTCGCAAACATAGTCCTAGAATTATCCCTTAACCCTAGTATAAAAGCGCAACTAAAGTCAAGAGCTATTAGCGTAGGAGTTAACTTACGCAATCTTGTGCAATATATCGTTATCTCTATTAGCTGCGGTTAAACTTATTCCAATAAATTAAAATATATAGGAGGATAAATCGTTTACGGTAGGGCTTAATAGTAACTAGATAATATTATTTTAGCTAATGGTATAGGTATAGAGGGTAATGTTTCTAGAGTATATTCTAAATATTCTACTAATATACTTAGTTATAGGAAGTAAGTAGACCTATAAATACTAAGATATACAGCTGCTACTAACCTTATCCTATTTATTAGTGTAGGAAGTAAGTAGACCTGTAAATACTAAGATATACAGCTGCTGCTAACCTTGTCCTATTTATTGGTATAGGATATATATAGATCTGCAAATACCCCTTATATATAACCGCTTAAACCAGTACTAATACGGATATAGCCCAACGACTGGCTCTATACCTTTAATAATACATTTGCTTAGGATTTCGTCAAAAGCTTTTCACCTAGTATACTACTAAGCCAGCTTGCCCTAGTCCAGTGTTATACCTACTATAGTACTATTATAGCTGCTGGCTGCAACGTTAATCTTTCTAAAGTCCGTGCTGCTAAAAAAAGTTATTAGCTCTGCGCTCTACTCCTCTATATACTTAAACGCTACTATAATAATAAACTATATATTTAAATAGTTAGAAATGGGTTAGCATTAAAAATAAGAGAGGGGGGGCAATATATTCTCCGGTTGTGTTCTAATTTAAGTTAATATCTTTAACTCCTTAAATGCGCTAGGTAGGGCCATTACTTACTATATATCTTTGCGCATAGAATATTTACCTAATCTTAATAACGGCATCTAAATTAGCTTCCTAGTCTTACCCAAAGCTAAAAGTCCTACACGATTTGCACTACTTCGCGTATAGCTTTATTAGTGTAATAAGTCCCATAATTGTAATAAGTATTATATTTAATCTAACACAGAATTACTAATAAGACTCCTCTACGTCGGTAATCCGAATAATCTAGATTATAATGCTAATGTCTTACGTCTTAATTGTGCTATATAAATAGACGGAGAAAAATATATTGCTTTATTCTATTACTAGGGTAAACTTCTAATTAAAGATAAGAAACAATTTTATATAACCTAAAATAACATTATCTAACGGCTAAGAGGATTTAGTATCTTAGACCTGCTAAAGACTTTCTAAGACGCTGTTAAAGTGACTTAAGAACTTTGCATACTATACCTCTAGATCGACTTACTTTGTATAATCCAATATAAGGATAATAAAGAAGATTAAAAACTCGAATCTAGGCATATAGAAAAGGTCTTCTCTTTAGCTTACTTTTTAATTGCTATAACTTTGGCTATCTATTTAAAAGCGGGATTCCTTAAGCGGAACGTAAGCACTAAGTATATTCTTATTTAAGATACCTTAGACAGGCGATTCTATATCTATACTAGTATAGATAATTTTAATAACAATATAAAGAAGGCTCGGCTTAATACGCGAGCATAGGTAATATAAGAAAGGGTTTTATTACAACGAACTATCTATTTTAGTAATAATTAGACATACTGGGAATATAGTAAAGGGGTTTACTGCGAAAACCTTACTAGACTAAAAAGGTAAGAGCTTAAGCAATATCTAATAGACTAATATCTTCCTAACTTAAATATTTTGCTCCTTAGCTTATTTTAAAGAAAGTTCTTTATACTTAATCTAAACTTCCCAAACTAGCTCCTTAAGTTAGGCTACAAACGTACCATAAAATTTATTTACTTTTTTTAAGGACTACTTAAATCGCGACCTTACGAAGAAAACTAATAGAGTTGTTATAATATTAGGGTTAGAGGCCTATATTACAGGCGCTCTAAGGTATTAAAGCAGATACGGTATCTTTTAGAAGTACCTTTATAGGAATCTCCTATAGCAGACGTCTAATAATAAAATGGAGCGGATTGTGTATAAAAACTAAAATATGCCATTATAGTTATAGATAGCATATAATAGAGGCGTTCAGTTTATAGACATCCCTTTTAGCATAGTTAATTGGATTAATAACCTCCAGTTTAATAAGGGGCGCGAACTTATACTAATTACTAATATAGGGGAGTTTTAGGATTATACAATAGAACTAAATAGGAAATATTATGCTATTTTAAATTTCGGCAGAACGAAAAAAGGATAGATATAGTATAATATTAAGAAGGATAAGGATCTTTTTAAGGAATAATATATTGTTGCTGAAAAGAAGTTTAGCAAGAATAGGGATAGATTAGATGTTAAGGAGTACTATATATTAGTTATTAGGCCAACTAGTATAAATAGCAAGTATAAGAGGGTTAAAGTTAGGTTAATTTAGAGTGACTATATAGTACAACAGAGGCTTAATATGCGAGTCATATAAACGACTTTGTATTAAAAAATCTAGCAGAGTAACCGACGTATATATAGATTTAATGTCAAATTATAAGGTATAGTCTATATATAGGCTTCATCTACTTACAATATTATTAATAGTTTAGCGCTTCTTACTATAGTAGAGGTACTTAGTTAAAGCTAGGGCGACTAAAGAAATAAACCGATTTATCCCTTACACCAATAATAACGTCCTATAAATTATGGCCCGTACGCACTAATTAAATAAGGTATATACGGGCGGTAAGTTATTCTACTAAATTACCAGAGTCTTAAATAAGAGAGAGGACTAAACGGAGGTAGTACTTCGGGCTCTAACAGTGGCTTTTTTACTACCTAATTTTTAGGAATAATATATTAAGTAGGCCGTATAAGATCTATATTATTAGACATACGGTTACGCACCATTTTGGTAGTGTATTTAATTAATACTTAGCGTAAGAAAATTTAATGTTCTTAACCGCGTGCACGGGCCACAATTTATAGGCACCTATTAGTGTAAGGGATATAAGATAATCTACTATATAGAACATTGTACAGCCTATACAAGCTCCGGCTTCTTTCCCCTATATACGCACAGTAGTATATACGCAATTTCACTTTCTTACACACTAAAGAACTTTAAGTTTAACTCTTACGATTAAGCTTAAGGGTTAGGGGCTTTATCTTTCTTATAAGTGTATATACCTTACTAAGGGGTGCATAACCTTTTTTGTAAGTGCATAGTATCTACGCTAGATGGCGCACTTAACTAATTTCTTGGCCTAGTGGGTTTCTTAACCGGCAGGGAGGTATGTTACTCTTATATCCTAGATATAGTTAGCTTATAAGCTAAATATATTAAGGATATATCTAGATAATCCTACCTAACGGTAAAATAGGCCTAGGAGAGAGCGAAGCCTAATAATAAAGAAAACTAAAAGATATTAGTATTATAGAATTTGGTAAGATCTAGAATATAATATACTAGAGCAAATAAAGGCAATAGATTGTAAGCGTAATTTTAATCGTACGCCTCGCGAACTTTATAATTGCAACTATGGGCGGATACTAGTTTTAGAAGATAATATATCTAATATAACATTATTAAAATTAAAATTATTATCCTCTTTAATACTTATAGATATAGCATTAGCTTTTTCTTTACTAGTATAGGCCTGTTTTCTTGGCTTTTCTAGCTCTTTTAAAACTTATGGAACTATAGTAGGTTATATTAGCAATATATCCACGTTAGAGCAGTAATAAATCTATACATTTACGCTTCTCTATAAGAGCTATTCTTTCGGCGATAGATATAGTTCGCGATATATATAAAATTCCATACTAATAATACTAAGCCTTCCACGCTTTAAAATTAAAAACATTAATTCGCTGCCCACTATAATCGTTATTATAATACTATATTACGGATATTACGGATATACTAATATTAAAATCGCAGCTAGAAGGCTTAATTAACGCCTAAGATTATTCGCTCGAAAATGAGAGCATTTAACGGCGTTTGTATTCTTTATAATTGTAAAGAATATATTGCCGTCCATTTTACTGCAATATAAATTTGTTCTAGATGCAATATATATATATCGCTTATATTAACACTAATTTACAATTTTATGGTTATTATTGTACTTTTCTATAACCGCAAAAGTTAGAATCCTAATCATTACGGTTAAGACATACACCTATTTAGTTTCGTAAGTAAGTCTTATAAGTAGCGGATTTATAGCTACAGTTTTATATTATTCTAATTAGTAGCTAATATCATTACTATAAATAATATATTTGTGCATCTTGAGCGAATAAGTAATTGCCGATTTCGGCCCTATTCCTTTAAATATAAGTAGTATATTATTATTAATAAGTTCCCTATTATTAAAACCAAAACGAATCCCTCTGGCGTTTACTTTCTAAGTTACTACAGTAAGCTTCTAAAGTTGTCTACTTATTGCGGAGCTATTTAAAGTTTTTTTTTAAAAATTATATACCGTTTTAGCTGCTATTAAGCGCCATACTAGGTCTTCTATTATAGTAGAATTATATAGAGAGCTTGCCTATAAATAACAACTTAACTAAATAAAGGAAACTATTACTCTTTCTATTATATTCTACCCCCCTAAGGGGACTTCTGCCGTATAGTGTATCTAAAGCCATATATACTGTATACTAACTCCACCCTAATTAAATATCTCCTAAGTAGTAATATTAAGGCCTCTACCTCTTATGTACTGTAGCGTATATTTATATCGGAAGGATAGCAAATCTAATAGAGGTAGGGGCTATGGGTAAGCAGCTTAGCGCCGCTAAAACCACGGTATTTGGTACTAAAAATGTAGTTTTTTTTATTGTAGGCTAGTAGTCGTAGTACAACGGCCGTTCCTCTAAGTCGTTAACAGCTGTAGTCTTAAGCGTTAAGGTTTAAGATATTTGGATTAAGGTTAAGTTATGTTTATATAGACCCTATATACGCGTTAGATTTAATTTAATTAGTGGATAAGAGACTGCCTTCCTCTCTCTCCCCCTATTATGCGTGGCCGCTTATATTATTATCTACTTAAACTTATCTTAGCTTCTTAATACAAGTTGGTTTACCACTTTAATAGGTAAAGATATTAGACACTAGATACTATAAGAAGGTGTAAGTCTATTTATCCGGCGAGCTATTTAAAGTAATAGTAAACTTTTTAACGAGTTCTTTTTTCCTAAAATCTATACACGGACTTTAGATTAACACTTTCCGTTAACTCTAGTCCCTGCCACAAACGAGATTATTAAAGCTCTTGGTGTATCTACGAGTAGGAATCTTTTATAGAAGAAATATAAGATAAAGCTAAGTATTGGGTTAAGGCTCTAGGTTATCTAAGCTATAGTATTTTCAAATATAAGAGTATAATATATTATGTAAGAGAGCTAAGTATACTATAACAGTTAATAGGCTACGGAGGTTAGACAATATTTATTATATTATAGCAATACAGTTTTTGACTTTATTTTCTTACCTAAATACTTAATCGCTAAAAATATAAATACGTTTCCGTATAGTGCCCCTAGCCTTTTAAGAAAAACTATTACGGAATTTTTACTTAAAGAGAATAGTGTCAATTAAGGTAGCAATGATGTAGTAGTCGTCATTTTTAATGTCAGCCTTCGCTACCTACCCTATATATATTTTACGGTCGATAAATAGGAAGTAGAAAATTAAGGACCATCTAAAAGTTCTATAGGGTGCTTATATATAACAGGGCGCCTCGCCTATTATAATTACGCTATAAGAATTCTTAGAGAAGTAACCTATTTATAAAGTACAGAAAAGCAAAACACCTCATAGGGCAAAAAGTAATAATGAGCCCTAAAAATAAATTAATTGTTTTACTAGAAAAGGGGACCTAGCCTCCTCTTAATAACCTTATAATATTATTCTTTAAAGATATTAAACCCGATTATATACGTAAATAACTCTTAAACTTTATAAAGCCGGATTTTTGCGTAACTCTAGCCTTATGGTTTTAAGAGGACCTATGCTTTTTAATTTAACTAATTAACCTTCTATACGGCGAACATTAGATTAAAGAAATACAAATTCCTAAAGGTAGATAATAAGTATTAATATTTGCGCGTATAAACAATAAGGATTAACTAAGGCTCTATAAGAATATTAAAACCGCGTCTCTATTCCCTAGTATAGTAATTAAAACTAATCTAGAATTTGGAAGGTATAGTATATATAAGCGATTAATTAAACCTAGTATATCTATTATAAAAGCAGATTATTAATACTATAACTTATACCCTTTCTATACTAGTAAATGTGTAATATATATAGGTCCTCTATATAATCCCTACCCTAAACGCGAAGCTTTATATAATCCTTATCTTATCTTTAGAACGATATATTATTAATTTAGTTAATATACCTTTCTAGTAAGAACGCACGGTAATAAATAGGATTAGTATCCTAAGAGAATACTAATAGATCTCTAGAATAAGGATAAATTCTTAAAGGCAGTAAAAAGGTACGCTTTATCATTAATGGATTACTTAAAGGAGAGGGAAGGGGAGATAGATATAGAAGAGGGAATACTAAAAGAAAGTTTAAAGGAAAGCCTAGAGGAAAGCGGGGAGGACAGTTTAGAGAAAAGCCTATAGAACCCTAAAAATAAAGTATAAAAAATAGACAATAAAGTTACAAAGCCTTTAAGGAAGCGTAAAATAGCAGAGCTAGAATAAATAGCCCTTTATAATAATAGTGGGTCATTAATATAAGCTATAGAAATTATAACGACCTTCTCGCTTTTACTGCTAGGTAGACTCTATACATTTATAGATACTCCATACTTCCGTAGGTACTCTATATTACTATAAATACTCCTTCTATTGTTTTAATTTAAATACTATAGTTAGACTAGTATATATTACAGCATTAGCAGAAAATAGTAGCTACTAATAGTAATAAAGTTTATTCCGCCCGGAGGCACTAAGCCTAAAGGGCATTAGTACTATATTATATATTTTTACTCCCTTTAGTCTCGCTATATTCTTATATAAGCCTATATATATGCCTTATTTTATAAGATTTTATAGGTATATTAGGAAAAAATTTACTAGCATTTAATTTTACTTTTCTGCCATTTTAGCATTTTCTAGCATTTCTAGCATTTCCTAGCATTTAGCTGCCAAATGCGGCATTTAGAATTAAGTATTAGCATTTAGCTGCTAAATGCGGCATTTAGAATTAAGTGTTAGCATTTAGCTGCTAAATACGGCATTTAGAATTAAGTATTAGCATTTAGCTATTATGTATTAACTATAAGATTACTAAGCATATATAAAAGTATAATTTTTATAAATTTAATATTATTAATAAAAATAATATATTTTATATTTTATATATATTTTATTAATATTAGTAAGTATAGGGGGCGGGGCGGCATTATAAAAAAAATTACTAGTATCTTAAATTAGGTTTATGCTAATTAAGCAATTTCGGCATTTAGCCGTATTTAGTTACATTTTGCGGCTATATACTATACCGCTAATAATAATGCTATAATTTGCGGCTAAACGCTGCCTTAATAATAAAAGTGCTGTAAGCTGCAGCTTAATGCTCTTTTAGAAATAATAACACTAGAAATATTTTCGTTAACTAAGTTTACTATATACGCTATACTACTACCTATAAGCTACTAAAAGATACGTCCCTTAGCCTATATATACACCACTATATAATTATAATAGGTTTTGCTATATAGCGGCTATATATAGTATTCGGAACTATTTATAGTTATATTATACTCTTATAATTATTACTAGCATTAGATAGTCTTGGTATCTTCCTTCTTACCTTAGCCTGCTTTTAAGCTTAAATAGGCCTTCTCCTTATATACTAACTTATGCAGTAATAACGTAAATTTAGTTAACTTTAATATCCTTTACTTAATACTTAACTTCTAATTAGCTATAATAGTACTATAGTAGACGGGCTTAGTCTGTCCTTATTAATCTATTTAAGTAAATAGTTACTTTACCTCCGAAAGCTTGTGGCTTGGCTTAACTATAATAGTATAATTTACGCGCTATAGGTTAATAGACAGCCTAATTAATGCGAAGGTGTAAAGAAGGATCTACTTAGAGTTATTAGTGTTAAAGGTTTACCTAGCCTTAGCCTTCTTAATCTTAGATATACCGGCTGTGTAGCGGAGCACCTTATCTTTACCGTATTTTTTATATAGCCTATTAAACTAATAAGCTAGTATAAAAGGTAAGTAAGTAGTAATAATAATTTTACACGCTAAACTATCCGTTCGTTTTTTAATATAAATATAATTATAGATTTTTTTTAGCTTAAAAGAACTTTATATTTTGTTAAAAATAGCGGTTAAGTATATTAGTGAACTCCTTACTAAGTAGGTTAGTAGTCTACTTAGCGATAATTAGGTCCTTAAGTGTGCAACTTTAAGTTTTTAGGCATTTATTATTAGATTTATTAGACTTATTAAACTTAATTATAATAGGGGCTTATTAGTCCCAGTATTAAATAACCTAGGCTACGCTTACTGCCGTTTTCGCGTTAGTATATAACTTAGCTTAAGTAAGTTTTGGTATCTTAGGTTTAGTATTTAAATTACTACTATTTTCCTCCTATATAGCTAGAAGTTCCTTATATTAGCGCCTCTACTCTATCCTTACTTAGTCCTCTATAGCTGTAATTATAGCCGCCTTAGTATTATTAGAGTCGGCCTATAATATAACTAATTTAAGATAGCTATTCTTTAGAATAAGCTTTTACTAGTTAAACTAGAGTATTAACTCCCCTCTACGTATTTAAAACGTTAGAATAACTATATAGAAAAATATAGCTAGTTCGCCGAATTTCCTATCTACTATTACTCTAACTAGGTTAGTCTTCGTATCCTTATAAAGGTAGTTAAATTCCTTCTTCTTTAGCTAGATATTTTCTTCTTTAAGCTTAAGTAGTACTTTAAACTCTATTCCCTTTAGCTTATTAGCTTCTTCCTACTTTAGCCTCTTTAATCCTACTATAATAAACCATATTAGTTATATTAGGTTTCCGTTATTAGGTATACTAGACACACCCTATATAGTAGGGCTGCGATTATATATAATACGGTACTCCTTAACTACATCTTTAATAAACGACATTAAGACTCTACCGGTCGCGTTTAGGTAGTATTTGTCCTAGAGGATACACCTAACCTATATTACACTTTTTAATTTCTAATACGTTTTAGGGGATTGGCTATTCAGGTATTTCTATATATTAGTTTATATAGTAATAAACCCGCATATTAGTCGTGTGGTAATATAATTTCGCGTAGTAATTAGAAGGAATTAGGTTAAGTATTTTAGCGTTAATAGTTCCATTATATTAGGGGCAGGGCAATAATTGTTCTTAAACCTGGCTTTACCCTATAGGTATAATAGGAGAGCCTTGCCAACTAGATATATATTATTGTCGTTCTTTTATTATTCCTTATTGGTCCACTTAAGAGCCTTATAGATTTGCGGCTATTTATCCTTTTTTAGTTTACCAAATATCTTAACTTTATTATAGCTAGGGGCAAGAATTGTAATCTAGGGCGGGTTGAGGCGCTTTATAATCGCGCCGTCTTATAATATTATACTTACGTCCTTTAGGAATCCTAGTAGGCCTAGGGTTAGCATAAGGACGACTAAGTAGCCTTACTGTAGGTCTATAGGGTATAGCTTCTTAGAGTTATCTTTATAGTAGCATATAATCAGCTGCTTTACTACCTATAGGTATTTTATATCCGGCGGATGCATTTTAGGTAGGTAGTAGGTTACATCCCTAATAGCTTAGGCCTCTTAAACGTCCATTACGTTTTAATAATAAAAGTAGTTTATTAGCTATTAAGTAATTATTTATACAGTCTTACCCGCACTAGGTTTATCTATCTAGATGCCGCCTTTTTTAATTATCCTTTCTTGCTTAAATACCTAAGCTATATATACTACTTAGTATAGGCTAAATTTAAAGCGTAATATAAGGCCCTAATTAGGGAGTTCGATTAGGGCGGTTTTAGAAAGTACTTTTAATAAGATAAATAGGAAATACTCTAGAGTAAGTAGAAATTCCGCCTCCGTTATATACGCTAGTGCGCTATTTAGGTTGTCCTTCCTGGCCTTATAGAGCTAGGCTAAGAAAGTTTACTAGTTAAGTTCTTCCTCTGCGTTTACGTTTTAGTTGTTATTATTAACTAAATCCTTATCTTAGTCGTTATTATTAACTAAATCCTTATCTTTATCTCTACTCTCTACGTCCTTAAAGTTAGTATAATATAGGAACTAATTATTATGTCTACCGGTACATTACGGTAATTTACTATCCTCTACAGTAACATCTTAAGGGATATTAACGGTTAGTAATATAGTAGTAGGGTTATCTATTATATCGTTAGGCTAGTGTATACCTTTAGGTTTAGTAATAGATTACAGCGATTTACTATTATCTACGGCAATTTCTCCAGTACTGCTATTACTTACTAATATAGGCTTATAGGCAGATAGGTTACGTCTTCCCTTTACTAATCGCCTTCTACGTATAACTGGCTTATTATTACTATTTTCCGTAAGGGTACCTGCCGCTAATTCTACTTAAGGGCGTTTTTTATTTCTATTTAGGTTAGCCTTATAACTACTTAACTTCTTAGGCGCGACTAGCTTGCTTTTATTGTCCTTTACTAGGGCACTTGTTGCCGATCTTAGTTAAAGCTACTTATTATATCTGCCTAATTTAGTTTTACTATTATCCAATTTCTTATATCTAATAGGCTCGCCCTCGCTATTTTCCTTAGAGCTATATACTGCTAATCCTAAATAACTCTACTTCTTGCCTTCTCTTAGTTTGCTCTTACCGCTAGCCTTACGCGGCGTTAGGACTTACTAGCTATCTTTTACGCTGCGTCCGTTATGTCTAGGCGCCTTAGATTTAATAGCTAGCGGTATATTATTAGTAGCAGCGACTTAGGAATTTAAGCTAGGAGGTAAGAGTAATGCTATAAGCACAGCCTCCTTTATACTATTTCTCGCTAAGAGCTAAGAGCTATAATAAGTGTGCCCACCAACCGTATTATAAGGTTTTTATATCTCTACAGCGATATATAGATATTCTTTTTAGGTAGACTGTTAATATTAAGCTCTATATAGGCTCGCAGTTCCTTCTATAGCTTACCTAGAGCTATATATAGGTTTCCGCTTATTAGATGTAAGACTTAAACTACCCTAACTATTAACCTACCCGTTAAGCCTATGGATTAAATTTTAATCTTAATATCTCTTATATTAATTACGTTACTTACTATTAGGGTTGCTAGCTAAGGCGAAGGGATACTATATAGTAGGGTTGTGGTAACGTCTATGGGCTATATCGTATGCAGCAGCTAAGGTGGCGTTATCTTATCTCGTGCTTTAGTCTTTAGAGGTAATATATATTTACGCAGAGCGTACCTACTCTTAGAGGTACTTAGTACCCTCCTTGCGCGATTAGAATAAGCACTTCTTATAATTTTTAGAATTACCTGCAGTTTCTAATCTAGTAGAGTATTAGTAAATTATAGGAGTTGCTTATAAAACTCTTTAACGTGCCCTTCTTTTATTATTATAAAGTTACCGCGATATATTACGTACTTAGGCTTAACTTTAATTATAATATCTTTAACCCTCTCTTTTAGTCCATTATAGTTTTTAATGCTTATTCTAAAGCCTTAGGCAATATCCGCATCTTTAGTTAGCTTTAGGTTTACCTTATACTACGCGTCCGGCTTTGTCTATAGTTACGTTATTATTAAGTCGCTTATTTAGTTAGGTATATATAATATTACAGTATATATTAAGTAAAAGGTGACTATTAAAGTAGGAGGGCTTCATACGGTAGCTGGCTACCGCTATACTAGTATAACTTTAGTATTAGACGTAGTTAGAGGTTAGTTATAGGAGAGATAAAAGGTAGGGTAAATAAAGTTAATTAAGAAGAGGTAAAGAGGTAGATCTTATAATTGCCCGCATATACCCGCATAGAGGTAAAATTAGCTATTATTTACTGCTACTAGTTAGGGTAAATATAGCTAGACTTAGTACTGTGTAGTTAAATAAGGGCATAATTATATAACTTATAGGGACTACCCTATCTAGCCTATTTGGGCTAGGTGGCGGTCTAGTACCGCTAAACTTTTATAGTTTTTAATATAAGCGATTTATTAAGTACCTACGGAGGGGTAACTAGTTATTACAGTATAGTAAAATGCAGGAGGTTATAGGCGTTACTATATTTCTTATTATTATATAAAGTTGGTATATATACGCGCCGCTAGAGTTAAAGGGCTAGCCTACGTCTATACGTGCGGGCTCTATTACTGTAAAGTGTTTATTATATAATAGGTAGTATTTCTAGTAGACGGTGACGTATTACACTTATTATAGGCGTTACTATATTTCTTATTGTTATACAAAGTCGGTAGATATACGCGCTACTAAAGTTAAAGGGCTGGCCTACGTCTATGCGTGCGGACTCTATTGCTGTGAAGTGCTTAGTATATAATAGGTAGTACTTCTAGTGGACGGCAACGTATTACACTTACTTTATAATCGCTAGTGTTATTATTACACTATATAGCACTTAAGGGCCTACTGGCTAAGTCTATCCAAAATAATAATTATTTAGTATACAGGATCTATATCTGTGCATAAATATCTAGTGCTTATTTAAACGCATGTCTACCATAAAAGGTAGTAGGAGGTTTTATATCTTATATTATAAGTTTATACAATTAATAATATTTTATAGTATTTTGCGGAATTTTACGGAATTTTAAGGCATTTTAGGATAGTAGATATATTGTATATACTAGCATCTAGCCGCTTAGCAATATTAACTTATCTTACTATTTATCTATTTAGTGTTATATAAGAGGTTAGTATTCTACTATAGTATTCGTTACGTTAGAGTCTCTTATATTTAATATCTTTATTTTAGATCTATCCAGAACTATATATAGTTTTATAATATCCCACTCCCCACCCAGTACTCTAGCAAGAGATTATTTAGTTAATAATGCCTTTCCTCTTACTAATTAAGGGAGGAAAAGACTTATACTTTCTAGCAGTGGCAGGCTGTGCTTATTAGTAATATTTTTAACGGTTTACAGTGTTTAAGTTTCCGAAACTATAGCTCCCTAGACTATTAAACTATCTTCTATAGTTAGGTATATAAGAACTATAAAGTTATAGGGTATAATATTAATGATTATATAAGTAGACCTACTTTAATTTAGGCGATAGACGCCGTAACCGCTCTAGACAAGGTAGATGCACTAGGTGCTACCGCTTTAAGTATAGCTACTACCTCTCCGTCACCTAAATCTCTTAATATAGCCGGCTTCTATCTACTGGTGGATAGCCTAGTAGATAATCTAGACACCTATATAGAGGATAGCGATTCTATAATAGCTAAACCTTTAGATGTACTTTAGCTTCTAAATAACAACTACCTTATAGTTTAGTTTATTATGTAAATTATTAAAAAGTATATTATAGCATATAGCATTACGTTTTAGGTGTCTTATAAGACCGGTAGAATGCCTACTTATTATTTATATAAGATGGCGTCTATCCAATTTATAGATGCTAATATTACTAGTAACGTTAAGGTTAATACTACTAATGCTGCTTCTCTGGTTACTTAATAACTATTATATCTAACTACGCTTAAGCATCTTACTTATATTCTTCCGTAAGATGCTACGACCCTATAACTTTACTATATTAGGTTTGTTGTTGCCTCTAATAAACTCGCACTAGGTACGCGCACGTTGCTTAGTAAGTACTTCTTTATTAATGGGGACTTCGGCCTATTTACGCCGTAAATCTATAAAGCTTAGGATATGCTGTTAAATAGTCCTATAGTTGTTGTTTACTTCTTTACGCTAGGCACTAAATAGCTTAATAGTTATATCGCGAGCCTAAACGTAAGCCTATAATAGCAGAGCGTTAATAATCCTTTAGGTCGCTAGTGGAAGACTATAATATAAATATCTAGCTTAATATATAGCTCTTCGTAGAGGACCGACTATTATATAAAATCCCCGTAAGGTATTAGTTTAATAGCATTCTTAAGTATTTTACGGTCTAGTTTTATACTATAGTCGCGAGCCTTAAGGCCGTTAATTAGAACCCCCAGGTACCCACTATTATTTATCTTATTACCTTCCTAGGTAGCATGGACTAAGTCTACTACGCTGCCATCTAGATGGTTAATGGTCTTACCCTTTACACTAACTCTATTATTAATATCTTATTCCTAGGTAAAGATATAAATAGCTAGGCCAGCTAGAAAGGAGTTATTATTAATACTACTCCCTTTAGCTCCAGCTATAACTACTATACTTTTATCTTTTAACTACGGGTAGGTTATAAGTTTATACTAAACCCCGTATTTGCTCCGGAGCATATCCTAAGCAGCAATAACTTTATAATAGTTAGTAACCTAAGTAAGGCCCTAATTACGGTATAGGGCATTAAACATCCTATAACTAAGCGTATCCCCAAGGTCGAAATCTCCTAAGAGATTAATACTCTACGCTATTTATAGTAAGGAGGCGATAGTTTTTAAATTAAGCGCCAAATTGCGCTATCTAGTAACTTTACAGATCTCCCGCGTATTAATTACTTTAACTACAATATCGCTAAGTATAGGAAGAACTCGGTCAATAATGCCCTTAAGGCTGTCTTACTATTACTTAATAAAGAGTAAACGGGTGCCTGTACTGCGCTTAAATATATAATAGGCGGTATTTTGCTAATATAAGGCCCTAGTGGTATTAGGAAATTAACCTTCTTAACTATTTTAGTACAATACTAGTATTAACTTAGGTTGCCCTAGTAGGATCCTACTAGAATCTAGGTCCTATTGCCGCTTAATTGCTAACTAGATATACTGGCTAAGACAATTAATAATACGCTTATAGAGGACTATAAGGCACTAATTATATAAGGCCGTCCCGCCAAATTTCCTATTATCCTTCGCCGCTATATGCGCTTAACGGAAACTAAGGTCTATAAGCGGGATGCCGTTATACAGTAAACAGCAGTAGGTATTAACACTCGTCCTAAGTATTTTAAGGAATAGGATAACTATGCTATAATTAATAAGAACGCGTTTATACTAAATATAGCATTCCTACTCTACCGTATATTTAAGGCTAGTAATGCTACTAGCTTTAACAAGTAGTTATAGGTTATAGATTTATCTAAAGGTTAATAGTTATTACGCCTTATAGGTGTCCTAAATAGCAACGGAAACTTATATCCTATTATAGACCCTAATACAACTAAATACGCTAAATTCTGCCAATACTTACACTAATTTGCGCTTAGTAATAATATAACATAAGATAATAAGATAGAATTAACACTTGCGGCTAATGTAGTTATTATAAACCTAGCTAAGAAGGCTAATATTATTCTTATAATACCTAATATAGTCTTGCAGACTTATATAAATTCTATTAGTACTATACGCGCAGTTTTTTACAATAAGGCTAGGAAGGCGTCTAAGCTAGGCAGTTTTACTAGGTTTGCCTAGAGCAGACTATATTTAATCTAGGGAGGTCTATAGATCTAGGCTAGCAACCCTATGCCTTAGGTTCTTCTTAGTAATATATACTAACTAAAACCAATCTTTAGTCCCAATTTTAATAATCCGTTTCACTATTAGAAATCCATCTCCCTCTATACGTGTCTCCTCGCGGCTAGTGCGGATACGGTATAGTTCTTACTGTAACATTAATTTGTTAAAGACATTATATATCTTATAAATGCCGTTCTACTATATAGCTAGCTTTAGATAAGCCTAATAGTTAAGGACTAAAAGCAGTTAAAGCTAATGACAAGCTTTTTTAAGAATATGCTGCGCTGCGACTACCCTATTACCTTCCTTACCGTTAATAGTACTATATAGGTAAATAAGCTTAGCTAATTAACGTATAACCTAGTCTATGCTTAACGCGCATTCTAAGTAGCTATGGCGCTAATAGGCTTTAGATTTAAGCTATTAGAGGTTAGCCTTACCGTTCCGTATAGAGCCTAACTTACTATCTACTCCGCAACGCTGCATGCGCTTAAAGAATGGTGCTATACCCAGTAAGATAGTAGTAAGTAGCGGGAATTTACGCCAGTAGTTAGTAAGATTAAGGTCTTTACTGTTAACGGCATTTAAGGCGGCTAGGTGGAGTTATTAGTATATAATATAACAGTCGCTAATCTGCTAAAATTTGTCTAGGATATAGTAAGAACCCTTTTTATAATTACTAGATTATAAGCGGGCCTTATTATTATCGGTAGTCCCTAAGTAGTCTATAATTATTATACTAGCGATAAGACCTTTACAAATACCGCGTATTATAAAATTAAGAAGTGGTGTAAGGATAATAAGGTATTTATTAACCTTAAGAATCCTAAGCGGAAAGAGCACTTCTAGTAACTTATTACTCCGTTTAACGTCGACGAAACTATATAGCGTATCTACCGCCAGCGTACAGCCGATTATATGCCTATTTCGTACAGTATAGATATTAACTTTAACATTACTATCCCTAACTTCGCGGGTATAGCAAATATTAGCGGTACTAGTAATTATACTAAAGCGTGGAACGAGGCTAATAGAGAGGGCGCTAATAATAACGGCTAGGGCGGTACTGGTAATAATAACGAGGATAACAATAGTAGAGAGGATATTAGTGACGTCGGAATATAAGGAGGGTAGTAAGGACGGATGTTATAGACTTTATTAGTAGCAAGACCCTTAAATAGGGACACTAGATAGAAGTTAAGAGTAGTAGTAGCTATAGGCCTTTAATATTTGTAATTTTACTACAGTATTAGGTAAAATATAACATATTACAATATTATGTATTACAGCTAAATAAGATAGACTTTTAATAATTATAATCTCTAAAATAGATAAGTATATTATGGTAAAGACAGCCTAATTTATAAAGCCTAGTAATTTTAGTTTCTATCCCTTATAGGCTAGCGGTTAATCAATGCTAATCTATAATCTAGATTTTAAGGGGTTATTTAGTTATAATCTAACGCTTTTAAATCTAAACTAAAAGTCTAGTAGAAAGAACGCGTTCCTTCCCGATTTAATACGCGTCTATAGCTTTATAGGTTACACAGATATATATAATCTAAAGCCTTTAGATTTAATCTGTAGTTTAAATAAGAAGCTTTAAGCTTCTAATTTAAACTAACGCTAAGACCTTAGTTTAGATTCTATATATAGTAAAGTTGCTAACTTTTTAGTAACTTTTAGCGTGTTTTTTAGAACATTAAAAATTTATAGCTAAAGTTAAGTTAAACTAGAATTTAACTAAACGGTCGCCTTAAAATTAGATTAGAGCTCTAGATTAACTCTATTCTAAAGCCCTTATTCTAATCTAAACTTATAACTAAACGTTCCCTAAGTACTTAACCAGTTAGATTATAGTCTAGATATTTCGCTAATAACCGCAACTATTATTAATTACTCTCCGTATAGTATAGGCCGCCTCTATTTTTACTAAACTATAATAACCTTAAATAGGATCCAATCCTTTTCTTACTATAGCTGCCGCTAAGGCAACGCGACCTAACGCCTTCTTCTACTTATATTGGGTATGCTATTCCTAGTATTAGTACGCCATTACTATATCTTAAGAAATTTATCGCTAATGCTATAGGCCCTTAGAATAATACCTATTCTACTATACTGGCTACTAGCTAGCAAAATATAGGATAAATATAATATCTATATAGTTGCCCCTAATAGAAGAGCCTATAGTAAAGGTAATTCGCTATACTACGTCTGGATAACCTAAGATTATATATATAGGTAATAATCTTAGGGCTTCCTAGTGTAATAGGAGGTCTCGCTATAAGGCAAACTTAACTAAAGTTACTATCTCCACGTAGATTAGATTAACCGTAATTAATTAATACCCTTTAGCCCGCTTAACGAAACGTGTCGCGCTAGAGATAGGGCTAGATAAACGTTAGTAATATATTATAATTATAACGGACACCTATATACTATCTTTATGGATAGCCGTGAATATAACCTAGCCTACCCTATAATAAACTACCCTTGATAAAGCAGCCCTTAAGGCCCTATTATTTCGGATAGGTATAGTCTCTATATAGGCGGCCTATATCCACTCCTTATTATAATCTACCCCGGCCTCTAAAAACATCTTAACTAGTAGCTAATATTTAACTGTGCATAGGTCTTAAGGCGCATTGGATAGTAATACTAGACTTAAGGCTACGTTTATACTTAGGACTAAGTTTATACCATCTAGTTTCCGCCTATAAAGTAGTATAATAAGTTATTTAAGATTATAGCCGCAGTTCTGTATATGGTTAAGCTAGGATAAACTTTATAAGTTTGTGGTAGCCGTATGCCCCCTTTCCGCATCTACTATATAGTTAATGCTAGGCTGTCCTAGCACCTTTATCTTCTAATATATATTTAACTATACGCGGGCTAATATATTCTATATAGCCTTATATACCCATAGCGCTAGTACCTTCTTGCATTTTACTACCTAATGGATAACTTTCTGGATTGCCTACTTACGCAGTAAATTGTTTAGTTGCCCGCGAAATAAAATGTATAGGATGCCGTCCTTAATAATAACCTACTTAAAAGTCTACTTAATAGTATTAAGTCTCTTTGCAGTAATACCTAAGCCGGTAATAAGCTGTATATCTTTTTATAGGTCCGTAGCGCTTATAGAGTTATACTACGCCGTATTTACAGCATACCGCTATTATATATCGCGTCCTATTATAAAAAACAGTCTAGTATTCTAAGTAGGGAATAGTAGTGTTTAGAATCCTATGCTTAGTATAATAGAGAGGCGGCGCAATATTGGCAATAAGTAGAGTCTCTTAGCCTAAGGTGACGCGATTTAGCGTAAATTAGCATAAAACGTAATGGGTTACGCTATTTAGCGCGTTAGTATCTACGGACATCGCTATGCTCCTTCTATCTTAACTGGCTTATAATATAATACGAGCTATAAATACTACTTTAAACATACAGTTTTATACGGATGTTATTTTTAGCCCCCTTCTAACTAAACTATAGCAAATTGCAGCTTAATGCGGCAATTTATAAATAAGCTCTATCTAGCGGCAATATAGAAAGTGCGGGACTAAAGTAAAAAGCATAGGCGGTCTAACCCGTTATAAATAATATTGTCTAAGATAACAGAAATAGAAGAAGGGTAGATATGAGGGCGTTAATATTAAAGAGATAAATAATAATGCACTTTTACGCCATTAAAGCTTAGAGGAGTATTAGATAGCCTATTATAGGGCTAAGCTAGAGTAATATAATAAGTGGCCACTTATATAATATATAGACGACGATATACTATTATGCTATTAAACCTTAAAAGGGTATTATATAACCAATTATAAGGCTAAATTAAAGTAAGGTAATAAGTAGCCACCCATATAAGCTTTAGGCGATAATATTGTTAATAAGCTAAATAATAGGGCTGTGGATATGTACTATAATAATAATTCCGCAATATTTAATAGGGTGTATAACCTAGCAATAGTTAAGACTAATTAGTAAACTTTAACTAGAACATCTATAGATGTCTTTTAAACTAAAATATTTAAAGAGGCCACTGGCTGCGCCGTGGGAAAGCCTTTAGGACGGAACTAAGGAAATCCGCAAACTGCGGACGATACTATAGCAGTATACAACATTATACCGCGTATTAAGCGTACTAGCAGTGCACTAGATAAGACACCTCCCCTATTTTATTTATTTAGTAGTAAGGCAGAATACGCATAGGTTTTATAGTAGGTAAGCTACAGGACTTCTAACCGCGCTATTAATAAGTAGTTTAATAATATTAGGCTTTAGGGAGTATTTACTAACTATTTTTCTTACTAAAGTGCTAATAATATTAAAGTAAAACTACTTTTAAAACAGATGTAATCTAAGAGTAATTAACTATAGTAGATTAAAATAATTATAACCGTAGGGGACTAGTAGCTGCTAGTACGTTACTAAAATGCTCTAAAAATTATATCCTTTAATATTAGTTACAGCCCTTTCCAAAGAGATATAACTTTCTTACTAGTAAGGTAGTATTTATTAGCAGGAATAAGAATATATAATAAGCTTAATATAGCAGACTAGTAGTAGGAGATGTAAGAGCAGCTACCGCTTAGCGTAACCGTAGTACTAATTATATTAGCTAGTAATAAGACCTAATTAACATAATACGCCGGCGGTAAGAAAGTATAGCCACTTTATATTTTAATTAGAAATATTAAACTATACGTTTAATAATCCGTAAATTAACTAGCCCTATTACTACTTATATACCTCTCGGTCTATATACCTAGCAACTAAATAATATAACTAGCAGTGCAATATAAGACCCTTACAGCCATCTTTAAACGTATACTTTAGTAATAACCCTACTACTAGTACGGTTATGCTAATAATGCCTATAGCGTTAAAGAAAGCTAGTAAAGAAGGAGTATGTCTCCTATATGTAGATAGTTAGGATTAACACTACTTTCCACTTCTGGCTATATTTATGGCTAATTATAAAGAATAGGTTACGCTTATAGGTATTAAGAGTAGCTATAAATATTTAACTTATTATATATATACAAATAAACAGCATAATCTAATAACTGCCATCTAGTGACCGTGGCCGTTCCGTATATACTAATTAATAAAAGATTAAATATAAATATAGTAGGAAGGTTGCGATACTAATAAAAAGGATAACTTAGATTATATTTAGCCGTTCCGCAATTTTATATAGGGCTATAATCTATCTAATATCTATAAGATAATAGCGCCTAATTTTCTACACTAGGTGCTTAAAGGCCTTACTAGTAAACATCTTATGTACTAGATTAAGGGGCTTATATAAAGCAAAATATTAGTTAAAAAATATTGGGGCCTTAATATCCCGCGTATAGATAGTTACGGCTAGGAGATGTTGAATATTAATACACCTATTACCACCTGCTTTATATAGGTGGAACGATTTACTAATATAGTAGTGTGGGATAGCTAGGTAAATATCGGCTAATAAATAGGAAAGATGTATAAATCTCTATTACAATAATTAGTCCCTACTATAGCACCCTTACTAAAATAGAATAAAGGCGCTATACTATTTATCTAGGCGTTTATAGACTTTACTATACTATTTTAATATATATTATATAACGAATCAACTATCTAGTACTTAGTAGTAGCTATTTATAGAATAGATAAGATAAAGGATCTATTCCTTTCGTTTTAACTAAGTAAGGTAGAACTACTACACTTTAATATTCCTAAGCTATATACTATTACCTACTATTTAGAGAGTATCTAGTGACTAGAAGTAATTAGAGGTATAAATATAAAGTATTTAGAGCAAGTATATAAACTATAGAAGGCATTCTACTATAGGACTAATAAATAGAATAACTATAAAGAGCAGATGCTATAATATAATACTATATATCTTAATACTATACTTTAAAACGAACTTAAGCTATAGGCGTTAACTAATATAATTAATATAGTAGACCTAATAAGCGTAATATAGATAATATAACTAGGCCCTATAGTTAATATATACGCATATCGCTTATATATATAGAAGTTTAACGACTATATAACTTAGATACTTTAATATTGGAGAATTAATATATTTATCTAGTGTATAGTTAAGGAGGTATAGCGCTAGATAGAGATTATTAACCTTATATCTAAACTAGCCCCCTTTATAAGGGAATACTATAAGCAGATTAACGGAATCCAGTAAATAGACTAGGATGTTAACCGACTAGAGGCCGATAATAATTAGGTATTAAAGATACCCTTAAGTATCTATTACAGCGTTATATGCTATATTTGCTTTAGGAAGGATACTACTAACACTAATAAGCTTAATAAGGTATTTGCTTAATATACCCCGTTATAGGCTAATACTAAAGCCCCCCGCTATAATATTATAATAGTATAAGAATATAAGTAGGTAAATAATAGCCTCTATAGTAATAAAGTAGGGAGGCTTTATCTGCTACTTATAATCTAGGATACTAGGCGATTAGATAGCAAGGGTAAATACCTAA
Source organism: Cenococcum geophilum 1.58 (assembly GCF_001692895.1). Taxonomy (NCBI): domain Eukaryota; kingdom Fungi; phylum Ascomycota; class Dothideomycetes; order Gloniales; family Gloniaceae; genus Cenococcum; species Cenococcum geophilum. The sequence goes on from NW_027137631.1 coordinate 553,097, forward strand.
AATATGCTGGTGCGTTAGTAGAGACCCTTTAAGTTTATAATGGTAGTAAGATTAATATAAAAACTAAAATGCTTAGAGTGTAAAGTATAAAGCTATCTAATAGCAGGACAAAACGTACGTTAGATGCCCTCTAGATATATTATATTAACTATATTATAAGGCCTATCTTACTTATACTAACGAACATTAACGTTATAAACCGTTTCTTTATAAATAACTATAGTAATTGGGATATATATAATACTATATATAACGAAGATTTTAAGCGAATAAATAGGGTATAGGTTAATATATATGTAAAAAAAAATAGGCTCGCACTAGGCAGTAAATAAATATAACTTAGCTAAAATAGTAATAAGTTATAACTAGCGGCACTAGATTGTAATAAAGGGGTAGATTACCGCAACTATAATAAACTAGAATATAAGACTACTACGCATTGCCTTCTACGCGCTAGCTACCCTTTATATCCTATACACCGTACTATCTACCTAAAGAGTAGGTAAATATTGCGAGGAACTAGGCTTCTATACGGTATAGAAAAAACATTATATAAAGTAGGACCCTACACTATAGTAAGGCAATTTAATTGCCCCATTATAAAGCCTAACAAATAGTTAGGCCGCCCTCCTAACTTATTATTATAAGTTTATTAAAGCTCCTTTCTATATACTTAGCAAGAAATGCCTAATTTATATTATAAAAGTTAACTAGGTTGTTATTTAAAGTATATTAGATATAAGACTCTAGACTATCTAGCGTTTTTTAGGAAAGTAAGATACGTATAAAAGCTAAATAGTTTTACTAAACTAATATACTTATCCTCTACTTATTCCATAGAAAAGTAAATAAAGACGCTATAAGTTAAGTAGTAGCTCTTAAGATAATCTGGATTTTAAAGGGGATAATATCGGGCTCTATATTATAACTGTCTCTATTAAAAGGTAAGGTTATTATTAATGTGCTACAGCACAACCTATTATTATTAATTTTAATAATGTTATCCTAACGGACAGTTCTATTTTTATTAGACAAAAGCCTATAAACCCTAAGCGACCCCAAGATATCCGAAACCTATACTTAAAAGAAATATATATATTACTTAAATAAATAACCGCTATAGAATAACTTTAGACAATATATAAAGCAGCTACTTAGCCTAGTTAATATAAAGATATACAGTATTGCTTAGATACGTCTTATTGCATAAATAATAATAGGCTCTATGCTTAAAGAGCTCTATCTCTCTTTTTGGCCGGAAATAAATATAAGCAGTTTAAATATACTAATAAAGCAGACGTGGAAAGAGGCGATTACTATTATAGACTGTTATAAAAACCTAATAAATAGAGCATTAAGTATGCTACTGGGGCCGGCAGTACGTAAGGTTCGTGGTCCTTAGATTTAGTAGTACTATACTAACTAATTTTCTAGCTATATAACCAGTTTAGCGTATTTTAGTGTTATATAATAAATATAGTGCGTAATACCGTTACCGGGAGCTATTACTGCCTTAAACTAGATACTAAGGCTATAGTAAAGGAAGTAGCGGAACTACTTAAGGATAACCGCTTTACGCTTGGTGGCCTAGTTAATACTGTACCTTTTACTATACCTAACTAACTAAGGCTAAGATAGAGAGATAAGATTTAGGGCACCGATTATTACATATTATATTAAGCGCGTGTTCTTTAATACTAGGCTAAGGTTACTCGCCCTTAATAAAAATAGTACTAACCTCTTCTTACCTATTATAGCTAATATAATATAGCTTATATGCATAGTAATTTAATATACTCTTAAGGACTATAGAAGCGGAATATAAGTTATTTATAAGTTTAAAGCTAACGCTATAATTATAGGTAAATCTATAAAAAGCCTTTTGCTATACTTACTAAAGCGTATTATAGATAGTTGGGAGTAACTATAGAATACCTAAAAGAGCTACTGACCTAAGTATAATAAAAGGCTATATAGGCTACTTTTATAATAAGTTAATAAAATATAGAATATAACTAGAGATAAGATACTACAGACTTAGCAGGCAATTAGTAATCTATTTAAGGATACTATAAAAGATCTAGAGGAACTAGATCCTAAGTACAATAACGGGTTTACTTAATAACCATATACTATAAGTGTAAATATATAATATTATATTAATCGCATCGCAATATTATATCGCGATACTCGCTGTATACTGTAGCACTTTACTACTATTTCTTATATTATAATATTACACTATTTTAATTGTTATATATGGGCTAATAAAGATAATATAATAGGATAATAGTAGCCTAGTATATTTATCGCCAAGAATAAACCCCAAAACTATATATAAGGTCTCCCTCTTACAGTATACTAATAAGACAATTTTAATACTATATAACTATAATATTAACGCTATCTAAGCGCGCCTTAAATAAATTTAAGGTAATAATAAATAGGAAATAGGAATTAATCACCGTATCTTGCGGTGTACTTTTGCCGGTAAGTTTAAGGTTATAGATATTATAGATAGTGCTATAATAGAGGATATAAAGGCCCGCCTACGGAGTAGAGATAGACTAGTAATATTAGAATTTGCTAATAAAGAGGATAAGAGTAGAAAAGGCAGAGGAATAGATAGGGAAAATAATGGCAACAAAGAGGATAAGAGTAGAGAAGGCAGCGGAATAGATAAAGAAAATAACGGCAATAAAGAGAATAAGAGTAGAGAAGGCAGTGGGATAGATAGGGAAAATAATAGCAAGAATAAAGATAATTAGGGGTTTAATAGTGCGGTACTACTATTGCGGTGGGACTTATATAAATATTAAACTTAAAATAGCAGGTTAACTAAAGGGCGTTATTAGGCGTATTAAGGTTATACTATACTACTATTAAGTTAAAATGTGTTCTTTATATAGTGTATACTAGGCGCGTAGAATAAGTAAAAAATACTAACTATATAGAATAAGTAAAGGGTACTAACTGCGTAGAATAAGTAAAGGGTACTAACTGCGTAGACTAAGTAAAGTATACTAATTGCGCGGAATGGGTAAATACTACTAACCGCGTAGATTAAGTAAATACTATTAAGTGCGCGGGAAGAGCAACGCTTATCTATTACTTAAAGTAAGTAAGATATATAGAATGCGCGAGGGGGGTATTATATATTAATTGCGTATTAAGTATAGAGAGAGCTTAATAGAATAAAGGCACTACTTACCTAGGTAGCTGTAAATACGTAATTAGCTATACCGCGTTATTAAATGCGGTAGTATACTTGTACCGCGTTGTTAGATGCGGTAATATACTATACTACGTTATTAGATACGGCAGTATACTTATACCGCGTTGCTAAATACGGCGGTATACTATACCGCGTTATTAGATATAGTAGTATACTTATACCGCGTTGCTAGATGCGGCAGTATACTGCACTATATTATTAGATGCGGCAGTATACTATACCGCGTTGTTAAATACAGCAGTATGCTGCACCGCGTTATTAAATGCGGCAGTATGCCGTATCTAAGTCGATACTATACGCTACACGTTACAGTGCGCGGATTGCGCATTTAGCCGCTAAATGCCGCCAAATGCTATAAAAATGCTGGTAAATTTTTTCCCAATGTAGTTAGTAGCAGGTAGTCTTAGGGGGGCTATTCCTCTAAGTATTTAGTATCCTATCTTTAGTAATTAAAGTGAGATCTACTAGTAGTATAAGGGTGCGTAGTATAGGTTAAGTTAGTTAAAGCGTAAGGGGGGGTTTAACTATAGTGGGCGGGTTATTACTGTCTAGGGTTAGATAGCGCCTTACCCCTAGGGTAGAAGGATAAGCTACCTCTTTTTATATCTTCTTACTCCTTCTAGTAGTGTTTTCCTACCCCACTATCTTGCTCTTATGGTATTTATTATTATAGCCTTAGCCTAGTATTACTGTCCTTATGGTATGCGTCCTTACGGTATACGTCCTTATATAGTAGCCCGCCATGCTATTTCTTTTACCTTTTTACCTAATTTAAACTCCCCTTATATTAGGACCTATGTAATAAAAACGTGGTTACTTCTTTACCTTAATATATGGGCTATATTATAGATCTATATAATACTTATTTAGCTAGACTGGTGCTTAGGTTAGAATAGTAGCTACTCTATTATAGTAGACTTATCTTAGTTAACTTAGACCCTTAAAAAGAAAATCTACTTCACCTCCTATAAACTCCTAAGACAATTAGTGGCTGGCACTGCTATACCTCTATAACCCCTATAACTCCTATAAACTCCTAATATAACGGCGCTAGAGCGCGCCACTTGCTAAATTCTGCCCAAGTTCTGCTATATTCTGCCACCTGTTATCGTTACAGACTATCGCGTACTATTGCGTACTATTGCGTACTATCTAGTACTATTTTCTACTGTTAGCTCGCCTACTACTAGCGCCTTAGCAGCTCGCGCTACTTATTTATTTACATCAGCCCTAGCGACCCCCTTTCCTTTTTCTTAGCTTAGTATCTTTGTAAGATAGTATTCTATAAGCTTTGGTTTAGAGGCATTTATATAAGCTATTATATTATACTAAGCTCTCCCTACCCTGCCTGGGAAGGCCTTAATAATATCCCACCCTAAAAGAAACTTCGTCTGTAACGACACGTTAACACGCTATACTTAGACACTAAAACAACTCTATATTACCTAGGAAGGCCTAGATAATATTTTACCTTATAAGCTAGACAAGACTAGACCTATACCCCTAGAATTAAAACTAAAGCATATAATACCAATAAACCCTAGGAAGCTAATAATGGCACTTAAAGCTAGCTTATTTAAGAGAGCTACTTTTACCTAAGAGGAACCTAAGATCTAATTAGGATCAGAAATTAAAGATAATAATAACGTTATAGACGTACGCAAGTAGATCTGCGCCCTCGTAGCTAACTAGGAAGCCAATTATCTAGAGGTAAGGAATATATAAAAGACCCTATAAAAGATTCTAGAAAGCCTTATAGCCCTATAAAATAGCCTAGCTTCCCCTTTTTAAAGCTTTAGCTGACCTGTTTACTCTACTAAATGTAATATACTAGGGAGTATAGATATAATAACAAAGTAATTAAAGTCTATTAAGCTCTCTAACCCCCTACTACTATCTAATAGGATAGACCCTACCTTTAAGAATTAGAGGATTTAAGTATAAGGAAAGCTCCGCGTTAACTATAACTATTTCCTTTCTAAAGAAGCTAAAATGCTTTACCTCTTTGGTTAAACCACTAGGGACACCTAACGGCACCTTTAAGCCAAGTTTAAGGACGAGTCCCCTATCCGATTTATATCTGTTAATAAGATAATATAGCACCTAGCGGTTATTTATATTAACCCGAACAAAGTACGGGACGCTTAGTATAACTATAATCGCCTAATAATAAAACTAAACTAACTCTTTACTAAATTCTAGACTTAATTCCTATACCTTGCGGAAGAAGGCTAGGTTCCCCTTAGGAACTACTAATTAGACCTATATAATAAGCTAACAATTCGGCTATAAGAGAAGATTGCTATAACCTTAGACGACCTACTAACTTACAACAAACTCGCAGCTTATTACCTATTATTAGACTTAGAACTAAAGCGGATTAAAGCCCGTCCTAATTAGTAGAAGTAACTTTATAGCAATTAGAACTCGCTAGTTATACCTATAGGAGCTAGAGCAGAAAGATAAGTTATAACTACTCTTACACTAAAAGCGGTTACAACTACGCACTGGCGAGCGACGCCTAACTAGCTACGTATTATACTATTAATTAGTATTCGCCGTAATACTCTAATTAACCCTACCTTAGCTACATGCTATAACTGTAATAAGGAGGGTTACTTTACCTTATCTTACCTAGAGCTAAAGGATATAGGCGATATTAAGGAGATAAAGGTAGGAGAAACGTCTAATAAGTTAGGAAAAAAAGAACCTTAGGGAAAGACTCCCCCCTAGGGTACCCTATCAATCTTAAAGAGATTAATCTTAGTTAGTTAATGGGTAGAAAGTATTTTATAGTTTTATATATAGTATCTTAAAATAGATATAGAGTTAATATAACCGCCCTAATTAATACTAGAGCAAATGGCTTCGCCTTTATAAATACTGCTTATGTGAATAATATTGCTAGGTTTTTAAATATAGAAGCTATCTAACTAGAGAAGCCTATTTAGGTAAAAGGCTATAACAGCCAAGCCGGTTAGCCGGTTACCTATATCTTAAAGTTATATATCGCTCTTAACGGACAACGTTAATATAGTATCCCTTTTTGCATCTTAGACCTAGGGTTCTATAATATAATCCTTAGACAAAAATAAATGTCCTATTTTAATATTTGGCTAAATATACAATAAAGATAGTTTATCTAGCCAGAGGATAGACTAAAGTTACTCTCTTTTATTAGGGAAATCTAAACTAACCGTAAGATACTAGCTGCAAGGGCTAACCCTACCTACTAGTAGGATGTCCGGGCCTGTGACCTAGCCTTTACTTAAAAAGACGCCCGCCGCAGAGCTAGAAAAAACTCTATATTAATAAAGATACTCTCCTAAAGCGCTATATTTAAAGAAGACTCTATATATTGAAGCGGGATAGATAGTAATATAGATAACGTCTAAATTGCGCAGGTTTAACTAGTATAGAAAAGAACGCATTAATAGGATATAACGGATAACCTCTAAAAGATACAATAGGAGCTAAAAGGAGTAATAATAACGTTAGTACCCCAGAAGTCCATAAAGTTATATACGCCCCTATTATTATATAACCCCCCCACCGTAAATATCGCCGCAATTAGTACTGTGGCGTTCTACTTTAATATATATAGGAAGGACAACAAGGTCTTTACAACGAGCCTATATAAGATTAACCGAATTATTAATAATAGGAAAGAAGAGCTAGCTAAGGAGACTAACGAGGAACTAGTTAAACGCCTTCTTTCTACTATTTATATAAATTACAAGGATGCATTCTTAAAGGCGGCTTTAGATAAGTTACCCCCTTACTAGACGTATAATTATAAGATTTAATTAGAAGCCGATAACTTGCTAAATTATAGCCCCCTTTACTAACAATTAATAGATAAGCTAAAAGTAATAAAGTAGTATTTAATTAATAACCTAGATAAAGGGTTTATTAAGCTAAGTTAAGCCCCTTTTACTTCTCCTATTCTATTTATAAAAAAGCCTAATCGAGGCCTTCGCTTTTACATTAACTATTAAAAGCTAAACGCTATTACTTAAAAGAATTAGTATCCTATTTCTTTAATTAATAAGACCCTTATATATCTAAGCTAGGTAAAGATCTTTACTAAACTTAATATCTGTTAAGCTTTCTACCAAATTAGGATAGACCCTATATCTAAAGATTTAACAATATTCCGTACCTATTATAGTTCCTATAAATATAAAGTTCTTTTTTTAGACTAATAAACGGACCAGCTATATACTAAAGGTATATAAATAATATTCTTTTTAATTACCCAGATAAATTCTACACGGTATACTTAGACGATATTCTTATATACTTAGATAACGAACCTAAACATTAAGTTTATATTAGGAAGGTCCTAGAGAGACTACGGAACACAAGCTTATAAGTTAATATTAAGAAATATAAGTTTAGGGTAAAATGTATAAAGTACCTTAGGTTTATCGCGACTATAAAAGGAATTAAGGTTAACCCTAAGAAGGTAGAGGTAATCCGTAATTAGAAGCCCCCTTATATAGTAAAAGGGATCTAGTCCTTCCTTAGGTTTTGTAATTTCTATTACCAGTTTATCTATAACTATAGAGTTGTAGCGAGGCCTCTTATATAACTTACCTAGAAAGACATACCTTTTATCTTTAATAATAACTATATAAAAGCCTTTAGAGAGTTAAAAGATCGGCTTATCTCCTCTCTAATTCTTCGTTACTATAACCCGGACCTTAAGTTAATACTAAAAACGGATACTTCTAATAGAGTTATAGCGGGAATCCTATTACAGCTATATCTAGATAGTAAATAGTACCCTATTACCTTCTTCTTAAAAACAATAGACCTGGCTAAGTATAACTATAAGATATATAATAAAGAAATACTAGCTATTATTTAATTACTATCCTAATAGTGTGTAAAGCTTAAAGGTATAAACTCCCGGATTAAGATATATACAGATTATAAAGCCTTAGAGTACTTTATAACTATAAAGCAGCTTACTAAATAATAAGCTTACTAGGCTAAAATACTCTTTTAATTCTTCTTTATAATTATATATTATTCTAGTAAGTAAAACTCTTAGGCTAATATATTAACCTAAAGGGAATAAGATATAGAACCCTAGGATAAGCTAAAAGCCTAATACCGGACGCGCGCCCTTTTCTACCCTAAACAGCTTAACCTGCGGATCCTTAAGGAGATAGACTCTAAGTAGAATAATTTAGCACCTATAGAAGAAGTCTTAGATAAACTAATAGGGCTAATTAATCGCATCCTAACCGCGAACCGTACAGCCGACTCCCTAAAGGCCCTCCGCGACTAAGCTATAAAAGGTAACCCCAGTTTAGAAGTAGGAGAAGGACTACTTTTATACTAAGAACGGCTTATAGTTCCAGATATTAACAACCTACGGATAGAGCTAATCCGTAAAGCCTACTGTTAAGTCTCCACGGTATACCTTAATTAAGATAAAACCTACTAACTACTAACGCCCTATTACTACTAGCGAGGACTTTTATTAGATATAGATCAATTTATTAGAAACTGCTATGCCTATAGACGCGCAGATACCCCTAGGGATTGAACTCCTAGGTAGCTATAACCGCTGCCAGTCCTAAAACGCCCTTAGCAATATCTTATAATAGACTTTAAGTCGTTTTCAAAGGACGCCCACGGCTATAATGCGGCCTTTATTGTAATTAACTAACTATATAAGTAATCCGTCTCCCTCCCTTGTTTTAAAACTATAACGGCAAAGAATATAGCCCGCCTCTATATTGATAACATCTATTAATTCTACGGCGCCCCTAAATTAATTATCTCTAACTATAGTCCCTAATTTATATAGGATTTCTAAAATAAATTCTGCTATATCCTTAGGATTAAAATTAAGCTCTCTACTATATTTTACCCTTAAACTAATGGCTAAACTAAGATTATAAACTAGTACCTTAACTAGCGACTACGCCCCTTTATAAACTACTATTAGAACAACTAGTTAGAACTACTGCCTATAATAGACTACGCGCAGCTTACCCTCCCCTATAATAGTATAGGGATATCACTATTTAAATTACTCTATGGGTATACACCACGAACGTCCTTTAATTGGGATAGGCCTACCAAACCCACTACGGCCCGCGAACGCCTTAGCTATAAAAAGGCCCGGGCATTTGCTAAGAGAATACATGGAGCCTAAAAGACTGCTTAAACAATTATAAAAAAGGCGTAAGAGAAGAAGGAGTCTAATATAAACCAATACTATCGCAAGGTAGACTTCTAAGTAGGAGATAAGATATAGGTATTAATAAATAACTAGAAAACCCAGAGGCTAAGCTATAAGCTAGACCACTAAATGGCTAGCCTATATAAGATTCTTTAAAGAGTAGGACACTCTTTTAAGGTTAAGCTACCAGAGTTAATAAGGATCTACCCCGTTTTCTCCCTAGACCAACTATAAAAGGCTATAAATAATCCACTACCTAGGCAGTATAACGACCCCCTACTACTAATCCAGATTATAGAGGTCGAGGAATAGGAAGTTAAAGAAATCCTAGTAGTAAAAAAGGACCGTAATGTCTTAAAATACCATATAAGCTAGGTAGGCCACGACAAAGACCTAGAATGGTACCCCGTATCTAATTTTAAGTACTTTCCCTATAAGCTACGGGACTTTTATATAGCCTACCCTAACCCCCCTAGACCACCACATAAATTAGATAACTAGATTAAATGCTAGGAAGGGGGGTTAGATAACTATAACGATTTAAACGACAATAGGGAGCTTAGACAACGCCTAAGGGCAGGCTTTTTTAGGAGGGGGGGGTGATGTGACGGCGCTAGAGCGCGCTACCTGCCAAATTCTGCCCAAGTTCTGCCATATTCTGCCACCTGTTATTGTTGCGGACTATCGCGTACTATCGCGTACTATCGCGTACTGTCTGGTACTGTTTTCTACTATTAGCTCGCCTACTACTAGCGCCTTAGCGGCTCGCGCTACTTATTTNTTTATACTAGCCCTAGCGACCCCCTTTCCTTTTTATTTTTTTATATTTTTTATATCCATTATATTGTACTACGTACAATACTACGCATGTAGCCTCTAGGCTATAACGCTATAGTTCTATATATATAAATCCTTTTTAGGCAGCTTAATATATACTAGTAGCTATGTCCTAGTAGTTTATAAACCTCTAGACTAGAGGTTTACCGCTCCCTAGTAGATTACTAGGTTACAACAACTATTAGGTAGTATTAAAACAGTAGAAAAACGGTAAAAGAAACGGTAAAAGAATCCTAACGCCTGCCCCTGTACTTTTTATAGTTTATTTCTATCCTTTTACTTACCGCTGTCTATTTACTAGGAGTTTAGTAGNAGTTACCTCCTTCTAAAGATCCTTNTTCNATTAGCCACTTTCTAGTAGCTATTTTTGTCCTACTTANGAATAGAAAAAGCGCCCTTCTTCCTTTCTCTNTACAAAAAAGCTTCTCTAGGGAGAGAGAAGAGCTTANTTNTCTTTNCATTTCTTTTCTTTCTTCCCAGTATAATCTGCATTCTAGTAATAGGTGCTTAGGAGTCTGTATAGCTCTACAGTCCTTAAAGCATCTACCTTCTTTATCTTTCCCTATTGTCTTAGAGAAGGATTTAAAGAAGCCTTTTCCTAGTTTTAGTTGAAAGAACGCTGATTATAGCTTTTTAGGATATTTATCCTTAGGGGCTTTAAGAGATAAAGAGTAGTTTCCTCTAGAGATCCTAGTATAGTATTTTCCTTTATTTTTCCACCGTCCTAGTATCTTTTCTCTTGCTGCTCTCCCTATGTAGGCTAGGGATGTATAAAAAGATTATATTTTTCTTCTAGAAAGGCCCTTTTTAGCTAGCTTATCTGCTATTTTATTTCTATAAATTCCTAGGTAGCTAGGAACCCAGTAAAAGTTAATAAATATACTCTTACTAGCTAGATAAGAGCAGCTTTGCGTAATTTTAAAGACTAGTTCTTATCCCCCTATAAGAGAATTAAGCTGTAATCTTTTAATAGCTGCTTGGCTATCTATAAAGATATAAACCTGTTTCTCTTCTAGTCTTTATTGTTTTAAATATTCTAGGGCCCTATAGACTGCATAAAGTTCTGCGTCCATAATTTCCATATAAGGCCCTAGATTCCAATTTGTTGCGTATTTAATCCTATTTCTCTCCCCTATTTTATATACGGCCGCTGCACTTAATTTACTATCTTTAGAGCCGTCTGTATAGTATATATCTACTAGGTCCCATTCTAGGGATTCTTATAGATTTTCTACTAGTCTTAAATGTTCTTATGCAGCTTCTTCTTTACTACCCCTAGAGATAGAAAAGAATGCAGAAATAGGGGGAGACCACGGTTTTTGCCAATCTAGAGAGATTCTCTCTATTTTCCAATTTTAAATTAGTTGTTGAACTCTAGAAGCTAAAGATAGTAGTTAAGTTTTTGGCTGTAGAAGGTGCCTTATAGTAGAGTTTCTAGGGCTAGAGCTAGAACTAGAACTAGTTGCTAGTTCCTCCCTATCCTTATTAATCTCTTCTATATAGGCCTTCTTAATTGCGTGGTTTTCTTTAAATTTTAGGATTCTTAATGCATAGCTATTGCAAAGCTTTTTAAATCTAATTCTAGGAGGAGGAATAGAGGCCTCAATTTCTATAGCTTAGGTAGGAGATCCTCTAAACGCTCCTAAAACTAGTTTTAGGGCCTCATTTTGTAGAGATTGGTACCTAGCTAGTAGGTAGTCTCTAGATTTACTTTTCCACCAGCATTGTATTCCATAGTCTGCTATAGCCCCCTTTCCTTCTCCTTAGCTTAGTATCTTTATAAGATAGCATTCTACAAGCTTTAGTTTAGAGGTATTTATATAAGCCATCACACCTAAGCTAATTAGTAGCTAGCACCGTAGCCTAATATATGCCGTAGGCGTTAATGCTTGCGCTAGCTTTAGTAGCCAATTATAAAGCGCTAAGGTAGATTCCTCTTTAAGGGTTTAAGAGATTATAGGCGCGATTTATAAAGGTAGGCTAGCCTACCTTATAGACAACGGTTATATCGCCTTTAACGCAGTATATCGCCCCCTAATATACCACCGCTTAACTCGCCGATACCTCTATTTAAAAGCCCTCCTCTTACTTTATAGAATCTATCCGTAATAGAGCCTAATTATCCCCCTAATATCTCTACAAACGTCTATATAAACGCCTATACAAACGCCTATATAAACACCTGTATAAACGCCTATATAAAGCTCTGCTTAAAAGCTCTGCTTAAAAGCTCTGCTTAAAAGTTCTACTTAAAAGCTCTACGCAAGGCTCTACTTAAAGCTCTACTTAAAGCTTAATACGGAGCTCCAAATCTCTCCTAATACGCAGCACTAATATACTTAGAAGACTCTATAATCGTCTATACAAACGGCTCTATAAACGTCTATATAATTAATTAATTAATTAATCACCTATATAAACGCCCGTATAAATGTCTGTACGTTTATACGTCTATAATCTACACGTCTGTATACCTATATATGGCTCTATATAAGGCTCTATATAAAGCTCTATACGAAGCTCTGTATAAAGCTCTATATAAAGCTCTATATAAAGCTCTATACAAAGCTCTGCATAAGCCTTTGCCTAAAGCTTCCCCCCTACTATAAAGTAAATCCATACCTACTAGTATAGGTATAGTATAATTAGGTAAGCTGTTTATAATAAGGTATAAGAGGTACCTTTATAAATTTAGAAGAAAACAGAGTAGTAGTAGTAGAGTACGGCTATTATGTCAATGCGGCTAGCGGAAAGGAACCAGTTTTAAAAATACATCTTTAAACTTTAAGGCTGTATCTCGCCCCTTAATATAGTAGTTAGCTAGTTACAATTATTATAATTAAATAAAAGAAGAGATTATAATTTAAATACATCGCGAACTAAGACTATAGCTAGTATATTTACGCTGCTAGAGTTGTTTAAAATTAACGTATATTAGAAAAAGGACCTAGTTTATACTAAACACGCGCCTATAATCTCTTAGACGCTTTATAGAGGAATTTTGGGGGTAGTAAGGGTAGTAGGGAGTAGCGCGGCGTTTTATTGGCTTAGGAGTTAGTACACGCTATACAACGCTATAAATTCCTCAAAGAAGCGGCTAAGGCACCTAAGATAATAGTAGACGTTATAGTAGATATAGTGCTTACGTAATTCTCACGTAACTAGAGGACTGTATAAAAACCCTACTTTAAGCGGTGTTGCTATTCTTCTGCTTTCCTTTCTCTAGCTTTAGATCTTTATTTATAGATAATCTAATTATATAAGCCTGTATATATCCTTCTTACCGTACTTATAGCTCGATTAACTAAGTTACTAACTATTATGGTACTAACAGAACTTAGCAGAGCTTAGCAAAGAGATGTGGTTACGTGACTAGATATCTATAATCTACATTATATAATCTATTTAGAATTTTAAATTATAGGCGGATTGTATTAAAGGGATATAGGACAAAATAATAGAGCAATAACTAATACCTAGACATTTAAAGGCAGACAGGCTAGCTCTTAGCACTTAGTAAATATATTTACACTATATATCCCAGAATATTAAGCTTTATCTAAGTGTTCTGCGTAATAACCGTTTAGTTTTTTTATCGCACAGAGAGTCTCCGGCCCCTAGGTATAGGCAAAATAAGTAATACAAAAATCCCTACTCTATAAGGTCCCGTTAAACTAAAATTAGAAACCTATTATAGCTATCTAGCAATTATAAGTTAGCACTATTTAGTTAACCTCTAAAAAGGTAAGGTTATTATAAACGAGGCAAAACCCTCTGGCGTATTTATTAACGCTAAAGGGGAATTATTAGTTGTATATATTGTTTAAGGCAGCATTATAGTCGCCAAGTTGCGGAAGGCTGGGTATAGTATAGCTGTTAATAGGACCTATATCTATAGTGATAATCGGGGCGACGGTAGCGAAAGAAAGGAGGGAGATAATAGGGAGGATAATGATGGATATATATATGTTAATGTTATAATTTATTTTAATTTCTTAATAAAAGAGAACTTAGAAATTGTTATAGAGCATACTATAGCTAGAGGGAATAGGAGCGCTTAAATACGGAGCTAAAGTTAAGGATTTTTAGTTAAGCCAATAAAGTGGTAGTTTTTGCTATAACAAATTTATAGTATCTATTTAGGTTGGGTGTATTACCAACTAATTAAAGTATCTGAATTAGTTTAGATATAGCCTATAAAGAACTGCATTAATATACGTATTATTTAACTCCGTATTATCGGCTATAATTTACTATAAAAATATTAAAACGTATAGCATTTAGCGGTATATTATAATTAAAAGATAATATAGGTTAATAAAAGCCTAAGCCCCTATTAAGGTATAAGTATAGTAAGGAGGATATATATAAGCCTAAGATTAAATTGTTTATTAACGAGGATCTAAAGCTAAGGAAAGGGAGGAGAAAGGATAACTAGCGCCGCTAGAAGTTTTATACAATCTTCTAGTTACGTAACTATATCGATCTCTACGGCAATCTGCGATAATCTGCCTATACTGTAATAAATAATAAGCTTATAGTAGATTCTAAAATTTAACCTTATTAGGACAAAAGCTTAAATAGAAGGTTATTACTTACTGTAAAAAATATATCTAACATATAACAAATCGCCACCTACTAAATTCTGCCATATTCTGCCAACCTATAATTAGCTCGCCTATTACTAGCGCCTTAGCGGATACCCCTATATATTTGTTTACTTTAGTCCTAGCGACCCCTTTTCCTTTTCTTTAGCTTAGTATCTTTGTAATACAGCATTCTATAAGCTTTGGTTTAGAGGTCTTTATATAAGCTATAATAGTATGCGATAATATAATAGGTGGCAGAATATAGTAGAACTTGGTAGGTAATGCGCTCTAGCACCGTCACAGATTATAACAACGAGAAGAAAAAGAAGAAGCTAAATCCCTTATTATAACTACTTATCGTATTAGCCTAAATTAAAGCTCTAGTTACATTAACTAACCTATAGGGCTAGTAATACTAATAATTTTGTCATTATTTCATCGAAAGGAAAGAGAAGAATTTTAATTTTAATTGCAATGATGGGCAAGGTCACGGCAATTCTTTATTAAAATTACATAGACAAGGCAAGAATTTTTTTTTTAATAAGTTAGTTTATTAAGGACGTTAGACTTTAAAATATCGAATCTAGCCTTTATATTACCTCCGCAGAGTCTAGCTTTATAAATTAATTTAGGATACTCTTCCTAACTAATATTGTTAAAGTAGACGTAATCTAAAGAGAAATGATCCTAAATATAATTAATAAGCTTAATTAAGGAGTTATCCTCAATATATGCCCTTTTTAAGATTAACTTCTTTAAAGAAGTTTAAAAAGGCTATAGAATTTTTTTAACTATTTTATAGGAAGTGGAGAATCCCTTAATAGTTAGGCTTTCTAATCCTCTTAAATGGAGGCTTACCATAATATCCAAGACGGTGGTTTGGTAGAGTAGCCTATTGTTATTAATACTAATAAATAACTCTTTAAGACTTAATAAGAGGGATAGAGGCGTCCGAATTTCCAGATTAGTGCACGTCCTATACTGTCCTTATCGGTAATTTTAAGCTTTATACAATATATAAGACTAAAAAATATTATTTAATTATCTAAAAAATCTAAATCTTATAGATTTAAAATTTTAAGCCGGACTTTTATCGACCTATTTTGCCTAGTTAAAATTTCTTCTACTATACTTGTAAGAATACTAAGTATTAGGGCATTAGTATACCTATTACTTAAGAAGTTAGGATCTTAGTAATATATAATAGTTTTAAACCTTAGCAAGACCTAAAGTACCTCTATAAGGATAGAGTTAAGACAGTTATAAATTTCTTTAAAACTATCTCTATATTAACGCAAAGACGCTTTAAAGTAAATAGTACGGATATAAACGGCGTTTATATTATTTAATATCTCCTTAGTATTATATAGTCCTTTATAAGAAAGTTCGGTTGGTAAAATACGAAAGTATTCCTTATTAAAAGCGTCTATACCTTTCTTATAAGCGAGATTAGAGGCTTCTAAAAGTTTTCTTATATACTCCCTACGTAAATAATGGATAAGGGAGTCGAAAAGCTCTTATAGTAGGGAGAGTAAATAGGAAGTCATTATATAGTAGGTTAAAATAGAGAATAGAAGGAAGCTTTATACAGGCTAACAGGAAGCCTTTAAAAAGAGTAGGTAAGGCGAGCTCCCTAAGCTAGAAGTGACAGTATTAACTAATAGGAAGCTAACACCTTATTTTATAATTACACTATAACGTAAAAGGACTAGCGCTATACTTATAGACCTTATCCTAGTCCTATAGACTTCTAAACCAATTATATTACACTAAGAGGAATTTCTCCCTAAGGGTTTAAGAGCTTATAGGCGCCCTTTGTATAAGAACTTAATAATACAACTTAGTTATAGTATTGGGCGCAGATAAACCTCTACCCTACTCGCCTTTATCTTCCGCTAACCCTTATACTATTTTCCCCTATAATTGCGATTTTTTTAAGGCATCTAATTGGCCTGGGAGTTTGTAGGAGTTAAAAATAATACAAATTAGCTGTGCTCTAATTAGTAACAGGTGGTATATATAGAAAAGTAACGCTAAACGCGCCCTAGGGTTTATATATAAGCAACTTAATTGGCCTAGGAGTTTACAGAAGTTCGTAGGAGTTTGTAAAAGGTTACAGGACTTAGCCGGTAATAATAGTGGTAAAAGGAACGGTTTATAGGTAGTGCGAAAATTCAAGTCTAAAATGCGGTTAAGGTTTTATATAAATAGTCCTCCTACTTATAGTATAAATCCAGTCCTATATAACCTTCTACCCTAAAGAAATAGTGGGATAAACTAGGTGTCTTATTCTAGGGCTCTAACCTAGGTCCCCTATTTCCTATCTCCTATATCTAATAACGTACTTAACCTAGTATTATACTCCTAGCTAAGTACCTATACTGCTAATAATATTAGAATAAAGCTAGGTAGATTAATATATAGAGGAAGACAAAATACTAAATACCGTGCGTTTAGTAAATCTAGGCTAAATGAGTAAAGTAGTATATAAGGCAGGTGGTTAGGGGGCTTATTATAGGTCTCCTACCTATAAGGTATATCGTTTAATTACGCGTATATAGCTATACCGTGTAGGAGGAAGGGGGTCATTAGAGGTAGATTGCCATAGTTTAATAGTTTAAAATCATACGTTAAGAGATATAGTGGCTATGTTCGTAAGTCTCTGCTAAGGCTTACCCTCTCAGTAAGAAATTTTTTCCTATCGCCACTACGTCGTAGCGCCCACGATGCGCTTCTATACGTACGTCTCTGCGTTTACTCTAATAGTTTATTAGCAGGATCCTAATAGAATACTAATAGTACTACTAGGTTCCCGGGCTCTACTATATGGAGAACCTATTAACTATAGGGAGATATCCGTAACTATAATATCTAAGAGAGCTCTCCGTTCCTTAGTTATCTCTTAGCCTGCTTAACTAGCGCAAATAAGGTAGATAGGCTTATTAATAAGGGAATCTATCTAGCGAGCGCGTTCTAACTTATGGGGTTCCGGCACGTTATTAAAACGCTTTAAAAAGTATCCGATAGTTACTATATAAATATAGCTAAGGTAGTTTACAAGGCGATTTAGTATAAAGGTATAATAAATATAGCGATATATTGGGGCCTCTATTAACCTAAAGGCACCCTAAAGTAGTAAAGGCGAATAACGGTAGGGCTAAGGTAGTATAGGAAGTAGATAATAAAAAAGCGTAGTAGGATAGTGGGCCGACTTATAAGGCTAAAGATATAGACGGCAGGGATGGTAGGGATAAAAAGTATATAAAGGCAATAGGATTAAGGCTCCGTAACTATATAAGGGCCATTTATACCTACTAATTAGTATATAATTAATAAACTTAAGTTTTTATAAACTTCGGTTAAAATTGTGTTCGGCTAAAATTCTACTATAGAACGTCTTATTTATAAAATAATCCCCTTTTGTATCTAAACCGCGATCACATTATAAGATGGAAGTAAGTTATAAGCGTAAGAAATCTAGGCTTCTTTATACAGTTACTTCTTATATTAGGCATTTATATATTTACCCACTCTTAATACGCTCTATTTAACAATGTAATTGGCATTCCAATACAACTAATAGAAAATTTTATTATCTTAAATTCCTAGTAGTATCTCTTTAGCGACCGCATATACGGCTATAATCTCTATTAAGGGATACTAGCCTTTACGCGTGTAATATATAAGTGAGAGAGATGCTTATAAAGTAGTATAAAAGAGGTTAATTTTTAGATAATATATTAAAGGAGGCTCTAATAAGCTATATTTAATGACTTTATATATATACTGTCCTAAAGGGGATTGCAAGAATAATGGTAAATATTAAACGGAATCTAGGTATCTTAGTTACCTAATACTGTCTTAGTTGCCTAATACCTATCTTAGTTACTTATACCCCTCTCCCCCCATATATATAGTCTCTATTTCTTTATAAATTAATCTTTATATAAGTTTTTATTTTTAGACCTTATTTTCAGGTCGACGGTAAGGGAGGCTAGTTTATTAAAATTCAGTCCAGTTCTAACGGGTGGTTTACTTATAAATATACAGTCAGTCTAAAGAGATAAACTATAAGTACTTCCTCCTAGAATATCCCTCTAAAATAAATATTAATATTTACACGGTGATCTCTTAGATACTATAGTCTTACTAAATTCTAATTCTATTTTACTACGTACTCTATCCTTTATAAGTAGATCTAGGACTAATTCCGAAATAAATTATAGATAGTAGAGAAACAGTAATACTCTATTATTACAGCTTTGCATTTAAGGCGGAAGTGTCCTTATATTTTTAGCAACCTCTTAAAAACGGCTATAATGGAAAATAGCGGCCGCGAAAAGTTGTTTTAAGTCTTGCCTAGGTAAGAGCGAGCAGCACATTATAAGAAAAGTCCTATTATACTTATGCTAACCTAAAATAGGTGCTAGTTACACGTATTATTAAGTTCCTATTATTACCTAGAACTACTATTATATAGCTCCCACAACCATAGAATTTATTACTTTGCATTTTCTTAAGCATTTTAATTCCGCCAAAGGTCTGTTTAAGCAGGAAATTTCACACTATAACCCCGCGAAAAGTTCTAAGTTACTTTAATTTGGTTCTCCTAGCTAACTAAAACAATTCTTTAGAGTAACTAAAATAGTTCTTATATATAGCCACAGCCGTTTACTATAATAACTATATATATAAACGGGGCTAAATCCCAGCTATATACTTAGAGGGAAAGCCAACTTTATAACCGGTTATAAAAGGTTAAAAATTAGCATTCCTTAACTATTAAAGGTTAAGATATATATAACCGACTACCAATACTATACTAAGATATTAGACTATAGCCTAGAAGGCTTTAAGACAGCATTAGCACTACCTTTATATATCTTATATACCTTATATATGGCTTAAATAAGTTAAAGATCAAGTTATAGACCCTACTATTAGGGCTCTACTTTCGTATATATATTCCTTTTAATTTCCATAAATTTATAATTAAGTTGTTTACTTAATTCTCCCACACTGCAAAGCTTATATATATATACTCTAATACTATCCGCCTGCCCCTTTCTGCCAATCTCCTTGAGCAGTCGCGTTAGCGCCTTCTTTACTTCTTTTTGCTTGCTGATCCTATCCTCTAAAGCTAGCTATCCTTTCCCACAATTTTTTGTACTTGTTTATTAAAACAAAGTAGGCGAAAATCGTTATTAATTAGATTGATACAATACGCGATATTATATATTATATTATATTAGTTAATTTTTTCAATAAACCCTATTACTCCCCCCCCTACCAAAATAATATACCCCTAATAGCCCAACTAATATAGCCCTAAATTATATAAATAGGGGCTTATTTTATAGCTCTACTCTAAAACTATAAAATATGCCCTTATTTATATAATTTAAAGCTATTTTAGTAAAGTTAATATAGAGTAATAGATTATGTACGCAACTGGCTCGTATATTAGCGACTTAGTTAATTAAGGCATAAGCACGGCAAAAGGGACGCGCAAGCCTATACAAATGGTAGTCTATAAACGAGAATCTAAAGCTAGGGAAAGGAAAGAAGAAGAAGAGTAGCGCTAGTTAAAGTAGGGTTCTTTTATAAGGTCCTCTTGTTACATAACCGTAAAGTTTTACTAAGTTCTACTATTTTCTGCCAGTGCCGTAACACGTACGCAGTTTTCCTTACTAAAATTGTTATAGCACTGGCAGAAAACGGCAGAACTTAGATGGCAGAACTTAGGTGGCAGAACTTAGTAGAACTTCGCAGTTATATAACGATAGGACTATATAAAAGAACCCTACTTCGACCAGCGCTGCTCTTCTTCTCCTTTCCTTTCTCTAGCTTTAGATCCTCGTTTATAGATAATTTAACTATATAGGCTTGCACGCGTCCTTCTAGCTATACTTATACCTCGATTAACTAAGTCGCTAACAATTTTAATAATTTTAAGTTTTATTAAAAAAAGTACTTTTTTAACTTAATATTAAGTATATAACGTAAGCAATAGGGTTTATTTATATCAATTTAATAATATAAGTAAGTCATATCCGGGGGCACGAAATACGTATAGTATCGTATGCTCTTTTAGATAGTGGTAACTGTTAATTCTATTAAGGTAGACTACGTAGTCTATATACTTAACACGCCCTCCCCCCTAATTAGTTATAAGTAAGTAATTAGTGCACCAAACGCGTAAGTACGCATTTGGTATAACAGGTGCTATAATTATACACTAGCGGTACTTAAAGATAGACCCACTTATATATAACCTCTATAATTGCTTTTAATAGAACCGTAAAACATAAAAGAAATACATAAGAAATCCCTCCCAAGGTGCCTTCTAGGCTGCCTTCCAAACGGTGCTTTAAGCTGGCTGTAAGTCCTATTTACAATCCGTAAAATAAACCGTACGGCCTTCTGACGGGCCGTAAATGAACCATAAGTACTCTGTTAGTCTCGTTCCACCCATTTTATAACCTTTAGATTAAGTTTATTTATGTTAATTAGGGTTTTAAGAGCTTAGCATAGCTTTGCCTTAATTATAGCGTCCGCTAGGTTATCTCCGCTGCTAATCCATTTAACCTCTATAATCTTACGTCGTTCATAGGCCTAATATAAGCACATTAGGTCGACTATAAGCCTCTTCTCTTATATCGTACCTAGTTTAACTATGTAGTCGTAAAGGGACTTTAAATCGGTGTATAGAACTAGGGGTAATTACTCCAATTATAGGATCTTCTAGATTGTTAACTTAATTGCGGCTCCTATATTAAAGCTATAAGCTAGTATATATAGCTTAGAAGCTAGTATACTACGGGTTACCCGTTTACACTTAATTAAAGACTAATAGATTATATTTGCATCCTAATTATAGTCCGTAAGTACAATTACGAAGCCAATTTGTAATAATAGGTTCCTATTATTAGCGAAGGAGGCGTCTATAAATACTAGTAAGCTAAGGGAATTTAGGTCTAGTAGTACAAAAGTAAGTCCTCTTATTACATTATTAATTTACCACTAAATGCGTTTATTAAGCTGCTTAATATTTTCCTCTTACGGATCTATTACCTAGGCCGTAAAGGATAGATTATAGGCAGATTCGGGTTAACAAACTATAGCAATATAGGCGCCTTTTACACACTATATAACGTATTAGTCCTTTATATTTACGGTCTTATAGGTCTCTCCGCGGGAACTAGTAAGGTTTATAGGCTTTACTATAATAAGCCTTAGGTTTTAAGCTTAGCGTTCCTAAGTTAGCTAAATTAGGTTGCCCTTTTATGTAATTAAGCCTCTATTAAACTTAATTAGAGTTTACTTAGTTAACTGCTCTCGCGGCTTTACTAAGAACTTTACCTCTTATAGTTTAGTCTCTTTAGCGTCCGCAAAAGTCCGGTCTACTAAGAAGAGGGTATTATCCGTTTAGAGTCCAATAATACTAAGGCCGTTTAATAGGGTGTATAGGAGGCAGGGGTTGTAGGTCAACTGTTCTATTTTAAGTTTACTAACGTAATGCTAGTAATACGTTTTAAACCAGTAGTTTCTAGCTTCTAGCACTCTATAAAGGGGTTTTATAACCTATAAAATTGTTCCTAGTTATAAATTAAGCTTAAGGGGTAGTCGTATAAAGATATCTCTACTTAAGTAGGTATTAGACTGCACATAGGCTTACAAGATATCCTATAAGTAGAGGGCTACAGGTTTAGTTTACTATAGTTTAGGCGTAAGTATAAGTATAATCCATTAACTAACCTATTAAATTATAGGCGATTGCGTAAGGACTAAATCCTTTCCCTAGTCGTTATAAGCTTATATAACAAGCCTTAATTTTTTAAAGGCTTTATTAGTACTAGGGTGCTTAATTTTATTAATAAAGCATAAGTTAAATATACGGACGCCTTGCGGAACGTCTCTCTCCGTTATAGCTATAAAACCACCTTTTTTAAGTAGTCTATTAATCTCCTTGCGTTATAAGTCCGTAAAAAGTGTTTCCTATACTAGAACTAATATATCTATAGGTAGAAGTTGCCTTACGGATGTACCTACGGAGGTTAGGTAATTCTCTATTACAAGGTTCTTAGTTATAGGGTGCTTTTAGGGGCGTCCTTAACCGCGCTTTATAGTAGGTTTAATAGGTTTCTAGGGGACTTCTAAAGTAGGTAGGAGTGCTTCCAGTTTATCTAGTTTAGTAGGTACTTCTAGTTCATCTAGTTCAACGGCATAGGTATTTTTAGACTAAAAGTAGGGTTTTATAAACGTGCTTCTAAAATTAGTCGGTCCGCTAGAAAGTTATACACAGCAAGTTTCATCTTCTACAGCCAGTAAATAATAAGGTCTAGTCTAGTTACCGCTTTTACACTATACGAGGACTTTAGAATTAAGCGGGAGGTTATAAACTAAGGTTGTATTAGGTCCGTTACAGTAATATAGGGCGCTATTAATAGCTTATTTAGCCTATAATTTAACTATTTCGGCCATTACCTTCCGTATTATAGCTGCTCGTTCTATAATAGATAGGGTAAGAGGGCCTAGGTTACTTATCCTTAGGTAGGCTCCGTAAACTAAAAGGGTAGGTACTAGTCCGTTAGGGCTAGTAGTGTTATTAATAGCTTTTACGGCCATCTATAAAGCCAGTTCCTTTTAGATATCCTTATACTTATTCGTAATAATCTAGTAAGCTCTCCATAAAGCTAGGTAAGCTCGCTTAATAAGTCCAATAAACCAGTACGCCTTAACTAAAACGGCTTTTGTTAAAATAGCTATGGCCGTAGCATACTATTAAAATTCCTTACTAATAAAGTTCCTACTAGCGTCATGGGTAATATACTTAGGGGGTCCAACGTATATATTAATCCAGTAGGTCCGTAAAATATCCTAAGTATATTTTACGGATATATTTTATAACTAACAGGCGGCTTAATAGCGGGTTACCTCGTCAATTATATATAATACTAGGCTGCCGTTAATATACATAATATCTTTATATACTAAGTGGTTAAAATTAAGGTCTTTATAAAGAGTAAGCTTAAATCGGCCTAGGGAACGTCCGTATTTCTAGCAGAAGGAGCAGTATTTAGTTAGGTGGTTAATTGCCTTCTTATTAACGTCGTTATATCTAAAGCGTTTAAGGACTCTATACAGCTTTTTAGCTAATAGGTAACCGAAACGGCGGTATAGGCGGTAGATTTTAGTACTAGTAAGGTAGCATAGGTTATAGTTAAAAGATTCCTAAATATAGGTCCGTAAAGTCTTTCCCTATATAAGGAACGGGTGTCTAAATTATTATATAATTAGTAGGGTAATATACTTACTTTCTAGGGCAGTTATAGGGCCAATTAGGGTGTCCGTAATATTATTATAGTAAACCTATAACCTATCTATATCCGCGAGACAGAGTAGAAAAAAGGTATCCGCTTTTACTACGTGGAAGTTAACTAGGCTAATTAGGGTCTTAACTATAACTAATTTAATTAATGCGGTTAAGCCAATGCCGAATTAGACGTTTACGGCCCCAGTTTGCATAGTATTAATATCCGTATTATTATTTATGGTGGTCTTATATACAAGGTATTATCCATAACCTATAGTAAACTTTTTAGAGGTACCTATATTAATTATAACGCCATAGAATTCTTTAGGGGTATAGCATTCTGTAGTAGTGTATATAAATAGGTCCTATTTATAGTCCGTAATATCTATAACGAGTCTAATAAATATACTTATGGGTTAGTTTTTGGGTGTAATTAAGTATATAAAGGAGCGGTCGGCTAATACGGTCGTAATATTAAAGGCTTAACTGTCCGTAAAAGGTCTAAAAGTAGTTAGGAACATCTCTAAGGTCTCCTATTCCTAAGTATTTAAATTAAAGTTAATTATAAAGGCTTTTATTAACTTATTAAAAGACTCCTCTACTTCCTCTCCTTTATAGTCTAAGATAAACTAGTTAATCTAGCTATTAAATCTCTTCTTAGACTTATTACGTTCTTCCTAGGTATACCTTATAAACTAATATTCTTCCTTACCACACACAAAGCACTTCTAGTTAGTTTATCTATAGGGGTATAATTTTATACGGGAGTTGCTTTAGGGGTTATAGGTAGGACTTAGTCGGTACAGGTACTGCTAGCAGTAGCGGCGGTCCGTAAAGTAGGCATCTAAGTCAGTTTATGGGTTTTATAGGTCTATAATAAAGGCTTAAGTACTACCTAGCGGGTTTAAAGCTTTATATATTGCAATAGAGAACCATAAATTATTAATAAGGCCAGCTACGATGTCTGCAGGCTTATAGTAGGCGTATTTATAGGGTTCCACTTCATAGTAAGCTATAATAAGTTTATTATACAGAAAGTTATCTGTTTAAAGCTTAATATTGAGGCCGTGCTATAGGTGCTAAAGGTCTTTAATAAGAACTTACAGGCACTCTATAGTCGATTTTTCGGTATTCTTATTAATTATAGTCCGTAACTTAATCGCATTCTATTAGGTAAGGATATCACACTTATATTCTAGCCCTTTAAAGTAGTTGCGTATAGCCTTATATAGCTTATTAAAAGGAACACTAAGGGGGTTACTCTTAAGGTTAGTATAGTAGTGGTCAAGGGCTAGGCCGCGCAGTATAGTAAAGTAGGCTTAGCTAAACTCCTATTTAGGAATATTAGCCTTCTAATAGAGGTCCATAAAGATAGTTAGTTTGAAGTTAAAATTATGGTTTTTACCGCTGTACTTAGATTCGTCGGTATAGAGCTTAGCCAGGTTAGCTAGCTCCTTACTATAGGTCTTTACTTAGGTAGTTTATAAATCTATAACTTAAGCGACGGAAGGGTTTTAGTCTGTATTTTAGTTTGCGGGGGTATTACAGTCCGTAATTTAAGTACTAGGTATACTTTAGCCCATAAGATTAATTCTAAGACTACTTTAGTCTATAGGGCAAATTTAGTTAAATAAATCTTCTATAAGACCGGAGATCCTATTAAGTTTAAAAGAGGTAAAGAGTCTGCTAGTTTTAATATAATTTAGGATCTACTCTCTAGTCTATTCCATTTAGTCCTCCTTACATAGTATATTATATAGAGACCGTACAATAGTAACTTGTTTATCCTTTTCAACCCATATACCTTAGTAATGTAAGAGGGTCTATAGGTTGCGGGTAGCTATAAGGTTATAAGCCTTAAAGATAGCTTCTATAAAGTCCGCAAAGTCTTCCTTATATTATTCCCATAGATTGTTATTTAGGAGCTTAAAGTATCTATAACCGACTACTTGGACTATGCTAAAGACATAAGGTTACAGCCTTTAAGCCTGCATCAGCACTACCCTTGTATACCTCGTATACCTTATATATCTTATATTACCCTATTTCAACTACGTATTAGTCTACCTTTTTGTTTTATTACCTATACCTTCTTCATATATATATACTACTTGATTTCTATAGATTTACAATTAAGTCGCTTATTTAATTCTCCCACACTGCAAAGCTTACAGTTATAAGCCCGGCCTGCCTACCGTACTGCATCTAATCTGTACATTTAGCGCTTACTAAGCAATTAATCTGCTACCTCGTTTAAGAAGTCACTACTTCTATTACCTTTGCAAGTGTTTTAAGCTTCTTTATCTATTAAACGAACGGACGATCGACCCCAGTTAACGTACGTACCCGACCGACGAACGAACTAATAAATTAAATTAAGAGTTCGGAACGTCAAAATAAGGTTCTGCCAAGACGCCAATCGGACCCTACCTAACCTATTAAAATCCTAAAAATAGCGACCACTAACGAATTAAAAGTTAACCTTATCCTCAACCAGCCTTCTAATTAGATATAGTGGTTCTTTATTATCTAAGACATAGCCACAACTAATAAGATATAGGAGTATATTAACCTATCTAAAAAAGGCGAGCGTTTAAAGCTAGAATAACCAAGTCGTTCTACACCAAGGGATATACTACCTACAGCTACATCGATAGCAAAGCTAGACCTAAGTTAGCTTACCGCCTATAACTAGCTTTATGCTAAATACAAAGACGATTTTCGCACATATGAGAAGCAAAAACGGGCTATAAACGATATCAGTAACTATATCGTTTGCACTATATTAGTAGCCTACCTTCCACTTATTAATGACCTTAACACGGTATATAAACGGCTTTAGGCACTTAAGACTGCACTAGCCCCTACTACCTTAGGTTAAAAACGAGACGTCCTTAATTAGTACACGGCTTTAAAAGCCCATAATAAAAAGCAGAGCATTGACAAATGGTTAAATAACTGGCGGAATGTCTACAAGCTTGTGGAACAATTAAAGCTACCAGATATACAGGGATTTAGGCTACACTATAATTTCGTTTAAGTAATTAAACCTATCTCTTTTAGTTTTATAGGAGCACTAGAAGTAGACCTTATTAAAAAAGAACGGAAGGATAAAGCTGCCCCATCTATCATCGATCTAATTGAGGAATTTAAAAAGAACTACCGCATGCAGTAAGCAGCATTCTTTGCTACCCCTACTAATAACTTAGCCTTCATAACTCTTTAAGGTAACTTAAATTTAGATTTAAATTCCAACGCTAATTCTAATAGCAATTTAAATTTAAATTTGAAATGGTATAAGAAATATATATGCGGTCTTGTATATCGATTTAATAATTACTACTACATTATTAAGTATAAGTGCCCTTAAGGATAGAGACCAAGGGCAGATATCCAAAAGAAAGTAGATAAAATGATCTTATCTATACCTTTAATTAAACGCGCGGTTAACCGAATTTAAAAAGAAAAATAGGAAGCAAAGGAGAACAATTAAAAGGACGCAGAATTTATAATTAATTTTAATTCTAAAACCCTACCTTTTAAGACACCGACTAGCTATGCTGCCGTATTTAGTACTGGTTAAATTCCATTTAAACTTTAGAACACCTAGATACTCGACCCTAGTATAGATACCCACGTCTACAATAATAAAGAAGACTTTACCTTCTTCTACCTAGTAGTAGAAGACGACTACCTAATTGCTGGCGGAAATTTCGAAAAAATATAAGCTTACGGAATAGTAACTATTACTATTAATACACCTACTGGGAAGTCAAAATTGAAGCTACCCTATATAGCACTAGCACCTACCTTTTTTACAAATATTGTAGCACTATTAAGAGCTACTAATAACGATATTTATTTCGACTTAGGACGAAACCTGCTATACTGTTTAGCGACTAGCGAAATAGTATACTATATAAGACGACTAGGGGAGCACTAGGCACTAATATATAGAGAGCCTATAAATACCCTAAATTCGACTTAATTAACATTCTTAACTTTAAAAAGAAGATATTAGCCTAGCTGAATGGCCCGTAAACTAGTCGGAGCTATAGCTATAAAATGGTATAAAATACTCGGCTATGTAGGACCTAATGCTATTAAGCAGCTTCCTAAGCACGTTAATGGCGCAGAGCTGACCAAATTAACTACTAAACGAGTACCGCTTAAAATCGAGTATGAAGTTTGCTTAATATTAAATTACACACAGTAGATCTCTTAAAGATGAGAATATAAATTTCTAGCCACTTAACCATTTAAGCGGGTAGCATTTAATATTATTACCCTTAGAGAACTAGGGTATAACGGCGATAGATATATAATGTACTTCTATTGCACGTATTCCAAATTTAATTTTGTATTTACTGCTAAGAATAAAAATAAAGCTATCGTCCTACCTACTATCCGTAAGACTTACCGTTTAATTAAAATATAATTCTATTAAGATGTCGTCTTCTTCTGGAGTGATAATAAGCGAGCTTTTAGACAAATAGGAGATACCTTATATATATAGTGCGTAGACGAAGGCATTACTTTTAAATGCCGAGCCCCGTATATAAAAGAACAAAATAGCGGAGCTAAATAATCTGGACGAACCCTTATGGAACGATTAAGGGCTATGTAGCTAAAAGCTTTCTTACCCCTGTCTCTAGGACCAGAGGCGTTTCTTACTGCTAGATACGCACTTAATCGAACCCTAAATAAGCAACTAGGGTGGAAAACTCCGTATAAAATCGCCTACGGTAAGCCGCTATTACTTACCTATATGCATATATACGGTTGCAAAACCTATATACTAGATAAATAAATTAAAAGGGGAGATAAACTAGCTCCTTATGTATTAATTGGACACCTAGTTAGCTACGATTTAACTAATATCTATTTAATCTGGATTCTAAGTCTCCGCAAGGTTATTTAAACTAAAGACATTATATTTAACAAGACCTCGTTTTATAACCCTAAGGGTTAAGATATCGACTACCTGCTAAGGGAAGTATTAGAGGACACTATTTAAACAATTAGTTTACCAGAACCTCTTTATAAGGATAAATCTGTCCTATATAGACCTACCTTAAACATAGAATAAATGACTACACCTAAATTAAACGATGCGGCAGAGCCTTATATAAAGGATATTAAATAGTTACCAACTCCTAGCAGAATGGTATCTCTAGATTTACCAGAATTGAACACCTTACTATAAGGACTTTAAGACGATATCCTAAATATAATTAAAGCAATCCCTACCTAGCTAAGCTCCCTAGAACTATCTAATAAAGCAATTAATACAGCTCTATAAGCTAACGAAGTCTTAGCTAAACCTTTTGCCGACCTTATCCTACTAAAAGGATTAAAACGAATTCGACGTTAAGCGTATGTGATAGCATTAGCCAATTTATCTACCCTATTTAGTTACTACGCTGGATTTGCTATAGGACTAGTAAAGGACGTTAGCTAAACTAGATCCTTATCCTTATCTCTATATCGTGATAATCTACCTCCTAAACCAAAGAATCTTAAAGATCTAAGAAAGTATCTATTAACTACCGGCTTTTAAAAGGCTATGGAAAAAGAATATAATGACCTAAAACGCCGAGGGGCATTTAAGACTGTACTAAAAACAGAAGCAGGCAACGAGCAGATCCTTTTACTAAAATAGGTCTTTAAATATAAGCTTAATAGCGACGGTTACCTTTAAAAGCTTAAAGCTCGACTATGCGTCCGTAGAGACTTACAGATTACCAAAGAAGAGACCTATGCAGCAACCCTAGCTGCTTGAATATTCCGTACTCTTATGGCTATAGCAGCCGCATTCGACCTGGAAATTTGACAGTATAACGCTGTAAACGCATTTATAAACGTTAAGCTTAGTAAACTAATCTACTGCTACTACCTAGAAGGATTTAATCAAAACGGACATGTCCTAATGCTACTTATAGCGCTATATGGATTAAAAATCTCACCACTACTTTAGTATAAAGAACTTACTAATACACTGGCTAAATTCGGATTAGAACTAGTACTAGGCACTAACTGCCTATTTACCGATAGACGACTTATTGTCTTCTTCTATGTAGACGATATAGCCGTCCTATTTGCCAAGAAGGACCTTTTAAGACTTGAAGAATTTGAAGCAAAATTGCTGCACTAATACGAGATCCGTGCACTAGGAGACCTACAGTAGTTCCTAGGTATTTAAATCAGTCAAGATTGAGTAAGTAGGAAGCTCTGGCTTTGCCAAGACTCCTATATCAAAAAGATAGCCAATTAATTCAATATTTAACCACTAGAAAGATTTCCTAAGTTACTACTTCCTGCTAAAGAACTGATTCCGTCTAACTAGCAGATAAACCCTTAAAGAACCCTAGCCTACTAGCAACGAGTAGGGTTACTTATATACCTTGCCGTATTTAGAAGACCTAATATTGCTAAGACGCATTTTAAGCTAGCCGAATTCCTAACTAATCCAAATTAAAAGCACCTTAATGCAGCAAACTAAGTAATTGCCTATTGCCTTAGAACAAAATCTGCAGCTATTAAATACTCTGGCGAAGTATTTGGAGCCTACGTCTACTTTAGAAACCCTAAAGGAGAAGACGTTACCTTTTACGGAGCATCTAACGCAGTATTTACGGACTATACAGAAACCAGATGGAGCTCTTAAGGATATCTTTTTATCCTATTCGGAGGACTGATTGATTGGAAAGCAACCTTATAGCAATCTATTACACGCTCGACTACTAAAGCAGAGCTTCTCTCCCTATCTACTACTGCCGTTAAAATTATCTGGTGGCAACAATTCTTTAAAGCAATAGGCTTTAATTTAGAACGCGATTTTACCGTGCTCTGCGACAATATGTAAACCGTATAACTTCTAAGACAGGATATACTAAAGCTTAACACCAAGCTTCGACATATCGACGTCTATTAGCACTGGCTGAGATAGGAAGTCCAAGACAAAAAGATTAACGTTTAGTGGGTTCCTATAACTAAAATGCCTGCTAACGGCCTTACCAAGATCTTACCCCGTTAAAAGCACGAGGCATGGATAAAGCAGTTGAATTTGGTGGATATTCGACATCAGATTAATTAACTCCATTCGCAATATCCGCGATATTCGCAATATTCCGTTTTAATTACCTAACCCTTTGCTACTCTTAAAATTGTATCTAAATTTCCTATTTTGGTATAGCATCTACCTTTATATTCTGCAGCTTTAACTACACCGTTAAATCTAGGGGGGTGTGTAACCGACTACTTGGACTATACTGAAGATACAAGGTTGCAGCCTTTAAGCCTGCATTAGCACTACCCTTATATACCTTATATACCTCGTATATCTTATATTACCCTATTTCGACTACGTATTAGTCTACCTTTTGTTTTATTATCTATACCTTCTTTATATATATATACTACTTGATTTCCATAGATTTACAATTAAGTTGCTTATTTAATTCTCCCACACTGCAAAGCTTACAGTATCTGTATTTAAGGATTTTAAAATTAATATAGTTATTAACACCGTGCGCAGACGTAAGGTCAACTCCTTAACTCTACTTCTTTTAACCTTCGTTGATTTACTTACTTATATCTACTATATTATATAGCGTGGTATATCTATATAAGCTATAACGGGTCAGGAGGAGCTTATAGCGGGTAGTAGTGGCTTATAACGGGTGGAGGAGGTCTTATAACGGTCCATAAAATCGATTAACGGGTCCGTAATAGTTTAAGAGGTCTTATAATGGTCCGTAAAGGCAATTAACAGGTCCATAATAGTTTGTAGGAGGGTAGAGGGTTCCGTAAAGGTCTGTATTCGCGTTTATAAACTTCCGGTAAACCGTACTAAGACTTAAATAAGTATATAGAGATGGTGATATGGTCTATAATCCCCAACTTCCGACCTTCTAGCAGGTCGTACTAGGATATAAACGGGTAGTCGCTGTCGTATATCGCTTGGGGGAGGTATTAAGTAATTACTAATCTGTGCGCGCTTACTGATCAGTATTTATATTAATTTAATAATATAAGTAAGTTATATCCAGGGGCACGAAATACGTATAGTATCATATGCTCTTTTGGATAGTGGTAACTATCAATTCTATTCAGGTAGACTACGTAGTCTATATACTTAACGCGCCCTCCCCCCTAATTAGTTATAAGCAAGTGGTTAGTGCACTAAACGCGTAAGTACGCGTTTGGTACAATAGGTGCTGTAATTATATAGGGTTATAACGGTTAGTATAGTTATAACGGTTTAGAATATCAAAACTGCGTATAAACGAAATTTGTTAAGAAGCTTTATAACTATACTAACTATTATAACCCTATCGCTCACGTTAGTTATTTACTATAATTACTTATATATAGTTAGTGGCAACTAAGTAAAATTAGATGCGCGTACTAAATTTAAAAATTTAGAGCGCTTGCTAAAAGGGGGTAGAAGCCGGTCGTGCACTCGCTAAAAGGGGTAGTATTTTAGTATTCCAAACCATTCTCGTAAAAAGGCAGTAGTAGCCAACCGTTATAATTATACTAACTGTTATAACCCTATCGCTTACGTTATATATTATAAATATTATTATTTTTATATTAAATAAATAATATTTTAATTTTTATAAAATTTTACTTAAAGGTTATAGAGTTATAGGTGGTAGAAAAGGGTGTATTTTAGTATATTTTTATTATAGCGCTGGTGAAAACTAGTAGGTTATAGCTAATAGATATTAATAGATTATAGCGGATAGTTATAGACAGTTATAGACAGTCGTAGACAGTTTTATATAGTTTTAAATAATTACCGTTACGTAACTAGAGGATTATATATAACGTTAAGCAGCGCTACCCTCTATCTCCTTTCCTTTCTCTAGCTTTAAATCCTTATTTATAAACAATCTAATTATATAGGCTTATACCACCCTTTTGCCGTACTCGTGCCTCGATTAACTAAGTCGCTAACAATTTTAGTAAGAAAACGACTTAGTCCACTTCCTTATATATATATAGCCTCATTTTCTATAACTAACTACCAGTACTATACCAAAACATCATTTTATCTCACTAGCGTACTACCCTATCTTTTAACATTATATATCTTACTATTTATAGATTATTAACGTCAGTCTCTTATTATCTACTATTTCCTTTTATAGATTAACGAGTTCTTCTTTCCTGACGTCTACGTACGGACTTTTAATTAATAGCACGTCTATATATCTATAAGTCTACACGCCTATATACTACACATAGCTTTATATAAGGCTCTACGCTAATCTCTATACGAAGCTCTACTAAAGCTCTATATAAACCTCTGCCTAAAGCTTACCCCCTACTATAAAGCACGATAAAGGGATAGGATTTGCTTCGCGAATCCCTACTAACTAGTATTATATTTACTAATATTAATTAGTAAGAATATTAATCAATTTAATTAGCAATATTAATATTAAAACCCTTACTAGAGGTTAATGTAAATAGCTAGAAATTGCCGCCGGTAAAGGTTTCTTCCGCGCTTCCGCGGTCTAGTTAAAGGATAGGGGATAAAGTACCACGTGCCTACTATAAAGAAATGCCCCTAGGGTAGGGGCGTTTAATTTTATAGGGTGAAGGAGGAGTAGGGCATAGAAGTTCTCGGGGTCTAGGTAATATAATTGCTTTACGTAGAATGTAGCTCTATAGCCTCTATATATACATAAGTAGAAGGGGGTAGTAGACTATATTAGTGACCGTATTAGTAACAAAGTCGTTAACCAAGTCAATAGGTAACTAAAATAGTCTAATTTAGGTCGACAATTATATACCTACCTCCAGTTATATTTCTATACTTTAATTTTTAGCACTCCTTACCGCATCTTCTAGTAGCTAAGATATATTCACTCTATATATTGCTTAAGCATCCTGCGTACTATAATATATTAATGGAGCTATAGCAAATAATAGTATAAAAGATCCCCTTACTTTATACGCAGCTGTATAAGCGCACGTCTTCATATCCCCAAAATGGCTTAAATAAGCTATTACAAAATTTAACACAAATCCTCTCCTTATCAGATCTTGTTTGAATTCCTACTATAATCCTACTATTAGTCGACCACATAAACCTTATATAATGCTCATTACTAAGGATATAAAAGGATATCTTCAATTTAAGAAAGATCTTTTTTTTTAATATTTACAACCTTATAAGTATAAAGAGGGTAATAAGGAGGTAGTTTTCAAGTTAGGAATTATGCTGGATATTTAAAATGTTTTACTTTATTAAGTAGAATATACACTAAAGAATATAAAAGGGCTCTTTATATATAGGCAGGAAAAGCTATAGCTACTTTACTCTTTCTAGGAAGCCACGGATTTTAAAATAGGAACTCTTTAATCTTTAGCTTTTATTGGCACAAAAGGGCCAATTACGGAACGAGAAAATCTTCTTCCTATATATAGCATTAATTTTACGCTTTCTAATGGCGCTAAAGACTACTACATTTTTAAGGAAGGCAACTATCGCGCTATATTAGTTGGTAAGGACAAATATAGGAGACCTATTGGATAGCGTAGTTAAAGGAGCAGATAGGAAGAAAAATATAATATAGAAAAGAAACACAATCTAATCTTAGTAACTCATGGATGGGATACTAGCGTTAAAAAGGAACATAAAAGTAGGGCCTGAAGGAGGTTTACAAAGGAGGTTTATAAAAAATATTAGGAGTTCCTATAGAAGGCCATTGTATTAGTTAGGATATTAGTAACAATAAAGTAAGTATATTAGTTAATTTAATTTGCTATATACTCCTCTAGCTTATATATAGGTAGCGTTAAACTATTAGACTTAGATATAAGTTTATAGAGGAAAAGGGTTAATAGTATTGTTACTATAATATTTATAGCTAGCACAATGCGCCGTATTGCCTTATCTATAAATATATTTATAATCAGCGAAGTAGGGCTAGTAGAATTGGTAGTAACATTTACTGCCTTTCCCTAAAGTAAGTAGGTCGACTTTAAATTAAATTAAGGGGGTAACGATTTACAGGTTATATAATCATACCCACTATTCTTCTTAATCTTACTTTTATAACTAGGGCATTCCTTAGCTATAGATACAATCTTTACCTCTAACGCCGCATTAAACGTATCCTATACGGCTATGCGAGTTTTATACTATTTATAAGTTTCACTTTTATACTAAGCACGCTAGTAAGTCGTATAGGTCTTAAAGCCGCATTTAATATAAGTAAATATGTAGCCTTTATCTAGGCCTAGATTATAGATATAGGCGCTATTATAATCAGGCGCAATGTACTACTAGAAGTTTAGAATTGCGTTTAATGCGGATCTAGAGGAAAGGAAATCATACCTAAAAAGGCAATTTTGTTAGGGACTGTAGTTCTTATCTATAAAGGCTTTTATATTACCTAATAAATTCCTCTAGGCTTACAAAACGTTTAATATTAGCGTACTACAGCATCTCTCTATAGCCATCTTCTGGATATAGGATGTTATCCCAATTATTACGGTCAAGATATACACTTATCTAGTTCTGCAAGCAAGTCTTATAAGTAGCGGATTTATAGCTGCAATTCTGTATTATTTTAATTGTTAGCCAATCTAGGTTACTAATATCATTACTATAAATAATATATTTATGTATCTTAAGCGAATAAGTAATTGCCAATTTTAGCCCTATTCCTTTAAATGTAAGCAGTATATTGTTGTTAATAAGTTCCCTACTATTAAAACCGAGACGAATCCCTTTAGCGTTTACTTTCTAAGTTGCTATAGTAAGCTCCTAAAGTTATCTGCTTATTATAGAGCTATTTAGAGTAATAGTAAACTTCTTATACTCTAAAAAGATAAAAAAAAGTATTCCACCGTTATCCCTTGCATAGATAAGTGACGTATAAATGTGGCCCGTGCGCATCAAACAAGAACATTAACAGTGCTGGCACTAATAAAATCTCATCCAATACGAACCAATAAAATATCGGTATTGCCAATATTGCCAATATTCGGATAATATCGCAATATTTCTTAGTATACTAAAAATTTTCACCGCCACCTAAGGTTACCTTTTATCTATATAATATCGTATAATATATTTTCTAGAATTTAAGAAATTAAGGATTTTGGATTATCTCTTGCTTCTAATACTATTAAGGAAACTATAGACTTAATTCCTTTAATAAAAAAGTTACGGAAGACCTCTCTAATCTATAAGTATTGTTATACGCCAACGCTAGAAGAAAGATTAGAAAAGCTAGAATAAAAATAGATTTGGTGCAAATATTGTCTAAAATATACGGCTTAAAGTATAATAAATATAAGACAGTATCTAGAGAGTGTTTATGGAATTATTGTTAGTAAGGTACCTAACTCTAGCATTTATATAATAGCTTCTAAAACTATTAAAGCGTTATATACTAAGCTTCTTCTCTAGCTTAGTAATAGTAAAGATGACCTTAATTAAGAGATTCTTTAGCGTATAGTTAATTAATAGGTTATTAACTAAACCCTCCTAGATCTAATTATTATATAACGGCTTCCATTTTTATGTATAGAATGGCTAGAATAGCATGCCTTTATTTAAGCAATAAATCTATAGGGCCGTATATTTATGCCAATATCTTATAATACGATTAAGTAAAGGGTGGGAGCTTAGTTTTTATAAGCAAAAGATATTATATAAAAAAGGCTTTAATTGTTATAAATAAGCATCTATCTTGCTATTAATATCTAGATCTTACCAAGTTATAACCTTTTACTTGCGATTTGCGCTAGCTTTATTAATGCCTAAAATCGCTTTTAAAATATTTTAATTGCCCTTTATATAATATATGGCTATAGTGGTTTAAATTAATAGGAAACCCTTTACCCCGTCCTTAAAGATTATAGAATTATAGGAAATATTAGCGTCCTTATTGGCGATAATTCCACCATAAACGATACGCTTTATTATATAATAGCAACTTATCTTAGCATAGAGAATTAAATTAACTAGAATTAGACTTTCTAATGGCTCCGCTATATAGGCTATATCCTTAATCTTGTTACCAAAGCTTTTCTTTTTACTAATAATAGTGAAGAGCAACTTATAGAATCGTATAATAGAGAAGATGAATTAGGAGAAGAGTTAGATAATAAACGCTAAAAAAAGAGAGTAAATTTAATAAGAGCGAAGATGGGTGTTATAGGGAAGATCTATAATCTTATTATCTATATCCGTGCCTTACCTAATCGTATAAATAAGTTTAAAGAACTTTCTAGAAAGTTAATCCCCCTAGGTAATTATATAAGATAGAATAGCTAGTTCCGTATACTTTATATTATACTTAAAAGATTGGCTTTACTGGGTGGGTGTCCCAGTAGGTAGCCCGAGATGCGAATGTGGCTGGCCAAGACAGACACCAAAACACGTAATACTGCTATGCCCCCTACGCACCAATCGAGAAACAATGCTCTCAGCAGCTGGCACAGAGAACTATAATACACTGCTCTCAACACAAAAAGGCCTCAAGGCGGTCACCCAGTGGCTTATTAGTCAAAATGTGCTAAATCAGTTCCGGGTTGCAAGGGAAATGGTAATAAAAGGCAAGGGGGCGAGCAGCAGGTGCCCCCTAGTAACTCTACAGTAGTAGAGTAATAGTTTGTGATACTAGCGCGTCCGTAGGCTTGTTACGGCAGCAGTGGTTCCTAAGGAGGTCAAACAGTAAGGTAGTAGAGCACCATAGGCGACTCGCAGGCGCTAAGTAGGCGAGTCCCAAAAGGCGGGGAGATGGATTACGGGGTTTTCTCATTTTTCTTAAATAGAGTTTTCTCCCCACATGTAAATAAGGAGTAGTCCGCGTGGGCCCAATAGGGATCCGAATCGGACGTTAAGCAATGAATTATTATTATATTATACTTAAAACGGAAGTTCTTAATGCGCTTTAGAACTACACTAAAGCGCATATTTATAAGGGTATAATTAATAAAAGAGATAAGCTTACTCCTTCTAATATTGCTCTCTGTCGTATAATAGAGCAATTTCTCTCTATTTTTAAGAGTGCGACTCTATTTCTTAAAGGTTAATAAGTAACGATTAAACGGGTTCTTAAAGTTATTAAGATTATTAGGGAATATCTTAAAATCTCTTTAGTATGTTATACGATAATATTAATTACTTTTACTAATTTAAGCAGAAAGAAAACCGATAGCTTAAAAATTAAATTAAATATATAAAGGCTAAGTTTGACTTCTATGCTTTAAAGCTAGATTAATCGCCTTACTACGCTATAGCCTATATTCTTTATCTAGAACATTATATAACCTAGCTTAAGGATATAAACGATAATCTTATTAATCTATACGTCGCCTATAAACTTAAAGTCCAGAGCCTTTAGGAGAAATTCCGCTAAGAGAATTAATTCTTCTCTTAATTATATAATAGCCTTTAAAAACCGGCTAATTCTTAGGCTTAGCCTTTAAATTATTTTAAGAAACTTTGTTAAAATATAAAGTAGAAATACACGCGGCCTTAAAGTTAAGATAAATTTAATAATTACTATAATAAAGCAGCGTCGTACAATATTAAGATACCCGTATTAAAGTGGTGGTTATAGGATATATAACAAAAACAATAGCTATAGCTTTCGCGCTAGGCAATTAAGATCCTATTAATCCTATTAATAAGTAATAAGCCAGAGAGAATCTTTTTAGGAGGTTATTGTACGGTTACTTAGGATAAGACGTTAATAACGGCAGCAATATTAGAGTAATTAGAATGCGAAAGAGATTA
Organism: Cenococcum geophilum 1.58; assembly: GCF_001692895.1. Taxonomy (NCBI): domain Eukaryota; kingdom Fungi; phylum Ascomycota; class Dothideomycetes; order Gloniales; family Gloniaceae; genus Cenococcum; species Cenococcum geophilum. The sequence goes on from NW_027137631.1 coordinate 592,049, forward strand.
GAAAAAAGGAGACCTACTTTAAAATAATTTTTAGGAGAACGTTATATAATATTACGGGAAAGAATGCAGCTTAGAATAGGGGTTTAAAGAGTAATTATATAAGGGAAGGTATATAAGAGATATATTATATAACGCTATAGGGTAAAGGTATAAGGTATATAAATACAACAATTTTAGGCAAAGGTAACTACTAAAGGCACGTAGGTGGCGTATGTAAATATATACTAACTTTAAACTTAATAGATTATAAGTTTAAATCCTACTAATATCGTCCTTTATTAGGAATTAGGAAATACAATTATCTAGTATACTTCCCGTCCTATTATATAAGAGATTCTTCGGTAATATTACCATACTATAAGTAAACTCTCTTCTCTATATAATATACCTATATAACTAACTACTCTTAGGATAAGTAGGAGAGGATAGAAGCTTTACCGGCGATTAATATAGAGGCTTAGGTAGGGGGGGTATTAGAGAAGCAGGTTTAGATAGGAAGGCCCTTATATATAAATACAATTCTAATTTAGAGCTGTAGATCCCTAAATATAATTATAAAACTCTATATTACTTGTATAAGGTAAAGAGCTAATTAACGCTAGCCATGCGAGGCTTATACGGCGACTCCGCGTCGTTTAGTAGGCCCTTGCCCTTTTACTAAGTGTTAGAGTCTCCTAGGGTTCTATAATAGGTGCTATGGAAATTATAAATAGCGGGATTATAGAGCTCGATGTTCGTCGTACGATAAAAATTCTTAGCCTATAGCGGCGGCAGCGGGAGCACTAAAGGGTAAGGATTGGATTGTGGAACTAAAGGATAACGAGGAATAAAAGTTACTAAATTTAATCTCCTCTTTTTTACTACTTTTATTTTATTTTATTATATCTTATATAAGAAGAAAGGGTAGAAAGGAGATATTAATACTTTATTATAATATAAGGCTGCGTAAAGCTAGTTATTTTGAATTTTAACCCAATATTGGCAATATTATATTGCCGATATATTGCCGATAACCGATATCTTATCGGTTCGTATTGGTTCGTATTGGTGCCAGCTCTAAACATTAACTTCCTTAACACCAGTAGCAACTATATAGCTTTATTAATCAAATAAACCACCAATATGGTTAGAAATCGTGCAACTAACGATAAGGACTTTATTCTGCCTACTTAATACCCTAATCTGTCGCGTTGGATAAAGAAAAATCCACTACCTACGCCTAAACCACCGCCTTACTTCGAACCTCTGCCTATCTATAATAAACACCTATAGCACCCCAAAGCTTCCACACTACATTAATTCTGGCGATCCCAATTAAATATTTAAGCTGTTTTAGACTGACGAGCTGCTAGATAAGCTTATAAAGTATATAAATAGAAACGCAGAGCTGCACCCACCTTTTAAAGAGAAGGCGCTAGAGAACCGGCTACGCCTATAAAGCTGATATCTAGGCTAGAGCTTCACGCGTACTTAGCAGTGCTTATATATATAGGCTTGCACATCGAACCTACTATTAAGGATTACTGGCATAAAGACTTTAGCCATAGTATAATGCATATTGTTAGATAATACATAGGATGCGACCGGTAGCAGCAAATTAATCGCTACTTTTACTACACCTTAAAGGACTGCTAGGACTAAATTTAGGTATAAACTCTATCAAATACCGCTTTGTAAATTAGGGTCTTACTAGCAGGAACATATTAATTAAATCAATATTAAAGATCGACTGTAGATAGATAATATTTATATATATTTTAAAGTTCTATGCGAACCTCAGGTGCACGGCAGAATGCCTTACCGCCAACGAACGCAGCTGTTTAATTGGTTAAGCTCGGGCTACTGTTCTACAGACGAATCTATTTATGCAAGGGATAGTTCCGCTATCTATATCAGCCACTTTAGTAGGAGACTTATTAATGACGATAGGGTAAGTAGCGGACGGTTAATCTCCTTGGGTGCGTTTCCTTAGCCAATAGGTATTATATTTAGCTAGTAAATAAGTTTACTTAGGAGTATACGGCGTTTTTTTCTTCTTTTTTTTTCAATTTATTGTATTATACTACGTATAATACTGCGCATGCAGCCTCTAGGCTATGGTGCTATAGTCCTATATATATAAATCCTTTCTAGGCAGCTTAATATGTACTAGTAACTATATCCTAATAGTTTATAAGCCTCTACGCTAGAGGTTTACCGCTCCCTAGTAAGATACTAGGTTACTATTAACTATTAGGTAGTATAAAATTAGTAGAAAATTAGTAAAAATAAGAAATCCTAACGCCTGTCCCTGTCCTTTTTTTGTATTTTATTTTTATCCTTTTGCTTACTATTATCTGTTTGCTAAGATTTTAGTAGGAGTTACCTTCTTCTAAAGATCCTACTGCTTTTAGCCACTTTCTAGTAGCTATCCTTGTCTTATTTAGAAATAGAAAAAGTACCTCTTTTTCTTTCTTTATGTAAAAAAGCTTCTCTAAAAATAGAGAAGAATATAGTTGTCTTTATATTTCTTTTCTCTCTTCCCAATATAGCCTACATTCCAGTATTAGATGCTTAGGAGTTTATACTATGGTATAGTCTCTAAAGTACCTACCTTCTTTATCCTTCCGTATTGTTTTAGAGAAAGACTTAAAGAAGCTTTTTCCTAGTTTTAGTTGATAGAACGCTAATTATAGCCTTTTAGGATATTTATCCTTAGGGGCCCTAAGGGAGAAGGAGTAGTCTTTTTTGTAGATCCTAGTGTAGTATTTTCCTTTACTTTTATTCTATTGCCAGTTATTTTTCCACTACTTTAGTATCTTTTCTCTTGCTAGTCTCCCTATATAGGCTAGAGAGGTATAATAAGATTATATTTTCCTTCTTAAAAGGCCTTTCTTTACTAGTTTATCTGCTATTTTATTTCCATAGATTCCTAGGTGGCTAGGAACCCAATAAAAGTTAATAGAAACATTCTTACTAGCTAGATAGGAACAGCTTTATATAATTTTAAAGACTAGTTCTTACCCTCCTGTAAGAGTATTAAGTTATAATCTTTTAATAGCTGCTTAGCTATCTATAAAGATATACACTTATTTCTCTTTTAGTCTTTATTACTTTAGGTGTTCTAAGGCTCTATAGACTGTATAAAGTTTTACGTCTATAATTTCCATATAGGGTCCTAGATTCCAGTTTATTGCATATTTAATCCTATTTCTCTCTCCTATCTTACATACAGCTGTAGCATTTAATTTACTATCTTTAGAGCCATCTATATAGTATATATCTACTAGGTCCCACTCTAGGGACTCTTATAAATTTTCTACTAGTCTTAGATATTCTTATACAGCTTCTTCTTTACTACCTCTAGAGATAGAGAAGAAAGCAGTAATAGGAGGAGACCACGGTTTTTGCCATTCTAGAGAGATTTTCTCTATTTTCTAGTTTTGTACTAGCTGTTTAGCCCTAGAGACTAGGGATAATAGCTATATTTTTGGCTATAGTAGATACCTTATAGTAGAGTTTCTAGAGCTAGAACTAGAGCTAGAACTAGCTGCTAATTCGTCTCTATCTTTGTTAACCTCTTCTATATAGGCTTTCTTAATTACGTAGTTTTCTTTAAACTTTAGGATTTTTAGTATATAGCTATTGCAAAGCTTTTCGAATCTAATTTTAGGAGGAGGAATAGAGGCCTTAATCTCCATAGCTTGGCTAGGAGACCTCTAAACGCTCCTAAAACTAGTTCTAGGGCCTTATTTTATAGAGATTGGTACCTAGCTAGTAGGTAGTCTCTAGATTTGCTTTTCTACTAGCATTATATACTATAGTCTGCTATAGTAGTAATATAGGCTATATAGAGCTGCCGTAGGGCTTATAGAGATAGACCTCTTTATATATTACCTAGTCTTCTAATTAAATAAAAGGCTGCTTTTACTTTAGAGATTCTTATTTCTACATATTATTTAAACGTAAGCTTAGAGTCTAGAAATACTCCTAACCACCTAACTAGGGGTTTAGGGGCTATTTTCACGTCTCCTAGCTTTAGCCCTTCTTTTATAGTAGTACGTTTATTGTAGAAATGTATAAGCTCTATTTTGCTAATATTAAAGCTAATAGTAGCTTCTTTAGCGCTAGACATTAGTTCTAGCGCTATTCCCTTTAGCTTTTTGCAATTAGATTTAGCTGAATTTAAAGTAACTATAATTACAAAGTCGTCCATATAGCTAAGGGAGTAGGCTCCTTCTGTCTCTAGGCTGCAGATATTGCGTATATATAGTAGAAATAAAATAGGGAACCCTATAGTATCCCTGTTTCTAATTCTACTTTTTTTTTATATTTGCCTATTAAAGGAGAGCTGTAGCTTTCTATTGCTAAGGAAGGTAGCTACCTATTATATAAATACTATAGGTAGTCCTAGTTCCTTATAGATAGATAGAAGCTAGTTTTTACAGACGTGGTTAAAGGCCCCTTTTACATCTAGGAATAGCATAGTAGCTATCCTTTATCTAGCTTTTTTCCTACTATTTTTAGATTGGATATTGTTTAGAAGTAGTAGGACTACGTCTATTACGGATCGCTATCTTCTTCCTCCTAATTGCGAATCTTAAAGTAAGCTAGTAGTACTAGCTAGATATCCTAATCTAGTAGCAAAGATCTTCTCTAAAGTCTTTCCTAGGCAGTTTAGTAAAGAGATAGGTCTATAGGACTTTGGTAAGAAATAGTTCTCCTTATTTACTTTAGGGAGAATAACTCCTCAAGCTTCTCTCCAGACCTTTAGCTGGTAGCCTATAGTAAATAAAATCCTATAGGTCCTATATAGAAGATCTTCTATAGTAGGGTAGGCCTTTTATAGAATTGTAAAAGATATCCCATCTGGCCCTAGAGCTTTTTTACTAGAGCTAGAGAAGATTGCTTATTTGACTTCTATTTTCCCTAGTTCTGGCCATTCCCATTTTTTGTCTATTATATAGTCCTTCCACTCTATAGATCTAGTAGCAGGGGGTTTAGGAAATAGAGTAGTAATAAAAGCTTTGCACTAATCCTCAAAGCTTTCTACTAGTCTAGTAGTCCCGTCTTTACTATACTGTAGACTAGGGATTATTCGCAGTGTTCTTTCCTTTATATATTTTAGGGCAGTAAAGATATCTTTTCCCTATGCTTTTTCTAGAAAGTCATTCCAGCAGCTAGTCTTAGCTTCTCTTATTGCGTGGAAGTATTGATTTTTTGCTTCTTTGTAGGCTTCTAGTCTAGAGCTTCTTATAGGTTGCTATTCTCGAAGTCTTCCTAGTTTTACCATTTTTTGTCTTTTCTTTAGAAGCTCTTTATTCCACCATAGTTTAGAGAATTCGCAGGTTCTAGATCTAGGGATAGCTTTCTCTGCTGCTAGCTTTATACAGCTAGTAAGATCTATTNCTAGATTATCTACTAGTGTACTTAAGCTTCTATCCNTANGTCTATNNGAATCTTCTAGNGAGGCTAGGGGACCTTTTTCTCCTATCTCTATATAGGGGTTTTCTCCTACTAATTCTTCTAGTACTAAAAGTTTCGCTTCTAGTTCTAGCTCTTAAACTTGCTCCTTTAGAGCAGTAGAGAAAAGCTCCCAGTTTGCCTTTTTTATAGAGAAAGGAGTTTCTTAAAGAGGGTTTAGGTATCTTTGCGTCTCTCTAGTAAATAAAGAGAATGCTATAGTCTTATAGTTAGATCCTGTTTCTTCTATTATAGTCCAATTATCCCAGGTATTTTCTTGAAAGTTTCCTAAGTAGAAGGCTAGGTCTATAATAGACTTTTCCCTTATATTAAATCTATAAAAGGTCCCTTACTATTTATCTAAATTTAGTAGTTGGCAGTTATATCTGTCTAGCCAGTCTACTAATTCTTTAGCCTCCCTAGTTGGGTTCCTAGCTAGCGCGTTCCACCGTTTATGGTGTAGCTTATAGTCTCCTATTAGTATAAAAGGGAGATCTATTTCCAGTTCTAGAATGGCCCTAGAGATAGTAGTTGTACTACTTCTTTGGGTTCTAGAGTTTTTGTCTAGTTGTCTCTCATTGTAGACGTTAAGCAATAGAAATCTTTCAAATTGGCCATAGATTTCTAATGCTATAATATCTGTATCTTTGCAGATATCCTCCCTATTTCTAGTATACGGCGTTATCTACTATGTATAGACAGTTTAAGAAATAGAGTAAAAATAGTAGAAGAGTTAGACTGCGTTAATAAGTAATAAGTGGCTAGCTTAAATATAATATACCTCGTAGTGGGCTAGAGTATCCATTTTATATGCTAGTACCTAAACTATTTAGTAAGGCCGCCTATGCTAGTAGGACGTATAGATCTACAGACAAAGAAAACGCCAAGAATCTATTTTTATTAGTCGCCACTTAAAAGCCTTATAAGAGGGATAGGTATTACGTCATTGCAGAAACTAATTAGTGGGAAGATTTATTGCTTAAGCTAAATAAGTTCCAGGTATAGAAGACCGCAGCTTCTTAAATTCGTTATATGGAACTACGCTTAGGTAATAAGCTAAGCGCAGCTAAAGGGTTTAATAAACCTTTATATATTCTGCTTTGCTACTACTCTACCCATTTTAAATATAAATAGATAGCTCTAATATAATGGCCAAGTGGGACGGATTCGAGTCAGTGTTTATACCTTTTAATAGTGTAGGCAGAAGAATAGGCCTAGTAGTGTATTGGCGAAAGGAGATGCTACTAGAGTTAGCCCTGTATATAATACCGAATTTAGATAGTCTGCTTCGCTCTAGCCAATAATAAAAGCTAAGATTAAAGCCGTATCTAGTTAGAAGAACGCTTTATACTTAAAATATATCCTTATTAAGGCGTTAGATAAGTATAATAGGAACGCTAGCAGTTCCCTTACTAGGTCACTAAATACGATTAATAAGAGCATTAAAAGCATGCTTTATGCCTTTAAACGTAGATATCTCAATCCTTTATACGCCTTTAAGCATATCCTACAGCTTCCTACATGCTAGATACTAAAGTTAAAGTATAGCAAACTATAGAGCGGATAGCGTGGTAGGAGGCAAGCGATATAAGTGCAATAAAAGAAGTCAGTTCTATATTATTAAGTATTAGATCTTTATTTATGGAATATAGTAACTTGCTATACCTTTGCCATCTAAGCGTCTATAGCTTCGTTGCCCTAAATAATTTCAGTATCCGCTAAAATATAATAAGGCGGTGTTATAAAGACAATTACTGCTAAACCTTACCACCTTTCTATTGTCTAATTACTCCAAAATTAATATAAGGTATAAGCTCTCCGTTTTCTATTTACTCTATATAGTAGCTATATTATATCTATATTATATTAAAAGTTAAATATAGTAGTCGGTTTAAGGTATGTTTGGTTATAAAACCGTTAGATTAAATATAAACTAAAAGTCCGGTAAAAAGAACGCGTTCCTTCCCAATTTATTACGCGTCTATAGCTTTACCCCCTACTTAAACAAGCTCCCCTACCTTTTCCCTACTACGGCTTAGATCTCTATAATAATTTAAAGGCTACTTTTTTTTAATAAAGAGAAGTAGCTTTTAAATTATTAGAGAGATCTAAGTTATAGTAGGGAAGTTCTATCTTAAATGTAGGAGAATATCTAGCTTATAAAATGTTACGGACGCTTTAAGCACAATGTTACGACTACTTGGAGAAGAGTCGGAAGAAGCTAGTTAGTTAATACAAGCACGGTCCAGGATGGAACCCGTGGAGCTATATAACGAGGAATAGTAACCAAGGTCATATAAGGTGCTACAAAAGGAACGCAAGGGACGAAAGGAACTTACGTACCTCACGTACATCACGTATAAGAAGGATTTCATAGGAGTACAGTTGTGTATTTAAGGACCCTCAGTCCCTACCTAGATAGTTCCTTCCTTATAGTAATTCTTAGAATACAATTAGAGTTAATCTGTTAGGCAACCACTCTACCAGTTATTATTACATTATTAACTTACTTGCAATACCTATATACCTCGCCCATTAATAAGTCCACCATAGTTCCTACTACAAGGCTTTATTACACAATCACTACCAGGGTTATGGTTTTAATAAGTCGAATAACATGCCACCAAAAGCAGCCACCATAACGCCATCGACGGCGGCAACTACGTCAGGATTAGGTAACAATACTAGTATAGCAGACACTGACTTATAACAACCTATAACAGTAGAACAGTTATAAACAATAGTTAATTAGCTAACGGGAGATAATGCGGCACTTAAAAATAGGATTAATAGGATAGGAGCAGCAAAGGTTAAGTTACCATTAATTAAAAGATTCTTAGAAGAGAGATTAAAGCTTAAAGGATTCCTTACGCAAATATACTTTAAAGTTACGCAGGAAGGAGTAAAACTGGCAATAACCATAAATTAAGTAGCATATACAGGATTGTTCTTATTAGAAAGAGCACTTAAATAGTTTAAGCCTTACCTTATAGAGATACAAGCAAACGGAATAACAACAACAAACCAGGAAGTATAGTTTATGTTTTTAAGCTAGAACGGATTTACAGAGCGACTTACACAAATGTTCGGGAACCCAGAAGCAACAACTATAGCAGAAAGAAAGCTTTAGGACCTAACACAACGGACTTTAGCGATTAAGTATACAATATAATTCTAAACGCTAGCGACACAACTTAAGTAGAATAATAAGGCGCTTATAGCACAGTATAAACAGGGACTTAAGGCTAAAGTCTAGGACGTAATTATTCTAATAAAAGATGCGGACACCCTAAGGAAATTAATAGATTAAGCGATTAAGATTAACAATAGGATCTTCTAAAGGGAATAGGCTAAGAAGGGCCAGGATAGAGTTCTATAGTTATATAAGGCGTAGAGTACGCAATAACCAAAGCTAAATTAGAAACCATAGTATGGCGCAGAGCTAATAGACCTAAGTAGTACCAAAAAAGCCCATAAGAGATAGAGTAAGAAACCATAAAAACCTAAAGGTTAAGGATCTAGTAATTACAGGACTAAAAAGCATAGGCTAAACTAAAGATCTTAGCAGCAGAAGACGTTTAGGCGGACTCTATAATAAAGTTAATAGTTTAGAGACGGAGCTTATATAAATTGCGGAAAACAGGGTTACTTTGTAAGGGATTGCAAAAATAGTTAAAGTTACTATGTAATAAAGGGAACCAGACTAGCAGTATATAACACATACGTATAGAGGGATAATAGTATACTACAAGGAACAAAAGAATGTTTAATTAGAAGTTTTATGTTTTATTATAATAACGTATACTAAATTTAGAAAGACGCCAAGTATAGTATAAGCTATTAGCCATAAGAGCTAAAGTTAAAAGGACTCTAAGGAACCAAAGAGTTAGATAAAGAATAAGATCGACTCTATAAGCTAAATTAAAATATTACAGTAACGTGCGGATAAAGATTAGCAACAATAATAATGGAGTTGGAGTACTTATTAATTAACAGCAACGAGGATAGTAAAGGAACTAACTGGGGGTATCTAGACCTTAACAGCGCAATAGAAGCAGAAACTAAGACCGCCATAGAGTAAGGTTCAGTAATAGGTATTATAACACCGTTAAATACGGCATCCATCGCTTTATAAGACGGAAGGAGTAATATCTAAAAACAATTAAGCAAGTAGACGACTGCTAGTGCTAGCTCACCACTTAATAAAGGTAAAAGGCCAAAGGCTTAAGATTCTTAAGACGAGATAAGAGACGACTAAGATTCTTAAAATAAGATAAGGTAAGCTTAAAGACCTATAATGGACAGAAACTGATAGAGCAGAGTAGTAGCTTAGTTTAAAGATATACAAATAAGCTTGGGATAAGAATTCCCAATAGCACAAGACTCTTAAGATAAGATAAGTAAAATCCAGGACTCTTAAAAAGAGACGAGGACACTAGTTAAGCCTAGTTAGACTAAGGTAAGAGCTAAGCTTAAGTTAGAAGCAAGCTCAGGATTAAAGAATTTAAGGGATTAAGAATTCGGAGCATAAATTAGGACACCCATAAGTAAGAGGTAAGAGGCTTCTTTATAAATTAGAGAATCTACAGCGCAAACAGTAATTAGACTGGGAGATAGATATATAGACCCAGAAGACTTACCAGGGGAATACAGTATTTGGCCTAAAGATCGAAAAGTTAATACCAAGATTAAGAAGCACGAAGACTTTAAGGATCTACTCGTAAGACGCGATATAAAGGAAACCATAGAGGAATTTAAGGCAAGAATTACCTTATAGCAAGAACAGAAACTAGATAAAAGATCTAGCACATTAGGACGTATAAAGGACAGAGCACTAGTATAAAGAATCACTAATAGGCCTAGAATAGGCATACTAAGAGCTAAGTGGCTTACCAAACTAGAACAAGAAAAGGATCTAGGGATTCCTATTAGGTTTAAGGAACGATACACTAAAGGCTATTATAACGCAGTAATAAAGAGATATTTCCTTACGGACGAGCCGTATATACTTAAGCAGCTATACTAAAAGTGGTATAGGCAACGATACAACGATAAGTAGAAAGATTTCTATATATAGTTAGACGAAAAAGTTATCCAAGACCACCTAATTATAAAAAAGGCTATAACTTATATTAAGGGGGCCTTAATCATAATATTAAAAGATTTAGAGGAGCAATTAGAGGACTAGAGAAGCAAAAGATAAATCTTAGTACCCGTAAACAAAGTTACAACGCTTAGATTAATATAAGAGAGGTTTAAACTCTAGGATAAGAACGAGCCAAGAGTTAACCTAAGATATTAAGCATATTACACACTATTATAGATAGCATATGTAGATAATATGTATAATATACATAAAGTACCAAAGAACAAAAATTGAAAGTATCTAATAAGGATATATTGGATAACAGATAAGGCGAAATATTAAAACGCTAAGTATATGCATGGTTGGCACCTAGTAGAAGTTTAAGAATAAGGGGACTTAACACTTTAACCAAAAAGATTCCTTACGGAAGAATGCCTAGATAGACAATAATAGTGGGAATATTTAGAAAATACCTATCTATAGTACGTTAAAGACAAAAAGCAAACTAAGTATTAGCCTAAGTTGGACTAAGTATAAACAGGATCTAGTAGCTAACAGTTAGGAAAAGTAGAGGCCTATAAAACCAGAGGGAGCCAGTAATAGAGCCTTAGACCCTTAAAGGAATTTAAGGACGATACTTAAATTTATAAGTTAAGTGGCAAGATTAACAGTTTAAGGCATTAATAGATAGTAGAGCAATAAGGAACTATATCTCGCTAGTAGTAGTTAGAAGAATAGGATTACCATATAAACAGAAGGAATGTTCTTACCTATTAGTGACAATTTTAGGAGATCCAATAGCCTATAGAGGAGGCATTATTAATCTTAAAACAGGACCTATTTAGTTAACTATTAAAGGAAGACTAGTTAAGATATCTTTTAATATATTACCATTAGGGAATAATAAGGCAGTATTAGGAATGCCTTAGTTACAGGAATACAATCCAAAGATTAATTAGGTTATAGGTTAGGTTAATATTAGGGATACTTAACGCCGTAAGATATAATAACAAGCCAAGTTAGTATGGTACTAAGTAGGAGCGACCTACAAAGAAATGGAAAAAGGGCTAAGCCATATACCAAAAAGATACTATAAGTATGGCAAGAAACTATAGTTACCTAAGAGTAAAAAGCTGTTAGAGTATGTAGTATAGGACTATAAAATAGAATTAGAACTAGGAATAAGTCTAAGGTTCTTTTTAATCTATAAGCTTACCGAAGAAGAAGGTAGAGCATTAAAAGAGTTTATCTAAGAGAACTTATAAAAAGGATATATTAGACCATTACAGTTATCAGCAGGATATCCAGTACTATTTGTACTAAAAAAGAATAGCAAACTAAGGCTATATATTAACTATAGATAGTTAAATAGCATTACTAGGAAGGATAGGTATCCTTTACCCTTAATTAGCGAAATCTAAAATAGAATAGGCAATACGTAAATCTTTATAAAAATAGATCTAAGATGGGCGTACTATTAAATTAGGATTAAGGAAGGCGATAAATAAAAGGCAGCCTTTAGGTTAAAGGAAGGACTATATAAACCATTAGTTATACAATTTGGGCTTATAAACGTACTAGCAATATTCCAAAAACGTATTAACAATATATTAGGAGAATACTTAGATGAATTTGTTATAGTATACCTTAATAATATTATTATCTACTTAATAAACGAGGAAGAACACAGAGAACACATTAAATAGGTTTTAAAGAGACTATAGGAAGAACAGATGCTAGTAATAATTAAGAAATACAAGTTCTTTACTAAGAAGACCAATTTTATTGGATTTATTATTAAACTAGGCCAACTTAGTATAGATCTAAAGAAGATTAAGGCTATAGTAAATTGGTAGGAACTAAAGAACGTTATATAGTTAAGATCGTTTCTAAGGTTTTATAATTACTGCAGAAGGTTTATAGCGCAATAGTTAAAGGATATTAAACCATTTACATAATTAATAAAGAAAGAAGAACTATAGGTATAGGGAGAGGAATAGCGAGAACTCTTTAGAAAAGTTAAAGAGTTATTTACCCAAGAGCCAGTTCTTAAGATTTATTAACTAGGACTAGAGACGGTTATGGAAATAGATATATTAGACTTTGCACTAGAAGTATATTTTATACAAAAGTATCTAGACGAATAGTATTTAGTGGCATACTATAGTTAAAAGATAATACCACTAGAGTTAAACTATAACATCTACAACAAGGAGTTATTAGGTATAATTATAGCACTAAAGAAATAGAGAGCATTCTTATAAGGCATAGAAAAACTATTTATAGTTAAAACGGATTATAAGAACCTGATAGGATTCCTAATAATAAAGGAGCTTAACTAAAGACAGGTTAAATAGGCAGAGATGCTTATAGAATACTATTTTAAGATTTAGTATACTAAGGGTACAGACAACACGCAAGCTAATGCGTTAAGTTAAAAGGCTAAACTACAAAACGACAATAAGCCATTAGGGGCTTTACTGCAAAAAGATACAAATGGACTAATTAGGTATAATTATCCAAAGATTATAGTAATATAAGAGAATAAAGTAGAAAAGAAAGTCTATAAGACACTAGAAAGCTTTTAGATATAAAGAATTCTAGAAGCACAGCTAGAAGATCCACAGTCGGATATATACAAAAATTAAAAGGTAAAGTACATCCTAAGAAGCATAGCAGAGTAATTTGTGGAGGACTTCTATAAAGGACTAACTTAAGGATATAATGGAGCCATAGGCTTAGTGTTAAGACTTTAGAAGGAGTATATTATTAATGGAATCTAAAGGACAGCTAAAAAGGTCACTAAAGAGTGTTTAGATTACTAAAGGAATAAACTAATAAGGCATAAGCCGTATAGAGGGCTATAACCTATTAAAATACTAAAGAGACTATAGGAGGTCATATTATGGGACTTTATTGTTAAGTTACCAAAATTAAAAGACCCTATTACCGGACAAAATTACAACGTAATCTTAGTAATAGTAGACAAGCTTACGAAGTAGGGATACTTTATAGTATATACGGAAGAAATCTTAGCGGAAGATATCGCTAGAATCTATATTAAAGAAGTGTTTGCAAGATATAAAGCACTAAGTAAAATTATATCGGATAGAGATCTAAGATTCGTAGCAGTATTTTAGAAAGTATTCTTAGCGGAATAAGGAGTTTAAGCAGCAACTTCTACTATATATTATTCGTAGACAGACGGTTAAATAGAAAGATTAAACTAGACACTAGAGTAGTATCTAAAGCACTATATTAATTACGCATAAAACAATTGGGTATTGCTATTACTAGTTATACAGTTTGCATATAATACAACACCATAAAAAGAAATGGGTATATTACTATTTAGGGCGAATTATGGATATAAGCTAAGAATATTATTATCGCTATATTAAGTAAAGAAAATAAGTAGTAAAGCTAAGTAAAGAATAGAGACTTTAATAAATATTTATACAAACCTTATGGAAACAGCTAAGGTAGTATAGCAAAGAATAAAAAGATACTATAATGCTAAGAGATCTAAGGGACCAGATCTTAAGGAGGGAGATAAAGTATGGCTACTATATAAAAATTTTAAGAGTTAATAACCAAGCAAGAAGTTAGACTATATTAGACTAGGACCTTTTAAAATTACGCAAAAGATTTTATTGGTTACGTTTAAGCTAAACCTACCAGCTAAAATAAAGATCTACCCTATACAGCACATCGCAATGCTAGAGCCAGTATATAGGAATGTTAAGCCACTAGTTTATAAAGTAGACACGTATAGAGGACAGGAAGAAGATAAATAGTAAGTTTTAAAAATCGTTAGTTATAAGGATATTAACAATAAAATATGGTATAAGGTTAAGTGGATAGGCTATAACGAGACTACCTAGGAGCCACTAAAGAATCTAAAGAATGCTATAGGAAAGGTATAGGAGTATTAGAAGAAAATAGGTTAGGCAATATTAATAAAGAAGGATTATTAAAGAATGAGTTACCTAAGGGGGACCTAGGAAGAGCGACTGCTAAACTACTTGGAGTTGTTCCCCTTACCATAGAAGGAGAGTTAGTTTTCTTATTACCCAGTTCCTACAGACCTTATTCTATAAGTTTTTACTCCTTAAAATAAACCTTCTTACGCACCTTCTTAAGACAAAGTAGATAAATAGACGCTATAATACGAGCATTTAGGGCCTTCTGTTCCGCATCCTAAGAATACTTAAGCTTAGTAAGGGCCTGCGCCAGGTCACTATTAAGCTTTACAGCAGTAGATTAAACACGAGACCCTATAATAAATTACTTAGGGAACTTAAAGACTATTAAGAGTTATAGGACGCGTATACTTAGCATTAGAAGTAGAACGAATATTGCAAGACGATTAAACGTTTGCTTTAGTGCACTCTAAATAAAAGAAGGGTTGCCGAGATAAAGGACTCGCTAGCGCAATATATACTAACCCCTCCCTTAAGTAACGAGAACATAGAGATGGCATTATTTCACTAAGTAACAATATTGCAGTAATAGTGCGAGCACGACGTTGCGCGTATAAGGAAGAAGAAGCTTTAGGCATTATAAGTAATAATATTAACCAAATTAATTAGACGGATATTATACCTCTAGTAAACAACTTAGAGATACTAGGTATCTTCAAGAACAAAGATAAAAAGGAGGGAGATAGTATTACGGACGCTTTAAGCACAATATTACGACTACTTAGAGAAGAGTTAAAAGAAGCTAGTTGGTTAATACAAGTACGGTCCAGGATGGAACCCGTAAAGCCATATAATAAGGAATAGTAACCAAGGTTATATAAGGTGCTACGAGAGGAACGCGAGGGACGAAAGGAACTTACGTACCTCACGTATATTATATATAAGAAGGATTTTATAGGAGTACAGTTGTGTATTTAAGGACCCTTAGTCCCTACCTAGATAGTTCCTTCCTTATAGTAATTCTCAGAATATAATTAGAGTTAATCTGTTAGGCAACCACTCTACCAGTTATTATTACGTTATTAACTTACTTATAATACCTATATACCTCGCCCATTAACAAGTCCACCGTAGTTCCTACTACAAGGCTTTGTTATATAAAACGTGCATAAGGCGCCTATTTTCCCTCTATAAGGAATCTACCTACACGGACTATAAATTTATATAACTTTAAGATAGAAGGTAAAACCGGGCTTGCCTAGGTGCACTACCCCCTATAGTAGGTAGAAATTCCTTACTAAGGGCCTAAGTTAACTAAGATCGCGAAAAAAAACCCTACGTGCCTATACTTAAATCAATACTTATAATTATAGAGTGTCGGCCGTCGAAAACGGATTCTGCACCTGTACGTAGTGACAGCTACAAACCTAGGTCTTTAAAGTTCAGACCTAGAGCCAACGCAGAGACGTTATATAGCGCGTGTAAGTAGGACCTAGTAGTTATATACGTCGTAGGGTGTAGTGAAAAGTTTTTACATGGGATGGTGAGATCTTGAAAACCACTACTAACGGTACCCCTTCACAATATAGCCACTAGTTCTCCTACTAAGCACCTATATAATCCAACGTGGATAAATAGCTTTTAAAAGTATCCCCTAGCCCCTAATAGAAAGCATTAACGACCTTATATCGATAAACGAACGAGTATACGAGCGAACGAACGAACGAGCAAATATACGGCCCCTCCTAACCCCTAGGGCAGTCGCCCGCGGAGCATACGGTTACTCGCCGTTTTTAACTACTAAATACTACCTAGCAGCTTGGATTGCGACCTATAGTTTTCCCTATCTCCTTTTAACGGAGTAGTAACCCTTAGAGAGGGCCTAGCTGGGGCCTAGGCATAAAAGATACCCAAATACATAATATCCCGCTCGCTTATTAGTATTACGGTAGTTAAAATAGATGAATCCCCCTTACGCCTTTAATAACTCTAGGGGGGGGGAGGCAAGGCGTATATAGCAGTGGTCTACATAAGAGATAGCATACAGGGGATAGGCAAAATATGGGATATAAAGAGACAATAAGACACAGTAATCGATTAGTAAGGCCTAGCTGGGACATAGTAAACCCTAGCTTTAATAAGCTAGAGAAGGAAGCAGTGGTTCCTAAGGAGTTCAAAACATCTAAGGAGGAGGACGTGCAGTAGGCCCGTAGGGCCGCTGCTACGTGCAAACATAGCAAATCGGGGTTTTTTATCCTACTGAGGCTGCTCATAGGGTTTTTCCTCCCCCAACTGCAGGGTTTTCTTTATGTAAATTACAAGTTTTCCCCCCTATGACGGAGTAGTCTGCGTGGGCCAAGATAGGATCCGTATCAGACGTTAATTAAAGAACTACTACTAATTATAGAGTGTCGTTACAGTCGCTCGGCTAGCTCTACGAATCGTATTAGTAATTTTAGATAATCTTAAAGGTATTATTCTAATGCTTTGATTTTTCGCGAAAATATACGCTAAATATAGTAGGAAATCGGCTAAACGTAGACTTTTAATAAGGGACTCTCGCTTTATATCACGGCACTAGCAGAAAATAGCAGAACTTAGTTAGCAAAACTTAGCTAGGACTTTACAGTTATATAACTAAAGGACTATAACGTTTTACTAAGTTCTGCTAACTAAGTTTTACTATTTTCTACCAGTGCCGTAACATCCTATTTAACACATTTTGCCTTATTTAGTATTAATTACCTTACCTAACTATAATCGCATTAACCTATGGCGCCCCCTTTATATAAGGTAGCGTAATATAAATTAGGTACAAGAGTTATAAAGCGGGTAAAATTACCTAAGAACCTCCCTAAGCTCCTAGCTTATCCCCCCTTTATTAAAAGCACAATCTAATTAAATACGAACTACTCTAAAACGGGCTTCTTAATTATTATAACGCGTCCCATTAGTATACTTAATCTAAACATTCTAGCCGTAGTTAGAGTTATAGGAACGGTTGCAGTTTTTTAGAGTTAAATAATCATTAATAAGGGTAGGACTAGGCCTATAGTGATGGCTCGTGCAAATCTATTTCCGTAATAACTCCGCTTATTAGTTCTAGATTAATACAAATATAGGGTAACTTGTCGTTATAAACGTAACGAGAACTATATAATAAATATAGACTATAAGTTCGCTTTTTGTACTTGCGACGGTTACTTATTATAAGTAATTTATTATAGCCCCTTGCCTAATAGGGGGATCCTAAAGCTTAGAAGGCGGATACTTAAGGTACGTTAGAGATAAAAGATATAGAAATAGATAAAGCTAGTAGATTAGCAACGGCTTATAAGTAGATAACACTATTTATAGGTAGACGACACCGCATAAAGGTGGACGACACTAAGGCACGCGAAATAATCTACGTAACGAACGTTAAACATCTTAGCTAACCTTTAACACCACTTTCTATATATATCTTTTTTCCTAACGTACTTCTGTATATCTTTATAGCAAGTTAACCCTAGTAGTCTTTCTTATGTTTATATAGCGGCATCTAAAGTTATATAGACAATATTCGAGTCTAATAGTGCATTTCTCCTATTAGCTGTTTTGGTTTGCCTACTAATATAATATAAGTAGAAAAATCTGCCGTCTTTATCGGCCTAACATTACCACAATCCAAAGTATTTCCATTAATATTTACTTTTCTCCTTTAGTCTAGAAATGAGTGGCCTATTCACCTTAAAGTGTTAAAATCATTACGGCCGTAATCCTTATTGTATTAAATTGGCCTTATAGGTAAACCTATGCAGATTGATACTGTCTAAATAGATATAAAATTATAAGTTAAGTAGACTTAGAGGCGTAAGAGTAGCCAATTATTATTAATTGGTTTTATTAGGGCGGATAGTAAACTAAAAGCTTAGGAAATGCATCTAAACCTATAAGATTATAAAACCTAAGTATATATAGATAGAAGGTCTCCGTAATAGATTAAAATATTTTAGGAATAAAGAAGTTAAACAATTTAATAATAACGGCTAAAAGGAATACCTCTTAAAATGGAGTTTAACCCTATTAGTTAAAGAAACTGCTTATTAGGTTGCATTACCAAGGTACTATCTTCTCTTAGCCTCTTTAGTCTCTTAACCTTACCCCTACTATTGTCCCCACCCTTGCTACCCCCTTAGCGTAAATTATATAAAAGTATGCCCCTTATAAAGTTATTAATAACTTATAAGATTAGAATAAGGATAAAATCCCTATAATAGTGGCGTATACTATTATATTCCCCCTCTAAGCAATAACTAGGCTTATAATAGAAAGGTAGCTATATAAAAAGGGAGCTATAAGCAGCTCTGGCATTATCTTATTTAAAGTAGTTTTACCTTAAATACTTTAAACCCCACCGTAGTACTATTAATTATAGCTACTTCTCTGCTAGGAAATTAAAAACGCACTGTCCTTTAGCCCTTTAAACTAATTAAGCTCCTAAATAGTAAAGCTAGCTAAACCTTTATATAAGCACGACCCGATAAGGGACCCTAAAGATTTTTAAATTAAACGGAAATTCTAGAGGAGGGGTAATACCCGTTTAGCTCTTAAGAATATTAACGCCGGATTATTAAGCAAAGACGATGCCTACTTATTGCTTAAATATCTACTAGCTATCTAAGATATACTAGGCAAAAATAGTATATGCTTATTTATTAACGAAGTCCTTAAAGTACCTATACCAGTCTCTATAAAACTAGCAATTATAAAAAATTTAAGGCTTTTAGCCCTAGTTAGCACTTAGATTATAGGAAGCCTTTTATAAGACTAGCTAAATTAGGAACTTTTAAGGTTAATAATAGCTAACTAGGTCAAGCCTAATAAAACGGCACTTAATATTATTAGTAGAGTTATATATAAAAGGTTAAATCAACTTAACCATCTAAAGCTTCTAGAGATAGCCTTTAATTTTTATTAGTATTATTGCAAGTTCTAATTAGATCTTTATAAATTTACTATAGGGTATTTCTTAATCCGTAAGAAAGTACACAGATATATATTTTGTCACACATTTAATCTTAATTTTAAGATATTTTTTATTATTAGGATTCTATAGGTACTATAAACACAGGTTATTTAGCGTCTAAGAAGTAGGTTTTTATAAGAAATATAGAAATATAAACCAAAATATTATATAGGTTTCCTGCTAGTTTTGTTTTTAGCTATACTTCTCCCATTACTCCTAGCCTTTCTTTTTATCTTTTTTTAGTAGTAGAGGATTGTTAAAGCTCTTACCTACTGTTACTAACTATAATTACTTTTATAGATGGATTTAGGGGCATTATAGTATCTATAGCCTAATAAATAGGGTTCCTAGTATTGGTTCTAGTAGTGTTTATTAGTCTCTTTTCTTTATAGATTAATTAATATAAAGTTTATTTCCATAGGATTACCTAGCGTTATCTATAATGTTTCTATAACTACTCCTTATACCTATACCCGCCCCGCTTTGGCCTAGGCCTATTATATAATAGTAACCCCCGGCAATTGCGGTCCTAAAGAAACCTATAGCCCTATACGCACTCCTATTACTATAAGGGGTACATATACGGATTTCTAGCCTCTTAGTATAGAATGTATAAAAATCTTTACTTTGTCTATATAAATCTACCTAAACGCTAGTAATCCGCATATATACGCCCCTTATAGTCTATATAAAAATAGTTTATATATTTTAGTTACTTCTAGGATGTTTTATTATTCGCTAAGTGTTAACCTATCTATCTAGTGCCTTACGGAGTAAGCTTACTAGGTAAAGAGGGGGATTTAGTAACTTCCTTAAGACTATAATACTACAAGTTCTGCGGTTAAGGTTATAGCCCCTAAGAATAGAGGCGCAAGAAGAGAAATTTAAAGCAGACTTATAGGTACCTAATTCTAGCAACCTCTAAGGCTAAGGAAGAAATGCTTATAACCATAAGAGGACTCTATTCCTTTTACTAGGCATACCATCGCTATATCCTAAATAATATTCTTAAAGCTAAAAGGCTGCGCCTAATATATACTTATAATAAGTATAAGATAATATTAGAAACCAAACGTTATCTATTCCCTATCTAATAAACTCTATTAGTAAATATTAACATAAACCTAGTCTAGAAAATGTCCGCCCTAAAAAGAAAGGCGTTAGCGCCTAGAGGAAGGAAATTAAATATACAGCAACAGCACTTATAACCCACTAACTAGTAAATTCCAATTCCTATTACTTTAGAGCTGGTAAATCTAGACTACTAGACGCAGTAGTACTATTAGGCAGTATGCTGTTAATGGCGATTGTCTGCGTTCTATTTATAATTAAGATCGTAATAAGAGTCTTATTTAGCGCCGAGTAGCTACTATTTTTAATTAAATTGTACAGATACGTATTATCGCTATTATTATCGCAGCTATAAATACTATATCGCTAGTATAAGCAATTAATAAAGAGGGTCTGGTTTATACCATTTAGGAAAGTTATATTTATAACTATCTTGTTTATAAACGAGTATAGATATATATAGGGGTACTAGTAAACGCCGTATAGCCACAAACTAGGGAAGATAGCAAGCGCAGCAATAGGGGGTATAAGTAAAGGTGTAAGGCCGAGAGGAAAGCGCCGGCTAGCGGTATAAGGAACTATTGCACCTCTACTATAATAGCGGCCTCCGCTATAGCGGGACGGGCACCTAAGCTAAATACCGTCTTCCCCCTAGCATTTAAATTAGATTTTAAGTTTAACGCGCTACCTCCGGACGATCTTCCTCCTCTACCTATTAAAGCGTTAGTATAATCCTTTAAATATGCGATTAACCTAACTCTTAGCCCTACCTCCTCCACTACTTTTACTACCGCCCCCTTTCCGCTTTTCTTGCGTATTAGCAGGTAATAGAATACTATTACCTAGGATGTTTGCGGATAAGCAGAAATTATAGGGACTTAACGCCTTTGGGTTTTATATAGATACAGCATTAACAGCGGATAAAGTGGCGAATGCGTATATAAAGAGTAAGAATAACCTTACAGCGAGGAGCGTTGCTTAAGAGATTTAGGAGACAAATCTAGGGTATAAGATTTCCTATAACTAAACGGGTTTTAAAATAAGTAACGGGAAAATCCAAGCAGGTATAAATAAAAATAGTAATAATATATAAATGTATCGTATTGGGAAAATAAGGCGGATTTAGGTAAATAAAATAAAGTTTATAAGGCTAATAAAGAGTTAGAGGTAAAGGGGGATTTATATATAATAGACCGGCATCTTTAGGTCTTTAGGTCGCATAATCCCCTATAACCCACAATCTATTAACTAAAGTTTATAGATTATTATTATTAGCCTTTCCTTACCTTCCTTTTCCTTTATAGATTAATCCATAGAAGAGTCCTTATTCTTATTTTCCTGACCTACAATTTTAGACTAATACGATTTATTAGGTTATATAGTCCCTTTTAGCCTAATTGCAAGGGAGTAGGTAAGTAAAAAGCGGGCAAAATTTCTAGGAGGGTAGTAAAAGTAGAAGCCGGTTTCGCGAGCAACCTATTACAATTTAAAGCTTAGAGCCTTCCCTCTTTCCTTCTTTAATTTTAAAGTCATCCTTAGCGCCCTTTTGGGTAATAAGTATAACACATAGCAACCCTAAAATGTCTTTAATATTTTTAAATTAAGTCCCTTAAACCGTAACTCATTTAGTTTAAAAACCCCCTAACCTAGAGTTGGTATCTTAAATCTCCCTTATAAGCTACGTCTACAAATCTTTTATTATATTATTGTCTTAAAAAGGCCAATCTACTGGCGTTCTTTTATTATTTTAAGGAAAATGCTGCTAGAGCCAATATTAATATGCAAAACATTTGCACTAGAGGCCCTTAGGGTATTTTATAGAGAAAATACCTTCCTCCTTAAGCCTATAAATCCCTATATACTGTATTAGAGCTCCGTACATTTCTACCTCACCCAAATATTTATTCCTTAATCAAATATTTAGACCTTACTTTTATATCTAGGATAGCTGGGTATTACAACATGGCAACGATAGCAGTATACCTCCACAATTTCGAACACTTAGGGTTTAATAGTCTAAAATTGGTTAAAGTAGTTATAAATTTAAATTAAGTCCAAGATTTTCAGAGACCTGTTAATGGTGTGTAGGTTAGCATATATAGGTTAATAATGTAAATATTATACCTAAAAGGCTTATTTAGTATATAGCAGTAGATACCAGGGAGAAGGATCGCTTATTGCGATTACTTTATAGTCTTCTTATTAATTAGTAATCCGTACACCAATTATAAGAAAAGGATAAGGACTTTATCTATTAAATATAGCTCTAAGAGCCTCTATATATATAGGAAAGGTATAAAAATAAGAATGAAAAGGGGGTAAGGGGGTAATAAGGAGTAGGTGATTAAGTTAATAACTAAGTTAATGGAGGTAGCTAAATTAATAACAAGATAACCTAATTTAGGTTAATACTTCTCTATCCAACTCTAGATATCTAAAAGGACTAAATAATAGAAGCACTGGCGACGCTAAGAAAGAATTGTCATTGCTATATATATACGTATTTTTTTCTTAGAGGCTATTGGACTACTACGTATCCTACGTAATACTTGTCTTATCCCCTTTTATTATAGTGCTCTCTTTAGCCCTCCTTATATATATAAAGGCTCTAGAGCCACTATTTAAGAGATAGAGTTATTATTCTTTTCTTATAATTAGTGCATAGACTTCTAATTAACAGTGGCTTAAAAAAATAGACAGAACGTTTAATTAACTAGTAGCGAAAATAGGGTAAGAAGCAATAAACTGGTATATATATTCCTTTAGTTTAGTTCCCGCAAGTTTTAAATCGTATATTTTAGAGGCAAAATAGCGCCTTAGCGATGTCTAAAAATATAACTCACTTTCCTATAGATATTGATAACCGAAAAGGATTATATTAACTAGATAACCCTTAATGTGTTTAACGTGTCTACCTTTATTATTTTAACCTGCTGCTTAGTTAGACCTCTTAATATAATACTTCTCATTCCCACTAATTTATAAGCTTTAGGCGTTCTCTTTTCTTATATACTTTAAATAAAATAAGGGTTTAATAATAAGTAAGCTATAAAAACCTAGAGGAATAAACTATTATTTTACTATTTATATTAACCAGGCTCTTTATATATACGTTATAGTTAGAATTAGCCTAAGCAATACCCGCTAAATAATTTGTCTTCTTGCTTACGCTAATAAATAGCTCGTTATTATTTACCATTAATTTCTTATTCGTCTTTTACATTAACTCTTTTACGTTTAGTCTTATCCCTTTAAAAGAGTTTTAGCCTCTACGGCGGCTGTGCTTTTTATCTATAAGGGATATATTACTATATTCTATTTATAAAAAAGCCACACTAAGAGAAGCTTAAAGTAGAAAGAAAATTTATATTAAAGTTACGCTAATTGCTTAAAGCTTTTAGGCTGCATATTAACAATAGATGATTCTATAGGGTAGAATACGGCGGACAATACTTTACTTGCCAGTTATTCCGTTTAAGTAGATTGTGTTAAAGGTAAGATCTTATAGTATAGTATAGCCGTTATTACAAAGACCGAACTAGGTAGTACTAATATAGATAACAGCACCGTTATTAGAGCAAGGGACGCATGTGCTTAAAGCTGCCGGTACGGTACTAACACTAGCGCCACCAATAGGAGCGGCGATACTCAAGCCAAAGGTTACCACAGGTATAAAAACGGCGCTAGTAGCTACTGGCGCGCTAGCAGCAGTAGAGGAGGCAACCCCGCTAGTTATTATAGCCCCGCTAGCCGAACCTAGAGTTCCTACTTTAGCGCCTATCTTAGTTATAGAAGCACAATCCTTACTAAGAGAAGTACCGATATCCGCCTTAACAGAGTCGCCGGGATTTAGGAATTAGTAGTTAAAATTCTCAAAAATATTATAGGTCTTAAAAGGAATATTAGCAATAAATATATCCAGAAGCTTCTCTATAACTAAATCATTATTACCACTACTAGTTACCGTAATTAGTACACAGTTTACATATATCTCGCGGTTGCTAATCTTATTAATTCTTTATAGGCTCCTTATCTAAAGTAGTACTAATTTAGTAAAAGCCCCTACTATAAACCGCATTACTAATAAAGCTAAGCTCTTAAGGAACGCCCACTTTAATATTATTTATCTCTAAAACTAGCAAAGTAATATAAGAGCTTTTATTAAATAGGTATTTGTGCCTTAATAGGTTATTATTAAAGATATAATACCTTAAAAATACGTTAGAATTAAAAGGAGCTGGCGTTACTAAAGAGAGAAGGATTAATAAGTACTATAAAGATTTTAAATACGTTATAGGACTGATTTAAAAAGTATTTAAGGCTGTTCTACCTATATATAGAGCAAAGGTATCTTAGATGCCAGAAAACGCAGTAAGGAGGTATGCTAAATATGCTTAATCTAAATTTCCCTTAGATAATTACGGATATCCTTAAACGGTATCTTCGTGTGGTGCCCCTACCCTTTTAAGAAAAATCGTTACGAAATTTTTGCTTAAAGAAATAATAGAAAGTAGAAAATTAAGAACCGTATAAAAGTTCTATAGGGTACTTATATATAACGGGGCGTCTTACCTATTATAATCGCGCTATAAGAACCCTTTAAGAAGTAACTCATTTATAAATTTACTAGAAAAGGGGACACCGCCTTCTCTTAATAACCTTAGATATTGGACCCGATCGCATACGTGAATAATTCTTAAAACTTATAAAGCCGGGTTTTTGCGCAACTCTAGCCTTATAGTTTTAAAAGGATTTATACTTTTTAATTTAACTAATTAGCCTTCTATATAATAAACGTTAGATTAAAGGAGTAAAAATTCTTAAAGGTAGACAACGAGTACTAATATTTGCGTATATAAACAACAGGGATCGACTAAGGCTCTATAAGAACATTAAAACCGCGTCTCCGTTCTCTAGTATAGTAACTAAAACTAATTTAGAATTTAGAAGGTGTGGTGTATATAAGCGATTAATTAAACCTAGTATATCCACTATAAAAGCAGATTGTTAATACTATAACTTATATCCCTCCTATACTAGTAAATGCATAATATATACGGGTCCTCTATATAATCCTTACCCTAAACGCGAAGCTTTATATAATCCTTATCCTATCTTTAGAACGATATACTATTAATTTAGTTAATATACCTTTCTAGCAAGAACGCATAGTGGTTAATAGGATTAGTATCCTAAGAGAACGCTAATTATTAATTTAGGTTAGATTTAGCCTATTACCCTATTCTAGTTATACTACTACTAATTAACATATTATTAGCCTCTACCTTATATATATATAGAGACTCTAGAGCTACATTTACAATTAAGTCGCTTATTTAATTCCCTACACTATAAAGCTTATACTAAGGATAACAATAGTCGGACACCGCTCCCATGGGCTGCTTAATAGGCACGTAAGACTGTGGTAAAACTATTACTTAAGAATGGCGTCAACGCGAAATCTAAGGATATATATAGTAAAATGCCATTATAGTAGGCAGTAGAGAGCTAGTATAAGATAAGAAAAAAGTATTTATTAAATACATGGCTAGTAGGGTTTATAGATAAGATATATAAGCTAGTAGTTCAGCTACTACTTAGGAAGGACGATAATGTAGACTTTAATGCTATATATACTTAACTTTCCTATAAATTAGAAGACTAGTCACTAAGAAATATTAAAGGCTGCGGCTAGCTTCATTATACTAAGTAAACTGTTATCGCTAACTCTAACATTATCGTCTCCCCATTTATCTTCGTGCCAGCTACCTCCCAATTTTATATTACCATTAAGTTATAGGGATATAGCCTCATTTAAAAGATATCTAGCAATCTCTTAGCAGTCTCCGTAGATTACGTAGTTAAGTAAACTATAAAATTTTAGCCCTAATCTATGTAAAGGGGGATCCTTATTTATCTATATAACAAAATTACATCTATTTCCGGTTTTCGCTGCCTTATAAAGGCGCGTAGCTAGCTAAAGTACACCTAGTGTGACGGCTCGAACCATCGAATAAATGTCTTAACAGAGACTTAAACAAATGCTTGCAAGATCAAGCGAACGAATGCTGTATTACGAAGATATTAAGCTAAGGAGCAAGAGAAGGTGGTGAGGCGACGTCTATATACACATGCCAAGTCTTACGCGAACCCTTAACTAGGCGACGCGCTCCAGCGCCGTCACACCTAGTTTTTTTTAACTAAGTGCCCACAATTAGAATAAGACCTAGAACTTGGCGTTTGGTATCTTAAGTGTTATAGGACAAGGGTAGGAGCTATAAA
Organism: Cenococcum geophilum 1.58; assembly: GCF_001692895.1. Taxonomy (NCBI): domain Eukaryota; kingdom Fungi; phylum Ascomycota; class Dothideomycetes; order Gloniales; family Gloniaceae; genus Cenococcum; species Cenococcum geophilum. The sequence goes on from NW_027137631.1 coordinate 618,861, forward strand.
GCGTATATATTTAAGGAGTCTATAAAACGTTACGCGATTAATTGTAAAGGTTAAGGGCGTAAGGAGGTGATATTGTCAGATAATCTGTATTCTCAATAAGGCGTGGGTCACGTGCACGAGTCACGTGCACAGAGCACGTGCACTGTAAAGTCTCTTCGTAGCTCAAAGCCCTAGGGCCTCAAGAACAATAAAGTCAAGATCATCAATTAATTAACCCATTTCATCAATGAACTGCTCTATATGCACTTCGTGACAGTTATAAGCCCGGTCCACCGAGACAAGAAGCTATTCAGCTATTACTTAATCATTTAAAGAAATTCTACCTTATCGGCAGACTCTGATACCTCATCGTTAAGGACGCAGACTATGATAGAAATCCTACCTCAATTGTCACAGGACGAGTCTTCCACGAGATTCCACGAGATTCCATGAGATTCCACCTCAATCGTCACAGGACGATCCTAATAACAAGGACGATCCTAACGATAAGGACGATCCTGACGACAAGGACGATCCTATAACAAAATACCATCTTAATTCCTCCTTTGCCTATTAGTCAAATGACTCTACCGACATTAAGTTTATCAACTATAATTATCCTCAATAAGCCAAAAGACTGGGAGTAATAGATCTGGCAACTACAAGCCCTTATCCCTTAACACGCTGGTTTGCGTCCTACCGTTATCGATAAGAACTACCCAATTAAATCAATTAAATAAGGCTATACGCGTTGTTTTGATCCTAGTGTTGTGCACGGACCATTTGATCTTAGGACGCAAGCGTGTTAAGGGATAGATTAGCGAATTTCGGCCCACGTTAACCTAGACAATACAGTACCTTAATAAGGTCTACTATAAGAACTAGCCTATCTAAAAGTTATAGATTTTAATAAGAATGTAACCTTATATCTATAGCTTTTAACGAATTAACAGAGAGGGTACGAGAATAGTAGACGATACTATAACTAGGATATAAAGTATTTCCTAAAATAAGAAGAGCACCTTTAATAGATCCGTACCAAAATTACGTCCATAGTATTAATTTAGAAGAAGCTACTGCTTAACCCTTTCTTAACCATTAGAGAATGGCTATCCCGATTAAAGGAGAACACAAAACCTACCTCATTGTTCGTTAGAAAAAAGGTATAACACTAGTATACGGAAGCCAATAAGGGGTTTAAATACTTGTCAAAATTGAACTAATAGCTAGATTAATGGGAACACGCAATATTACTAGGAGAGAAGTATAAGATCCCTTAAATGTTAGATAGAATCTAGCTTTAAAATTTAGCAGAAGTTATTTAACCTTTTAGCGACGCCTACTATATAAAGTATACTACTAAGTTAAATGACCCTTAGAAGTCGAGATCTTCCGAATACTATAGAGTAGTAAAGGAGCTATAAGAAGGACTTAGAACACCCTTAAAGAAAGCTAATACTACTATAAGAGGGAGTACCTTTAATGTAGACTTCGTAGAGTAAGCTATTAAGGATTACTCTAATACTACTAAAGATTTACGAAGAGGAAGAGCCTTAGCATATAATAGACGCTTAAAGAGAGCCGGGACACTAGTAGATAAGGAGACGTTTTATAAAAAGCTAATACCTAAGTGCTTAGCGTGCGGAATACAAGGATATACTATTTAGGACTATTAGTATTTATTTAAAGATAAGAAACCTGCAGGAGTTATAATCGGAGATGCGCGTATTAAAAGGGCACTAAAGAAGGTAGAAAAGAATAAGGATCTTATTAACTAAGTTATAAAGATTAGACTTAAAGAATAAGAAGACGAGGCTTAATAATAATAGGATAAGAAGAGTTACGAGATAGTTAAAATTAAGGGAGAAGCTAATACGATATTCCTAAAATCGTATTATACCGGTTAACTCTATCCGCTAAAGCTATTAACTATTCTCGACTTAGGAACTACTCTCTATATCTTTAATAACCTCTCTTATTTCTATAACTTTAGGAAAGCTTTAAGACACAAATATGTTATCGCCAGCAGCTTAGAAGTGCCTATACTAGGCTACGGCAATATTACTATCTAAGTTACAAAACTAGACAAAAGTAAGGGAATTCTACGTCTTAAGGACGTTATCTTTTATACGGACTTAATACGAACCTAGTGTCGTTCCGTCTACTTTAAAAATAAAGGTACTACTAGGATAATAAAGGAGATAATAATCTTCTAGTTCGAAAGGATAATACAATTCTATATTAAATAGAAGAACGTTACAGATAATAGACTATTAAGTACGTCCAACTAGGAAGTCTATTAGCGTTTAATATAAGCCGACTACTACGCCGCTAACAGTAGCGCAGAGTATCGTTAAGAGATGTTTATCTAGATTTAAAAGGTAATATATATTTATAGTATCTGCGTCTAGGTTATCTAGGACCTATAAGCCTTTATTATTTAGGTCTTAACGCTTTAGGAGTTAAGCTTTAAGGCCCTAAGATAACGGAATGTTAACACTATAATCTCGCTAAAATTAAGCGTTAGGTCTTATAAAGGTTCTTAAAATAGAAAATTAATAAACCTTATTTTAACCTCTATATTAACTAAACTAACCTTAAGAAATCGTATACCAGATTTGTACGAGTTATGCTTATCTATAACACCTTCTTAGAAAGATCCTTTCCGTATTTTATAACAACGTATAGCAAGGAGAAGGAGATACTATAAGTGCTTAAAGATTTCATTTAATAGATTCGTCTAAGGTATAACCTTAAAGTTAATACTATTAGATTAGACAACGAGCTAAGGAGAAGAAGAACCCTTAAATGGCTACGAATATAAGGGATTACATTTAAGCCTTTGGCGCTATATACTTAAGCTTAAAATAGTACCGCCGAACGCTTAGGGGGTGTAATTATTAAGAGAGCACGTATAATGAGAATTGCTGCCAATTTACCACACAATCTATGCAATGGTTGGAAGTCGCTATATAAGAGGTTCTATACCTTCCTAGCGAATAGGAGATTAAGAAAACCGTAACTGGCGCACCTAAGAGCCTACGGCTGTAGGGCGTACGCGATAACGTCAGACGCCTAGCTAAAGAAGAAAAGGCTAAGCAAGCTAGATCCGCGAGCCCATATCAGCTACCTTATTAGCTATAACTCTACCAATATCTATAGGATCTGGATCCTATATAAGGGTATCATTATCTCTATAAGGGATATTATCTTTAATAAAAAGATGTTCTTTAACGGCAAGTAAACGGATATCTTAAAGGACCTATACACTAAATTAGACACGCTAATTGAGAAGATTTAACTCCCTAATACCCTAACTAAGAATAAGGTTCTTCTAGAAGACAATAAAGAAGTATTTAAACCGTTAATTTAAGAGGAAGACAATAATATTAATAAGCCAGTTTAAACCTTTAATAAGTTAGCAGATCTTAAGCTTATAAGAGCTCTCAAAGATGCGTATTATACGCCACCTCCAACAAAAGAAGACGAAGAATCTCTATATGCCTTTTACGTTAAGTATCCTATGAAGTTAGATATACAAGGTACTAATTAGCATATTATTAGCTAAGTAGGAGATAGGTATTAAACTTAGGGGGTGTTTAACAACTTAATTAAAGACTTATTTAAGGAAGCCTGTAATAATAGGTTTAAAGACTTCATTACTAAAAGGATTACTTTAGCCTATTACGGTGCCTTCTTAGCAAAAAGGAAGTTTAACCTTAATAGTTAACTTAATGATAGTAAGCTGAAATCAGGTAGAATACGTAATATTAGATTATATAGGAAGAACTTACCTCCGCTACCTTAGTTAATCCGCAACCTTAATACGTATCCTCTTTAAGATTAGTTCTAAGAGGCTTAACAAGCCTACCTCTAATCCTATCATTAAATAAGGTTATTTTAAGAAACAGAAAAAAAGCACGTAAAGGGATAGTAGATCCTTAGCTTAATATAGGTATTCGTTTATAAGACAGATAAGCATAAATTCCTCTAAAAATGTAAGGCACGCTTAGTAGTATACGGAAATTAACAGGCCTCAGGAGACCTACCTATAAGAGCTACTATATTAGCTAGTACGACCTTCCAAACCCTTATAGCGATTACCGTAAAATTCAACCTAGAGATGACACAAATAGATACAGTTAATGCGTTTGTCTATTGCGATCTTAATAAGGTTGTCTATATAAAGCTACCGCTAAGGTTTAATAAAGGAAAGATAGACAAAGTACTACGCTTAAGAAAAGCCCTTTATGGACTACGACGATTACCACTATTATGGCAGAAGAATCTCACGAGCTCGCTAACAGAATTGGGTTTTAAAGAGGTACCCTAGGAGCTATATGTCATACTAAAAGGTAGAATAGTCGTCTTCTTCTATATTAACGATATTTTCTTCTACTACCGAAAGACAAATAAGAAGAAAGCTTAAGAAGCAATTAAGGAGCTAAGTAAGGAATATTAAATAAGTACCCTTAACGAACTAAAATAGTTCCTAGAAATCTATATACTATATAATTATAGCTAAAGGCTCCTATAGCTATCCTAGGAAGCCTATATTAAAAAGATAGCTAACTAGTACAAGATAAATCTTAGAGGGCGTCTTTTAGATACTCCTATAGCAGAATTAGAACTCTTTCCCACTAATTATTAATTAATCTATTTAACGCGTCCGTCCCCTAATATAGACCTATTAGTCCATCCTATATCCCTACTAGCTCCTACGATGCTATATTAGAAAAAAATGGGTTTAGTACTCTATATAGCCACTACGACGCGTCCAGATATTGCTTTTGCAGTATTACGGCTAGTAAGGTTTAATTAGAACCTAAGCTAAGAGCACTATTAAGCGGTAGATAGAGTAATCTAATACCTATATAGCACGAGGAGCAGAGTAATCTATTATAAAAGAGATAAGGAAGGAATAAATGGTAGAGGGAAAGATAAAGGAATACGCAACAAAGGACGAGATAACGGAGACAGTAGAAGTAAAGCGCAATCATTTATCTATGCTAGCGATGCATTATCCGCGGACAACTCCATCGACAGAAAGAGCTTATAAGGATATATTATAAAGCTATTTGGGGGACTAATTACCTAGAGAGTAAATAAGCAGGGTATAGTTATAACGTTAAGCACAGAAGCTAAGTTATTAGCCCTATTACAGATAGTAAAGGAAGCTATCTTCATTAGTAGGCTGTTTAAAGCAATAACGTTATACCTAAACAAGCCCTTAGTTATTAAATGCGATAATACCTAGACGCTTTAACTAATTATAGAAGACACGGTAAAGCTAATTACAAAGCTCTAACACGTTAACATTTATTAACACTAGCTACGTTAGGAATACGTAATGAGATAAGTACGATTTTAATAGACAGCAATAAAGGAGATAATCGCTAATAGATTTACAAAGGCCCTGCCTAAGCAGAGGTTTTAAAGCTTTGTTAATATAATCGGAATAGTGGATATTAAGGAGCGGCTAAATAAGGAGAAGCAACTAGAGGACCTAAGGGACAGTATTAGAGCAAGACGGAAGGATTTAAACGAGATTACGGTTTAATTGACTTATTAATAGACACGAGGAGGTGGTTAGCTTTGACCTTAAAAAGCTTAAAGCTAAGGGGGTGTATTAGATAATCTATATTCTTAATAAGGCGTAGGTTACGTATATAAGTTACGTGTACGGAGCACGTATACTATAAAGTCTCTTTATAGCTTAAAGCCCTAGGGCCTTAAGAACGATAAAGTTAAGATTATTAATTAATTAACCTATTTTATTAATAAACTGCTCTATATGCACTTTGTAACAGATATACCTACGTATAGCTAATATAAGCTGTATATAAGGTGTATGTAAAAGCACGGGGTTCTCCTATAGAGGCCCCTACGGTAGGGTTCTATAACACTACCCCCCCTTCTATAGAGGCGGAGCTTTAGCAACGCTATGGTTACTATATATATATAAAAGGGACACTTAAGGTATAGAAAAAAAGAAAGGGGGGTATTACTAAAGGCTTAAAACAACGTTATATAATAAGGCTTAGCATCTAAAAATTTAACTAATTAGATAACTTTAACCGCTAGTTAAAGTTCCTGAACATCTTAACAATATTCTAGTTACGTAATCGCACTTTACCGCAATCTAACGGCAATTTAACGGTAATTTGCCCTTACGTAGTAATATATAACAGTTTAACTCTATAAGAGCTCCTATAGAGGATCAGGTATAAAATCTCTGCTTAAGCCTAGTTTCTATAGGTTCGCGTAGTAAAAGTCGCTAATTAGATCCTTTACATTTTTAAAGTCTTTCTATAGTTGCCATTCTAGCTAATTTATATTAAATCCTACGTATATAGCTCTGTAGTAAAGCCGTCGTCCTCTACCTTTACTAAAGTATTTAGAGTTAATAATTCGTTTAACGGTCCACTTTTTATGGTTTTTATCTTTATTTTTATCTTAGATTAGTACTAGTAGGGGTTTAGGCTATATCTACCCTAGTAAGGGGTTAGGCTAATAGAGATATAGTAGCTATAGGTAAAATATAGGCTATATCCTATAGGTAGCTAGGGTAGGCGGGAGTTCTAGCTTATATATAGCTCCTATATTAATAACTCGTTTAATTAAATAGGGGCTAAAGTTTTTATAATTAAGTGACTTTATAGGCCTCTACGTAGAGATATTATGTATATTTAGCTATACCTAGTTACCAACACGCATCTCCGGTGGTGGCGTTCTATAACAGTTAGCAAAGTAGGCCTACTTTACTTAAGCCTAAGCCATTTCTCCCTTATAATAGTTAAGTAGATTTTTTATACGGTCTGTATACTAATTAGTAAGTAGCATCTTAAGGCGTTTTCTATATAGTAGTTTCTTATTAATTGGTTCTGGTGGCTCTATACTGGATTAGGGGTAATAACCCTTATTTATAAAGAATGGGGTAAGTTCTGTAGTGGTTAAGACGTAGTTATTTACTGCGAATTTACCTAGTAGGAGGTAATCTACCTAGTTATCTTAACTATAGGCGACTACCTATCGTAGGTACGCTTTTATACTAGTATTAGCGTTTTCCAGTTACCTAGTAGTTTTATAGTAAAAGGATATAGATATCTTAACGGAGATGCTAAGGCGTTAGTAGATTCGTCTCTATATATTAAAGTTAAATTATATACTTTAGTTGGACGTAATTAAGTTAGGTAACCTATATAGTTAGTAAACTTCGCGAAGAAAGGCGTTAGTAACGTCGCTAACGGCTACACCTTTAGTTAGGATATAGTGGCGCTCTTTTATAAGTTGGTATATTATTATAAGGATGTTCTTATAGGTACGGCCGTATTATTTATAGGGTAGTAGGTTAATAATAAAATCTATAGTAATATCTGCCTATTATTATATAGGTACTAGTAGAGGGTATAGTAGTCCTTAGTACTTTATATTAAAGGCCTTAACGCGCTTATAACTATAGTAGGCGCCTATAAAGCGTTTAACTAAGTCTATTATTTTTAGCTAGAAGTAGTATCGGCTAAGGAGCTTGTAGGTTTCTTTTTTACCTAAGTAGCCGCTTAATTAGAGGTCGTAGGCCATTTAAATTAGTTGCCGTTGTAGATTTTCTAAGTTAGGGATAAATAGGCAGCCTTTATAATAGAGCCTGTTCTCTTTTACTTTTATGGCTGCTATATTAATCTGGCCTAAGCTTTAAAGGTTAATAGGTAGTATACGGGCGCCAGCGGTTTTTGTAGTAATAAGTTAATATAGTAATAGGTTAATAGAGGTGTTATATACTATAGTAATAAGCTTATTAATTTTAGAAGGTAACTTTAGTTCTATAGTATAAAGCTAAGGTATAGTTAGCTCTATTATAGGTAATATACCTAAGGCTAAATTTTGTGCTTTTAGGATTATCTGTTATTAGAACTAATTATAAAGGTTATCTTTAGACTAAAGAAGGTCTTACGAGCGGCGTATTAGGCTATTAGGTTTAGTACCTTATACTTCTAGTTTATATATAATTTTAAAGTTAAAACTAGAAAGGAACTTATTCTAATATACCTAGCGTTAGTTTAGCTGCTTTATGGTTATAATAGTCCGTAAGGACTTTAATTGGTTAGTTAGGCTCTACTAAGGAGAATTCTAGTTAGAATTCTTTAAACACTTGTATAATTATAAGGAGTTCTTTATTATAGATCTTATAGTTATACTCTTATAGTATAAGCTTAGATAAGTAGAATATAACTAGGTAAAGGAGGCTGTTATTACCTATCTAGAAAAGGACACCTACGTTAATATAGTTTAAGGAGTTAGTTTTAAGATAGAGTTGTTATCCTAGTATAAAGTAAGCTAGGATAGGTGCTTTAGTAAAGGCATTTTTAAGGTCTTAGAACGCCTTCTCGCATTTAGGCGTCTAGGTAAAGCGTAGGTGCGTTTTTCTTCCTTTTATAAAAAGGCCCTTCGTTCGCATTATTGCTATAAGTAGTGCTACTATACCTAAGAAGTTATATATAAATTTCTAATAGAAGTTAGCAAAACTAAGGAAGGCTTATATATCCTTAATGCAGTTATAGGCTTGCTATTTAGTAATTATGCGTACTTTCTTAGGGTTTATACGGACACCCTTAGTAGTAATAATTAGTCTAAGGTATTTTACTTCTATAACTAAGAATTTACATTTCTTTAAATTAATGTAAAGTCCTACGTCCCTAAGGCGCTATAGGGCCTTTTAAATATGTTCGGTATGCTTAGAAGGGTTATTACTATAAATAAGTATATTGTCCAGGTACGTAGAGAAGAAGTTATTAAGATAGTCCCGTAAGGCGTTGTTAATATAGCTTTAGAAGGTACCTAGGCCGTTATATACGCTAAAGGATATAACGGTATATTTAAATTGGCTAAAGCGCGATATAAATGCAGTTTTTTATTCGTTACCTTCCCGTATTTAGAGATAGTTAAAGGCGGCAATAATATTAAGCTTAGTATAGATTTTAGCTTAACTAAGCCGCTTAAGGGTCTTACATATAAGCGGTACTAGGTATTAGTTTTTAATTATAATAGCGTTAAGTCCTCTATAATTAACACAGAATTAAATACCTCCTTTTAGTTTCTTAGTAAGAAGAATAGGGGCGGCTGTTGGTAATATACTAGGACGAATAAATCCTTTATTAAGGTGCTCGTTAATATACTTTTTTATAACTAAAAGTTCGTCTTATAATATTAGGTAGGGTGTCACAGTACGTGCCGACTGTCAGGGTACGAGGTACGAGGTGACTGTATATCATTAACAAACGATGTCGTGTGAGGATCTCTGTAGGAGGTGAGGCGGTATATATACACGTCGCTCAGGGGTCAGGTCCGTGCTCGTGTCATAACAACACTAAGTCATAACAACGTGTTAGGTCAGTGCCGTGACAGTATATCCCCCTTCCAAGGCGAGCTGCTGTAAGCCAAGTAACGGCAGTAAAAATGCGGAGGTAAAAAAAATAGACTATATATCCTCATCCTTCTAGTCCTCAAAGGTTCTCGTCCTTCCAGTCCTTAAAGGTCCTCGTCCTTACAGTCCTCAGACCCTCCTACCTATATCCCTACTACATCGCTCTCCGCTAGCACTCGTCTTAAGTGCTAGATATAATATAAAGCTAAGGCGAAGGAGCGAAACTAATATAGAAAACGGAGGAGACGAAAAAAAAATGTAACCGCGGGGCGTATTGCGGATATTAACTCTTAAAAGGCTCGAAGTTGCGGAGATCGAGGTTAAGGTATAGATTCGACAGGCGCGGAGTACGGAGATCAAGGTTAAGACGTAGATTCTTGTCGCGGTAAACTTAAAGTATATCGTTGTCGAAGACGAAGACGAAGACGGAGACGGAGACGGAGACGGAGACGGAGACGGAGACGGAGACGGAGACGGAGACGGACACGAGATCGTAACCCATAGTCTTACACTGTAATCAAGACACGAGGACATAGCCCGCAGGGTGTCTCCCTGCAGCCGGCTTAGAAACTCGGGACGTGAAGTAGTAGCATGGCTAGAAACAGACTCGGAGACAGAGACACGAGGAACATAGCCCGCAGGGTGAACTCCCTGCAGCCGGCTTAGAAACTCGGGTGGACGGAGAGGAGATCGGCTCGGGTACTCGAATGGATTCGACAGAGATTTTACTGGGTTGGTATTGACGTGGAACGAGGGTAAGAATCCCGCCCGGGGTAGGGTCGTAGCTTTAAAATGTAGCTTTGGAACGGTGGAAACAAAGCCCTACCAGGGGAGTAAGGTATGACACGACATACTGTCACATAGGGTCTCTTGTAAGGTAGCATTTTTCCTTATTTAATATTAATGGTATAATTGTTAGGTTAATATAGGGGGAGTATATTTACGCCCTTTTATAAGTATATATTGGTAAAGTTATAGTACCTCTTAGGGAGGAGCTTACGGAGTTCTTTATAAGTAAGTCCTTTTTTAAGCTTTATAAACTTCTTAAAGTCTAAAGATAAAAGTCCGTAGAGTTCCGTAGGGGCGTTATCTTCTAAAAGGTTAACTATATCTATCCTATTACTATAAAGGACGTAGTTTTATTCTTTATTAAGCTTATATAGTCGTAATTAGGAAGCTACGGTAACGGTCTAGCCTTTTTTATATGCTATACAGTAGAAGGCCAGGGCACTTATATAGTGGTAGTTAGTTATAGGTAGGATAATAAGGGGTTCCGTGGGTTAATATCCTAGAAAGTAAATAGAGGCAGCTAGGCCATACCCTAGGCAAATCTCTCTGCAGTATTTAGAGTTAAAGGTTACTTTTCTCTTCTTCTAGTTAATAGCGGGGTTATATTGTTTAAGCTAGTTTATTCTAAGGATAATAGGGTAGTCGGTAAGTAGTATAATATAGGCCTAGAGTTTTTTCTAGTGCCTATTTATATCTAGGTAAAGTTATGCTATATAGGTAATCTTCTATATAGTATAACTACTATTAGCAAGTTATAGGGCGCGGGCTTTAGTAAGAGGTAAGGTAAATAGGTTATAAGTATATATAAATTAGGTATTTATAAATTTATTAGTAGCTCTATAATTAATTATAGAACGGCTTTTATATTATTTTTTAGCAGTAGTTCCTATTATAGGTAAAACTATCTATTTCTGTCTATTTATCTTTACTAAGTTATCTATTAAGTAAGCTAATATATAGATCCCTCTATTATTAGGGCGTCCTAACCCATAACTTAGAGCTAGGACTTAGCGTTTTCCGCTTCCATATCTAACTCTACTACTATTACTATATTTTTATCTTATATGGTAGTAATATATTTAGTATTTAGGGTATTAGGCTAGGTATTAGGCGGCGGCTACTAAACCTAGCTATTGGGCAGTTTAGGTTATCGTAATAGCAGCCTTCTTAACGGCATCTATAGTAGTATCCTAGTTTTTAAAGTGGCTCGCGCTCTCTATCTAGGAGTTTTTATAGGAAGGTTAGTATAGAGAAATCGATATTAGCTCTGGTAGCACTTAAGGTAATAGGTATTAGTGGCTTAGTATATATAGGTTTAGTAGGCCTAGAAGGCTTCTATAGAGAGGTCTTTAGGTAAGAGTTAGTAGTAGTAATCTAATTTAGTTATTATTTAATCTTCTATAAAGCTGCTACTATATTATAAACATTATTATAGTTATAGCTGGCGGCTGCGTAACTAAGGCAATAAGTAACTTTTTTAAGGAGGTTTTTTTAGTCTTTAGTATTATCTTGGGTAAGGGCTCCGGTATATTTCTAGAATTTAATATAAAATTTATTAAATAATTTGGTAGGGTTTATCTTTAGGGTATATAGTTTAGCTCGGCTAATAGCTAATAGGTTATAGTCGCGGTATATTAAGTTAAAATTATTAAGGACTTTTTAGTAGGACTATTACTTCTAGGGGCTATTAGTCTCCTATTAGGCGAAGAGTCTGTTAAATAGTATACCCTTTATTCGCCTAATAATATAACCAATCTTAGCATTTTCCGTAGGAAAAAGGTAGGCGCTCTAGGTTAGTTTCTTGCGGATTTATATCTTTTAGTAGCTATATTCCTTACGGTCTCCCTAAAAGACTAAGGGATTAGGGTAACGTATATTAGACCCTATAGTAGCAGCTTAGGTTTAATTATTATAGCTTTTATTATTACTGCTTTAGTAGGGGTTCCTATTAGGTAAAGCTGCTTAATATTAACCCTCCGTTAAGTATTAAGTAGGTAAAGTTACTAGAGGCGTAGAGACTTAAGTGGCGTTATATATAGTAGAGAGGTGTCTAGCGTTATTATAAATGTGCTTATTAAGCTAAGATTATAGGTATTTAATTATGCCGTCTTTTTTAGTAACTATAGCAATAAGTATAATCTTAGCCTTCTTTAACTGTTAAACGTCACGTTTAGACATATAGAGGTTATCTTTAGTCTCTTAGCGTATATTATTGGCAAGCGCCTTATAAGCTTATAGGTCTTAGATAATATTGCAATTTTAGGCAGTATATATTTCAGCTTATATAAGCTTTAGGTAGTAGTTCTATAAAAGGTAGTAGTATTTATTAGGTTCTCGTGCTACCTTTTTTATAAATATCTCGGCGTCTTATATTTTAAATTTAATAGGTAGTAGCTCTTCCGCTTACTTATCCGTAGTTATATAGTTAATAAAGGATAAGATATTATCAATATCTACCTTATTAAGGTTGTTATAATCTTTTAAGCCACTAGGCTTCCCCTTAGGGGTTAAGGCTAGGGCTAATAAGTTAAATTCTCTTAGGGTTAATTGGCGGCGTAGGTTAAGTATAGGTATTAAATTGTTCTTTAGGTTTAATATAGTAGCTAATAAAGAATATTATCTTACTATTATAGGTTCCTTAGAAGTATAAAGTAGGGTAACTTATAAATACACTGCTTTTAGTAGCGCCTACGGTATTACAAAGACGTAGAATTGGTCGTAGGCTAAGTATTAGTGGTAAAAAAGGCGCAATGTAATGTTATAGGACGGGGGCAGTGGCTACAGAGCGTATGTATTCGAGGAGTCTATAAAACGTTACGCGATCAATCGTAAGGGTCGAGGGCGTAAGGAGGTAATATACCTGCGCGTAGCTAACATAAGCTATATGTGAGGTGTACGCGAGAGCACGGGGTTCTCCTATGGAGGCCCCTGCGGTGGGGTTCCGTGACATTGAGACACGGCTACAATTACGTCCTCGTCTTAATTGTCAATTTCTCCGTTAAGAAGTACGTCGGGCCGAAGCACACCAATACCTCTAAACCGTTTCCCTTCGCCTTATTAGTCTATATCTCTCCTAATATACTTAAGATAAGCTGACAATCCTAACCCCTAAAAGTACTTTGGGTTAAATATTAAGTACCATTTATACTTATAGCAGATTATCCTATCTAGTCGACCGTAAAGTTCTATTATCTTTACCTATAGGCCCTTCTCCGTTAGAGGAGAGACCGGAAATAATAACTGGAATTTATTATAAAGTCCGTTAATATTCTATATAAAGTGTCGAAGTGTTATAGGACGGGGGCAGTGGCTACAAAGCGTATGTATTGGAGGAGTCTATAAGACGTTGCGCGATCGATTATAAGAGTTAAGGGCGTAAGGAGGTAATATACCTACGCGTAGCTAACGTAAGCTATATATAAGGTGTACGTAAAAGCACGGGGCTCTCCTATAGAGGCCCCTACAGTAGGGTTCCGTAATACTACCCCCCCTCTTATAGAGGCGGAGCTCCGGCGACGCTGTGGTTATTATATATATATAAAAGAAACGCTTAGGGTATAGAGAAGAAAAAGGGGGTATTGCTAAAGGCTTAAAACAACGTTATATAATAAGGCTTGGCACCTAGAAATCCAACTAATTAGATAACTTTAACCGCCGGTTAAAGTTCCTGGATATCTTAATAATATTCCAGTCACATAATCGTACTTTGCTGTTATATAATGGCAACTTATGGCAATCTAACGGTAATTTGCCCTTACGTAGTAATATATAACAGTTTAACTCTATAAGGGCTCCTATAAAGGATTAGGTATAAAATTTCTGCTTAGGCCTAGTTTCTATAGGTTTACGTAATAGAAGTTGCTAATTAGGTCCTTTACATTTTTAAAGTCTTCCTATAGTTGCCATTCTGGCTAATCTATGTTAAATCCTATATAGATAGCTCTATAGTAGAGCCATCGTCCTCTGCCTTTGCCAAAGTATTTAGAGTTAATAATTCGTTTAACGGTCCACTTCTTATAGTTTTTATCTTCGTTCTTATCTTGGATTAATACTAGTAGGGGTTTAGGCTATATCTATCCTAGTAAGGGGTTAGGCTAATAAAGGTATAGTAGCTATAGGTAAAATATAGGCTATATCCCACGGGTGGCTAGGGTAGGTAGGAGCTCTAGCTTATATACGGCTCCCCTATTAATAACTTATTTAATTAAATAGGGGCTAAGGTTCTTATAATTAAGTGACTTTATAGGCCTCTATGTAGAGATATTGCGTGCGTTTAGCTATACCCAGTCGCTAACACGTATCTCCGGTGGCGGCGTTCTATAATAGTTAGCGAAGTAGGCCTACCTTACTTAAGCCTAGGCCATTTCTCCCTTATAGTAGTTAAGTAGATTTTTTATATGGTCTATATGCTGGTTAGCAAGTAGTATCTTAAGGCGTTTTCTATATAGTAGTTTTTTATTAATAGGTTCTAGTGGTTCTATACTAGATTAGAAGTAATATCCCTTATTTATAAAGAATAGGGTAAGTCCTATAGTAGTTAAGACGTAGTTATTTACTGCGAATTCACCTAGTAGGAGGTAATCTACCCAGTTATCTTAACTATAGGCGACTACCTGTCGTAGGTACGCTTTTATACTAGCATTAGCGTTTTTTAGTTACCTAGTAGTTTTATAGTGGAAGGATATAGATATCTTAATAGAGATGCCAAGGCGTTAGCAGATTTGTCTCCATATATTAGAGCCAAACTATATGCCTTAGTCGGACGTAATTAAGTTAGGTAACCTATATAGTCAGTAGATTTCGCGGAGAAAGGCGTTAGTGACGTCGCTAACAGCTACGCCTTTAGTTAGGACATAGTGGCGCTCTTTTATAAGTCGGTATATTCTTATAAGGATATTCTTATAGGTATGGCCGTATCGTTTATAGGGTGGTAGGTTAATAATAAAATCTATAGCGATATCTGCCTATTGTTATATAGGTACTAGTAAAGGGTACAGTAGTCCTTAATACTTTATATTAAAGGCTTTAGCGCGCTTATAACCGTAGTAGGCGCCTATAAAGTATTCGACTAAGTCTATTATTTTAGGCCAGAAGTAGTATCGGCTAAGAAGCTTATAGGTTCCTTTTTTACCTAGATAGCCGCTTAATCGGAGGTTATAGGCTATTTAAATTAGTTACCGTTGTAAATTTTCTAAGTTAGGGACGAATAGACGGCCTCTATAATAGAGCCTATTCTCTTTTACTTTTAAGGCTGCCATATTAATCTAGCCTAAGCTTTAGAGGTTAGTTGGCAGTATACAGGCGCTAGCGGTCTTTGCGGTAATAAGTTAATACAGTAATAGGTTAATAGAGGTGTTATATGCCGTAGTAATAAGCTCGTTAATTTTAGAAGGTAATTCTAGTTCTATAGTGTGGAGCTAAGGTATAGTTGGCTCTATTATAGGTAGCATACCTAGGGCCAAATTCCGTGCTTTTAGGATTGTTTATTGTTGAAACTAGTTATAGGGGTTATTTTTAGACTAAGGAAGGTCTCATAAGCGGCGTATTAGGCTATTAGGCTTAGTACCTTATACTCCTAGCCTATATATAATTTTAAAGTTAAAACTAGAGAGGAACTCGTTCTAGCGTACTTAGTATTAGTTTAGCTGTTTTATAGTTATAAAGTACTTAAGGTTATAATAATCCGTAAGAACTTTAGTTAGCTAGTTAGATTCTACTAAGGAGAGTTCCGGCTAGAATTTCTTAAACGCTTATATAATTATAAGAAGTTCCTTATTATAGATCTTATAGTTATATTCTTATGGTATAAGCTTAGATAAGTAGAATGCGACTAGGTAGAGGAGACCGTTATTACCTATTTAGAAAAGGACGCCTATATTAACGTGGTCTAAGGAGTTAGTCTTAAGATAGAGTTATTATCCTAGTATAAAGTAAGCTAGGATAGGTGCTTTAGTAAAAGTATCTTTAAGGTCTTAGAACGCCTTCTTATATTTAGGCGTCTAGATAAAATATAAAAAAAAAATTTCCTTTTACGGAAAGGCCCTTTATTTGCATTATTACTATAAGTAGTACTATAACACCCAAGAAGTTGTATATAAATTTTTAATAGAAGTTGGCGAAGCTAAGAAAGGCTTATACGTCTTTAATACAGTTAGGGGTTTACTATTTAGTAATTATATATATCTTCTTGGGGTCTATACGGACACCCTTAGTAGTAATAATTAGTCTAAGGTATTTTACTTCTGTAACTAAGAATTTATACTTCTTTAGATTAATATAAAGTCCTACGTCCCTAAGGCGCTATAGGACCTTTTAAACGTGCTTAGTATACTTAAAAGGGTTATTACTATAAATAAGTATATCGTCCAGGTACGCAGAGCAGAAGTCATTAAGGTAGTCCTATAAGGCGTTATTAATATAGCTTTAAAAGCTGCCTAGGCCATTATATACGCTAAAGGGCATAACGGTATATTTAAATTGGCTAAAGCGCAATGCGAATGCGGTTTTCTATTTATTACCCTCCCGTATTTAGAGGCAGTTAAAGGCGGCAATAATATTAAGCTTAGTATAGATTTTAGCTTAGCTAAGCCGCTTAAAAGTCTTACGTATAAGTAGTATAGGGTATTAGTTCTTAATCGTAATAGCGTTAAGTCCTTTATAGTTAATATAGAATTAGATACCTCCTCCTAGCTTCTTAGTAAGGAGAATAGGGGCAGCTACTAGGGATATACTAGGACAAATAAATCCTTTATTAAGGTGCTCGTTAATATACTTTTTAATAACTAAAAGTTTATCTTTTAATATTAGGTAGGGTCTTTTATAGAGTAGCGTTTTTCCTTATTTAATATTAATGGTATGGTTATCGGGTTAATATAGGGGGAGTATATCTGCGCCCTTTTGTAAGCATATATTAATAAAGTTATAGTACCTCTTAGGGAGGAGCTTATAGAGTTCCTTATTAGTAAATCCTTTTTTAAGCTTTATAAATTTCTTAAAGTCTAAAGGTAAAAGTCCGTAGAGTTCCGCGGGGGCATTATCTCCTAAAAGGTCAACTATATCTATCCTATTACTATAAAGGACGTAGTCCTATTCTTTATTAAGCTTATATAATTATAATTAAAAAGCTATAGCGACGGTCCAATCTTTTCTATGTGCTATGCGGTAGAAGGCTACAGCGCTTACATAATAGTAGTTGGTTGTAGGTAGGGTAATAAGGGGTTTCTTAGGTTAATATCCTAGGGAGTAAATAGAGGTGGCTAGGCTGTGCCCTAGGCAAGTCTCTCTACAGTATTTAAAGTTAAAGGTTACTTCTCTCTTTTTTCAGTTAATAGTAGGGTTATATTATTTAAGCTAGTTTATTTTAAGGATAATAGGGTAGTTAGCAAGTAGTATAATATAGGCCTAAAGTTCTTCCTAGTGCCCGTTTATATCTAGGTGGAGTTATACTATATAGGTAATCTTTTATATAGTATAACTACTGTTAGCAAGTTATAGGGCGCGGGCTTTAGTAAGGGGTAAGGTAGGTAGGTTATAAGTATATATAAATTAGGTATCTATAAATTTATTTATAGCTTTACAATTAATTATAAAACGGCTTTTATATTATTTTTTAGTAGTAGTTCCTATTATAGGTAAAACTATCTATTTCCGTCTATTTATCTTTACTAAGTTATCTATTAAGTAGGCCGATATATAGATCCCTCTATCTTTAGGGCGTCCCAACCTATAACTTAGGGCTAGGACTTAGCGTTTTCTATTTTTATATCTAACTTTACCGCTATTACTACGTCTTTATCTTATATAGTAGCGGCGCGTAGCAACATATTTAGTGTTTAGGGTATTAGGTTAGGTATTAGGCGGCAGCTACTAAACCTAGCTATTAGGTAGTTTAGGTTATTGCAATAATAGCCTTTTTAACAGTATCTATAGTAGCGTCTTAATCTCTAAAGTAGCTTACGCTCTCTATCTAGGAGTTTTTACAGAAAGGTTAGTATAGAGAGGTTAATATTAGCTCTAGTAGTATTTAAGGTAGTAGGCGTTAGTAGCTTAGTATATATAGGTTTAGTAGGTCCGGAGGGCTTCTATAGGGAGGTCTTTAGGTAAGGGTTAATAGTAGCAATCTAATTTAGTTGTTATTTAATCTTCTGTAGGGCTGCTACCATATTATAAACATTATTATAGTTATAACTAGCGGCTGCGTAACTAAGGCAGTAAGTGACTTTTTTAAGGAAATCTTTTTAGTCTTTAGTATCGTCTTAGGTAAGGGCTTTGGTATATTCCTAAAATTTAATATAAAACTTATTAAATAATTTAGTAGGGCTTATCTTTAGGGTATATAGTTTAGCTTAGTTGGTGGCTAGTAGGTTATAGTTACAGTATATTAGGTTAAGATTGTTAAGGACTTTTTAGTGGGACTACTATTTCTAGGGGCTATTAGTCTCCTATTAGGCGAAGAGTCTATTAAATAGTATACCCTTTATTCGCCTAATAATATAGCCGATCTTAGTATCTTCTATAGGGAAAAGGTAGGCGCTCTAAGTTAGTTTTTTGTAGATTTATATCTTCTAGTAGCTATATTCCTAACAGTCTCCCTAAAAGATTAGGGGATTAGGGTAATATACATTAAACCCTATAGTGGCGGCTTAGGTTTAATTATTATAGCTTTTATTATTACTGCTCTAGTAGGGGTTCCTATTAAGTAGAGCTGTTTAGCGCTAACCCTTTATTAAGCATTAAGTAGGTAAGGTTACTGGGGGCGTAGAGACTTAAGTAGCGTTATATACAGTAGAAAGGTGTCTAGCGTTATTATAAATATACTTATTAAGCTAAAATTATAGGTATTTAATTATACCCTCTCTTTTAGTAACTATAGCAATAAGTATAATCTTAGCCTTCTTTAACTGTTAGACGTCGTGTTTAGACACGTAGAGGTTATCTTTAGTTTCTTAACGTATGTTATTAGCGAGCGCCTTACGGGCTTATAGGTCTTAGATAATATCGCAATCTTAGGCAGTACGCATCTTAGCTTATATAAGCTTTAGGTAGTAGTTCTATAAAAGGCGGTAGTATTTATTAGGTTTTTGTGCTACTATTTTTATAAATATCTTAGCGTCTTATATTTTAATTTTAATAGGTAGTAGCCCTTTTACTTACTTATTTATAGTTATATAATTAATAAAAGATAAGACATTATTAGTATTTATTTCCTTAGGGGTTAAGGATAGGGCTAATAAATCGAATTCTTCTGGGATTAATTGGCGTTATAGGTTAAGTATAGGTATTAGATTGTTCTTTAGGTTTAATATAGTAGCTAGTAAGGAATATTATCTTACTATTATAGGTTCCTTAAAAGTATAAAGTAAGGTAACTTGTAAACACGCTACTTCTAACAGCGCCTACAGTATTATAGAGATGTAGAATTGGTTGTAGGCTGAACGTTAGTGGTAAAAAGGCGTAACGTAATGTTATGGGACGGGGGCAGTGGCTACAAAGCGTATGTATTAGAGGAGTCTACAAGACGTTGCGCGATCGATCGTAAGGGTCGAGGGCGTAAGGAGGTGATATACCTACGCGTAGCTGACGTAAGCTGTACGCGAGGTGTACGCGAGAGCACGGGGCTCTCCTATGGAGGCCCCTGCGGTGGGGTTCCGTGACACGAAGGATACACTTATTATTTTCGTACGCAAGTTAGCAAAAGTTAGTAGGTATAGCACGAAAAGCTAGCTTATTTATAATGCAAAAGCCCCTATACATATTTTGAGTTAAATAATCGTTATTATAATTATTAATATTAAATAGGCTATGTCTAGACTGGTGCCTAGAAAATATAAGGTTTTAAAGGGTATAAATAATATTCTTATACTTAAGTTAATGGGAGTTAGTGGGGACAATATAAGAAGCTTTCTTATTTATAATGCAAACATCACTATAGATATTTCCGGTGGAATTATTGTTATTATAATTACTAATCTTAAACGGGCTATATCTAGATTGGCGCCTATAAAGCGTATAAAAGTCGGGAACTATAAGCATTAAGAGTTAGAAAAGTAGCTCTCTACGGTTTCTAATATATAAGACCTACTTTTCGCAGCTACTAAAATGCTAGCACTACTTAAAATAACAATCTTCTTCCTTACTATAAATACTTTCTTAAAATCCTTAAATAAGATCTCTTTAATGGATTTCGGTTTAAAATAAGGCTTGCTATTCTTAGTAAAATATAGTTACCTTTTAGGGAGAATTTGTTTAGGCATTTTAGTTTAATAAATTAACTATATAAAGAAAGAAGTAAAGACAAAAGATATATAGAGTAGGTAGTGGGGGTGCTAGTAGTTATACTTTATTTTATACTAACAGAGATACTAAAGAGGTGCAAGTTGGTGTAAGGTAGATATGAAGTATATTCTAAGAATAGAGCTTCGCTATGCTCTTATTGCACACTCTATAGTCCAATTAATGCTATCGTAATATATATTAGACCGTTTAAGTAAAACCATTTAGGGGTACTATATAAACCGGCAAGGCAGAGCGTAAATAACCTTGCGCTTTTAACTTTATCCTATCTTTACTTCTCAACTTTAAAAGGATTTTATTCCCTATATCTAATATATAAAGGAAATCAAATCCACTTTTAAAACTAGAAATTACTAAGCCAATATATTACTATTGACCTAAATTAGGTTATCTTATTACTGACTTAGCTACCTCCTATTAACTTAGTTATTAACTCGGTCACCTACCCTTTATTTCTATTACTACCCCCTTACCCCCTTCTTATTCTTATTTCCTATACCTTTCCTATATATATATAGAGGCTCTTAGAGCTATATTTAATAGACAAAGTCCTTATTATTTTCTTATAATTGGTATACAGACTACTAGTTAATAATTATAAAGAAATATAAACCTAAAGAGCCAGTCGTCTATTATAGATTCCTAAAAGGGGATGCAGATTTTAAATTACGGTTTATAATACTATAAGCTTATACTTATTATTGCCCGTAAGCCTATAGTCTACCGCTATCCAATATATTATCTAATCCTATTAAACTAAATCGGATTTCCTTACTACTGTCTTACTACTATTTTAGTCACTGACATAAAATAGGCTCTTACAGTTATTAATTAGAGGTAACCAATTAAATTAATAAAATTAAGAACTTATGCTTTAGAATTTAATTCCACGCTCGTTCTATATATAAAAGCATAGATTACTCTTAAGATATAGTTAAGCCGTACCGCTACAAACTCTCTTAGGGAGTACAATAATTTTGGAAATAGTGAATGTGTTAAACTATGTTAACAAAGGATAAGTGCCGGCTTAAATATAACATACCCGGCGGCGGGCTAAGGTTTTTATTTTATATATATTAATAGCGTAAAACACCTCTATAGAGGCTAAGCAAACTTACTTAACCTATTATATTCTAAGGCAGTTTTTAGTAGGACGTGCTAATTATGGGCTAAATTTGTTTCCCTTCCGCTATTATTTTACGGTGGGATTTAAATTAAGATCTGCCTATTATTTGCGTAGTGGAATTTTATATCTTAATCTCTAACGTCCGTCCCTAGGTTACGTAAAACCCACTATACCGCAAAATATAAGGGGTACTTTAACTTTAAGCGACTATAATCCTACACATACGCTAATATTTACTATAATTCTATATAAGTTATGTGCTGCAGCTACTTTTACACATTTAGAACCTCTCCTACTAAAAAATTACGTTTATATTGTCGCCTTCGCGCCTAATACGTAGAGAGCCTTAATTTAAAGCATAATAATGTTCCTTCTCTAGAGCACTGCTATTAAGCTTTTAGTACTCTACAATATTTATAAACAGTCTTATCTAAGTCTTAGAGACTTACTATAATACTAGAAAGTCATTATTAGCCTTATATCTGCTATAGCGCGCAAATTTATGCATAATTACTACCCTAGTTAGTACTTCTAATTAAAGTGGTTTATAATCCTGGCTAGTGCGAAACAACCCCGCACATCTAATACAATTATCCTATATAATTTACTTATGTTATCTAGTAAGCCGGGCTTGTAGTTATTGGGCATATAGCTATATAAAGACTTAGCAAGAGGGCCGATCCCAGCCCCGCAGCCTTATAATTTAACTCAACCTTAGCTACTATAAGCCTCCTATTAACTAACTCACTTTTATAGATCCGCCACCTTATAAGGGTCTGGTCGGTGCGGCTTAGCTACCCTTCCTATTAGGGGGGCGAGCTTAAAGTATTTTACGCTTTAATTACCTATTGTAAATATAGCTAATTATACTGCCCGTCCTAATAAGCCTTTATAGATATTCGGCTTAGCTTAGCGCTTAAATATATATTTATGTAGTGAAAACGGTCAGCTAACTTAAGTCTGGAATAATTGTAAAACTAATATAATATAGGTAGTAGAACTGCCCCGCCTTCGCAAACACAGTCCTAGAATTATCCCTTAACCTTAGCATAAAAGCGCAACCAAAGTCAAGAGTTATTAGCGTGGGAGTTAACTTACGCAACCTTGTATAATATTATTATCTCTATTAGCTGCGGTTAAACTTATTCCAATAGGTCAAAATACATAAAAGGATAGATTGTATATGGTAGGGTTTAATAGCAAATAGACAATATTATTTTAGCTAATAGTGTAGGTATAGAGGGTAAATGTTCTTGGAGTATATTCTAGATATTTTACTAATATACTTAGTTATAAGAAGTAAATAGACCTGCGAATACTAAGATATACGGCTACTGCTAACCTTATCCTGTTTATTAGTGTAGGGTATAAGTAAACCTACAAATACTAAGATATACGGCTGCTGCTAACCTTGTCCTGTTTATTAGTGTAGAAAATAAGTAAACCTATAAATACTAAGATGTACGGCTGCTGCTAACCTTGCCTATTTATTAGTGTAGCTTATAAGTAGACCTGCAAATATTAAGATATATAGCTGCTGCTAACCTTATCCTATTTATTAGTATAGGTTATAAGTAGACCTGCGAATACTAAAATACACAGCTACTGCTAACTTTGTCCTATTTGTTGGTATAGGAAGTAAGTAGACTTATAAATACTAAGATGCACGGCTACTACTAACTTTATCCTATTTATTAGTATAGCTTATAAGTAGACCTGCAAATACTAAGATATACGGCTGCTGCTAATTTTATCCTATTTATTAGTGTAGCTTATAAGTAGACCTGCAAATTCTAAGATATACGGCTACTGCTAACCTTATCCTATTTATTAGTATAGGAAGTAAGTAGACCTATAAATACTAAGATGTATAGCTGCTGCTAACCTTGTCCTATTTATTAGTGTAGGATATAAGTAGACCTATAAATACTAAGATATATAGCTGCTGCTAACCTTGTCCTATTTATTAGTGTAGCATATAAGTAAACCTGCAAATACTAAAATGCACAGCTACTGCTAACCTTGTCCTATTTATTGGTGTAGGATATATATAAATCTGCGAATACCCCTTATACGCGACCGCTTAAGCCGGTACTAATACTAATATAGCCTGACGGCTAGCTCTATGCCTTTAACAATGCATTTACTTAGGGTTTTATAAAAAGCTTACTATCTAGCACACTACTAAGCCAGCTTATACTAGTCTAGTGTTATACCTGCTGCAGTACTATTATAGCTACTAGTGTCAGATAATTCGTCACCTCGCCTATATATATTGTTCCGCACAGCCGTGCCTGGCATCAAGCCAGTTACCCGCTTACCTTTTGGTTTGTATAGCTAAGTAGTGCGGAGCTTATCACCTCATAACTAGCTACAAGGTTAATCTTTCTAAAGTTTATACTACTAAAAAAAGTTATTAGCTCTACACTCTACTCCTCTATACACTTAAATATTACTATAATGATAATAAATAATATATTTAAATAGTTAGAAAACAATCAGCATTAAAAATAAGAGAGGGAGGGCCACGTATTCTCCGGTTATGTTCTAATTTAGGTTAGTATCTTTAACTCCTTATATACGCTAGACAGGGCCATTACTTACTATATATCTTTACGCATAGAATATTTGCCTAATAGCGGCATCTAGATTAGCTTCCCAGTCTTACCCGAAGCTAAAAGTCCTATATAATTTACACTACTTCGCGTATAGCTTCGTTGGTATAATAAGTCCCATAATTGTAATAAATATTATATTAAATCCAACACAGAATTGCTAATAAGACTCCTCTATGTTGGTAATCTAGATAATCTAGATTATAATCCTAATATCTTACGTCTTAATTATAGTATATAAATAGACGAAGGAAAATATATTGCTTTATCCTATTGCTAGGGCGAACTTCTAATTAAAGATAAGAAATAATTTTGTATAACCTAGAATAATATTATCTAACAGCTAAGAGGATTTAGTATCTCTAATCTACTAAAGACTTTCTAGGACACTGTTAAAGTAACTTAAAAACTTCGCGTACTATACCTTTAGATTAACTTACTTTATATAATCTAATATAGGGACAATAAAGAAGATTAGAAACGCGAATCTAAACGTATAGAAAAGGTCTTCTCTTTAGCTTACTGCATAATTACTATAACTTTAACTATCTATTTAAAAGCGGGATTCCTTAAGCGGAACGTAAGTACTAAGTATATCCTTATTTAAGATACCTTAGGTAGGCGATTCTATATCTACACCGGTATAGATAATTTTAATAATAATATAGAGAAGGGATAGCTTAATACGCAAGCATAGGTAATATAAGAAAGGGTTTTATTACAATAAATTATCTATTTATTAGGAAATTGTTAATGCCTCTTAACGGTACTAATAGGTTCCTAAGAGCTCCTATTAGGGCTACTAGGATCTCCAGAAGACACTTACACTCGGTTTCCTGTTAGGAGGTCGCCTAGACTACCCGGACCACCCGGACTATTAGGACTATTAGGACCACTAGGACAATTAGGACAATTAGTACTATTAGGACAATTAGGACAATTAGAATAATAATAATTTTTAAAATTTTAAAATAAAGCATATTAATGCTCCAGTATTTATAGCTAGCCAATAAATATAAAAACTAGTTTAATTTTAAGCCCTATGCTATATATAGGATATATAATCTAAATTAATCCTTCCTGCCTACTACTGTCTGTCTATTATAGGAGCTCTACGCCACTCTAGGGAGATAATTGCTTAGGCGTCAAGCGATTAATTAAGGAGATAATGGGAAGCCAGTCGCAAAGGCTCTAAATTATTAATTAGCGGTATTCCTAACGATCTGCCGGCCGTATACTAATTTCCTAATTAGGCCTAGTGCTTACCTACCTACCTACCTACCTACCTACCTACCTATATATTAGTGTCTGATTTAATTTAGGGGAAGGGTCGGCCCAATTAAAGGCTCTAACTAATTCAAATCGTTCTCTATAGCCGTTCGCTGACTATATATTTAAACAGTAGTCATTTAAGGTGCCTCCCTAGGAGGTTTTAATTTAATTTAGTAATGGGCTAATATTAAAGCTTTGGTTTAATTTGATTAATTAATTAATTAAATTGTTTGTGATGTTCGCTAGCTAGTTATTTAAACGGTTGTTGTCTGGCTCTAGTAACGGTTGTCTGGCTTTAGCGACGGTCGTCTAGTTCTGGCGACGGTTATCTAGTTCTAGCGACGGTCGTCTAGTTCTGGCGATAGTTATTTAGTTCTAACAACGGTCCTCTACTAGCTGCCATTTTAGTGCCTCCCTAGGTAGGGAGGATATAAGGAAGGAAGAAAGGGTAAAAAATAAGGTGGCTATATAGGGGGTATACTTGGCAAAGGAACGTGTAGAGGCTATTAGGAATATAGCGGGGACCCAATACAAAGCTTTGTATAAAGCCTCCATACGCAGAGCTTCGCGTAGAGCCTCGTGCAGAGCCTCTGTACGTAGAGCTTCGTATAGAGCTTTGTGCAGAGCTTTGTGCAGAGCCTCTATACATAGAGCTTCGTGTAGAGCTTCGTGTAGAGCCTTATACAGAGCCTCTATACGCAGAGCTTCGTGTAGAGCTTCGTGTAGAGCTTCGTGCAGAGCCTTATACAGAGCCTCATACAGAGCCTCGTACAGAGCCTCGTGCAGAGCCTCTATACGCAGAGCTTCGTGTAAAGCCTCTATACGCAGAGCTTTGTGTAGAGCCTCTGTACGCAAAGCTTCGTGTAGAGCCTCTGTACGCAGAGCTTCGCGTACATAGGTGTCGCTAGAGTCGTTTTAGGGGGGGGGGGCGTTCCTTTCAGGAGCGTATTAGGATGGTAGGTTCCTGTCAGGAACGCATCAGGATGGTAGGGTCCTGTTAGGAACGCATTAGGATAATAAGGTCCTGTCAGAAACGCATCAGGATAGTAGGGTCCTGCCAGGAACGCATTAGGATAATAGGGCCCTGTCAGGAACGCATCAGGATAATAGGTTCCTGTCAGGACGATCAGGACGATTAGGAAAATCAAAAGTCCTGCCAGGAGCCTGCCAGGAGCCTGTTAGGACGACCAGGACGATTAGGAAAATCAAAATCCTATCAGGAGGCCTCCAGGATCTTAGCACCCCAACAAAATGCTGATGTTTTAGTAATAATTAGATATACTAGGAATATGGTAAAGGGGTTTACTACGAAAACTTTACTAGACTAATAAGGTAAGAGCTTAAGCAATATTTAATTGACCAATATCTTCCTAATTTAGATATTTTGCTCCTTAGCTTACTTTAAGGGAAGTTCTTTATACTTAATCCAAACTTCCTAAACCGGCTCCTTAAGTTAGGCCACCAACGTATTATAGAATTCATTTACTTTTTTTTAAGAACTACTTAAAGCGCGACCTTATAGAGAAGACCGATAGATCTATTATAATATTAGGGTTAGAGACCTGTATTACAGGCGCTCTAAA
This sequence comes from Cenococcum geophilum 1.58, assembly GCF_001692895.1. NCBI lineage: Eukaryota > Fungi > Ascomycota > Dothideomycetes > Gloniales > Gloniaceae > Cenococcum > Cenococcum geophilum. Next base: position 645,939 of record NW_027137631.1, read on the forward strand.
GTATTAAAAGTAAATACGGTATCTTTTAGAAGTACCTTTATAGGAATTTTCTATAGTAAACTTCTAATAATAAGATGGAGCGAATTATTATAAAAACTGGAATGTGCTATTATAGTTATAGATAGCATATAATAGAGGTATTTAGTTTATAAACATTCCTTTTCACGCAGTTAATTAAATTAATAACCTCCGGTTTTATAAAAGGCGCAAACTTATACTAATTACTAATATAGAGGAGTTTTAGGATTGTATAATAGAACTAGATAGAAAATATTATACTATCTTAGATTTTAATAGAATGAAAAGAGGATAGATATAGTATAATATTAAGGAGGACGAGGATCTTTTTAAGGAATAATATGTTATTGTTAGGAAGAAGTCTATTAAGAATAGGGATAGCGAGGATAGGGATAGCAAGGATTAGGATAACAAGGATAGGGATAATAAGGATAGAGATAACGAGGATAGGGATAGTAAGGATAGAGATAACGAGGATAGGGATAGCGAGGATTAGGATAGCGAGGATTAGGATAGCGAGGATAGGGATAGCGAGGATTGGGATAGCGAGGATGGAGATAGCGAGGATAGAGATAATGAGGATGGGGATAACGAGGATAGAGATAGCGAGGATGGGGATAACAAGGATGGGGATAGATTAGATGTTAAGGAGTACTATATATTAGTTATTAGGCCGACTAGTATAGATAGCGAGTACAAGAGGGTTAGAGTTAGGTTAATTTAAAGTAACTATATAGTAAGACAGAGGTTTAACATGCGAGTTATATAAACGACTTTGCACTAAAAAATCTGGCAAAGTAGCCAATGTATATATAGATTTAATTTCAAATTATAAGGGTATGGTCTACATATAGGCTTTATCTACTTATAATATTATTAATGGTTTAGCGCTTCTTACTATAGTAGAGGTACTTAGTTAGAGCTAGGGCGACTAAAGAGACAAACCGATCTATAATGGTACACTATCCTTATAGCCGTCTAAGCATAGCGTTTAACTATTTTTAGTAAAGCTTATTACCAAGACTACTGCCTAAGGTAATGCGCTCGGCTACTGGCTAACTACCTTCTACTAACGCCCGCACTTTAACTTAGCATAGGACGGGTTTAGCGGCAGTATAATTAGCGGTATTTATAGCAGGTAATTAAAGCGTAAAATACTTCAAGCTCGCCCCTACTAGTAGGGAGGGTAGCTAAGCCGCACTGACTAGACCCCTATTAAGGTGGCGTTTCCTAAACATTAACGCGGTTAAAGCTATAATCTACTTTATAAAGAAGACAAAACGTTTATACCTAAGCGAACAATAAGCCGATTTTAATAAGCGAATACTCCTAAGGATCCCCTCTCCTACTTATACCTCCTAACCGACTATATTTTACATCCCTATGTCCTTCTATATCTAGCTTATACTACAACTCTAATAATACACTTCGTCGCTCCCCTAATCTTCAACCTATTAAGCTAAAGGCTACCCCCTCGCCTTCGCCTCCGCCATTTATCCCCCAATAAGTCCATTAAACTCCGCATTTAAGTTAAAAGCGAGCGACCTAAAGTATAATAAGGCGTTTAAAGAATTAGAGGGTTTAAATACAATAAATAGTGTTTCTAATTCTAACTAAGAAGAAAGCAACCGCATCGCTGTAAATATAGAGCTAAAACCTAATATAGCCTAAGCCATGGAGTGCTTATACGTAGGCTAGGTCCTCCTAGTAAATATATAATTAGAGGTGAAAATAAAAGAAGTAGAGGTGAAAATAGAAGAAGTTAAGGTAAAAGGCTTACTAGGCTAAGAAGCGAGCTAAGCAGCATACAGAATAAGGGCATTTGGGGGATTTTTAAGTGCTATCTCCGAGTAAAGCAATAAGCACTATAGTAGCAAAAAAGCTATTATGTAAGACTTTAACGGAAGTAGCTAAAGAGATAACAATATTATATTATGGCTTGGACACCGTACGCTTATATAGCAAATATCCTTAATCCTATATTATACTATAACGTATACTTAGAGCAGTGGTTTGCTGTTTACTTTATACCGGGGAGCAAAACACCCTAACTAAACTATCTTATGACCTTTTTACTAAGGCTTACCCCTTTATTAGCTAAGTCCTTAACTTTTAGTACCGGCCTACGCCAATCCTATATTATATCTTATCTACTTATAAATACTTTACCCTATATTAGCTAGTAAATATTAAAGTAAGATAGTGGCTTAACTACTTTAAACAATATTTTATAAACGTAATATAATGCCTTTCAACAAGGATTGTCTTTACGTCGCCCTTTACGCTTATAGCGGCGATCCTACTATGCTAGATAAAGAAGATAAGTAAGTAACGCCGAAGCCCTTACTCCTCTTAAGTGTAATATAAGTAAGCGTAAAGGTAGGATTAAAGGCCATTCTATAGCGGTATTATATTATAGCTAACACTATATTAATAACCAGATATTACTAGGCTAAAGATTAAAGCTAAAGGCGGAATAGGCATATAATATTACGTAAAGGAAAGGCTAATATAGACTAGGGAAACAGAGTAGTCTAATAAATTGTGGCCTATACGCACTAATTAAAAGACCTATATAAAGGGAAATATTAGGGGAAGTATTAAACGTACGCGGGCGTAATATAGAGTACCTAGAATTTGTCGCACGGGCCACTTATTATTAGTAGTTATCAGTATAAGATATAATATCGTTCTCTATCTACTACTTATTTAAAGCTTTAAGCGATGTCTCTATATAAGGATGCTAAGGGCTAAGGATTTATTTCTGTATCTAAAAGCATGTCTCTATTAGTAAAAAAGCCTTATTATTACGGTCTTAGGACTTTTATATATATACTAGGTTAGCTATACTAGTTAGTATATCTAGATACTTATCCCTAAGCATCCTTTTTCTTATCTTGCTCTTCGGCTTTCCTTAGCTCTAAAACGTTAACGCTAGGCTAGCTATACTTATAAGCGTATTTCGGTGCTCTAGCCTAAGGACTTTATCCCTTCCTTCCAGTACTTATTAATATATCCCTTCCGCCTCCTTATACTTGCCCTACCTCTATAATACTTACCTAAGGTTGCTAACACTAATAAGCGTATTAGGGTGCACTAGCCTAAGTCCTTTTCCTATTATAGTTTAATTAATAACACTAACCCATTTAAGCTATTACTTACGCTAATAGTACATTATAGCACAACTAGAGAAGTAGAGCTTTTAACGTAAGTACGTATACCCACCGGCAAATATACAAAGCTTATGGATAAAAAATTCTATTAACCTATCGGCTAGACTTAGATTCGCTACTACCTTATAACTCACTACCCTGTTATTACCTGCACCTTCTATTTAAGGTGTTGTGCATTTACTAATAACGGGTCCCAAATTGCCTATAAGCGCTCTAAAAAAGAGGTTCTTTAAGTCCCTGTCCCTATCTAAGAAGGTATCTACCTATAGGGCAATTTCTAGAAAATGTAATAATATATATAGCGAGGAACTTATCCCTTTACTACGCTAATAGGGAGGGCAGCTAACCTGCTCTAGCCACTCCCTTATAAAGTGGCGACAGGAAGTATTTAGTTAGCACTCTATAACGGCTTATACCCTAGATAATACATGGATATAATAGAATATATATATATGTAAAGCGGCGAGTTTTGTAGGTGTTTTTAGGGAGTAAACCGGAAGCATAGCTAAGGGTAAGTTATAGCTGTTAAGACTATAGCTGTTAAGACTATAGCTGTGTAGATATGCAGATTCTAGAGTTAGTAAATATATTAATTGGTAATCCGTGCACCGATTATAAAAAAAGAAGAACTTATATAAAGATTAATCTATAAAGAAAAAGAGGCTATATATATATAAAGTAGATATAGGTATAGGGGGGGGTATATAACTAAAATAGGGGGTATAGGCTAAATCTAACCTAAATTGACAAAATAACACTAATAACCTTTATAATACATCTCAAAGTAGTATCTGTTTTATTATAACTATTTCCTATATAGACTGCGCAACTCCTAGTATAAGATTACCTTTAAAGCAACAGCACTGTTCTAATACATTTTCGCCACTAGGGCCCTCTATAGCGCTCCCATTGGCTTAACTTCGCCTATCCGCGCTATTTTGTTCTTTAGCACCGATAAATCCGCCTCTTCCTCTTACGAATTCGCCCCTACCTCTGCCTCTGCCTTTATATCTAGCGTAGAACTCTTACACTTACGACCGCGTTTTCCCTTACCTTTAGCTGTGACGATCGCCCACCGAGCCAAACGAACGCAACTGGCCAAAAAGGTACAGTGTCGAACCGAATGGTTCGACGGCTCGGTAACTAATATATATACGTTCCCTGTCATCACCTAACATTAGCCGCTATAGCTTTCTCTTTCGTAGCGCGCTTTGCTTGTGCTTTCTTAAGGTCCTTATAGCTTATTACCCCCGCCCTCCCTAAAACCACTAATCTAGTTAATCGGCAAACCTTAGCTTTGTTATTCATCTTAATTAAGAATCAATTTTAATTCTAAAGGAGGGTTTATTTAGTAAAAGAGTATAAACTTATCCTATTATAAAGGTAGTAGAAACCTATTATAGGCTTCTTAGATAAGCATTAGATTAAACTATACAGTGCCTATAAGCTTATAGTGTTAGTGGCTAATATATATAACCGCACTAAGATAGTTAGCCCGCAACCCTTCTAGGCGGCTAACTTTATAAATTATAACTTTATCCTTAGATACCCTTAGCTTATAGAAGCAGATCCTAAAATACGCTTTAAAACTAAAGCCTTTAAATAGTAGAATAATAAAGATTTAGAAGGGCGTATATTACTAATAAGCCTTAAGGATATCCTAAAGAATATAGCCCTAGGCGAAATAGTATACGCTTTATACCTAAAGGAGTATTAAATCTAACCCCTATTTAATAGCAAGATAGGTATAGAGCCTAGTATAGGTAATAACCCCTTTATAATATATTGGTAGGGGGGGGGTACTTAGGGCAGTCTCTTTGAGCTCAGCGGCGTGTCACGTGACAGCGCGCGGGCCATTGTATAGATACCTTCTCGGGGCCTTCAAGCCCCTAAGATTCTTCCTTATAGAGCATTATATGTATCATTCCATCAGCCTGCTCAGTGCCCTGACAGGTTATAAGCCCTCTTACAGCTTCTATTAAAGCTCTATTAGCTGCTATTTTATTTAATTAATTGGTCAACATGAAGCTATAAACCCTTAAATTTAGAGCCGGTACAGTGCGATAGAAATTCATAACAAACTAATATAAATATAAATACACGCCACGCACAATACAGTCGAACTAGTTAATTGTATATTATGGCGGACACAGTACAGAAAAAGGAATACTATAGCTCTCTTAGGGCTATTCCTGCATTAAAAGGGGAGAGTAATTATAAAGAATAGTATCGTTGAATCATACGACAACTTAAGCTTTAAGACCTCCTACTACTAATACAAGGTACGGCTGTAGAGCCGCCAACGAATACAAACGAACGTTAAGAATGGCGTTATAAACAGATAACGGGACTTAAGATAATTAAGGGCGTAGTGTCGGAATTAATTCGCGATCGACTTGCTATATTAGGCAAGCCACGCGACTCCATTAAAGACCTACTTAACTTAATTCAATCACTATATACCGCGTAAGGTCTTATTCACGACTACTAAATATAGAATTAATGGCTTAATCTTAGTCGCAAAGACTACACCTTACTTAAAGCCTACACGGAAGCTTTTATCTCGGGTATAAGAAAATCAATTATAGCGTTAATGCCAATATTAAGGAAGCAGGCGCACGCCCAATTGCTTTACGCAGTAGAGGAGGAATTTCCTATTTAGACAGCTAATCGTTGAGAGGCAGCTAGGAGAGTTACAAAGGAGGAAAACCTTATTATAATAGAGGAGCTAGTGAGTGACCTTATAGATAAGAGTTGTACTCGGCCAGCTACCTCTACCGCGATGTCCTTAGTTAGCAAGAATCCATCTAAAGATAATTAACCAAAATCCAATTTAGAAGAAAAGGAACTTAAGCGCTGCTTATATTGCAATAGCAAGCACCCTGGCAATAAAGAGAGGTATTTTTACCTTTACCCGGAGCTTCGATATCCGGCGTAAAGGCCTTATAAAAAGCACATATTATGCATAAATCCACCCTAGGATAGGGTAAAAACTATATTAAATTCGAATTATTAAGTTAGAACAACAGGCAGAGGCTTAGCAGAAGGCCTATTTATCAGCAGTATGGCTATAGTTAACAACTTAGGCGACAGCAATTAGGACAACTGGTTCCTTAATTCCTGTTTAAATATTACAATAAGCAATGAACAAAGTTAGTTTATTAAATACACGACTCTATTACTACCTTACGAAATAGAAACATTAGGGGGGACTACCCACTATACGATTAGCAAAGGAACGGTATATATACCCCTACTAATGGACGACGGCAACACCTGCACAGTAACTACTGAGGCCTACTACGCACCCAAATTACCTTATAAGCTTCTCTCAGAGTCTTCTCTTAAGAAACGCAAGAAGCTTTATATTGGGCCTAATAAGGAAACAGGTGGCCGTACGATTTGGAGGTACTCTGACGATTTAGTAGTAGGCAGAGCGACTTATAAGAACGGCTTATATGTCGTTCGACAGGCTTTAAAGCCTCAATATATTGCGCACGCCTCGACAATGGCAAAGCGCTAGATCTTTTAAATTGCACCTACTACGAAGGAGGCAGCACGGCAATTAACTGCCAATTCTCCCCTCGTAGGCAAGGAGAGCATAATACCGACAATCGCGAAAGGCAACGATTAGGATAACGTCGATTCTAATGACAGCGGCGTCTATCAAATTAACCAACAGCTTAAGGGGGGTGTGGAGACAGAGGCTGCTAAACCAAAAAAGGTCTCTTATACGGCAGTTACATGCTCGTCTTACGCACATATACAGCCGACCCCTCCAGAGCCTCATTCAAAAGCTCCGTATAAGATTAAGATACCGCAAAGGTTAAAGGAACCTCTGCAGTCACCAGAGGCTCCTCGCTGGCGGCAGACACTAACTGTTAAGACGACTCAACACAAGAAGGTCAAGACGCATCAATTCGTTAAAAGACTAAAGGACTACTATGCGGATATTAAGCTCCGCAAGGATATTAAACGGGGTAGGATTAAACTACACTATATACCGAGCATGGATTAACCAGCAGACGGCTTAACAAAAGCTCACTAAAGGACGTCTATAAGGCGATTAAAGAAGGTATTAGTGCCACCAAAGTCACCTGGGCCACCTAGGCCTAATTAGGAAATCGTACTACGACCGGCGGAACCTCGAAATTGATGCTAATCGACTTAGTTCCAAATTTTAAAAGCTTACTAATACTACTTTTTAGCATGGGAGACGGGCGATCGAGCGTCGTCGATATTCGAAAAAATTTCCATTTTTTCCCAATTTTATTTCTTACTACTTGTACTACCCCTACCTATTAACCACAACCTTATGGAGCATGGTATAGTTATCCTGAAGGAGTTTCCTATTCGCTAGAGCTTATAGAGCCTGGGGGGGTGTGTTGGTAGGGGGGGGGTACTTGGGGCAGTCTCTTTGAGCTTAGCGGCGTGTCACGTGACAGCGCGCGGGCCATCGTGTAGATACCTTCTCGGGGCCTTTGAGCCCCTAAGATTCTTCCTCATAGAGCATCATATATATTATTCCATCAGCCTGCTCAGTGCCCTGACATAATAGAGACCCTATAGGGAACTACTAGATAGGTTGCGGAGACATTATAGGAAGGCGGTGATCTTAAGGATCTTATAAGATACTTTAACTATTATAGGTTACTCTAGCTTAAGCAATATACAGAGAGCATACTATAGTATCTTAAGCGCTGCGTTAAGGATTTCCCTACCCTTTACTAGCTACTATATAAAACGGTATAATATACAGTGGCAACTATATATAAGCAACTACTATAGCGTATAACGCTGCCTATAAGTATCTTAAGGGAGCTCTAGGACCTACCTAATAATAATATAGAGAATAAACGCGACCCTAATTTATTAAATATTTTAGTAGGCCTAGGGGACTTACTAAGGGTATTTTCGGGCAAGAGAGCTAAAGTCCTACCGTAAAACTCGGAGTACAATTATATAATTAATTTAAAAGAAGGTAAACAACCGCTAAACCTTCCTATCTATAACCTCTTACGTAAAGAGCTTAAGATTCTATAGAAGTACCTTAATAGGTTACTAGAAAAGGGGTAGATCTAGCCTAGTAAATCGCTGGTAGGTATACTAATCCTCTTTATCCTAAAACTAGATAGAACTATAAGGCTATATATAGACTATCGCAGTCTTAATAAGATTATAATTAAGAACCGTTACCTGTTACTACTAGTTAGTAAAATGCTAGATTAACTATCTAGGGTAAAGATCTTTATAAAGCTAGATCTATAAGACGCCTATTATAGGCTCCGTATTAAAGAAGGGGATAAGTAAAAGACCGCTTTTAAGACTTAATACAGCCACTTTAAGTATCTAGTAATACCTTTCGGGCTAGCTAATACGCCTATAATATTCCGGTTATATATTTATAGAGCCTTAGGGGGACTAGGTAACCGCATATACGTTATTTATTTAGATAATATCTTAATCTATTTAGAAGATAAGGATTAATATAAGCAATACATCTGCGAAGTGCTAGAACGCTTAGATAATTAGGGCCTCTACGCTAAGGCGTTAAAATATATCTTTAATACTAAGTAGGTTAAGTTCCTAGGTTATATTATAATACCTATAGGTATAGTTATAGACCTAGTATAGGTGTAAATAATCTAGGAGTGGTCGGAGCTAGAGAGCTACTAGGATATTTAAGTATTTCTAGGCTTTACCAATTTCTATAGGCGCTTTATCTATAATTACTTAGATATCGCCTAATACCTATTTAACTATATTATAGAAGCTTTCTAAGACCTAACCTAAGGAGTAAAAAGCTTAAAGGCGGTAAGGAAGAAAATTAAGAAGGGATCAACCAAATAGTATTAGCCATAGTTATAGCCCGGAAAGGTTTAGGAGGCCTTTTAGGAACTTCGCGTAAAGTTTATAAAAGCTCTATTACTGCGGCATTTTAACCTAGATTAGCTATTAATAATAATCACTAATATATGTTAAATTTTGCCCTTATTAGTATCCTACTATAACCTAATAAGCATCTAAACGCTACCCAGCTCTATTAGAGACTAGTAGTATTTTATAACAGAAAATTCTAGGGACCTAAAGTTAGGTATTATACCCACGACAAGAAACTACTAGCTATAGTTAACTGCTTTAAATAGTAGCAACACTACCTTAAGCATGCTACAGATTGCCGCATATTGCGGTTATATAACGCGAAGATCTTATAAAACATTAAAAGGCGCTACTTTTCTTCTCCTTTCCTTTCCCTAGCTTTAGATTCTCGTTTATAGACAATCCAATTATATAGGCTTGCGCGTCCCTCTTACCGTGCTTATACCTTAATTAACTAAGTCGCTAATAGTAGCCTTATACTATAACTACTCTTTATATAGTAGTTATATTAATATAGATATCTAGTAATAGAACTACCGCTTTACGTTTAAGTATAGTACGTAGTGTCCTCCTATAGGCCCCTATAGTTCTATATAGGTACTAGTTTTATAGCTTAACTAGAGCTTTTTACTAGTACCTTGCCGCCTAGTTCTAGGCCCTAGATCTAGGAGCCGTATAGCATTATTAGCCTTATAACTGCTATATATAGTAGGCGTATAAGTCTAAAAGAGGGTCCCTATATTAAGGTAGTAATTTATAATACTGCTAAGAAGGCGGCTGCTCCCTTATTAGTTGCCTATATAATATACTTATTCTAGCTATTAGGCCATAGAGATGCACTAGCCGTAACTAGCTTAGCGTAAACAAGGCGTAAGCGAGGCGCCTATAAAACATAGTCGCCCCGTATTAGAGAATAGTAGAATTTAGTTTTATAGTTCTACTTTATTAAGAACCAAATACTCCTTACATCCCGCTACTGTTATTACGTTACTATATACCCCTAGGGCCTTAGCGTCCTAATAGTTCTAAATCCTTATCCCTTTTTAGGGGTAGCGGTCTGGCAATATAGTAGTTTGCTAAGGCTGCAACTATATAGCAATAGCCCTCTATTAAAAAGACGACCTATATTTATTAACTATATTACAGTCTATTGACCTAATAGCGAGACGCGGGCGTAATATTAGCGTAGTGCGTAGTACTAAGTCTAGGGATTAGCCCTAGGATAATACGGGCGGACCTATATCCTAGATAGAACTAGAAGCTATAGGCGAGGATACTATATAGAAAGAAATACAACAGCTAAAGAATAAGAAGCTACAACTCCTAGAGTAAGGAAAACTACAGTTACTTAGGGAAGAGGTAGAAATACTAAGACGGCGTTAACGCGGTAAGGTAACGTTAACTCCCGTTTTTAACCCAAATCTGCTACCTTAGAGCATCCCATTAGAGTACTTAGAGGGTAGCTTAAGACATCCAAACCTTAAGTAAAAGGCTACTAATATAATAGGCGCTCTGTTAAAACGGGCCGTTAAAATAGAGAAGATTGCTCCGTATTATGGTAAAAGTATATAAAAGCACTAAGACTTCCGCGACAGCTTAAAGCTAGCATTCTACCTAGAGCTTAACGCTTTTATAAATAAGGATACTAAAGTCGCGTTTACTATATAATATATAAAGGGGACCAACTAAACCCTTTAGCTATAGTATAAAGATAACTATCTAGATACGCAGTTTACCTAGGAGGAGCTTATAGAATTCTTACTTAATTAGATTAAAAGTCCTATTAATTGAGAACTATATATAGCCCTAACCTATATAAGGGCAATACAGCGAACTAATTAACCTATAAACGAGTTTACTGCTTACCTAACCTCCTTAAAAGCATAAATTAATCCTCCCTATAATGTAAAGCATTTAATAATACACCTATTCGCGAAGCTATAGCTAGAGCTACGGCTTACAGTTACCAACTATTAGAAATTTCTATAAACTTAAAATTAGCTTATTTCCCTAGCTGCCCTATTAAAGGAAAACTAGAAGAGCGTAAGCGCCCTATAGGCTAAAGGTAATAGGCGCGCCACGAACTTAAATATAAAGACTACCCTATTAGGTAACTTAGGGAAAGCGGACTCTAAAACCACTACTAGCGACGTAATAGTAGGGCAAAGTAGTACCACTAGGGGTTTAACCTAACCTAAGGGGAACTGCAAAAATTATAGTAAGCTAGGATATTAGTGGTAATAGTGCTTAGAGCTATAACAGTACTAGCCGCCGCTAAGCAGCGTAAACGCTATCTCTATGCTAGGAAAAGGTAGGCGCCCTTAGAGCCCCTTATACCTGTAGGGTATAAGCTACTACTAAATTATAAGGAAGCTATTACTATCTTAGGGGAAGTCCTATTTAAGTAGACCTGGAAGGAGACCTTAGTAATACTTAATCTTAGCGCTAAAGTAAATATAATTAATTAGCGGTTTGTAATAGGTATAACTTTAAAACACTAGACGTAAAATTGCCTACCTACTCCTAGTTAAATAAAACTTAGGTATATTACTATAAAGCCTATAAGGTACTATTATAAATAAAGGACAGCTAGGGCAGGATTAGGGAAGTAACCCTTATCTACTATAGAATGGTTAATATATCCCCTACTGTTACCCTAGGTATACCGGGGTTAAAAAAGGCCTAACTTCTTATTAACTATAAGGCGAAGGCGTGGCAATAAAAGCTAGATGGCTTATCCCTATTACTATAAACCCCTAAGGGTTTTGTAGAGTCTCTCTAGAGGGAATCTAGGGTCTTTACCCTAGTAATTACTAGATTAATACCTAGTAAATAAGACAACGGTAGCTTACTAGTCCTTTTCCCACAGTTAAAAAAAAGCTAGTAATATCTTCTTATAAGGAAGCAGGAAAGCTACCCTAATACCACTAGGGCGACTATATTATTAACCTAAAAGAGAAATAGGAGGTTCTATATAGACCACTCTATAACCTCTTAGTTAAGGAGCTAAAGGTACTAAAGAAGTACTTAAATAACGCCTTAGCTAAAGGCTAAATCTAACTAAGTACTAGTCCCGTAGGGGCACCTATCCTATTTATACCTAAAAAGGATAGGAAGCTATAGCTCTATATAGACTATAAAGGCCTTAATAAGGTGACAATTAAGAATTATCTTACACTATTATTAATTAGTAAGACCTTAGACCGCTTAGTAGGGTTTAAGATCTTTACTAAGTTAGACCTAATAAATGCGTACTACCGCCTTCGTATCCGTTAGGGCGATAAGTAAAAGACGGTATTCCGCACACGTTACGGCCACTTTAAGTATTTAGTTTTACCTTTTAGGTTAACTAATAAACTAGCAACCTTTTAGGGCTATATTAATTAAGCCTTATTAGGACTAGTAAACATCTTCTATATAGTCTACCTTAATAATATTCTAATTTTCTTAGAAAATCTAGAGGAATACTAGCGCCACGTACTAGAAGTGCTACGTAGGTTATAGTAATATTAACTATATATAAACCTTAAGAAGTACAGGTTTAGCGTATAAGAGGTTAAGTTTTTAGGATATATTATTAGTCCTAAAGGCGTAGTAATAGATCCTAATAGGTAGAAGCTATTACTAAGTAAAAGAGCCCTTAATCCTATAGGGATGTCTAGGTCTTTCTAGGTTTTACTAACTTCTATTACTGGTTTATCTATAAGTACTCTACTATTGTAAAGCCTATTACTAATCTCCTTAAGGGAGTAAAGAACGGCCGTAAAGCCAGGCCGTAAAGCCAGGCCGTAAAGCCAGGCCTTTTAGTTAGCTAAAAAAGGCGGAGTAGGCAATACGCCGGCTTTATAACGCCTATATAACGGCGCCGCTTTTATAACACTATATACTAGGCTTACTAACCCAGTTAGAGACTAATGCCTCTATATAAGGCCTAGCAGTAATTGTATTATAGCTATTTAAAGATGGCCTTTAGTATCTAATAGCCTTCTAGTCTAGGAAGCTTTTGCTAGTAAAGCGCAATTATAAGACCTATAATTAGGAGCTACTAGCTATCATAGAGGCTTTTAAGCATTAGAGACACTATATTAAGGGGCTATTAAGCCGCCTAGAAGTGCTTATAGATTATAATAATCTAAAGGGTTTTATAAAAGTAAAAGCCCTTAATAGACGGTAAGCTAGATAGGCTATAGCATTAGCTGCCTATAACTTTATAATTAAGCATAGGGCGGGAAAAACAAACTCTATAGACGCGCCGTTAAGGTAACCCCTAGGCGCAGAGGGTCCGCCAGAAGAAGACACTATACTACTACTACTCTAAAGGACTTTGGGAATGCAGGGCCACTAACCTAAGGTAAAAGTCCTATTAGGTGTATAAGAAAGCGAGCCTTTTATAAAGATATCGTTTTTATAGCTATAAGCTAGCGACCTAACGGCAGTACACCTAGGCAATATAGTATTACGGTTTAACTAGGCAACCTATATATATACTATTAAGCAGCGCGTAATAAGGACCTAAGTTAGAGAAGTAAGTACTTAAAAGAGTGCTTATAAGTCTAGTACGGAAACAGTTATTAAGCTTATTAAAGGACTTTAGACTAAAGATAACTTTATACTACAAAAGCGTAGTAATAGTGTAGATACGGTAAGACGCCGTTAACGCGCCTACTTAAAGCCAGTGTGGCAGTTTAATTCTACTGGACTACTTTATTACCGCGGGAGGTTATATATACCCCTAGACCTAGCAGTTTATATAAAGCTTTTATAGATCTACTACAATAATGCCCTAGCTGGCTACTTTAGTAAGAAAAAGACTTTAGATCTCCTTATGCGTAAGTACTACTAGCCTAGTATAAATGTGGACGTTGTAAACTATATCTCTACCTACAATATATGCCAACGTATGCGTGCACCTTAATATCGCCCTTATAGCGAGCTCTAAGCGCTGCCTTGCTCGGATTAGCTATAGTAGGAGATTATAATAGACTTTATTATATGCCTACCGCCTAGTAAATAAGGCAAGAAGGTGTATAACGCAATATATATAATAGTTAACCGCTATACTAAGATGGCCTTATATCTATTTATAATAAAAACTATTACTATAACCAAACTCGCGGATCTTTTCCTTAATAAAGTAGTACGCCGTTTTGGAGCCCTTAGGTGTAACGGAACCTTATAGCAAGAACTACGGTGGGCTTGTTATTGGGCTAGGTGTGTAGGAAATGCAAGTATAAAAGTCAACAACGTAATAACAACTGGTGGAGTGGTTGCCCAACAGATTAACTTTAATTATATTCTGAGAATTACTATAAGGAAGGAACTATCTAGGTAGGGACTAAGGGTCCTTAAATACACAACCGTACTCCTATGAAAGTTATTGCTCTATCTGCTCTGTCTACTCTGCTTGCTCTATAATAGATCTTATAGATTATACAGATTATATAGATCATATCACGTGACTCTACTTACTATTCCTCGTTATATGGTTCTACGGGTTCTATCCTAGACCGTACCTGTATTAACCAACTAGCTTCTTCCGACTCCTCTCTAAGTAGTCGTAATATTATACTTAAAGCGTCCGTAACACTATCTCCCTCCTCTCTATCTTTGTCCTTAAAGATACCTAGCATCTCTAGGTTATTTACTAGAGGTATAATATCCGTTTAATTAATTTAGTTAATATTGTTACTTATAATACCTAAAGCACCTTCTTCTTCCTCTATAGCCCGTTAGTCTCGTACTATTACTGTAATATTATCTCTTGGTGAGATAATGCTATCTCTATATTCTTATTATGCGAAAGAGGGGCTAGTTTGTATTATGTTAGCGAGTCCTTTATCCTAGCAACCTTCCTTTTATTTAGAGTGCACTAAAGCAAATATTTAGTTATCCTGTAATGTTCGCTCTATCTCTAATATTAAATATACGCGACCTATTACTCTTAATAGTTATCTAGTTCCCTAATTAATTTATTTTAGGGTCTTGTGTTTAATCTAAGGTAGAAAAACTTAAGGGCGATCTTGCCGCAGCGCTAGCGGAAGCCTATTGTTGATCCGAAGAATCTGCTCGTGCCCTTAAGGCTTAGCAGTTTACCTTTATAAAAGTTTAGCGTCTTTAACGCGTTTATAAGAAGGTTTACTTTAAGGAGTAGAAACTTATAAAATAAGGTCTGCAGAAACTAGGTAATAAAAGAACGGATTTTTTTCTAATAAAGAAGGAAATAGATTTAAGTAGTTCGGCAACTGCTCTTCTTAGGTCCCCCTTAGGTGACTTATTTTTTGGCGATTTTTTTTTATTAATGCTGCCTAACCTAATCTCTTTTAATACTCCTATACCTTTCCTATAGTGTTCTTTAAATTCTCTAATAGCTCCTAGGTAGTCTTAGTGTAGCCTATTTACTTAACCTCGTACTATATTTTGTTGTTAATGTCCTTATAATTAACGATCTTTAATACTTACTATTTATCTTCTTCTTATCCTCTATATGTGTCTGCTTTATAAACCAGTGGCTTAACATTCCTATATACTGGCTTTAGCATTACGATATGCTATATAGGGTAGATCTTTATTTTAGCTGGTAGGTTTAACTTAAATATAACCGGTAAAATCCTCTGTGTAATTTTAAAAGGTCCTAGTCTAATATGGTCCAATTTCTTACTTAGTTATTAACTCTTAAAATTTTTATATAGTAGCTACACTTTATCTCCCTCCTTAAGATCTAGTCCCTTAGATCTCTTAGCATTATAGTACTTTTTTATTCTCTCTTATACTTTCTTTACTAATTCTATAAGGTCTATATAAAGATTTATTAATATCTTTACTCTTTTTTTGGCTGTACTACTTATTTTCTTTACTTGCTATAGTGATAACGATGTTCTTAGCTTATATCCGTAATTTGCCTTAAATAGTAATATACCTATTCCTTTTTAAGGTGTTATATTATATATAAACTATGTAACTGGTAATAGTAATACCCAATTATTCTATATATAATTAATATAATGCCTTAGGTACTGCTCTAGCGTCTAATTTAATCTTTCCGTTTAACCGTCTATCTGCGGATAATATGCGGTGGAAGTTACTGCTTGAACTCCTTACTCCGCTAAGAACACTTCCTAGAATACTGCTATAAATCTTAGATCTCTATCCAATATAATCTTGCTTAGTACTTTATATCTTATAAATACTTCTTTAACGTAGATTCTAGCGATATCTTCTGCTGAGATTTCTTCTGTATATGCTATAAAGTATCCCTACTTTATAAGCTTGTTTACTATCACTAAGATTACATTATAATCTTGTCCGGTGATAGGGTTTTTTAATTTTAGCAACTTAATAATAAAGTCCTATAATATGACCTCCTAATATCCTTCCACTACTAGTATATCCTATTAAATACTTGGAGCTCTTGCTGCACCCGGCCCAAAAAGACCAAAACCAACCAAAAGAACCCTGAAAAACACCCAGAGAATCCCCCTGAGATGCATGCATCGCAGGGGAGGCACACGTCGAACGACGGTGGCTCGCACTCGCGCGCGACCGCTAGAACTACGCCCAGCAATGGCCCTCCACAACAAAGACGGGCGAATACTACACCACAAAGCGGAAATACCTCTATTAAGAAGGCATCTGACAAAATATAAAGCCTATTGGACGCGTCTAGTATCCAGAATTATGGGGGAGTAACCGTTAGCTATAACGAACTAATATAGCTAGTAAAATGGCTCCGCCAGTTTAGTAAACCTTAGGCGCCCCTCTAGCAAACCCTTAATTAAATCCTCTAACGGCTAAGCAAAATTAAAAATAAGTATAACCCCCCTTTACCGGCGAACCGTACCTAGGCTGCTGTAGCTGCGCTTTTACAGCACAGGGAACCCACCCCCCTTAAGTTAATAACTGGGTATATAATTATAATACGACTAAATATAGAATAAGCAGAGGGGCTTAGGGGATAATTAGAAATAGAAGTCCTTATAGAGATATGCAAAGAGGTCTATAACGCTGTTATAGTCTAACACCTTAAGAGCGGAGACATTAGAGTCACCCTAAAGGACTAATAGGTAAAGGAACGAGCCGTAAGGGCAGGGGATAGGCTAGGAGAACGTATTGGCATAAAAGTACTCCGCGAGGATTACCTAGTTAAAGTCCTAGCGGTTCCTATAAGCCTTAGGGTAGAAAAGGGACGCCAGGCGGATAATATAGTAATTATATAGGAGATAGTAAGACAAACGGAACGCCTTATACTAGGACTTGAAATCACCCGAATTTAATGGCTTTAATAGGAAAATGCAAACTAAGTATATAATGAGAATAATAAGAGGACATGAGGGTTACTAGAGACTCGCTAGGGAGACGCCAGACGAACGCATGGCTCCCTTATTGTTAGCATATATACACCAGGAATGTAAAAACTCCTTATCTAAAAAGGAATAATTATAAATGGCCTTATATATAACACAAGGCTCTATAACCACAGACTATACCTAAAACGATGCTATCGCTGTGCATAATGGGGACACACCCAATCTATATACGCAGCATAGGTGTGCTGCGGCTACTATACAGGCCCCCATAATACAAGATATTGCTTAAATTAAGACTAAATAAAATGCGTAAACTGCTACCAAAGCATACATAAGGCGTGGGAGAGAGAAGACTGTATTAAATATAGGAGACGGAAGGTAAGGGCTTAATAGCTGCGGGAACAACTGCACGCTAGGTTATACGAATGGAAACAATAGGCGATAAGCTAGGGGGACGCAGGCGCCTTTCTAGCGTTTCCTACCTTTAATACTGGAGGGCTAGGCCAGCTATCCCAAGCCTTAACGGGCCAGAAGCGACGCCGCGCGATATTACCAGACCGATTAGGGATATAAGGGCCATAGGGGACATAAGGGAGAGGACGCCCTGTAGGAAGACCCCTATAGACAGCGACAGCAGGCTTAAGACTAGGACAATTAAGAATTAGACTTAATGCGGCAAATATAATATTCGCAGCCGACCTATAAAGGGTATATAGCCGACCAGTAAGAATAGGGGAAGAACCGGTAATAATAATAGATTTAGATATAGAAGCGCTAACAGGAACATAAGACATAGGAATAAAAAGCTCTATATAAAATAAGTAGTAACTAGGGTATAGATATAAGAGATAGAAGCTCCAAATATCCTAGAGAAAGTAGAAATAGAAGAAGCGAGGAATAAAGGAGAGTTAAAGGACCCTTGCCGGGGGTCCGCCACCTATCTATTATATAGTATAACTGCGGCAATATAAACCACCGCCTTGTAAGGCCCCTACTAGACAGTCTAGACCTAGAGAAATATTATATCCTTGCTATATAAGAACCGTATTATAATACCTTTACACAATCAATATACTGCCCCTAAGGATTCCAGCTCCTATATAAACTAAAAGCAGCTATACGCATGTGCTTTATAATTAGCAAGGCTATTAGCCTGTCCTTATGATTATAGCAGGCAGTTAACCTAGATATTGCAGTTATAACAATCCAAATATATAGGGGACCGGTATAAATTATTAATGTGTATAACCCTAGGGTCGAAGGGGTCCCATAAATAGAGAATATTATATTAGTAATAAGCTTACTGGAAACTAAAGGTACAGAGTCTATCCTACTAGGAGACATAAACCTCTACCACCCGCGGTAGGGGGGTATCCATATTGCTGTAGATTAACAGTTAGAGTGCCTACTAAGAGCTATGGATATCTGGGGCCTTAAGCTAGCTACCCCCCTAGGAGCAATTATATGGCAATGAGGCACCGCTAGAAGTATAATTAACCTCACATTTATGGATGAAGGCCTATACCAGAGACTCAAAAGGTGCAACCCCAAAGAAGAATGGGCACTTACCCTAGACTATATCCCTATCTAGATACAGCTAGACCTAGATACCAAAGCGCAACTAAATAGAAAAAGATACGCAATAAGGAAGCTTAAGACAGACAGTTTTCTTAATGCAGTTAAACAATAACTCTAAGACCTAGAAGAAATCCACCTAATACTAAACAAGCGAGGCTTATTGGCCACCCCCGAGGAAATTAACCGAAGACTAGAAAGGATCTAGGCAGCAATTAAAAATAGGCTAAAAAAGCACTGCCCGATCTTAAAACCGGGCCCCTACACGCGATACGCATGGTCTATATAATGCGTAGTTCTAGTTGCCAGCTAATAATAAGCAAGAAGAAAATATATAAGTAGCTACGACCCTAAAGACGAGAAATAATATAAAGATATAAGAAACCAGCTAAAGAATACCCTAAAAAAAGAAGTAAGGAATAACTGGAGAC
This sequence comes from Cenococcum geophilum 1.58, assembly GCF_001692895.1. Lineage (NCBI taxonomy): Eukaryota > Fungi > Ascomycota > Dothideomycetes > Gloniales > Gloniaceae > Cenococcum > Cenococcum geophilum. The sequence continues at coordinate 665,319 of NW_027137631.1, forward strand.
GGTTTATAAACGAGTATACTTCTAACCCGAGCCTCCCCTATAACAAGGGCCTTTGGGCTATAGCAAAATGGGTAAAGAAAAAGGCAGGGCGCCTAGCAGAAGACCTATACCTACTACCCCTACGAAGAGTAGGAGAATTATAGGCTATAAACGACAATAATAAGAAGGCAAAGATCCTTATAGAAAGGTTCTTCCCCTAACTNGCTCTAGCAGACCTTAGTNATATTACNGGCGAAACACNNGTNACTCNCCTNNNGGTTAACAGCGACATAATAATAGAGGAAATGGCTAGAACCATTAGCCGCCTTTTAAACAATATAGTACTAGGACCAGATAGGATTCCAAATAAGGCCTTAAAAACCTGTAGGCCACTTATAGCACCTTGGCTTGCAGATATAGCCAGAGCATGCTTTACTATAGGCTACTACCCGCAACTTAGAAGATCTATAACGACGGTTGTTCTATAAAAAGAAGGTAAAGCAGATTACTCAATCCTAGGAAGCTACTGCCTTATTGCCTTAGAAAACACCCTTAGTAAGATCTTAGAAAGGGTAATAGCGGAACATATAGTAGACACGGTAGAGGAATACGCCCTACTACTATAAAGCTAAATAGGGGCAAGAAAGAACCGCTTAACACTATTAGTACTTACGCTACTCGCTACCACTATTAAATCTGCATGGGCGATGCGAAAGGACTTTATAGTATTAATGCTTAGCCTAGACATTAGTGGTGCCTACAATAATATACCCCACGAGCGTCTCCTGTATATCCTTAGGGCAAAGGGCTTTTTAGAATGGATTATATAATTTATCCAAGGGTTTATAGGCCAGAAAGAAATATTACTGGTCTTTAGTGGATACTAGAGCCCCCCTATCGCAGTTGCAACAGGAATACCATAAGGATTACCCCTCTCGCCTATACTCTTCCTTTTCTTTATAAGTAACCTGCTTGACTCCTTTAAGGAAGGGGCGACCTAGGGGATAGGCTTTGTTAACGATATAAACCTAATTATATACGGGCTAATAGCCGCAGAGAATTGCAGAACACTAGAGAAAGCCTATAATACTTATATAGAATAGGCAAAACGTTATAGAGTCTAATTCTCACTAGAGAAATACCAGCTAATCTATTTTATAAGAAAACGTAACTAATCTGCAGATCTCTAGTATATAATTCACATCTAAGGCTTTAGGGGTTAACTAGTTTAGGGCCTAAGGGTATTAGGAGTATAGGTAGATAGTAAGCTTCGGTGGAGCGTATATACGGCGTAAGCGGCCCGTAAAGGCCAAGTATAGTTCATCGCTTTATCCAGGATTGTCAATTCTATATAGGGTCCATGCTTCTAGAGGTCACGCCTACTATATATAGCAGTTGTCCGGCCAACCATGACATATAGATCTAGTATTTAGGCCATTAGAGAAACTAAGAAGGGCCCCCCTAAATTACTCCTTAAACCACTTCAAAAGGTCTAAATAGCCTGCCTTTAGAGTATTATAGGCGGGTATAAGCGAATGGCCACAGCACTGCTTGAGAAGGAATCCAATATTCCCCCCCTATAGTTATATATTAAAGTCGCTGTAATATAAAGGACGTAAAATAAACGCAACTCTAATGTTATAAAGTATATTAAGACACGCCTAAGTAAACTATGGAGGGACCTTAGGGTGCCCTATAGGAGAACAAACCAATAACCCCAAAGTAGGGAAGAGATATTAGAGAAACAGGTAAAGAAAGTAGAAGAAGAATAGTGCCGCTTTAGGGCCCAGGCCTATATAGAGGAGGAAGGGAGACGTATAAGAGGTTAGTAAAGACAATAGTAAGATAGAGAAAGGAGCTAAAGTAGAATATATAAGAACGCCGGGAAACCATCTACCGTAATATAATACTGGTTGGACCAACGCTAGAGAGGCGAATGGGAGTTAAAGGTATAGAGGCTAACTTAGGTAAGATAAACCTAAGCCATAGCATGGTTAACGCTATAGGGGGTAAATACTTAAGGGCTCCGAGAAGGCCTAATAAAGGCAGAAAATATAATAGCAATACTCTTAAGAACAGGAATAATAGGACTAAAAGATTGGCTTTACTGGGTGGGTGTCCTAGTAGGTAGCCTAAGATGCGAATATGGCTGGCTAAAACAGACACCAAAACACGTAATACTGCTATGCCCCCTACGCACCAATCGAGAAATAATGCTCTTAGTAGCTGGCATAGAGAACTATAATACACTGCTCTTAACACAAAAAGGCTTTAAGGCGGTCACCTAGTGGCTTATTAGTTAAAATGTGCTAAATTAGTTCTGGGTTGCAAGGGAAATGGTAATAGAAGGCAAGGGGGCGAGCAGCAGGTGCCCCCTAGTAACTCTACAGTAGTAGAGTAATAGTTTATAATACTAGCGCGTCCGTAGGCTTGTTACGGCAGTAGTAGTTCCTAAGGAGGTTAAACAGTAAGGTAGTAGAGCACTATAGGCGACTTATAGGCGCTAAGTAGGCGAGTCCTAAAAGGCGGGGAGATGGATCATGGGGTTTTCTTATTTTTCTTAAATAGAGTTTTCTCCCCATATGTAAATAAGGAGTAGTCCGCGTGGGCCTAATAGGGATCTAAATCGGACGTTAAGTAATAAATTATTATTATTAATATGACCTCCTATAGTCTTTTTAGTATTTTAATAGGTTATAGCCCTCTATATGGCTTATATCTTATTAGTTTATTCCTTTAATAATTTAGATATTTCTTTATGACCTTTCTAGCTATCCTCTAGATTCCGTTAATAATGTACTCCTCTTAAAGTCTTGACACTAAGCCTGTAGCTCCATTATGTCCTTAGGTTAGTCCCTTATAGAAGTCCTCTATAAACTGCTCTACTATACTTTTTAGGATATACTTTACTTCTTAATTTTTGTATATATCCGTCTATAGATCTTCTAGCTATGCTTCTAGAATTCTTTATACCTAAAAGCTTTTTAGTGTCTTGTAGACTTTCTCTAGTTTATCATCTTCTTAAGTTGCTATAATTTTTAGATAATTGTACCTAATTAATCCGTCTATATCTTTTTGCAATAAAGCCCCTAATGGCTTTTCCTTATTTTATAGTTTAGCTTTACGGCTTAGAGTATCTGCCTGTGTATTATTTGTACCTTTAGTATACTAAATCTTAAAATAGTATTCCGTAAGCATCTCTGCCTATCTAACCTATCTTTGGTTAAGTTCCTTTATTATTAGGAATTCTATTAGGTTTTTATAATCTGTCTTAACTATAAATAGTTTCTTTATACCTTATAAGAATGCTCTTTATTCCTTTAATGCTGTAACTATACCTAATAACTCCTTATTATAGATGTTATAGTTTAACTCTAGTGGTGTTATCTTTCGACTATAGTATGCCACTAGGTGCTATTTATCCTAATACCTTTATATAAAGCACGCCCCTAGTATATAGTCTAATGCATCCGTCTTTATAACCGTCTCTAGTCCTAATTAATAGATCTTAAGAACTAGCTCCTAGGTAAACAACTCTTTAACTTTTTTTAAAGAGTTTTCTTTATTCCTCTCCCTATACCTATAGTTCTTCTTTCTTTATTAACCGCGTAAATGGCTTAATATCCTTTAACCACTGCGCTATAAACCTTTTGTAGTAATTGTAAAACCCTAAAAATAATCTTAACTGTATAATGTTCTCTAGTTCCTACTAATTTACTATAGCCTTAATCTTCTTTAGATCTATACTAAGTTAGCCTAATTTAATAATAAATCTAACAAAATTAGTCTTCCTAGTAAAGAACTTGTATTTCTTAATTGTTACTAGCATCTATTCTTCTTATAGTCTCTTTAAGACCCATTTAACATGTTCCCTATATTCTTCCTTAGTTATTAAGTAGATAATAATATTATTAAAATATACCATAATAAATTCATCTAAGTATTCTCCTAATATATTATTAATACGCTTTTAGAACGTTACTAATGCGTTTATAAGCCTAAATTGTATAACTAATAGTTTATATAGTCCTTTCTTTGACCTAAAGGCTGCCTTTTATTCGTCACCTTTCTTAATCCTAATCTAATGGTACGCCTATCTTAGATCTATCTTCGTAAAGATTTACGCATTACCTATCCTATCTTAGATTTCGCTAATTAAGGGTAAAGGATACCTATCCTTCCTGGTAATACTGTTTAACTGTCTATAGTTAATATACAGCCTTAGTTTGCTATTCTTCTTTAGTACAAATAGTACTGGATAACCCGCTGATAACTGCGATAGTCTAATATATCCCTTTTATAGATTTTCCTAGATAAACTCTTTTAACGCTCTACCTTCTTCTTTGGTAAGCTTATAGATTGGAAAGAACTTTAGACTTATTCCTAGTTTTAACTCTATCTTATAGTCCCATGCTATATATTTTAATAGCTTTTTACTTTCTAGTGACTATAGTTTTTTACTATACTTATAGTATCTCTTCGGTATATAACTTAGTCCTTTTTTTATTTCTTTATAGGTTACTCCTACTTAGTACTATACTAACTTGGCTTATTATTATATCTTACGGCGTTAAATATCTCTAATAATAACCTAACCTATAATCTAATTAATCCTCGGATTGTATTTCTATAACTAAGGTATGCCTAATACTGCCTTATCCTGTTCTAATGGTAGGATATTAAAAAACATCTTAATTTATCTCCCTTTAATAGTTATCTAAATAGGTCCTGTTTTAAGACTAATGATCCCTCCTCTATAGGTTATTAGATCTCCTAAAATTGTAACTAATAGGTAAGGTTACTCCTTTTGTCTATAAGGTAGCCCTATTCTCTTAACTGCTACTAATGAGATATAGTTTCGCGTTACTCTACTATTTATTAGCGCTTTAAACTGCTGATCTTACTAATTAACTCGTAAATTTAGGTATTGTCTTTAAATTCCTTTAAGGGTCTAAGGCTCTACCACTGGCTCCCTTTGGTCCTATAGGCCTCTACTTTTCCTAACTATTAGCTGCTTAATCCTAGTGCACTTGGCTTACTTTTTAGCTAATGCCTAGTTTACTTTTTATCTTTAATATGCTATGGATATATATTTTCTAGGCATTCCTACTACTATCGTCCGTCTAAGTATTCTTCTATAAGGAATTTTTCTGGTTAAAGTACTAAACTTCCTTCCTCTTGGACTTCTGCTGGATGCCATCTATATATATATTTAGCATTCCTATACTATTATTTATTTATTATCCAGTATATCCTTATAAAGTATTTCTAATTCTTTTCCTTTGGATTCTTATATATTTTATATATATCGTCTATATACACAATCTATAATAACGTATAGTATGCTAGGTGCTTTAGGTTAACTTTTAGCTCATCTTTATCCTTAAGTTTAAACCTTTGTCGTGCTGATCTAAACATTACAACTTTATTTATAGGTACTAAAATATATCTCTTACTTCTTTAGTCCTCTAAACGTTCCTCTAGATCCTTTAATATTATAATTAAGGCTCCTTTAATATACGTTATAGCCTTCTTTATAATTGGGTAGTCTTAGATAACTTTTTTATCCAACTATATATAGAAATCTTCCCACTTATTATTGTGCCTTTGCCTATACCACTTTTAGTATAGCTGCTGGAGTATATACGGTCTGTCTATAAAGAAGTATCTTCTTATTACTGCATTATAATAGCCCTTTATGTATTATTCCTTAAACCTAGTTAGAATCCCTAAATCCTCTTCTTATTCTAGTTTAGTAAGCCACTTAGCTCTTAGTGTGCCTACTCTTAGCCTATTGGTAATTCTTTATACTAGTGCTCTGTCCTTTATACGTCCTAATATGCTAGATCTCTTATCTAGTTTCTGTTCTTGCTATGCAATAATTCTTTACCTAAACTCTTCTATAGTTTCTTTTAGTTTACGCCTTGCGCTTTAATCCTTAAAGTCGTCTTACTTCTTAATCCTAGTATTAACTTTTTAATCTTTAGTCCGAACACTTTGTTTAACTAGTAAATCCTCTAAGTCTATGTATTTATCTCCTAGTCTAATTGCTGTTTATACCGTAGATTCTCTAATCTATAAAGAAGCTCCTTGCCTCTTATCTATAGGTGTCCTAATTCGTACTCTGAATTCTTAACCCCTTAGGTTCTTTAATCCCAAGCTCGCTTCTAACTTAAGCTTAGCTCCAGCCTTAGTCTAACTAGGCTTACTTAGTGTTCTCTTTTCGTCTTAAAAGTCTTAAATCTTACTCATCTTATCTTAAGAATCTTGTACCTATAGGAACTTCTATCCCAAGCTTATTTATATGTTTTTAAACTGAGCTATTACTCTACTCTATTAGTTATTGTCCGTTATAGGTCCTTAAGCTTACTTTATTTCATTTTAAGAATCTTAGTTATCTCTTATCTCGCTATAAGAATCTTAAGCCTTTGGCCTTTTGCCTTTATTAAGTGCCGAAGTGGTTCGCTATCCTACTTCTNTTANGTCTNGNNAAGCGATAGACATNGTATNTANTNGGGTTTNNATCCCTACTAATGTTCCCTATTCTATAGTGGAATTATCCTCTACCTTTAGTATAACATCTCTAAGGTCTGCTTACTCCTAGTAAGCGGCCCTTGTTGCCTTATTGTTATAGAATGTTTCGCCTAGGTCAAATTTATTGTCCTTAATATCCGATCTATAAACTAGTTTGTTGGTTCCTCTACATCCTATAAGTGCTGGCTTTTATAGCCAATAGCTTACGCCATACTTAGCGTCCTTATAAATTTAGTATACGTTATTATAATAAAACGTAAAACTTCTAATTAAATATTCTTTTATTCCTCGCAGTATATTATCGTCCCTTTATATATATATGTTATCTACTAGTCTTATGCCCCTTACTACGTAGTGACTCTGCCTACTTCTATAGTCTCTAATATAATGACCTTATTTTCCGCAATTTATATAAGCTCCTTCTTTAAACTATTTCTCTTACTATAGAGTCCGCCTAAATATCTTCTGCTATTAAGATCCCTGATTCGGCCTTTGCTCCTTAGACCTTTAATTACTTAATCCTTATCCTCTAGGTTTCTATAGTTTACTCCATCTCTTATAGGCTTCTTTAATACCACTTAGGTCTATTAGCTTTGCGCTATACCATAGTTTCTAACTTGGCTTTTATTGTTATATACTCTGCGCCTTATATAACTGTAGAACTCTATCCTAGCCTCTTTTAGCCTGTTCCCTTTAGTAGATCTAATTGTTAATCTTAATTACCTAATCTATTAGTTCCCTTAGGGTGTCCGTATCTTCTATTAGGATAATCGCGTCTTAGACTTTAGCCTTAAGTCCCTATTTATACTGTGCTATAAGCGCCCTATTATTCTACTCTATTTATATTACTAGTGTCTGGAACTGTATTATATACTTAATTACTAAAGTTTGTTACATAAGGTTCTGGAGTTTTCTTTCCACTATAGTTTTTTCTTCTGGGTCTCTAAATATCTATATAAGTTATTCTGCGAATCCTTCCTAACTTAAGAACATAAATCGCACGTCTTAGTTAGTGGTTGTTATTCTATTTGCCTATATCTCTATAAGGTAAGGTTTAAACTACTTAAGTGCTTTTTCTAATAAGAATAGTCCTGTGTAGGCTATCTAATCTATAGGTGTAGGTAACTTTGCTCCCTCCTATAAGACCTTAAAGTGCATCTATATAAGGAATCCATTAAGCTTTAACCTCTCTCCTATAAATCTCTTAATTGATAGTAGCTTAATCTTTACTGCTTCTATCCCGTTAAGTCTTTCTTCTATTACTATATTATTAGCTATTAGCTAGTTAACTATTTCCTGTAGCTGTCCGACCGTTATAGGTTGCTGTGAGTTAGTATCTGCTATATTGGTATTACCTCCTATCCTTGAAGTAGTTGCTGCCGTTAATGGCGTCGTGGTGGCTGCTTTTGGTGGTATGTTGTTTAACTTCTTATATTGATACTATAACTAGGTAGTAATTATGTAACGGAACCTTGTAGCAAGAACTACGGTAGGCTTGTTATTAGGCTAGGTATATAGGAAATGTAAGTATAAAAGTTAACAACGTAATAATAACTGGTGGAGTGGTTGCCTAATAGATTAACTCTAATTGTATTCTGAGAATTACTATAAGGAAGGAACTATCTAGGTAGGGATTAAGGGTCCTTAAATACACAACCGTACTCCTATGAAAGTTGTTGCTTTGTCTACTCTATCTGCTCTGCTCGCTCTGCGATAGATCTTATAGATTATACAGATTATACAGATCATATCACGTGACTCTGCTTACTATTCCTCGTTATATGGTTCCATGGGTTCCATCCTGGACCGTGCTTGTATTAACCAACTAGCTTCTTCCGACTCCTCTCCAAGTAGTCGTAACATTGTACTTAAAGCGTCCGTAACATTAGGGGGATTATATCTAATTACGGTAGTATCTTTACTAGTAAGTTCTAGTTAAAGCTATACTTTACTATAAAGATAAAATGTAAGCTAAGTACGGCCTTTTACCCGCAAATGGACGGGTAAATAAAACGCTAGAACTAAACCCTAGAGTATTACCTCTGTGTGTCCCATAACAAAAAGTAAAGTAACTAGGTAGGCCTTTTATTGCTAGCCAAATTCGCCTATAATAATACTAAACATAGAATAATAGGTATAAGCCCATTCTATACCTACTATAGGTTTTACCTATATTTAGAATATAAGGTCTAGGCGGACAATAGTAGTTCTATTCTAGCCGCCTCTAAAAGGATTAAAAGAATATCCCTTAAACGCGAAGCGCTGGTAAAACGCTAGGAAAGCGCTGCTAAGGCATAGGCGAAATACTATAATCGTTACTACTAACTATAGGCATATAAAGTAGGGGATTTAGTCTTACTATCGACTAAAAACCTTAAACTAAAAAGGCTAAGTAAGAAACTCATAGCACGCTTTATTGGACCTTTTAGTATAGGTAAACTAGTTAGAAAGTAAGCATACTAGCTATATCTACCTACGTCTTACTATATCCACCTAGTATTCTATATTAGCTTACTAGAGCTATATAAATAATATAAGGGCACTACTAGAGACCCTCTACTAGGGCCTATTAAGCTAGACGATTAAGAAGACTAAAAGGACTAATAGAAGTATATAGAAGAAAGGGACGTAACCAGACCCTATAGTATCTAGTTAAGTAAAAAGGCTAGCTAGAAGAGTATAATAAATAGGTCCTAGTAAAGGATATTAATAAGGATATAAAGGAGACGTATAATAGTTACTTTATCCTAAGGGGTAAATAGAAAAGAAAGTAGGTAGAAAAATAAAAAAACTTTTAATTATAACCGGGATTACGCCCTACTAGTAGGGCAACAACAGAACGATGGTAAAGTAATAGTAGTACGCTAATAGAAATACAGATACTCTACAGCTCTATTAAATCCTCCCTTTCCTCCCCTTCTCCCTTTTCCTCCTCCTCCTCTTCCTTCTTATCCTCCTTATGTTACGGACGCTTTAAGTACAATGTTACGACTACTAGGAGAAGGGTTAGAAGAAGCTAGTTAGTTAATATAAGCACAGTCTAAGATAAAACCCGTGGAACCATGTGACGAGGAATAGTAAGCGAGGTCACATAATATGCTATATATTAAACGAGAGGAATAAGAGGAACTTACGTACCTTATGTATAACACATATATTACGTATAAGAAGGATTTTATAGGAGTACGGTTGTGTATTTAAGGACCCTTAATCCCTACCTAGATAGTTCCTTCCTTATAGTAATTCTTAGAATATAATTAGAGTTAATTTATTAGGCAACTACTCCACTAGTTATTATTACGTTATTAACTTCCTACATTACCTACACACCTAGCCCATTAATAAGTCTACCGTAGTTCTTGCTACTAGACCCTATTATACAATTACTACCTAATTACGGTATTAGAAGTCGAACAACATGCTACTAAAAGCAGCTATAATAACGCTATTAACAGCAGTAACGACCTTAGGGTTAGGTAATAATACTAGTATAGTAAATACTAACTCGCAACTAGTTATAGTCGGATAGTTATAGGCAATAGTTAATTAATTAATAGATAATAATACAGTACTTAAAAATAGGGTTAACGGAATAGGAGCAGCTAAGGTTAAGTTACCTTTAATTAAATAATTCTTAGGAGAAAGATTAAAGCTTAAAGGATTTCTTACGTAAATATACTTTAAAGTTATACAGGAAGGAGCAAAGTTAGTAATACCTATAGATTAAGTAATATATACAGGATTATTTCTAACGGGAAGGGCGCTTAAATAGTTTAAACCCTACCTTACGGAGATATAGGATAATAGTATAACAACCACTAATTAGGAAGTATAATATATATTTATAAGCTAGACTAGATTCGCGGAATAATTAATATAAATATTTAGGGACCTAAAAGCAATAACTATAGTAGAAAAAAAGCTTTAGAACCTAATATAGTTTTAGATATTAGCTATATAAGTTAAATAGAATAATAAGGCGCTTATAGTATAGTATAAATAAGGACTTAAAGTAAAAGTCTAGAACGTAATTATTCTAATAGAAGATGCGGACACCCTTAGGGATTTAATAGATTAAGCGATTAAAATTAATAATAGGATCTTCTAAAGGGAACAGGCTAAGAAAGGCTAGAATAAAGTTCTATAGTTATATAAGGCGTAGAGTACGCAATAACTAAAGCTAAATTAGAAACTATAGTATGGCGTAGAGCTAATAGACCTAAGTAGTACTAAAAAAACCTATAAGAGATAGAGGAAATAACTATAGAAACCTAGAAGTTAAGGATTAAGTAATTATAGGACTAAGGAGTATAGGCTAAACTAAGAATCTTAATAGCAGAAGACGTTTAAGCGGACTCTATAGTAAAAGTAATAGTTTAGAGACGGAGCTTATATAAATTATAAAAAATAGGGTTATTTTGCTAGAGACTATAGAAGTAGTTAGAGTTACTATATAGTAAAGGGAACTAGACTAATAGTATATAATACATATATATAGAGGGATAATAGTATACTGCAAGGAACAAAAGAGTATTTAATTAAAAGTTTTGCGTTTTATTATAATAACGCATACTAAATTTATAAAGACGCTACGTATAGCGCAAGCTATTAGCTATAAGAGCTAGAGTTAAAAGGACTTAAAGGAACTATAGAGTTAGATAAAAAAAATAAGATTAACTCTATAAGCTGGATTAAAATATTACAGTAACGTATAGATAAAAATTAGTAATAATAATAATAAAGTTAGAGTACTTATTAATTAATAGCGATAAGGGAAAGAAAGGAACTAACTAGGGGTATCTAAACCTTAATAATGTAATAGAAGTAGAGACTAAAACCGCTATAGAATAAGGTTTAGTAACGGGTATTATAACACTATTAGATACGGCATCCATTACTTTATAAAATAGAAGAAGTAATATCTAGAGACGATTAAGTAAGTAGATAACTGCTAGTGCTAGCTTACTACTTAATAAAGGTAAAAGGCTAAAGGCTTAAGATTCTTAAGATAAGATAAGAGACAACTAATATTCTTAAGATAAGATAAGGTATGCTTAAGGACCCATAATAGACGATAACCGATGAAGTAGAACAATAGCTTAGTTTAGCAATATATAAATAAGCTTAGGATGAAGTTTCCTAAAGGTATAAGACTCTTAAAGTAAGATAAGTAAGATTTAAGACTCTTAAGACGAGATAAGAATACTAATAAAGCCTAGTTGGACTAAGGCTAGAGTATAGCTTAAGAAAGAAGTAAGCTTAGGATTAAAGAATTTAAGGGACTAAGAATTTAGAGTATAAATAAGGACACCTATAATTAAAAAGTAAGAAAACTTTAAGGATCTACTCGTAAGGTAAGCAGTTAAAGAGATAATAGATAAATTTAGAGTAAGAATTATCGTATAGTAAGAAAAGAAACTAGATATAAAATCTAGTACACTAGGTTATATATAGGATAGAGTACTAGTATAAAGAATTACTAATAGGCTAAAAGTAGGTATGTTAAGAGCTAAGTAGCTTACTAAATTGGAAAATAAAGAAGACCTAGGGATTCTAACTAGGTTTAAGAAACGGTATATAAAAGGCTATTATAATATAGTAATAAAAGGATACTTCCTTATAGATAGGCCGTATATACTCTAACAGCTATACTAAAAGTGGTATAGGCAGAGACATAATAATAAGTAGGAAGATTTCTATATATAGTTAGATAAGAGAATTATCTAGGACTACCTAATTATAGAGAAAGCAATAAATTATATTAAGGGAGCCTTAATTATAACATTAAAGGATCTAGAGGAATAATTAGAGGACTAGAGAAGTGAAAGATATATCTTAGTACCTGTAAATAAAGTTATAATGTTTAGATTAATATAATAAAGGTTTAAACTTAAGGATAAGGATAAGTTAAGAGTTAACCTAAAGCACCTAGCGTATTATATATTGACATAGATTATATATATAGATAATATATATAAGATGTATAAAAATTCAAAAGAAAAGAACTAGAAATACCCTATAAGGATATATTAGGCGCTAAATAAGTAATAGTATAAAAATGTTAAGTATATGCATAGCTAGCATTTAATAGAAGTTTAGGAGTTAGGAGACTTAATACTTTAACTAAAAAGATTTCTTATAAAAGAATACTTAGATAAATAATAGTAGTGGGAATACCTAAAGAATACGTGTTTATAGTATATTAAGGATAAAAAACAAACTAAGTATTGGCTAAAGAGTAAGCTAAGTGTAATAGGATTTAGTAGCTAATAATTAAGAAAAGTAGAGGCCTATAAAACCAGAGGGAGCTAGTAGTAAAGCCTTAGACCCTTAAAGGAATTTAAGAATAACACCTAAATTTAGAAAAGACAATAAGAAATTAAGAAACCCTAACGCCTATCTATATCCAATTTATAGCTTATTTCTATCCCTTTACTCTCTAATATCTATCTATTAGGAACCTAGTACTAAAAACATTACTTTTTAGTTTTTGCGTAAAGGGCATAACAGTATTACGTATTTTAGTGTCTGTCTTAGCTATCTACATTCGCATCTCGGGCTGCCTATTTATAAGGGATATTATTGCGGTCACCTTAGGTTGCCCTTAGGACAACCCCCGGACGCCCCTTGGATAGTCGCCGGTTACATACCAAAGGCACGTGCCCGTAGTATATAGTCTTCACGATCCTAGAGGCCTTACCTCCTCAAGGATTCGTCTCTCTTACCAATCTATCCTATTCCACAATCGTGTCCTTATAGCCCCCTGTCTATAAGATCTCCTTATACTATTAGAATACCTACCCAATAGAGCTAATCTTTTAGTCCTATTATTCCTGTTCTTAAGAGTATTGCTAACTTAACTAATTACTATATAACTTTAATAGTAGCTATAAAGTGTATATAAAAGTCTAAATATAAATTATTAGAATTTATTATTAAGTAGTTGTTAAAATATTAAGGTATAAATTTTCCAATTTTTAGCAAGTTTTGACGTCGGACACTTGGTGGTTTGTGACACTCGCTAGTGGAATACGTTAATTAAAGAGACTTATTTCCTAAGATTTAATATATATGCTTCTAAATCTAGTTATCCTATACTATATAATTAGTATAGTAGTACTACTTAGTAAATAAGAGGTACACCTTATAATAATATCTATATCTATTATATAATTATTAAAAACGTCTATAGTATTATTTTTTAATACCATAGCATTATTTTGGTACAATTTAACCTATATACGTCTTTTATTAACGTCTTAGTTGCCTTCCCTAATAGTATAATTAGTTTTTATAAAGAAGTAATAGTTAAATAACTTATACTTATATTTCCTTTTCTTAAATAACAATATTATAATAGAGTTATATTAGTAAAGTTATAGCTATTTACTAAAAGGGTACTATAGTAGGCTCGTTAATAGGCTAGGTATAGGTGCGATATCTACTTAACGGATACTTTAGCTAGCGTTTAAATTAGCGTCCGCTAGTTAACTAGTATTGTATTTATTATAGGAGCAGGCGATTTAATTATTAATATATTACCTATTTAGCGGCGCTTTCTACTTAATGCTATGGGGGCTAATAGGGTAGATATATTAATTTTATTAGAGAAGGTAACTACTTTATATATAAAATAAGTTAGACTACCTAATAAATATTATAAAAGTCCCTTAGATTATAGAATTAACTTTTTAATAAAAAAGATTAGCGATATCCACTAATTAATTCTATAGTCTAAGCTTACTAAGATAAGGAGAGAAGCGCTTTAACCATGTAGTACTAGGACAAAAGTCTTAAGCTAGGAGACTTTTTATACCTAAACTTACCTAAAATGCCTTTATATTTTATTAAGCTAGAATTAAAGCTAATAGTAGATTTTTACTTTAATTAAAAACTTACTATTATTAATATTTTATAATAATAACGTAGAAAATTATTATAAAGCCGCAAAGTTGAATAAAAGTTAAAAATATCTATTTTCTATACAAATTCGCTTAAAAATTAAGAAATTTTAAGTATATAAACTTTAGAATATATTCACCTTTAGAATAATAATTTATCATTAAAATCTAAATAGATAATATTATTTACAAAGTAAATCCTTATAATTATTAAATTTTGCAGCTTAAAATTTTAATAGTTTTTATTATAAAGATGTGCTGCAAAGAAGTTAAGTTTTAGTGGGAAATCGCTTTGACCGAAGACTTATGACCTTACCTTAGCAAGCTTAGACGCGATTCTGTTGGTGCGGATTTTCAATCGGTCCGCAAGCTTACTAACTACGTTTGTGCGAAACCACCAGAATTACGTCTGAGCGTATTTCGCAAAGGTTCGAGTCTGGAGCTCGGCCTGTGTTGCCGAAAGCTCCGGGAGTACTGGCCAAGGCCCTAAAACCTCGGCTAGTGTAGATATTTTGGCTCCGGCCCAACTTCACTAGGTACACAATCTAACTTTTACTACGCTATATTAAGACGCTATAATTTAATTGTTTTTTAATTTTAACGTTTTTAAAGGTGGTTTTAATAATTTATTATGTTTCTATAATAGAAGAATAGCTTATAAATAAAGTAAGTTGTAATAGGTTATATTTAGGTTATATTAAGGTTATATTAAGGATCTAATATAGGTATAAATTCTAGAGAAGTAGAGGCAAATTAGAGTAGAAAAGGTATTATTAATATTCTATCTATATTATTATTAAATTTAATTAGACTATATTAGTCCTACTAAATCCTTTTAGCCTCTATAGAATAATAACAATAGTATAAGGTAATAGGCTCTATATTACCTAGACTACTATAAAAGGTAAGTAAGTAACTAGCTTAAGCTAAGTATAGCTATACAGAACAATATATATAAGTAAGGCGACTTCGTCACCTAACGATAGCTCTATTATAAGCAGCGTAAGTATATATTAGGTTATATCTATAATTTAATATAGAAATAGATACCGCCTAATAGCCTAAATATATAATTATATAATAAGGATCTAATTAGGATATAAGAATAAGAACTTTCTCTAAAATAGGTATGTAAATCTTTTTATAAGGATAGTATAAGTATAGATATAAATTATATTTAGATAAAAAACTATATTTATATCTATAATCTAACCTTAATATATATTAATAAGGTTTTTTATAGCCCTATTTAAGGTCTAATATTAGTATAATAGCTATACGTAGTACTTTAGAGTAACTTTTAGGTTATTATCTTAAAGAACTTATTTCCTAGGATAATCTAAGCTCTTTAACTTAGATAATAGTAGGAGTGAGGTTCTAGTACTCCTAATACTACTTTATAGCTAAATACTATAATAAGGCGCATTTCTTAGCGCCCTAGCTCTATATACTAAGGTATAGTATATTAAACTTAGTAAGCGCCTAATATAGGTACTATTCTTCTATATTAAGGTATATCTAGTATATATCTGGCTTATATCTAGGATCTAACTTAATATAGTACTATAGTAAACATCCCTTTTCTATATTCTGCTAGAGGATATTTTCTCTAAATAGGATATATTATTAGGAAGATTATAGTTATAAGTGCTATATATCTCTATTTTATCCTAAATCTAACTATAATAAGATCTAAATACTAAGTATAATATTATACTTAGGGAATAAAATTTACTAATAGTTATAGAGGATTAATTAAGTATATTAATTATATTTCTAGGTAAAAACCTAAATATATCTATAATTATAACTAGCTTTTAACCTAAAAATAAAGAAAAATATAGTATATATAAAAGAACTATAATTTAGTAATTTAGCTAGTATATTTATCTATATATCTATATTATATCCTAGATCTAACCTACTATAGTAGCTTAGTAGTGTTACGGGACACCCCCATAACACCTTGCACACGTCTACCTGTTTCCACCAACTCAGCAATTAGAGACCAACCGCGAAATGGCAATCTAACGGCAATCTAATGGCAATCTAACGGCAATCTACGGCATTCTGCCATATTCTGCCAAGTTCCACCAAATTCTACTAAGTTCTGCCAGGACCACGACCTAAACCCTATTCTGCCTATATACATATTAACCAAGCAACCAAGTTAACGATATATGCCCTTTCTTCCTATTTCCCTACCTTCTTTCCTTATGTAACGTCTTAACTTTATTACGCAGTTTATATACATAGCTTAATAATACCTACTTCGCTATATATTATTACCGCTTATGCTTACTCCGTAACACTACGTTGCGTTAAAAACCTATACTACCCTCTAAAAATGCAGAACGACCCTAAAGCCCCTATAACGGCCAACGCTATTATAGCTATACTCTAAGAACAATTAGTAGGTATATAGAAGTCCTTTATAGACGCCCTTACACAGCACTAAGCCACTTTAACTTAACAGTAAGCTAAATAAAAAGCATAACAATAATAATTAATTAAAGCACTTTAAGAAGAAGTCCGCATCCTTAAGATGCTTATATTAAGGCCCCAAAACCAAACGCTATCTTTAGAGATAAACACGCGGAACGTAAGCCCCGAATTAGTAGTAGTTACTTATCCTATAGAACCGACTACTGCACTAAAATAATCCAAGAAACTACTAGACCCCCCAGTATTTACCGGTAAATAATAAGAGCTTTAGTTATTCTTAAGCCAGCTTAAAAATAAGCTAACTGGTAATGCTAACCGCTACCTAACTAAAGCCAACCGACTCTATTACGCCCTAAGTTAACTAGGAGGAGACGCAGCTAATTTTATTAAACCTCTCTAACCAAACTTAGTATAAAGCCTAGTTACACTTCTTAAAGCTATATACGGTAACCTAAACCGCCAAGCCACCGCTTAAAAAAAGATAAACCAAATAACTTAAGAAAAGAAAAGTTTCCTAGTATACTTCTAAATTTAACCGCTATGCAAAGGAAACAGGCTAGAATAACTCCGCACTAATTAACAGCCTTATTAAGTCCTTAAGCCCTAAACTAAAAACCTCCCTAATAGGCGTAGACCTCCCGGAAACTCTTAACGCCTATGTAAATATTATTAACAAACGGTATAATAATATACTACGCCTCACACTAAAGCCTATTTATTAGTATAATATAATAACCCCGCAAACGTCTACTAAGTCATTATCTCAACCCAAGCACCCTAACGCCATAGATATTAATACTGGGACCCTAGGATACGCCCTATTAGGGTCCTCTAAACAAAAATAACGCATTAAGTTAGGCCTCTACTTTAAATATAGAAGTAGCTCCCACCTCTTAAACTACTGCTCTATCCCTATACCCCAAAACAATTTACGAACGGCTAGCACTAGCAGCTGTTTACCATATTAATCTTCCGGTTACCGTCCCCAATCTTTATCTAATTCCACCCCTACGTCTAGCAAGCACCATTTATAAGGACAAAGCTACAGCCGACGTCCTATAAGAACCCCACCCTAATCGCCTCTAAAAGGAAGGTCCTAGAGCTAAGTCACTCTCCAGGACGGCTCTACTACAGGATCTCGTTAAACGTATTTAACGTTATAAACTCTAACTCTTAGGACCATAGCATAACCATCGACTATTATCTTCGGCAGAATAGTTAATAGGCTAACGCTTAAATCCTAATTAATACAGGAGCTAGTAGCATAGGATTTATTAACAAGATCTTTGCGTAAGATAATGGTTTTACCCTAACCCCCCTTAACCGGCATATTAACGTATTTGGATTTAATAGCAAACGCACCATCTTAGGCTGTATCACCCACGTGGTAACCCTAAGACTCCGATACCTAAACCACAAAGAACTAATTAAGCTTTTCGTTACCACCCTAGGTCACTTAGTAATCCTTAGATAACCCTAGATAAAGCTATATAAGGTAACTATTAATTAGGACAACCTTAAGCTTCTATTTACCGCCTCCCGTTATAAGTAGAAGTGTTATATAACGTACCGCCTTAACCCTAAACTAAAATCTAGGGAATCCGCTAAGATCCACTAGCCTAAGATTTCTACTAATATCCACCCCACGCCCAAGGAATCCACCAGATTCCACTAACCCAGGAATTCCACCGAATTCCACTAGCGTAAGATTTCCACCAACATCTATTAAGGATCCGGGAATTCCACCAAACTCCATAAATTGGCCCCAAGCACTATACTGCCTAAAGACAGGCAGAAGCTTAAGCTCACTACACGAAGATATCAGAAGGACTAGTATCTAACCATAAAAAGAATTCTTAAAGAACCCAAACCCAAATCTAATACTAACTCCATACCTAATACCAAACCTAAACCCAAATAAGAAACTATAGACAATCCGAGCAAGCTCAGTACCCTAGATATCCGTATAATTGGAGCTACTCCGTTAGCGCAACTTACTAAGAAACCTAAACATACGATCTTTACTATCACTATAGCTAATATTAAGAAGGCCTTAGCACCGAAGAAGCACACCAACCCTGCTATAAAGGTACTAGTAGAGTACCATAACCGCCTAGAGGCATTCTTATAAAAGGAAGCCGATAAGCTACCGGAACACCAATCGTACGACCATAAGATTATACTTAAAGAAGGAAAGCAGCCTGGATTTAAACCCTTATATAGGATGTCCTAAAACAAACTCCAAGTACTATAAAAGTATTTAGATAAGAACCTAAGTAAAGGATTCATTAGAGCAAGCTTATCGCCTATAGCCGCACCAGTAATCTTTATTAAGAAACCCAGCGGCAGTCTACGCTTCTATATAGACTACCAAGCTCTTAATACTATTACCATTAAGAACTAATATCCGATCCTATTAATATAGGAGACACTAAACTAACTAAGTAAGGCTCGCTACTATACAAAGCTTAATATTATCTCTACATTTAACCGCCTCCGTATAGCAAAAGGAGATAAATAGCTTACTGTATTTTGTACTCGGTATAGACTATTCAAATACTTAATGACGCCATTTAGCCTCGTAAACGCTCTAAGCTCGTTTCAACATTATATAAATAATACCCTGCGCCCCTACCTGGACATCTTCTATACTACTTATATCAACAACATCTTAATATATAGTAATAACCTGACCGAATATCGGAAACACGTTAACCTTATCCTATAAGCCCTGCATAGAGCTAGTCTACAATTAGATATAGATAAATGCGAGTTCCATAAAACGGAAGTCCTATACCTTAGACTCCTTATTTCTATAAACGGTATATAAATAGACCTAAAGAAAGTTAAAGCAATTATAAACTAGCAAGAACCCGAGAACGTTAAGGACGTAAGAGCCTTTATAGGATTTACTAATTTCTACCAACGGTTTATTAATAACTTCTCCGCCCTAGTTTCACCCCTTATAGCTCTAACCCAAAAGGATAAAGTCTTTGTCTTTAATAAGAAATATAAGAAGGCCTTTACCTATCTAAAGGTTATATTTACTACTGCGCCTATGCTCCAACACTTTAACCTAAACCGAATAAGTGTTATAAAAGCCAACTTATCTAACTACGTCACTAGAGGCATCCTATCTCAATATAATAAGGATAAAGTATTGCACCCCATAGCATACTTCTTAAAACAACTAAGCCCAGCCAAATACAACTATAAGATTTATAATAAGGAATTATTAGCCATTATTAGATATTTTAAACAATGGCGACCCAAACTAGAAGGCGCTAGATTTCTAATTAAGGTCCTTAGCGACCATAAGAACCTGCAGTACTTTACAACCACAAAACAGCTAAGTCACCGTTAGGCCCGCTAGTTAGAATATCTGTCTCGTTTCCGATTCTCAATTACGTACTACCTAGGCGTCCAAGGCCAGAAGCCTAATACTCTAACCCGACGCTCACAAGACGCGCCAGCCTTAGAAGAAGCGCGCTCTTACCGAAATCAAACCCTACTTTACCCTAAACTATTCAACCCTCGTCCTTAAAATGACTGATCGATTAATTAAACAGATTATAGTCGATAAATACCCAAATAACGAGTTTATCTAAGAGACGCTTAAGCTAATGCAAAATGGCATTAGACGCTCTAAAAAGATTTCTCTAAGTAAATACAAAGCCCGTGGAAACCGCTTATATTACTAGAACCGTCTAGTTATCCCTAATTATAATAAGCTTAAGCTCAAACTCTTTAAATACGTATATAATCTACCTATCGCCGGCCACCCGGGCTAAGGAAAGACCCTAAAACTACTCTAACGGGAGTATTATTGGCCAAATATGCATAATATAACACAAAGGTACGTCTCTAGCTACTATACCTACCGACGAGCTAAAGCCTCGTATAAGACGTATAACGGTCTTTTAAAGCCGCTGCCTATTCCGGACCAAAGATAGAGGGATATCTTAATTAACTTTATTATTAGCCTTTCTGAGAGTAGAGGCTATATAAACATTATAGTAGTTATAAACCGACTATCTAAAATAAGACACTTAATCGCCTACCCCAATATATTAACGCCTGCCGTCGCCTAACTATTCCTAGATTATATATAGAAACTCCACGGACTCCCCAAAACAATTATCTCCAATAAAGGCAGCTAGTTTATCTTGGCATTCTGGAAAGAACTAACTACTTAACTCTATATTAAAGCACTATTATCTACCGCGTATTATCTAGAAACAGATAGCCAAATGGAACGCGTAAATGCTATAATAGAACAGTATATTTGGATATACACGTCGTATTTACAGGATAACTGGATCGACTAGCTTACATTTACCAAGTTTACTGTAAATAACTCCGTCTCGGAAACTACGAAAGTCTCCCCATTCCTAGCTAATTACGGCTAGCACCCACAAATGGGTTTTAAACCCTTTAGTAATATTCCTTACCCCACTCATTACGCCTTATAAGTCGCAGAAGTAAATAAATTTATAGAGAAGATAGAGGAACTATAATAGTTCCTTACCGATAAGATAATATAGGCTTAATCTATCTACGAAGCCGCAGCAAATAAGAAACGAACCCCAGCACCGGCCTACCAAATTAGTAATTTTGTCTGGCTAGACATAAGAAATTTAAACACGAAACAACCTACTAAGAAACTTAATTAGAAGAACGCTGGCCCTTATAAGGTTAAAAAGGTTATCTCTCCTTATACCTACCAATTAAAGCTCCCTAATACGGTTAAAATCCACCCCGTATTCCATACGTTAGTCCTCCGCCCTACTACCCCCGTATTAGACGCCCTACCTAAATAGATATAAGACCCTCCCCCACCAGTCAAAGTGGATGGTAAGAACGAGTACTTTATTAAAAGAATTAACGATATTAAGTACGACAAACGGAAACGCTAATATATATATCTTACGAAATGGAGAGGCTTTACTAAGTCCTTATAGGAACCCGTTGACTCTATAGGACTTACATAAGCCGTAAAAGACTTTTACAAACTCTACCCAGAACTACCACAGCCCCATCTCGCAGAAGCTTAAGTTTAAAGGGGGGGTACTGTCACGGGACACCCCCGTAATACCTTGCATACGTCTACCTATTTCTACCAACTTAGCAATTAAAGACTAACCGCGAAATAGCAATTTAACGGCAATCTAATGGCAATCTAACGGCAATCTACGGCATTCTGCTATATTCTGCCAAGTTCCACTAAATTCTACCAAGTTCTGCTAGGACTATAACCTAAACCCTATTCTGCCTATGCACGTGTTAACTAAGCAACCAAGTCAACAATATATGCCCTTTCTTCCCGTTTCCCTACCTTCTTTCCTTACGCAACGTCTTAACTTTATCACGCAGTTTATGTATATAGCTTAATAATACCTACTTCGCTATATATTATCACCGCTTGTGCTTACTCTGTAACAAGTAGACCCTTTATAAAGCTATCTAGATAGAGGTAGAACTAAATATTATATACCCTATTAGTAAGGCAGTTAAAAAGGCTAGAATTTATAATAATATAAATTATTACTCTTCTATTTAGAATATATTAATAATATATTAATAGTCTAATTAGAAATAGAACTTAATTTTACTAAATATAACGCTATTAGATATTATAGATAACCTTAAGGGTAATAAGCCTTTTAATATAGTTAAGANCTATACTAAGTATNTAGGATAGGTTNGATTTTAAATATAGTATAGTTCTATCTTAGTTCTATCCTAGTTCTATCCTAGTTTTATTCTTTACTACTAAGTATTAAGTATAGAGTATAGAATATAGAGTATAGTAGGAGTATTTAAAATCGGCATTTTCTTAGATATTATAATATCTTTATATTTAGGTAATTACCTTAATATAACCTATACTCCTTATACTTATAAGTATAAAAACTTATATTAACTAAGTTTTTATTATAATTTTCTAAGCTCTAACTCTATCTTTTAATNTTATAGTTTAATTACTTTTACTTTAGCTTTTATATATAGAACCTAGGCTTCTTATTTATAAATATTTAATTAAGATTATTATAATATTAACTATTATAAGAATTAAGCTTATTAAGTAATAGTTATATAAAGTAAAGACTATAAGCTACTCTTATATACTAAATATAATTGGCTTATAAGCTAGATATATTANNGATATATNTAGATAATCTTACCTAATAGTAAAATAGACCTAGAATATAGTAAAACCTAACTATTATTTAATATTATAATAGAGGAGACTAAAATATATTAGCTTTATAGAATTTAATAAGATCTAGAATATAATATACTAGAGTAAATAGAGGCTATAGATTATAAGTGAGATTTTAATNATACGCCTTATAAACTTTATAATTAAAACTATAGGTATATACTAGTTCTAGAAGATAATATACCCAATATATCTAATATAATAGATATAATAATATAATAATATAAATATAATATTTATATATCCTTTTCTCGTCTTCCTCTATAATTTCCTTATAGTAAAAATTTTATAGCTAAGAGTATAAATATTTATAATAAAATACGCCTATATAGAGTATCTATTTTCTAAAGCACTTTAGAAGGCTAAAGAGAGTAATATATATTATACTTATTTTATCCTTTAATATATATAAATATTATATCTATTAATATTAGAACTAAGTTATATATAAGATATATCTAGGATATATCTAGGATATAGTCTTTTATATTTTTATATATCTTAGTAATATTCTTATTATATATCTTTAGATTAGATAAATCTATAATATATTTAATTCTAATACTTAGAGGATATAGAATATTCTAGTATCTTTTACTAAATATAAGTCTCTTTTTTTACTAGAGATTTAGTTTATATAATTAATATTAAGCTAGTTATATTATAGAATTCTACTTATTACTAGCGTTAAAGAAAAGGCATTAGTAGATTATTATAGCTGGTATTTAGGATTATATATTTTTTATAATACTCTTAATATAAGCTAGATATATCCTAGTTACTATCTTTAATATATATATATATATATTCTTCTTATACTTATTACCTATTCGTACTAACTTAATAGCACAAGTAAGTCGTATCCACGGGCACGAAATACATGTAGTATCGTATACTTGTTTGGATGGTGACTGTCGATTATATAAAGCAGACTACGTAGTCTATATACTGATGCGCCTCCCCCCTAATTAGTTAGTGCTTTAGAAGTGCACCAGACGCATAAGCGGGTGGTTAGTGCACCAAACGCGTAAACGCGTACTCGGCGTACCGAACGCGTAAGCACGCAGTTGGTACGACAGGTGCTGTAATTATACACTGGCGGTACTTAGAAAATGAAACCACTTATGTATAGCCTCCGTAATTGTCTTAATAGAACCATAAAACACATAAGAAAATACATAGGAAATCCCTCCTGAGGTGCCTTCTAGGTTGCCTTCCAAATGGTGCTCTAAGCTGGCCGTAAGTCCTGCTTACGGTCCGTAAAATGAACTGTACGGCCTTTTAACGGGCCGTGAATGCACCATACGGCCTTCTGACGGGCCGTAGCTGAACCGTAAATGCTCCGTTAGTCTCGCTCTACCCATTCTATAACCTTTAGGTTGAGCTTGTTTATGTTAATTAGGGTTTTAAGAGCTTAACACAGCTTTGCCTTAGTTATGGCGTCTACTAGGTTGTCTCCGCTGCTGATCCATTTAACCTCCGTAATCTCACGTCGTTCGTAGGCCTAATGTAAGCATATTAGGTCGACTATAAGCCTCTTCTCTTATGTTGTACCTAGTTTAACTAAGCAGTCGTAAAGGGACTTTAAATTAGTGCATAAAACCAGGGGTAACTGCTCTAGTTATAGAATCTTCTGGACCGTTAATTTAATTGCGGCTGCTATATCAAATCTATAAGCTAGTGCATATAGTTCAGAAGCTAGTACACTACGGGTTACTCGTTTGCACTTAATTAAAGACCAATACAGTATATTTGCGTCCTAATTACGGTCCGTAAGTACAATTACAAAGCCGATTTATAATAATAGGTCTTTATTATTAGCAAAAGATGCGTCCGTAAATACTAGTAGGCTAAGGGAATTCAGGTCTAGTGGTATAAAAGTAAGTCCCCTTGCTGCATTGTTGATTTGCCACTAGATGCGCTTATTAAGCTGCTTAATATTTTCTTCTTATAGGTCTACTGCCTGGGCCGCAAAGGATAGATTGTAGGCAGATTTAGGTTGACAGACTGTGGCAATATAGGCGCCTCTTGCACGCTGTGCAGCGTATTAGTCCTTTATATTTACGGTTTTATAAGTCTCTCTGTGGGAACTAGTAAGGTCTATAGGCTTTGCTATAACGAGCTTTAGGTTTTAAGCTTGGCGTTCCTAGGTTAGCTAGATTAAGTTGCCCTTTTATATAATTAAGCCTCTATTAAACTTAATTAGAGTCTACTTAGTTAACTGCTCTTATAGCTTTGCCAGGAACTTAGCTTCTTATAGTTTAGTCTCTTTAGCGTCCGCAAATATCCGGTCTGCTAAGAAGAGGGTATTGTCTGTTTAGAGTCCAATAATACTAAGGCCGTTTAATGGGCTGTATAGGAGGCAGGGGTTATAGGTCGACTGCTCTATTTTAAGTTTACTAACGTGGTGCTAGTAGTATGTCTTAAACTAATGGTTTCTAGCTTCTAGTACTCTGTAAAGAGGTTTTATAACCTATAAAATTATTTCTAGTTGTAGGTTAAGCTTATAGGGTAGTCGTATAAAGATATCCCTACTTAGGTAGGTATTAGACTGCACGTAGGCTTATAAGATATCCCATAAGTAAAGGGCTACGGATTTAATTTGCTGTAGTCTAGGCATAAGTGCGAGTATAATCCATTAACTAACCCGTTAAATTGTAGGCGATTGCGTAAGGATAGGTCCTTTCCCTAGTCGTTATAAGCTTATATAATAAGCCTTAATTTCTTAAAGGCTTTGTCAATACTAGGGTGCTTAATCTTGTTAATAAAGCGTGAGTTAAATATACGGACGCCTTGCGAAACGTCTCTCTTCGTTATAATTATAAAGATACCCTTTTTAAGTAGTCCGTTAATCTCTTTACGCTATAAGTCCGTAAAAGGGGTTTCCTGTACTAGAACTGATATATCCATAGGCGGAGATTGCTTTGCGGATGTGCCTGCGGAGGTTAGGTAGTTCTCCGTTACGGGATTCTTACGGGGGCGTCCTCGGCCACGCTTTATGGTAGGTTTAGTAGGTTTAGTGGGTTTCTAGGGGACCTCTAGGGTAGGTAAGGGTGCCTTTAGTTTATTTAATTCGGCAGTCGTTTCTGGTTCGTCTAGTTCGGCGGTTGCTTCTAGTTCGTCTAGCTTAACGTCATGGGTGTTTTTGGGCCGAAAGTAGGGTTTTATGGACGTGCTTCTAAAGCTAGTTGGCCCGCTAGAAAGCTATACGCAGCACGTCTCGTTTTCTACGGCTAGTAGACAATAAGGTCTATTCCAACTGCCGCTTTTACGCCATACGAGGACTTTAGAGTTAAGCGGGAGGTCGTGTACTAGGGTCGTGTTAGGTCCGTTGCGGTAGTGTAGGGCGTTATTAATAGCTTACTTGGCCCGTAGCTTGACTATTTCAGTTATTGCCTTCCGTATTACAGCTGCTTATTCCATAATAGACGGGGCAGGGGGGCCTAGGTTGCTTATCCTTAGGTAGGCTCTATAAACTAAGAGGGTAGGTACTAGTCCGTTAGGGCCAGCGGTGTTATTAACGGCTTTTACGGCCATCTGTAAAGCTAGTTCCTTTTAGATGTCCTTACACTCGTCTGTAATAATCTAATAAGCTTTCTATAGAGCTAGGTGAGCTTGCTTAATAAGCCCGACAGACTAATACGCCTCGACTAGAACAGCTTTTGTTAATATAGCCATGGCCATAGCATATTGCTGGAATTCCTTACTAATGAAGTTCCTACCGGCGTCGTAGGTGATATACTTAGGAGGTCCAATATACGTGTCAATCTAGTAGGTCCGTAAAATATCCTAAGTGTGCTTTACGGATATATTTTACAACTAACGGGCGGCTTAGTAGCGGGTTACCTCGTTAATTATATATAATACTGGGCTGCCGTTAATATATATAATGTCTACGTACACTAAGTAGTTAAAGTTAAGGTCCTTATAAAGGGTGAACTTGAATTAGCCTAGGGAACGTCCGTATTTCTGGCAAAAGGAGCAGTATTTGGTCAGGTAATTAACTGCCTTCCTATTGACGTTGTCGTGTCTAGAGCGTTCAAGGACTTTATATAGCTTTTCGGCTAACAGGTAGCCGAAACGGCGGTGCAGACGGTTAATCTCCGTACTGGTAAGGTAGCACGGGTTATAGTTAAAAGATTCCTAAATGTAGGTCCGTAAAGTCTCTCCCCATATAAGGAATGGGTGTCTAAATCGTTATGTAATTGGCAGGGTAATATGCTTGCTTTCTGGGGCAGTTACGGGGCCGATTAAGGTATCCGTAATATTATTGTAGTAAACCTATAACCTGTCTATGTTTGCAAGACAGAGTAGAAAGGGGGTGTCCGCTTTTATTATGTGGAAGTTAACTAGGCCAATTAGAGTCTTAACTTTAACTAATCTAATTAATGCGGTTAAGCCGATGCCGAATTAGACGTTTATGGCCCTAGTTTGCGTAATATTAATGTCCGTATTGTTATTTATGGTGGTCCTATATATAAGGTATTGTCTATAGCCTACGGTAGACTTCTTAGAGGTACCTATGTCGATTATAACACCGTAGAATTCCTTGGGGGTATAGCGTTCTGTAGTAATATATGCAAATAGGTCCTGCTCGTAATCTATAATATTTATAACGGGGGTATTTATAGGATGGTTTTTGGGCGCAACTAAGTGTATAAAGGAACGGTCGGCTAATACGGTCGTAATATTAAAGGCTTAGCTATCCGTAAAAGGTCCGAAAGTGGTTAGGAATATCTCTAAGGTCTCTTATTCCTAAGCGTCTAAGTTAAAGTCAATTATAAGGGCTTCTATTGACTTATTAGGGGGCTCTTCTGCTTCCTCTCCTTTATATTCTAAAATAAACTGGTTAATACGGCTATTAAGTCTCTTCCTAGACTTATTACGTTCTTCCCGGCTATGCCTTATAGACTAACATCCTTCCTTACCGCACACGAAGCACTTCTGGTTGGTTTGTCTGTGGGGGTATATTTTCGTACGGGGGTTGCTATAGGGGTTATAGGTAGGACCTGGTCGGTACGGGTGCTGCTAGCGGTAGCGGCGGTCCGTAAAGTAGACGTCTAAGTCTATTTACGGATATTAAATATCCATAACAAAGGCTTAAGTACTGCCTAGTGGGTTTAAGACTTCATACGTTATAATAGAGGAGCGTAGGTCATTAATGAGGCCAGCTAAGGTATCTGTAGGCTTGTAGTAGGCGTACTTGCAGGGCTCTACTTCCTGGCAGGCTGTAATAAGTTTATTATGTAGGAAGTCGTCTGTTTAAAGCTTAGCGTTAAGGCCGTGCTATAGGTGCCGGAGGTCTTTAATGAGAATTTGCAGGCACTTTATAGTCGATTTTTCAGTGTTTTTGTCGATTACGGTCCGTAGCTTGGTCGCATTCCATTAGGTAAGGATATTACGTCTATATTCCGGTCCTTTAAAGTAGTTACGTATAGCTTTATATAGCTTATTAAAAGAAACACCAAGGGGGTTACTCTTGAGGTTAGTGTAGTAGTGGTTGAGTGCTAGGCCGCGCAGCATAGTAGAGTAGGCTTGGCTGAACTCTTGTTTAGGAATATTAGCCTTCTAGCAGAGGTCCGTAAAGATAGTCAGTTTAAAGTTAAAGTTATCGTTTTCGCCGCTGTACTTAGATTCGTCGGTATAGAGCTTAGCTAGGTTAGCTAGCTCCTTACCGTAGGTCTTTAGTTGGGTAGGTTGCGGATCTATGATTTATAGATTTGTGGTTTGCGGATATATGGCTTGCGGATCTGTGACTTAAATAATAGGGGTAATTTGGTCCGTATTTTGGTTTACAGGGGTATTATAGTCCGTAATTTGGGTTACGGGGGTATTGTGGTCCGTAACTTAAGTATTAGGTATACTTTAGCCAGTAAGATTAATTCTAATGCCACTTAGGTTTATGGAACGAATTTGGTTAAATAGGTTAGCTATAAGGCTAGAGATTCTATTAAGTTTAAAGGAGGCAAAGAGGTTGCTGGTTTTGATATAATCTAAGATCTACTCCTTAGTCCATTCCGTTTGGTCCTCCTTATGTAGTATATCGTATAGAGACCGTGTAACAGTAACTTGTTTATCCCTTTTAACCCATACGCCTTGGTAACATAAAAGGGTTTATAGGTTATGGATGGTAGTAGGGTTGCAAGCCTTAAAAATGGCTTCTGTAAAGTCCGCAAAGTCTTCCTTATATTGCTCCTATAGGTCGTCATTTATAAGCTTAAAGTATCTGTATTTAAGGATTTTAAAGCTAATATAGTTGTTAACGTCGTTTATAGACGTAACGTTAACGCCTTATCTCCACTTCTTTTAACCTTTACTAACTTGCTTGCTAATATCTGCCATACTATATAGTATGTGGCGGGTAGTAGAGGTCTTATAGGGTCCGTAAAGGCGGTTAGCGGGTCCGTAGTAGTTTGTAGAAAGGTAAGAGGTCTCCGTAACGGTCTATAAAGGTAATTAATAGGTCCGTAACGGTTCGCAGAAGGGTAGGGGGTCTCCATAAGGGGTCTAAAAAGACGTCGGAGGTGTTAAAAGAGGGTGTAGTAGGAATAGGGGTTTGAGGTTCGAAGAGGTTGAGGGTAGGGGTTCCGTATAGGTCTGTATTTATATCTATAACTTCCGGTAAACCGTACTAAGACTTAAATAAGTATATAGAGTTGGAGATAAGTCCGTAATCCCCGACTTCTAACCTTCTAGTAGGTCGTACTAGGAGTCTAAACGGGTGGTCGCTGTCGTGTGTATCGCTCGGGGGGAGGTATCGAGTGATTGCTGATCTGTGCGCGCTTACTGATCAGTGTTTATACTAACTTAATAGCATAAGTGAGTTGTATCCACGGGCACGAAATACATGTAGTATCGTATGCTTGTTTAGATGGTGACTGTCGATTGTATAAAGCAGACTACGTAGTCTATATACTGATGCGCCTCCCCCCTAATTAGTTAGTGCTTTAGAAGTGCACCAGACGCGTAAGCGGGTGGTTGGTGCACCAAACGCGTAAACGCGTACTTGGCGTACCAAACGCGTAAGCACGCGGTTGGTACGACAGGTGCTGTAATTATACATTACCCTTTATAAAAGAAGTACTCTTATAATTATTTAAAATCTTTAATTAAGAATTAAGTTGCTTTTATTAGTAGTAGTATAAAAGAACTATCTAAGATAGGTAAGTGCGTGGGGGTGCCTGGATTATATTCTAGATATATTACTAATATATCCTAGGTTATATCCTAGATATATTCTAGATTATATTTTAGATTATATCCTAAATATATTCTAGATTATATCCTAGGTTATATCCTAGATATATTTTTAATTATATTCTAGGTTATATCCTAGATATATTCTAGATTATATTTTAGATTATATCCTAGGTTATATCCTAGATATATTTTTAATTATATTCTAGGTTATATCCTAGATATATTCTTAATTATATCCTAGGTTATATCCTAGATATATTCTTAATTATATCCTAGGTTATATCTTAGGTTATATCCTAGATATATCTTTACGCAATTTAAAGTAGTTATATATTGTTAGTTATTTCTAATCTAGAGATTATACAATCTTAAATATCCTATAGATAGGATATAGTTATAATATTATATAATTAAGTATATAAATGGCGATAATTTTAAATAATTTTGTATTGAAACCTCATTAAGTGTGCGCGCACGGTGTTAAAGTTCATCCAGTGTAAGATTTTGTAACGTGGCGTATTTCCACACTCCCGGAGCTTTCGGCAACACTGGCCGAGCTGTATGCTCCAAAGGTTCTTAGTAAATTTAACAATATCCGCGTTGCGAAAATTGCGGATATTGGAATAACTTAACACTAATATTTTATATTATTTCCTAAAGTTTATTAATTATATAATAGAACCTAGGCTTTTAGAATATATTATTTTTATTACTTAGGTATTTTTAGGTCTTATAATCATTTTTGTTAAAAAAAACGCGTTATTAGTAATTCTGTAACCATATATAACTTTATTAAACGCTAGCTAACATATATAAAAACTGCATAGATCTATAATAGCCACCCTAAAGAACCTATTATAGCCTAGCGGATATATAGCGTCCGCGTTATAGTATATAACACCCACTAAGACTTTATTACGCGCTAATTACTAAGTTACAGATATCTAGGTAAATTACTATATGCCGCTACTAAAACCCACTAGGTGGAGAGGGAAGAAGTTAAATAAGGTGCTAGAACAGTTATAGCCGTATTAGGTATTAGATAATTAAACTTAGAGGAGTTATAAAATAGACTAAGAGCGACGGCTATAGGACCTTTAAGATTAGCTTCTTGCGTTTTGCGGAGAGAGTAAGGCCTAGTAGCTAAGTAAGGCTAATAAGGCTATTGCATTTTTATATCCGTATCGCGGACATACGGAGCAACTTAAAGCCCTTAGGTGGCTGCTGTTTAAGAAAAAAGATATAATACTTATTGCTAAAACCTTTTTTGGTAAGAGTATGATAATATAAGTAATGCCATGTCTTCTTCGGGCCTTAATAGTAATTATTATCTTACTACTTAATGCGATCAGTATAGAGCAGAAGGCAAAAATTAAGGAGCTTCCTAGAATAAGGCCGGTTTATATATACACTAATATAATATCCGTATATCTTTTATAGGAAATCCGCATTAGAGTATATACCCATATTTTAATATTACTAGAGCTGTTAGTTAGTAAAAGGTTTTATAAAACTCTTACTAACCCTACCTTTCGTGCGTATATTAGCTTAGTAGTAATTAATAAGGTGCATCTTATAGCTAATTAGGGGGGTTTATTCCGGAATTTGTATATATATATATATATATATATATATATTTATATCCATTGTATTATACTACGTACAATACTGCGCATGCAGCCTTAGGCTATGGCGCTATAGTTCTATATACATAAATCCTTTCTAGGCAGCTTAATATATACTAGTAGCTATGTCCTAGTAGTTTATAAACCCCTAAATTAGGAGTTTATAGTTTCCTAGTAAAATACTAAGATACTACAACTACTAGGGAATAAGAAAATGGTAAGAAAAACTATAAGAAATCCTAACCCCTGTCCCTGTCCTTGTGCAATTTATTTCTGTCCTTTTGCTCTTTAATATCTTTTTAAGAGCCTAGTAGGAGTTGCCTCCTTCTAAAATCCTATCTGTTTTATTCTTCTATAGAATCTTCTTCGCGTACTAGTTTAGCAGCTTTAAGAGTCTCGCAGTCTTTACTATTAGCAAAGTGTTTTTCTTTACAATTAATGCAAAGAGGGGTGGTATGCTGGCAAGGCTTGCCTGTTATTATACAGGTAGAACAAGAATGGTCTTTAGATAAATGTGCAGCTGCATAGTATCTGCAGGCCCTAGTAGAGCGCCTATCTCCTATATAGCCAAATTTTTGGCAGCTCGTACACTGCGTAGTAGAAGAGACTTCGAGGTATTTTACTACCTTAGTAGCTGTACCTGCAATTAATATCTCTTTTTGCTTAAGGATTTCTTGTCTTTTTTCTTCATTCTCTATAGTAAAAACTATAGAGCCAAATCTGGTCTATAGATCGTGTCTTTTTACACTAGATAAGATCTATCTAGGTAGTCCTTATATCCTTATAGGATTAAAGGTCTTAATTTCTTCTTTTAGAAGCTTAGAGCCTCCTTCTNCTAGGAAAGGTAGGGTAGGAACCCCATNGGCTATAATTTAAACCCATAGTTCTAGTTTTTGTTCTCTTTAAAAGGTAAAGCAGTTATGCCAGATTTCCTTATATTTAACTAGGAAATCCGCATTATACTCTTCCATAGTCGTAAGGAGAATATTGTGTTTTCCTTTAGTTCTAGTTATGGATGCTAAAACAGGTTTTTCTACTTGCAGTTTTAATGCAAATAGTTAATTGACTTTGTTTTATATAGAGAAGGTATCTAAAGGTTGGTCCTTTTAGTCTGTAATTAGGACTAGCTTTCTTTTTATAGCTGCTTTTTCTTACTTCTAATAAAAGTAGAAGGAGTAGGAAATGGTAGTAATAAGGAGGGTAGAGAGGACGAAGTAGGGAGGTCCTTCTTTAGCCTCTCTGCGTAGGTTTCTTTAGTAGGGGCTACCTCCTTACGGAGAGCTCTTACTTCTTCGACTAGTCCTTTTAGGACATCTTTTGTCTTTTCTTTTCCTTTTATAAAGGGGTTTTCTTCTGCTAGGACACTACGTGTATCCCTTAACCCGCTGATTCTGGCTCTCAGTTATCGATAAGGATTAGCCAATTAGAGGCCTGATTCTTGGCCACTGTAATAAGAACTGCAGCGACATAAGGTTATTCAAATCCGTGGTTTCTATNNATATATATATTTATAGGCTAGTCCTTAGAGGAGCTNTGCCAGGTGTTCCTCCCAACAGGGCCCTGTCGTGCAGAACGGAATCCTACACACGGAACGGCCCCATCTTGTTCTCGGTGTTGGTGCACGGTGCAGCTTGGCATTGCACCTCAGCGGGTTAAGGGATAGTCCTCTAGCTGTTTAACTTATTCCTTTTTGTCTTCTTCTTCTTCTTCTTCTTCTTCTTCTTCTAGCCCTTTATAGGCCTGGTTTAGGTTATATAGAGCTATTTATAGGTGCTATTTTAGAGAAGAGGTAGAGGAAGGTATGCTAGCCGAAATAGGCTTAGGTATTAGTAGCCTTCTTCTTTAGTTTTGGTTCTCTTTTCTATTTTTAGAAGAAGATTGCCTTCTTTTCCTTCTATTCTTTTTCTCTACGTCCTTCCTAGATGGGCAGGGAGAGGGCGGAAGAGAAGAGGAATAGGAGGTAGGTGAGGTAGGTAAGGTAGGTAAAGTAGGTAAGAGTTCGTCTTCGCTTATCTCTGTAGTGTCTTTACCTCCAGAAGGCTTAGTAGCCTAAGGTTCTCCTATCCCAAATAGGCTAGAGTAAGAGGGGAAAGAGAAAGTGAATTCATTATCACTTGTCTCTGTGTTATTGTCTCTAGGAGGCTTTTTAGGCTTAATAGCCTGAGGATTCTTTGACATTTTATAGGGGGGTTTCCTAGTTTTTTTAGTAGATAATAACCTCCTTAGGTCTCTTATCTCCTAGTCCTAAAGGTAAAAAACTAGGCAAAAAGCCTTGCTAGTTTTTACTATCCTTTTCTACCTTTTCTCCTTACTAATCCTACTAGAGGATTTTCTAGGGAGACTAGGCTAAGAGGTAGTAGAAAAACTAGCTAAAAAAGACTAGTATAGTTATTTCTTTTCCTTTTAGAAGTAGAAAAAACTACTTAAAAAAAGGACTTGTTAGGCTTTTACTAGCAGAAAAGCCCTAAAGGCAATCCTCCTCTTACTAAGGAAAAGTCTATATTTTGTAGTTTTGGTATTAGTAGTGGTAGTAGTAGTAGTGGTTTTAGTGTTCTTGTCCGTGCTTCGCTTATACACTAGGACCCCTTTTGCTAAGGCCCTTGTCGCAGAATAAAGGGGTTAACAAGGAGAGCAAGTCTACCTCTAGCTCGCTAGGTGGACAGAATTAGGTCTTAGGAGTTAAGAAAACGATAGTTTTTGATGGTAAGATGGGTATGCGTAAGTTTGGAAGTGCGGCGCCACCTTTTAGTAAGGTTGCATGTGCGGTGAAAGTTTTGAGGGAATTTGTATATATAGCTATGGAAAGTGCGGTCATTATTAGGGCGGAAGCCTTAGATTACTTATACTATAACACTTAATAATATAATATTTAAGATTGTTTAAGAGTTGGCGGGCTTTTAAAATGATATTAATATAGTGCGGATGTTAATTAACCGGCCAGATCTATTAATTATTAGAGAATACGTTAAGTAAGGAAATAAGAAGTCCTTTAAGAGCTTATACTTTGTTATTAACCGCGCGTATACCGCTATATCCGCTAAGTAGAGAATCTAATATACGCTAACTCCCCACTAGATCCTAAAGATAATTATCTTTCTTAATTTAAAGAACCTAATATTACTAGCTAGGTGTAATGGAACCTTATAGCAAGAACTACGATAGGTTTATTAATAGGCTAGGTGTGTAGGTAAAGTAGAAAGTCAACAACGTAATAATAACTGGTGGAGTGGTTGCCTAACAGATTAACTTTAATTATATTCTAAGAATTACTATAAGGAAGGAACTATCTAGGTAGGGATTAAGGGTCCTTAAATACACAACCGTACTCCTATAAAAGTTATTACTCTATCTACTCTGTCTGCTTTATTCGCTCTATAGTAAATCTTATAGATTACCTAGATTATACAGATTATATTACGTAACTCTGCTTACTATTCCTTATTATATAGTTCTATCGGCTCTATCTTAGACCATACTTATATTAACCAACTAGCTTCTTCCGACTCTTCTTTAAGTAGTTATAACATTATACTTAAAGCGTTCGTAACACTATCTCCCTCCTTTTTATCTTCGTCCTTAAAGATACCTAATATCTCTAGGTCGTTTACTAGAGGTATAATATCCGCTTAATTAATTTGGTTAATATCCTTACTTATTATACCTAAGGCTCCTTCTTCTTCTTCTATAGCTCGTCGGTCTCATACCGTTACTACGATATTATCTCTTAGTAAGATAATACTATCTCCGTATTCCCGTTATGCGAAAGAGGGATTAGTTTATATTACATTAGCAAGTCCTTTCTTTTAGCAACCATCCTTTTACTCGGAGTGTACTAAAGCGAATATTCGGTTATCTTGCGATATTTGCTCGGTCTCTAATACTAAATATACGCGCCTTATTACTCTAAATAGCCTTTAAGTACCCTCGTTAATTATCACTAGGATTTTAGATTTAATTTACTGCTATAAAGCTTAACGATAAGCTCTCGGTTACTCTCGCTAAACTTTATCGTTCCCGTAACGCTAAAAAAGAGGCTACTAATACTTAGTAAAGGGCTCTTAATTCTTATCTTGCTGCGTCCACTTAGTTAATCCGTCTTAAGAAGGTTCGTAAAAAGGTTTATTTTAAAGAGTAGAAACTTATAGAATAAGGTTTATAGGAACTTGGTAATAAAAGAACGGATTCTCTCCTAATAGAGAGGGAAATAGCTCCGAATACCTCGGCAGGTGCTCCTCTTAGGTCCCCTTTAAGTGGTTCGTTCTTTAGTAACTCTTCCTTATTACTACTACCTAACCTTTTCTCTTCCGATACTCCTGTACCTTTCCTATAGCATTTTTTAAATTTTCTAGTAGCTTCTAGGTAGTCTCGTTATAGCCTATTTACTTTACTTTATACTATATTTCGCTATCTATATCCTTATAACTAATAATCTTTAAAACTTACTATTTATCTTCCTTTTATCCTCTATATGTGTCTACCTTATAGACTAGTGGCTTAATATTCCCGTATACTAGCTCTAGTATTATAATATACTATATAGGGTAGATCTTTATTTTAGCTAATAGGTTTAACTTAAATATAACCGGTGAAATCCTCTTTATAATTTTAAAAGGTCCTAGTCTAACATAGTCTAACTTTTTACTTAGTTATTAACTCTTAAAATTTTTGTGTAGTAGCTACACTTTATCCCCCTTTTTAAGATCTGGTCCGTCGTCGTCTCCCCCTTCGCTCCTCCGTCGTCGTCTCCCCCTAAAGACACGTCACCGGACGCAACCTCCACCACAACTAGTCTACAGCCATCACGCTGCAGACGACCTCCACCACAACTAGTCTACAGCCATCACGCTGCAGACGACCCCTCTCCAACCTGTCTACGGCCATCACGCTGCAGACGACCCCCTCTCCCAACCTGTCTACGGCCATCACGCTGCAGACGACCTCTCCACAACCTGTCTACGGCCATCACGCTGCAGACCTCTCCACAACCTGTCTACGGCCATCACGCTGCAGACGACCTCTCCACAACCTGTCTACGGCCATCGCGCTGCAGACGACCTCTCCACAACCTGTCTACAGCCATCGCGCTGCAGACGACCTCCACAACCTGTCTACAGCCATCGCGCTGCAGACGACCTCCACAACCTGTCTACGGCCATCGCGCTGCAGACGACCTCTCCACAACCTGTCTACAGCCATCGCGCTGCAGACGACCCCACAACCTGTCTACAGCCATCGCGCTGCAGACGACCTCCACACCTGTCTACAGCCATCGCGCTGCAGACGACCTCCACAACCTGTCTACAGCCATCGCGCTGCAGACGACCTCCACAACCTGTCTACAGCCATCGCGCTGCAGACGACCTCTACCACAACCGCCACCACGCCACAACATACCATACAATACCGCACTATAGGCGTACCGCAGATGCGCAGATAGGGGTGGCTATAGTAGGGGAGGGAAAGGGACCGGCCGTGTTACTTTAGCACGTTAAATCTAAGGTATATAGGCGAATTGGGTTTTATACCCTATACAAGACAACTTCGTGAAAATTTTCCTATGGGAGTGGGTTTATGTAACGAGGTTCGCCCTTATAAAATACCATTAGTAGGTTATTTTTGGGGAGAGTACCTATTAATTATACTATTCCCTACCCATTTCTTTAGCAAGGAGAAGAGATAGGGTATAGGATAAAAAGTCGCTTTAGGGGTAATTGGTAGCTGCTTCCAAGCTAGCAAGCTATTGTAACGCCTCTTATTCTTAAGTATAAAACTATTTAATAAAAATCTTTCTTTTAGAGCGCTTTTTCTACTCTAGGAACGGCAGAATACGGCAGAAATAGATAAAAGAGCCAGGATTTCCTTTTCTTGGTGTAAACTGGACCATAGTAAGCAAAATACCAGAACGAAAAAACACCAGTCGCTAGAGCTCCCCTAGCATTTTAAAAACGGGCCAGAGTGTCTACTTAGCTACTAGTACATGTTAAGCTGCCTAGGAAGGATTCATGTATATAGAACTATAGCGCCATAGCCTAAAGGCTGCATGCGCAGTATTGTACGTAGTATAATACAACGGATATAAAAAATAAAATAAAAATAAAAAAAAAGATCTGGTCCCTTAAATCTCTTAGCGTTATAGTATCTTTTCATTCTTTACTGTACTACCTTTGCTGTTTCTATAAGGTTTATATAAAGATTTATTAATATCTCTATTTTTTACTTAGCTATACTACTTATTTTCTTTACTTAATATAGCAATAATAATATTCTTGGTTTATATCCATAATTTGCCTTAAAAGGTAATATGCCTATCCCTTCTTATAGTGTCGCATTATATATAAACTGTGTAACTAGTAATAATAATACCTAATTATTCTGTATATAATTAATATAATGCCTTAAATACTGTTCTAGTATCTAGTTTAATCTTTCTATTTAACCGTCTATCTGTAGATAATATACGGTAGAAGTTACTGCTTAAATTCCTTGCTCTACTAAGAATACTTCCTAGAATGCTACTATGAATCTTAGATCTCTATCCAATATAATCTTACTTAGTGCTCTATATTTTATAAATACTTCTTTAACATAGATTCTAGCAACATTTTCCGCTAATATTTCTTCTATATATACTATAAAGTATCCCCACTTTATTAGCTTATCTACTATTACTAAGATTATATTATAATCTTATCTAGTAATAGGATCTTTTAATCTTAGTAACTTTATAATAAAGTCCTATAATATAACCTCCTATAGTCTTTCTGGTATTTTAATAGGTTATAGCCCTTCGTATAGCTTATGCCTTATTAGTTTATTTCTCTAGTAATCTAGATATTCTTTTATAACTTATTTTGCTAGTCCCTAAATTCCATTAATAATATACTCCTTTTAGAGTCTTAATACTAAGCCTATAGCTCCGTTATATCCCTAAATTAGTCCCTTATAAAATAACTTAATAAATTCTTTTATAATGTTTTTTAGCACGTACATTACTTCTCTATTTTTATACTACTTTAAGTTTAGATCCTTTGCCTATACGTCTTAGATCTTTTATAACTAGTCACTTTCTAGTAATTTATAGGTCTAACTAATTTCTCTTATTACTATAATTTTCGGATAATTGTATCTAATTAATCTGTCTATGTCTTTTCGCAGTAAAGCCCCTAATGGCTTTCTATTATTTTATAGTTTAGCCTTTCTGCTTAAAGCGTCTGCTCGTATATTGTCTATACCCTTAGTATACTAAATTTTAAAATAGTATTCTATAAGCATCTCTGCCTATCTAACTTATCTTTAATTAAGTTCTTTTATTATTAGGAACCCCGTTAGGTTCTTATAATCTATTTTAACTATAAATAGTTTCTTTATACCTTATAAGAATGCTCTCTATTTCTAAAATACTATAACTATACCTAATAACTCCTTATTATAGATGTTATAGTTTAGTTCTAGTGGTGTTATTTTCCGACTATAGTATGCTACTAGGTGCCATCTATCTTCATATTTCTATAGGAAGCACGCCCCTAGTGCAAAGTCTAATGCGTTTGTTTTAACCACTATTTTTAGTTTTAGTTGGTAGATCTTAAGGACTAGGTCTTAAGTAAACAACTCCTTAACCTCCTTAAATGGTTTCCTCTGTTCTTCTCCCTATACTTAAGGTTCTTCTTTCTTTGTTAACCTTGTAAATAGCTTAATATTCTTTAACTATTAAGCTATAAACCTTTTATAATAATTGCAAAACCCTAGAAACGACCTTAACTGTATAACGTTCTCTAGTTCTTACCAATTTACTATAGCTTTAATCTTCTTTAGATCTATACTAAGTTAGCCTAGTTTAATAATAAATCTAACAAAATCTGTCTTCCTAGTAAAGAACTTGTATTTTTTAATTGCTACTAGTATCTGTTCTTTATATAGTCTCTTTAAGACCTATTTAACGTGTTCTTTATGCTCTTCCTCACTTATTAAGTAGATAATAATGTTATTAAGGTATACTATAACAAATTCATTTAGGTGTTTTCTTAATATATTATTAATACGTTTCTAAAACGTTACTGGTGCGTTTATAAGCCTAAACTGCATTACTAATAGCTTATATAGTCCTTCCTTTAACCTAAAGGCTGCCTTTTATTCGTCGCCTTCCTTAATCCTAATCTAATAGTANNCCTATCTTAGATCTATNTTNNTAAAGATTTNCGCNTTNCCNATCCTATCTTAGATTTCGCTAATTAAGGGTAAAGGATACCTATCCTTTCTAGTAATGCTATTTAACTATTTATAGTTAACGCATAGTCTAAGTTTCCCGTTTTTCTTTAGTATAAATAGTACTGGATAACCCGCTAATAACTATAATAGTCTAATATATCCCTTTCGTAGGTTTTCCTAGATAAACTCTTTTAGTGCTCTCCCTTCTTCCTTAGTAAGCTTATAGATTAGAAAGAACTTTAGACTTATTTCTAGTTCTAATTCTATCTTATAGTCCTATGCTATATAAGCTAATAACTTTTTACTTTTTAGTAACCATAGTTCCTTGCCATATTTATAGTATCTCTTTAGTGCATAACTTAGTCCCTTTTCTATTTCTTTATAGGTCGCCCCTACTTAGTACCATACTATTTTAGCTTATTATTACGTCTTACAGCATTAAGTATCTTTTATATTAACCTAATCTGTAATTTAATTAATCTTCGGATTGTGTTCCTATAACTAAGGCATTCCTAACACTGCCTTATTATTCCCTAATAGTAGTATATTAAAAAATATCTTAATTTTTCTTCCTTTAATGGTTATCTGAATAGGTCCTATTTTAAGATTAATAATGCCTCCTCCGTAGGCTATTAGATCTCCTAAAATTATAACTAGTAAATAAGGGTGTTCCTTTTATCTGTGCGGTAGCCCTATCCTTTTAACTGCTATTAGTAAGATATGGTTCCTTATTGCTCTACTATCTACTAATGCTTTAAACTATTAATCTCGCTATTTTGCTCTTAAATTTAGGTGTTAACCTTAAATTCCTTTAAGGGTTTAAGGCTTTACTACTAGCTCCCTCTAGTCCTATAGGCCTCTACTTTTCCTAACTATTAGCTGTTAGATCTTTATGCACTTAACTTATTCTTTAGCTAATACTTCGTTTACTTTTTATCCTCTATATACTATAAACACGTATTCTTTAGGCATTCCTACTACTATTATCCGTCTAAGTATTCTTCTATAAGGAATCTTTCTAGTTAAAGTATTAAGTCTCCTAACTTTTAAACTTCTACTAGATGCTAGCTGTATATATACTTAGTATTCCTATACTGTCGCTTATCTAGCGCCTAATATATCCTTATAGGGTATTTCCGATTCTTTTCTTTTAGGTTTTTATGCATTTTGTATATATTATCTATATATGCGATCTATAATAGCGTATAGTACGCTAAGTGCTTTAGGTTAACTCTTAGCTTATTCTTATCTTTAAGTTTAAACCTTTATTATGTTAATCTGAACGTTATAACTTCGTTTATAGGTACTAAAATACATCTCTTGCTTCTCTAGTCCTCTAATTATTCCTCTAAATCCTTTAACGTTATAATTAAGGCTCCCTTAATATAGTTTATTACCTTTTCCATAATTAGGTAGTCCTAGATAACTCTTTCGTCCAACTATATATAGAAATCTTCCTACTTATTATTATATCTTTGTCTGTACTACTTTTAATATAGTTACTAAAGTGTATACGGCTTATCTATAAGGAAGTATTTTCTTATTACTGTATTGTAATAGCCTTTTATATATCATTCTTCGAACCTAGTTAGAATCCCTAGATCCTCTTTATTTTCTAATTTAGTAAGCCACTTAGCTCTTAATATGCCCACTCTCGGCCTATTAGTAATCCTTTATACCGGTGCTCTATTTTGTGTATAACCTAGTATGCTAGACCTTAGGTCTAGTCCTTTCTTTTACTATTTAAAGATTCTCGCTTAGAATTCGTTTATGGTCTCTTGCGGTTTATGTCTTATAATTAAATCTTTAAAGTTTTCTTACTTTTTAATCTTGGTATTAACTTCTTAATCTTTAGTCCGAACACTTTGTTTTACTAATAGGTCTTCTAAGTCTATATATTTATCTCTTAGTTTAATTACTGCTTATACTGCAGATTCTCTAATCTATAATAAAGTCTCTTGCTTTTTTCTTGTGGGTGTCCTTATTCGTACTCCGAATTCTTAACCCCTTAAATTCTTTAGTCCTAAGCTTACTTCTTTCTTAAGCTATACTCTAGCCTTAGTTTAACTAGGCTTTACTAGTATTCTTATCTTATCTTAAGAGTCTTATGCCTTTAGGAAACTTCGTCCTAAGCTTATTTATATATTACTAAACTAAGCTATTACTCTACTCTATTGGTTG
The DNA here is from genome assembly GCF_001692895.1 of Cenococcum geophilum 1.58. Classification (NCBI taxonomy): domain Eukaryota; kingdom Fungi; phylum Ascomycota; class Dothideomycetes; order Gloniales; family Gloniaceae; genus Cenococcum; species Cenococcum geophilum. Next base: position 707,612 of record NW_027137631.1, read on the forward strand.
TCGTCCGTTATAGGTCCTTAAGTATACCTTATCTCGTCTTAAGAATCTTAGTCGTCTCTTATCTTATCTTAAGAATCTTAAGCCTTTGGCCTTTTACCTTTATCGAGTGGTAAGCTAGCACTAGCAGTCGTCTACTTGCTTAATTATCTTTAGATATTACTCCTTCCGTCTTATAAAGTAATGGATGCCGTATTTAATAGTGTTATAATGCCCGTTACTAAACCTTGCTCTATAGCGGTTTTAGTCTTTACTTCTATTACGTTATTAAGGTTTAGATACCCCCAGTTAGTTCCTTTTTTATTCTCGTCGCTATTAATTAATAAGTACTTCGACTCTATTATTATTATTACTAATCTTTATCTATATATTATTATAATATCTTAATCTAGCTTATAGAGTCGATCTTATTCTTTATCTAACTCTTTAGTTCCTTTAAGTCCTCTTAACTCTAGCTTTTACGGCTAATAGCTTACGCCGTACTTAGCGTCTTTATAAATTTAGTATGCGTTATTATAACAGAACATAAAACTTTTAATTAAATATTCTTTTGTTTTTTATAGTGTACTATTGTCCCTCTATACGTATATATTATATATTATTAGTCTAGTTCCCTTTACTGCGTAATAACTCTAACCACTCCTATAGTCTTTGGCGAAATAACCCTATTTTCCGTAATTTATGCAAACTCCGTCTTTAAACTATTGCTTTTGTTATAGAGTCCGCTTAAACGTCTTCTGCTGTTAAGATCCTTGGTTTAGCCTACGCTTTATAATCCTATAATTACTTAATCCTTAACTTCTAGGTTTCTATAGTTATTTTCCCTATCTCTTATAGGTTTCTTTAGTACCACTTAGGTCTATTAGCTTTGCGTTATACCATAGTTTCTAACTTAGCTTTAGTCGGTGCGTACTCTAAGTCTTATATAACTGTGGAACTTTATCCTAGCCTCTCTTAGCCTATTCCCTTTGGAAGATCCTATTGTTAATCTTTATTGCTTAATCTATTAATTCCCTTAGGGTATCCGCATCTTCCATTAGAATAATTACGTCCTAGACTTTAGCCTTAAGTCCTTATTTATACTATACTATAAGCGCCTTATTATTCCATTTAACCTATATAGTAAGTGTTTAAAATTATATCGTATACTTAATTACTAAAGTTCGCTATATTAGGTCCTAAAGCTTTTTTTCTACTATAGTTATTGCTTCCGGGTCCCTAAATATCTATGTTAATTATTCCGCGAATCCTACCCAGTTAAAAAAGACAAATCGCACTTCTTAATTAGTAGCAGTTATTCCGTTAGTCTATATTTCTATTAAGTAAGGTTTAAACCATTTAAGTGCCCTTCCTGTTAAGAACAGTCCTGCGTAGGCTATTTAATCTATTATCGTGGCTAATTTAGCCCCTTCTTACATAACCTTAAAATACATTTATATAAGAAATCCCTTAAGCTTTAACCTCTTTTCTGAGAATCGCTTAATTAAAGGTAACTTAACCTTAGCTGCTCCGATTCCATTAAGTCTTTCTTTAAGTATTTAGTTGTTCTCATTTAACCAATTAACTATTTTCTGTAACTGTCCGACCGTAACTAGTTATAAGTTAGCCTCTTACATACTTATATCTCTACTTAACCTTAAAGTGGTTACTACCGTTAACGGCGTTATAGTGGCTGCTTTTAGTGGCATATTGTTCGACTTCTATTACCGTAACTATAATAGTAATTGTGTAACGGAACCTTATAGCAAGAACTACAATGGGTTCGTTAATGGGCTAGGTATATAGGTAAAGTAGAAAGTTAACAATATAATAATAACTAGTAGAGTGGTTGCCTAATAGATTAACTTTAATTATATTCTAAGAATTACTACAAGGAAGGAACTATCTAGGTAGGGATTAAGGGTCCTTAAATACACAACCGTACTCCTATGAAAGTCGTTACTCTATCTGCTCTGTCTACTCTATTCGCTCTATAGCAGATCTTATAGATTACCCAGATTATATAGATTATATCACGTGACTCTGCTTACTATTCCTTGTTATATGGTTCTATCGGCTCCATTCTGGACCGTGCTTGTATTAACCAACTAGCTTCTTCCAACTCTTCTCCAAGTAGTCGTAACATTGTACTTAAAGCGTTCGTAACACTAGGGACTTAATTATTTATAATTAGTATATTATAGGTACCAGAAAGCGCAGGCTAGAAGAGCTGTTTAGCTTTATTATATATTATTAGCTATTACGGATAAAGATAGACTATATAAGGAGTTTAGAAAGCCTAATTTAGAAATCTATATTTTGCTCTCCTCTAACGCGCTTACCTATAGCGCTAATATTCCTAATATTAACTATATCGCGTAGTATTGCATATATAAAAACAAGTTAATTAATATAATGTGGCAACGACTTAGACGTAGTGCTTGTGGTAGTAGTTAAATAGGTAAGGCAATATTTCTAATTAAGGATTGGTATAAAGGTCCACGTAAGGATATTACTAGACTAGCCAAAAATTGCGGTTATATTGGTAGAGCCTTCCAATTTTAGCTAAGTTAACTTAGCCGCGAATATTATATTAAGTAATAGGTGCTATAAAAGGACGGGGCTGCTAATTTTGCTAGTAATATATCTTTAAGAGTATTTATATATAGTAATATAGATTCTAATCTATCCGTATCTAATATAGGGCGAGAGCTTAGTCCGGGTGGAATATCCGTAGTTTTACCTGTGGATATTTTACTAAAGAAGCTAGCGTAGCGCCTAAAGACTAAAGCTAAAAAAGAGCAGCTCTCTTTTATTGTATATATGCTTTTATAAATAAGGAAAAGGGCTACTTATAAAAGATTATATTAGAGAATTATAAGGAACAGTCTCCGTCTACTAGTGGCTAGGGTTATTGCTCTAACTATAATCCTACTTTACGGGCTTTTAAAGAGTTTAATATCTGCAAGCCGTATATAGAGGGGATTCCAAGGAAGATGCACTAAAAGGCCTTTATTATAAGTATAAAAAACTAGTTCTATAACTAGATAAAGAAGAAATATTAGCACGCTATTTAGAATTTAACCTTAAGCTACGTTATATCTAATAAGTAAATTGCTACCCTCTATAGCTGCGCCTAGTATATAACTGGCCGCAAGGCGCTTAAGAAAAACCTACCTAATTGGAATTATAATTAGCTTAGTAATAATCTAGATAAGTTTATTGCCTTTATTTAAGCGGAGGTAGAAAAGGTAAATTAGGCAGAGAGCTAGCTATTAGCGTTAGTAAGTAAATTAAAAAATAGTATAGAGCGGATATTACCACGGTCTAGGGTAGTAGAGAGGCGTATAGTATTGGTAGCTTAATGTCTGCAAATACAAGTAGCCTAACTACCTTAATTAATATCCGCCGAAAATCCGTATGTAGGGCTGCCGACATTATTACCTTTTTAGCCTATATTTAGTAGAAACATATAGCTAGCTAGCTTAAACTCTAGCTAGCAGAACACCTCTAGGTTAAGTATACTATTACCCTATAACGGATATTAGTCTTAGCAACGTAATAGTTAGGTCTAGTTTTTAATATAGGGCGGATATCTAAGATCCTAAAGTTAGGCCGGGTATTAATAGCCCTAGGGCAATAACCAGCGTTAGTTGTTGTTAGGTATTAAGTATTAGCCTCTTAGATATTAGGGTTTATATTATAATAATAGACATTAACTCCCTATAGCTCCTAAATATCTAAGTCTATACTATAGTATTAGAAACTAGTCTCTAGGGTAGCCTAGGTATTATAGCTTATAAGGTAGCTCCGCATCTTAGCCCTTAGAACAATCTAGATATTAGAGCTTATAGCATAGTATTAGGTCTTAGCCCTTAGAGTAATCCAAATATTAAAGCTTATAGCGTAGTATTAAATCTAAATCCTTAGGGCAGTTAGAGTATTAGAGCTTGTAGTGCAATACTAAGTTTTAACTTTTAGATAAGCCTAAGGTCTAATCTTCGCAATATAGCACTAAATCTCCAATTATAAAAAATTCTAAAGTTTAAGATTTATACCGTAGCACTAGTTCCTAGATAGTAAGAAATCCGGAAATTTAGAATTTATAACGCAGTATTAGATCTCCGTTTTTAGAAAATCCTAAGGCTTAGGATTTAAGTTGCAATACTAGATCTCCGCTTCTAGAAAACTCTAAGGCTTAGGGTTTGCAGGCTAATACTTAATCTCCACCCTCTAAACTAGGCGTAGTTTAGAATTCGCGTGCTAATGCTTAATCCCCACCTTCTAAATTAGGTGCGGCTTAGAATTTATAGTTTAATATTTAATCTCTACTTTCTAAACTAAGCGTAGCTTAGAACCTATAGCCTAGTGCTTAATCTCCGCCCTTAGTTTTGGATATAACGCAGCTTTAATAGGTTAATATTTAATATTCCTTAGCGTTTTACTTATTTGTTAACTTAACTAAGACTTAGGTAGGGCTTTAATTAATATTTAAGTATTAAGTATTAATCTCCGCATGCACATTTAAATAGTTTATTAGATTTTTATTTAAAGAGATATTAAGGTTTATACCTAAAGCTCCTAAAACCCGTAGAACCTATATTATATTAGCTATTTAGTTTAAGTGTCTTATAATCCTTTTAACTAGATATTATCCGTTCTTTTTAGGCTACTATACTTTAAGCCTTTTAGCTAATATTAGATCTGTTTTATAGTAAAAGAAAATAAAAGAATATATCTGCGTACTTTAAAAGTAAGAAATCCGCTTACTAAAGTAAACCTAATATCCGCTTATAACCCTTCTCTAACACCTTAATTAAGCGGTAATTTTATATTAATATTACTTTGTAAGTTAACTAGACGGCACCTACTTACTTTAATTAGTAGTAACTTAACTATAAAGAATTTGCGTGTTACAAATAAGCATATATAAGATAGTTAATATTTACTAAGGTAAGTTACTATAATAGTAATTATTTGTTAATAAGCTAATTTAATAAAATCTACAGCGCGGATATTTACCTTTAATTAATCTCCGTACCTTCTACCTTACAATATCGTACCGTAAACTTTATTATTATTATTTTATCTACTATCTATTAGCATACTACTATCTATAATGCCTTTTTTTATACCTCTAAGTACGTCTAATAGCTATTTAGTTAAGGAACTTAATACGCGCGACGTTAACGATAAAATAATTAAGGACGCTTTTAAGGACGCTCTTTCTTTTACTAATCCTTTAGAATTTTTATTTAGAGAGTAAGCTTTCTAATACTAAATTATGCCTGCAGCTAATATAATTTTAGGAAATGCGTACTAAAGCATTCTTTGTTGGATTTAGCAGAGCGCCATAATAAGGTTATTGCGAAATCCGCTAGAAATCCGCTTACCTCTTTACTGCCTACCTCTTTACCGCCTACTTTTTTACCACTTACCTCTTTACTACCTGCCTTTAAGCTACTTATTTTCTTATCGCCTACTACTTTTAAGAAGTTTAAGTTTAATCCTTATTATGCTTTTACTTCTCTTAAGAGACAGGCTAATAGAATTGCTGCGCAAAATGTTTAGTATAAGATAGCCTTTAAATCGTATATATTAATTATACTCTTTTAGTATCTTATCTACTAATTTACCTCTTATAGTAACCTAACAGAAATGTTAGAGATTTTAGATAACGATAAAGAGAATAATCTTAATGACGCCGACTCTTCTAAAAGCCCTCCTTTATCCTCTTATAATCTCCGTAGCCCTTATAAGCTCCGCAGTATATAGACGGCCTAAGCTATAATATTAGATATTAGCATAAACAAGCGCCTTTCTATTTAAGTGCTATTAGTAAATAAATGGTATACCCTAAAAGCTAGTGCTTAGGAGAATATAAAGGAAGCTTGCTAGCGGATATATACCTACGTCTAGAATATTAAGGGTAGCTCTAGTATGCTACGCGATCTACTATACGCTCTATGCGTTAAGTAAGACTATAAATATCGCGTTTATAAGCAAAACTCTAGGCTATATTTTAGAGGTGCGTACTTAAGATATTGCTTAAGTAGTAAGTTGTGCGAAAAGGTATATACTAATAGTATACTATTATTCTATTAGCTAATACGTATATAGGATAGTTTGCTAAGACTGGAGCCGGTTATACCTTAGCGTAAAAAAAGTTGCCTAATTAGCTTTAGCTAGTAGTCTAGCTAAAACGCCTACTAAGAAGGTATAATATCCGTATAGCTTTATACCCATACTACCCCCCCTTTAGAGACCTTCCCTTCCCCTAAAACTCTTACTTATAGTAATATACGCAGCTATAGGGGTACCCGTTTTACTGCAACTCCTTTTACTCTTTTACTAATTCCTAATACGCCTAGTACTACTTCTAGTACTACTGCTCCCGCTAGCATATAAAATGTTAGGATGTATTTAGTAATTGCTATTTCTATACGCGTTAATATAGTTTATAAATAGGTAACTAAAATAATAAAAGATATTTAGGCTATAGATTGCTAGTTAGGTAAGCTTAAAGATTCTCTAAGTAAGATAAAGGATAGGCTTGCGTTTATAGCGTGTAGTATTATAGCACTTATACGCAACGCCGGGTTACTAGATATAGAATTTAAGTAAATACCGGTTAGCTATTGCTGTAGGTTAACTGTTATTACGGGTTTAGAGTAATAAAATAGTAGCTTTTACCTCTCTGCTATTATGTATATAGGAATTAAGTCTCTACCTTATATTTAATAGATATAATTAATATTATAATATCTGTATAAGCTAAGAAAAAGATATTTATATATCCGCACTGTTAATAATTACTAAGGTAAGTCACTATAGTAGTAATTATTTGTTAGTAAGCTAATTTAATAAAATCGGTAGCGTGGATATTTACCTTTAATTAACCTCCGCACCTCTTCTTTCTTTACTAACCTTTTACCTTATAGCACCGCACTATAAACTTTATTATTGTTATTTTATCTACTGTCCCTTAGCATTCTACTATCTATAATGCCTTTATTTACACCTGTAAACGATGTTAATGCGAATAATAGTGGTTAAGTAGTTAAGGAACTTAATATACGCGAAATAAATAAAGATGCTGTTAAGCACGCCATAGCTGCTCTTACTAAGCCTTTAGACTTTATTCCTAAAGAGTAAGCTTTCTAATACTAAATTGTGACTATAGCTAATGTGATTTTAGAAAATATATACCGAAGCGCTCTTTATAGGATTTAGTAGACGATAAAAATATAGATAGAATGAAATCCGCTAAAAATCTGTGTACCTTTTCGCTGCCTGCCTTTCCGTTGCCTATATCTTTGCCGTAGACCACTTTACTATTAGTTTCTTCGCCGTCCGCTTCTTTACCGTCTGCCTCTCTACTACCGCTACCTAATGCTTCTAAAAGAAGACTTAATAAGGCTCGTTTATCTTCTTTTCTTAAAAAGTAGGCTAAAAAGGCTGCTAATACGAATCTGAAGGCTAAGATAGCTATTAAATTGTATATATTAGTTATACTGTTTTAATATCTTATTTACTAATTTACCTCTTATAGTAACCTAAACATTTATAAGGTTTCTTTAGATAGCGAACCTTTAGACAGCAGTAAAGATAAAGATCTTAATAACGCCGACTCTTACTATCTCCGCAGCCCTTATAATCTCCGCAGCCGTTATAATCTTTATAGTACTATGAATATAAACAAGCGCCTTTTTATCTAAGTGCCGTTAGTAAATAAATAGTACACTCTAAAAACTAGTGTTTAGGAGAATATAAAGGAAAGTCACTAGTGGATATTAATATACGTCTAGAATATTAAGGGTAGCTTAGGTAAGCTGCGTAACCCACTATATACTCTATGCGAAAAGTATAGCTATAAATATTGCGTTTATAAGAAGGACTTTAGGCCTTATTTTGGGGGTGCGTACTTAAGATATTATATAAGTAGTAAGTTGTGCGGAAAGGTACGTGCTAATAATATAATATTATTCTATTAGCTAACACGCGTATAGGAAAGTTTATTAAATCTAGAGCCGGTTATACCTTAGGGTAAAAAACGTGTAAAGTTAGCTTCTGCTAATAGTCTAGCTAAAACGCTTACTAAGAAGGTATAATATCCGCGTATTAATAATACGGATATTACTAATATCCGTATAGCTTTATTCTCGCACTATCCTCGCCCGCGCTATTACGCCTCTCCCTACTAAGACCTCCCCCCCTATTAAGACTCTTACTTACAGTAGTACGCATAGCCGTAGAGGCACCCGCTTTACCGCTGCTCCTCTAACTCTTTTACCAATTGCTAGCACGCTAGGTGCTGCTATTACTATTACCGCTTTTGCTAGCACCGGGTCTGTTAGGGTATATTTAATAATTGCTGTTTCTATACGCGTTAATATAGTTTGTAAATAGGTAACTAATATAGCAAAAGATGTTTAAGCTATAAACCGCCGGTTAAATAAGTTTAGAGATTCTCTAAGTAAGATAAAGAATAAGCTTGCGTTCCTAAGGCGTAGTGTTATTACACTTATACGTAATGCTAGGCTACTAGATATTGAATAAGTAGATATAAGTTAGCTGTTGCTATAGGTTAGCTATTATTACGGGTTTATAATAATAAAATAGTAGCTCTTACCTTTTTGCTACTATATATATAGGAATTAAGTCTCCGCCTTATATTTAATAGATATACTTAATTAATATTGTAATATCTATATAAGCTAAGGTAAAGATATCTGTATAAGCTAAGATAAAGATATCCATATAAGCTAAAATAAAGATATTTATATATCCGCACTATAAAATAGCTAATTGCTACGTTATATACTACGTATTAAGAAGATTATACGCTAGCTAGAATTAATATTAATAAAAAAAAACTTACTTAATATATTAATATAGAGACGTACTATAAGCCTAAGCATTTAAAAGTCCTCTAGTATATTATCTATAGCCTTATTAAATCCGTCCTTATAAGGGTTATATAGTAAACCGCTAATATAAGATATCCGCATATTAAAATTAGTAATACTACCCTGTAAGAGCCGCTTTAATCTAAGTTAAAAAATAGTAGGTGCCTTAAACCTAATATCCCGTATACGCTAACGCATAATTAAGTCCTTAGCAATTATATCTATAAGGGACTAAATATTAACTATAGGAGATTTAATTATATAATTGGATATTATCTGTTTACTAAATGCGTCCTTAAACTTAGTATAAAGAGGTCCGGTATAGCTTATAGTAAAAATACCTTACCTAAATAAAGAGTCTACTCTAAAGGTTAAGTTTCCGCGTAATTAGAGTAACTCCTTTAGCTAAAGATTTAGTAGTTTGTTAAGTTAATTAGTTTTAAAAAAGCTATTTAGCTCTCCGCGATTATTAATTAGCCTATTTACTAGTACGGCCCGCTAAAGTACTAGATTATACGCCTCTATTATAATTAACCTCTAGAAATATATTATTTTAGATATATAGTTATTACTTCTTAATCCAGCAAAGTAAAGGCAAAGGTAGGTAATTACACGCTTTAAAAGGCCGATATCCGTATGCTTAATAGCGTATTTTAATACTTTATATATTTTAACTACCTATAAATACTAAATATAATTAAAGAACTCTACGTTAATAATCTAAGTGGGCTAGCTTGTAGTAGCGGAGCTAAGTACTATAAGTAATTAATCTATAATCTAAGAACCTCCGTGGGTAGAGGGCTGTAGAGGAACCAATTTATTAGCCTCGCGGCTGACTTTAGAGCTAAAACCCGCTACGTGGATATCCTTAATATGCTATAAAAACTGCTTAGGCGTTAAGGATTTAATATATCTTTAACCGCGCCTTCTTTATAGATATTAAGCCTATTACGGATATATGTTAAAAAGAGCGCAATAATACGCGTATTAAAACTATACAGTACTAGCTCTTTAAGGTAGTAAAAAAAGGGCGCTTTATAGGAATATTTCGTTGCCTAAGGTAATTTATATAAGTATAGAGTGTAGAGTACTGCTACGTATATTGCTAACCACTAAAGAAAGTCCTTATAATTATATATAGGAAGTTTAGCTAAAGGTGCTAAAGACCTAGAATAGGTAGTACCTAACGGTGGCTATTATATAAAAGCGTAGCCTCCGCCTACTCCCGCTTATAGGTATAAATAAGCTTTATGGTTTTCTAATTACTATATACTAGATATAATTGGTTCTAGAAATTATTGTTATAATTAAGCTGTAGTTGCTCTAGAAAGATCATCTTAAGTATATAGTAGTTACTATTTATAGAAGCCTCGCTCTTTATAATAGGGCCTAGGTTTATATACGTTGTCTTTATAAATAGTAGAATATTAATCTCCAGTATACGCGGATATTTAAGCTCAGTATTAGATTTGAAAATACTATTTATAGCGGCCGTATATACGCTTTAGAGAGCATCTGCAATTATAAATATAGATATCCAATTTTAAACGCTGTTATATATACTACCTAAAGCCTTAGTAATATTTTTAATCCGAAGCTATATATAGTTATATAGTATGCTTTAAAGAAGGCTACTAGGGGGATATAAGATCCGTGGATAAGCTTTCTAGTAGTATAGGAATAAAAAATGCCAGTGTTTCCGATTAACTGATATTATATTTACTTAAGGTAGTTAAAATTATTATATATAATATAGATATTATTAAAAGCGGACATTAATTAGAGGCGAGTCTTTAATAACGTTAGCACTAGTATATCCACCACTGGTATTATAACCTTCCTTAGAGTGTTTAGCTAATTCTATCTTCTAGCAGTTTAGCGTCTTATATTTATTAATAAGCCCTAGTTTATAAAGCAGTGATAAAACCTAACGCTTTATACCTATGCCTTAAAGATAAAGACTAAGAAGCTGAGTAAAATAGTTAGTAGAGCTTTAAGCGCGGCCTAATGAAAGGATAGATATAAAAAGAACAACCTGCCCTAGGTATAGATTCTGCGATTTATTATCCTTTAATTATACTAATAATCCTTCTATTAGTTGGTAGAGTAGTAGGGCATATTAGCTAATTGCCTTATAGCCCTATAAGAGTTAAACGTCTTTAAACTCCAGATCTGACTTTTAGGGGCTAAAGATAACCGTCTTTTACTAAAGATTATAAAGCTCTTTATAAAGGATATTTATAACCGCATTAACTAGTTCTAAATAGATATCCGCAGTCTCTATAATTGTATTACGGATTTCTTTATCTCTTAGAAGGGTAGTAATAAGCCCCTTTACCTTCTTCTTTTTTAACTTCTTTTTTTACGCCTTATTATTTTTTATGCCTTTTCTTTTATTAGTACTAAGCTATAGCTACGCTAAAGAAAGGTTACTAAAGGACTATCGCCAGTTCCGTAAATGCTCTAAAATAACTCTAATCTTCTCTTTCTTTGTTATATAGCGCGATATCCGCTCGGCAGATGCTCTAGTTAGTGTTTAAATAGGCGTCCGCCGGTTAACTAATATTATATTTATAGAGGGGGTAGGCAATTTAATTGTTAATATATTACCCGTTTAGCGGCGCTTTCTGCTTAATATCGCGGAGGCTAATGGGGTAGATATATTTATTAATTATAGAGCTGCTTCTGCGGATTAATTTAACGGTATTTCTAAGATAATAGCTGTTATAGGGGGGTAGATTAATTTTGTTAAAAAAGGTAACTGCTTTATATATAAAACAAGTTAGATCGCCTAAGAAACCTTATAAAAGTCCCTCAGACTATAGAATTAACTTTTTGACAAAAAAGGTTAGCGATATCCGCTTGCGGATATACGTATGTCCGCTAATTGATTCTATGGTCTGAGCTTGCTGAGGTAACTTATGACCTATGACTGTGCATAAGATCGGAACAATAATGAACCGGGTAAGAAATGCGACCATCGAGAAGTCTTGTCGTGCCTTGTCTGCAACTTGTTCTGTTATCTAGGCAAGAATGGTACCACAAGCATCTCAGCCGCCACAACCACTTTCTTTGAATGACCTTCTCCGGCAGCATTGCCATGATCGTCTTTACGTCAAGCCACTGCACTGGACCGCCCGGCATCTCCAGCTCCTCAAATGTCGATTCGTCCGTCGTCAGCGTACACCACAGCCTGCGAGCTCCAGTCAAGGCCGCCTTTCCCTTTCAAGTGAGAGTGAGCAACCCAGAGAAGACTCCAAGGTCGATAATGGTCAAGACATCCGTATACAAAAAGCTGTTTATCGACTGGCCTACGGCGATTGCATGATGGACAAGCAATGGGGTCTGGAAGCCCTGCTTGAAACGTTCTCAAACGGTCATACCGTCACTTCTCTCTCGTACGTCTTACCCTAACCCCCTTCATTATTATACCTCGAGAACTAGCTCACCATTCATCGCAGAGATAGTCTTGACTTCTACTATGCGGGCAGACCAGTAGCCCGACTTCCTTGTCCCGTCTTCGGCCGTGTAATCGACAATACCCCGACACCTTTCCTTGCCTACGTGGATCATACTGAAATTGCCCGTTCACGCGAAAACTCCATTAAAGCTCACAGTGGCAACCTCCCAAGCGGGCGCATCCGAAAAATTATTCTTAGCCGTCTACAGCCCACAAACATTGACCTAGATCCCTATCTCGCTGGCGTTCTAATTGCACTAGCTCAAGCGCAATGGTACGCCCGCTCCGGCAACACAACGGCTCTTCTATCCTCACATACAGTACGCACCTACGTTACGGTATCTAGCTTGCTAGTAATACTAATTAAGAATTAGGTCTATCTCCTTGTTACCAACTACAACGAAAAAGGCTTTTCTCTCCGACTCTACACCGCCACCGTTACTGCTGCCTTCCTCCGTAAATTTAATCAGCCATCCGTATTCTTAGATAGCTCCCTCATTATATGCCACACCCGTATCCCGTTGCGGTCTATTTCCCACCTTAAAAGTGAAATTACTGCGATGGTGGAAACTTTAGAAGTAAGCAAGAAACGTCTACGAGAGCCGTCAATTATTATAGATTATGGCGCATGTAAGCGGAGAAGGAATCAGAGGGACAGGAGTAACAATATTGGTGGAGAGCCTCGGAAGATACCTAAGAACCTTATAGTATCCGTAGGCGGGTAGATATAGTTAAATAATTATAAACCTTTTAATAGAGCATTATAAACTTAATTAAGTACTATATATCTACCTCTTTTAGTAGTATTAATACGTTAGGACAACGCGTAAATAGGTAAAAGGTAATCTTTAAGGATCTGGATATTAAAGAGCGGCTTTTATATAGTATTAAGAGCTAGGTAGGCTGTATTAGATGCCGCTATATAAGCAATTTAAAGAGTTAGGAATTCTTATATATAAATGGTAAGATAATAGGAGGTCTTTTATATATATACCCTAAAGCTTTATTAAAATTAGTAAAAAGTTGCCCTTTTCTACGAAACTTTTAATATAGGTAATGGGGTTTTAACGGCTCCCTAGGTTATAGCTAAAAGGAATATTAAAACTTTACTTAGGTTATATCTATTACGCTTATATAAGTCTTAGCACAATATACCGCCTTTTAAATATATATATTACTTTAATTTTAGCAGAATAATAAAACTTTACTTAAAATAGTAGGTAGTATATTAGTGTAGTTATAACCTAGGGAGCAGTTAAAACCCTATTACCTATATTACTACAGAGGTGCGCTATAAAAGTCTTTACCAGCCCTGCCTAGGTTAAGCCTAAAGAGCCTATATATAGCCGAAAATTAGGCGTATTTTAAGCCGGTTCTAGGGGACCCTAGGCGCTATTAGGCGGCTTTTAGCCTATTACCCTACTAACCTTAAGGTACCTACCACCTATAAAACCGCCTAATAATATAGGTAATAGGGTTATAACAGCGATATAGTTATAATAGTCGGCTACTACTACCTTCCTAATATAGATAGAACACTAAAATACTGCCGAAATGCCTTAGAAGTAGTTGTTGGATTATATACGCCGTGGGGTCATATACGCCGTCATATTGTACACGACCCAACAGCTACTTCTAAGGCATTTTAGCAGTATTTTAATGTTCTATCTATATTAGGAAAGCGGTAGTAGCCGACCATTATAACCCTATTACCTATATTAAGGGGTAGCGAAGACTTTTATAACGTACCTCCGTATAATATTAATAAATTAATTTAAAAATTAATATATAACGTACGGGTTCTCCCCCCTCCATACACGGTCCTACTTAATGCACGGTCTTTCCCCACCAAAATTTGCCTAAATATACATTTTTATACTACCTATAACTTAATAACTTTTTAATAGAACTTTATAAAATTTTAAATATAGCTTATTAAATACTAAAACTATAATTTTATATAAAAATATTATAAAATATTATAAAATATATATACTTAAAATTAGGTTAAAAAAGTACTTTTTTAATAAAACTTAATAATAATAATATTATTATTAATAAGGCCATTATATAGCTAAATTTTATATATATTTATATTTATTATATAACTAAGCTTTTTTAATATATAGGCAACTAGCTTATATATAGTTCTAAAAAATATTTTTAAATGCTTATAACTTAATTACTATAATAGCAACTAATATAAAAATTTTAATATGGCTTATTATATAATAGGTAAAAGTATTTATAAGATAAAAGTTAAAAAATACCACTGGTTACAACGTAAAATAAAGAAGCTTACTTTTTATCCATATATAATTTTTTTAATTTTTATACCAGATATAATAATAAGCTTAATTATATTTTTTTATACTTAATTTTACTTATAGTAAAGTGTTTTATAGCTTTAATTTATTATATAATAATAATAATAATTCATTGCTTAACGTCTGATTTAGATCTATATTGGGCCTGCGCGGACTACTCCTTATTTACATATAGAGAGAAAACTCAACTTAAGAAAGACTTAACTTAAGAAAACCCCGTAATCTATCTCCCTGCCTCTTGGGACTCGCCTATAAGGCGCCTGTAAGGCGCCTACGAGTTACCTATAGTACTCCTACTACCTTACTTTTTGACCTTCTTAGGAACCACTGCTGCCGTAATTAGCCTACGGACGCGCTAGTATTATATACTTTACTTTGCTCCTATAGAGTCATTAAGGGGCGCCCGTTGCTCGCCCCCCCGCCCTTTATTATTATTTCCTTTACGACCTAGAACTGGTTTAGTACATTTTAGCTAATAAGCCACTAAGTAACCGCCTTAAGGCCTTTTTATATTAAGAGTAGTGTCTTATAGTTCTCTATGCTAGCTACTAAAAGCATTACTTCTTAATTAGTGCGTAAGGGGTATAACAGTATTACGTGTTTTGGTGTCTGTCTTAGCTAGCCACATTCATATCTTAGGCTACCTACTAGGACACCCACCCAGTAGAGCCAGTCTTTTAGTCCTATTATTCCTGTTCTTAAGAGCGTTGCCATTATATTTTCTGCCTTTATTAGGCCTTCTTAGAGCCCTAGGGTGTCTACCCCCTATAGCGTTAACTATACTACGGCTTAGGTTCCTCTTGCCTTAGTTAGCCTCTATACCTTTAACTCCTATACACCTCTCTAGCGTTAGTCCAGCCAGTATTATATTACGGTAGATGGTTTCCTAGCGTTCTTTTATACTCTACTTTAGCTCCTTTCTCTCTCTTGCTGTTGTCCTTACTGGCCTCTTACGCGTCTCCTTTCCTCCTCTATATAGGCCTGGGCCCTAAAGCAGCACTATTCTTCTTCTGCTTTCTTTACCTATTTCTCTAATATATCTTCCCTACTTTAGGGTTGTTGGTTTATTCTCCTATAAGGCGCCCTAGGGTCCCTCTATAGTTTATTTAGGCGTGTCTTAATATACTTTATAATATTAAAGTTACGTTCCTTTTACGCCCTTTATATTGCAGCGGCTTTAATATATAGTTATAGGGGGGGAATATTAGCTTCCTTCTTAAGCAGAGCTGTGGCCGTTCGCTTATATCCGCCTATTATACTCTAAAGGTAGGCTATTTGGACCTTTTAGAGTGGTTTAAGGAGCGATTTAGGGGGGCCTTTCTTAGATTCTCTAATGGCCTGGATACTAAACCTATACGTTATAGTTAGCTAGACAACTGCTGTGTATAGTAGGCGTGACCTCTAAAAGCATGGACCCTATGTGGAATTGACGATCCTAGATAATGCGATATACTATACTTAGCCCTTACGGGCCACTTGCGCCGCATATACGCTCCACTAGAGCTTACTATTTACCTATACTCCTAATACTCTTAGGCCCTAAACTGGTTAACCCCTAAAGCCTTAGATATAAATTATATACTAAAGATCTGCAGATTGGTTGCGTTTTCTTATAAAATGGATTAGCTAGTATTTCTCTAGTGAGAATTGGACTCCATATCGTCTTGCCTATTCTATATAGGTGTTATATACTTTCTCTAGTGTTCTATAATTCTCTGCAGCTATTAGCCCGTATATAATTAGGTTTGTATTATTAATAAAGCCTATCCCCTAGGTTACCCCTTCCTTAAAGGAGTTAAGCAGGTTGCTTATAAAGAAAAGGAAGAGTATAGGCGAGAGGGGTAATTCTTGTGGTATTCCTATTGCAACTATAATAGGGGGGCTTTGGTATCCGCTGAAGACTAATAATGTTTCTTTTTAACCCGTAAACCCTTAAATAAATTATATAATTTATTTTAGGAAGCCTTTTGCCCTAAGGATGTATAGAAGATGCTTATGGGGTATATTATTATAGGCGCCACTAATATCTAGGCTAAGCATTAATACTATAAAGTCCCTTCGCATCGCCCATATAGATTTAATGGTGGCAGCGAGTAGCGTAAGTGCTGATAGTATTAAGCGGTTCTTTCTTGCCCCTATTTAGCTTTGTGTTAGTAGGGCGTATTCCTTAGCTGTGTCTACTATATAGTCCGCTATTACCCTTTCTAAGATCTTACTAAGGGTATTCTCTAAGGCAATAGGGCGGTAGCTTTCTAGGAGTAAGTAGTCTGCTTTGCCTTCTTTACGTAGGATAAACGTTATTATAGCTCTTCCGAGTCTTGGGTAGTAGCCTATTATTTAGCTATATCCGTAAGCTAAGGTGCTATTAGTAGTCCGCAGGTCTTTAGGGCTTTATTTAGGATCCTATCTAGTCCTAGTGCTATGTTATTTAAAAGGCGGCTAATAGTTCTAGCCATTTCTTTGGTTATTATGTAGGTAGTTATATATTAGCTAGCAATATAGTAAAGTTTAACATACCTGCTTATTTAAGCCTCTACCCCAGTTTTCTAGTGCTTTAGTCCTAGTCTATAAGCAGTTGGCTGCCACCACTACTCGTATAGGGAATTTTACCATTCTTTTAGATATTTTATAACGGGTTATTAGCCTAAGTACTAGTCTGCCCCCTAGCAGTTTATATAAAAGTCTTCTTCCAAAGTTAATACGCTTTCGCACAGCTTAGGAGCCTTCTATAGCCTTTAGTTTTACGCCTTTTTTATTGTTTCCGCTAGTATAGACATAAGCTGCCATTTCTAGGGGTCGCAACTCCCGTCTTACGCGCCTACTAGCGTAATCCTATAAAGGTGTTGTAACTGCATCCTATAATGCAGACTTAGGCGCACTTTCTATAGTTAGGCCTAGCCAAAACCTTCCTGCCTAAGTAACTCCTATTTACTCCTTAAGCATATCTCACTAGCGTACCGCCCTAGAGACGAACGGTTCCATCTATTAATATACCGATATGCGCATCCGTTTTCTTAAGCCATGTAGTAGTCTCTCTAGCTAAGATATAATCCTACCTACCTACTAGGTGCACTAAGGGTTAGAGCCTAGCTAAGGGGTAAGGTCCTTAGAGCTAGCAGTAACTAATATACACTACGCCCTATAAAAGGTTCCCGTTTCGCGTTGCCTATAAAAGTCTCCTTATAATAGGCCGACCGTATCTTATAGAAAAGGGGCCATAGAGATACTAGGTCCCGTACTAGACGACCTACTCCCCCCTTTCTTACTAACTAAACTTATATCCCCCCCTTTTATAAGCTAGCCTATATCTCTAACTGTTAAAACCTCGTCCGACTAGCCTATGTTTCCCCTATAGCCTCCCCTATATATATATATTAGGTTATATACACCACGCCTATTAAGACCCTCCTATAAGTCGCCTTATACATATACGCATTAGGTTACGTACACCACGCCTATTAAGACCCTCCTGTGAGTTACCTATGAGTTAACTATAGGTTAACTATGAGTCAACTAAGTTGTATGCCATAAGGCCGTCGAAGCTGGCCTATGTTTCCGCTGCCTAGAGCTTTGCCTATATTTCTACCTCGTTAAGCCGTCTAGTCGCCGTCGCGTCGCCGTCGCGTCGTAGTCGTGTTGCTGTTGTCTAGGTCGCGCGCACTACGCCTATTAAGACCCTCTTCTGAGTTACCTAGGTATACCGGATACCAGATAGGCCCTCGTAGAGGGGCCTTAATAAGTTCTCTAGGCAGGGCCTTAATAAGTTCTTTGCGGTAGCCTTAGGGCCTTAATAAGTTTTATACGAAGTATCTACGACGCGTTAACCTTAACAAGTTCTTATAAAAAGAGGTTCCCTACGCCCTTGCCGTATCCTCTCGGTCTTAGAGCTAGTATAAGCCTAAGGGTGTCCTGTCGTACGCCTAGGGTGTGTTTACGTTAACTAGCTAAATAAGGCCAGTTTTAGGCCTGGCTGCGAGCCAGGTAGTTATACGTCGGGCGGTTTTCGTATCCCAGTTTCCCTTAATGGCCCCCCTAGATGGTATGGCAGGAGCCCTAAGTAGGGGTAGTAGGACTTCTGGTGTTATTGAGGGCGATATACGCGTCGTAAGCTTAACACTATAGAGTCGCAACACCAGCGCGCTGCGCGCGCTGCGACGGCTCTCCTCTATTGCCTCTGTACTTAGCCATCATAAGGAATGATTTCCCGATAATGTTTCTACCTGCGGCGACGTGGACGCGTACAGTAGGGCTTCGCGGGCTAATTTATTATATAAAAACTTTATTTATAATATAAATATATATTTTTTAATTATATTAAATTTTAATATAATTTATAAAATATAAAATATATAAATATATATAAATATTAAAAACACTTATTTATACAATAAATAAATATAAATAAAATCTAGCCATTTAATAGCTTTATTATTAATATTATTAATAATACTAAGTTTTACTAAAAAAGTACTTTTTTAACCTAATTTTAAGTATATATTTTTATAATATTTTATAATAGTTTTATATAAAATTATAGTTTTAGCATTTAATAAGCTATATTTAAATTTTTATAAAATTCCATTAAAAGGTTATTAAGTTATAGGTAGTATTAAAAGGTATATTTGGGCAAATTTTGGTAAGGAAAACCGTGCATTAAGTGGGACCGTGCACGGAGGGGGGAGAACCCATCAGTGCTGGCACTAATAAAATCTCATCTAATACGAACCAATAAAATATCGGTATTGCCAATATTGCCAATATTCGGATAATATCGCAATATTTCTTAGCACACCAAAATTTTTTACCGCCACCTAAGGTTACCTTCTATCTATATAATATCGTATAATATATCTTCTAGAATTTTAGATTATCTCTTACTTCTAATACTATTAAGGAAACTATAGACTTAATTCCTTTAACGAAAAAGTTACAGAAGACCTCTCTAATCTATAAGTATTGTTATACGCCAACGCTAGAAGAAAGATTAGAAAAGCTAGAACAAAAATAGATTTAATATAAACATTGTCCAAAATATATAGCTTAAAGTATAATAAATATAAGATAGCATCTAGAGAGTGTTTATAGAATTATTATTAGTAAGGTACCTAACTCTAGCATTTATATAATAGCTTCTAAAACTATTAAAGCGTTATATACTAAGCTTCTTCTCTAGCTTAGTAATAGTTGTAACGGAACCTTGTAGCAGGAACTACAGTGGATTCGTCAATAGGCTAGGTGTGTAGGTGCTGCCGAAGTCAACAACGTAATAACAACTAGTAGAGTGGTTGCCTAACAGATTAACTCTAATTGTATTCTGAGAATTATTATAAAGAAAGGAACTATTTAGGTAGGGACTGAGGGTCCTTAAATACACAACCGTACTCCTATGAAAGTCCTTGCTTTGCTTGCTCTGTCTGCTCTATTCGCTCTAATACAGATCTTATAGATTACACAGATTACATAGATCACATCACGTGACCTCGGTTACCATTCTTCGTCACATGGCTCTACCGGATCCATCCTAAACCGTGCCTATATTAACTAACTAGCTTCTTCCGACTCTTCTCCAAGTAGTCGTAATATCGTACTTAAAGCGTTCGTAATAATAGTAAGGATAACCTTAATTAAGAGATTCTTTGGCGTATAGTTAATTAACAGGTTATTAACTAAACCCTCCTAGATCTAATTATCGTACAATAGCTTCTATTTTTATATATAGAATAGCCAAAATGGCATACCTTTATTTAAGCAATAAATCCGTAGGGCCGTATATTTATGCCAACATCTTATAACACAATTAAGCAGAGGGTAGGAGCTTAGTTTCCGTAAGCAAAAGATATTATATAAAAAAGGCTTTAATCGTCATAAATAAGTATCTATCTTGCTATTAATATCTAGACCTTACTAAGTTATAACCTTTTACTTATAATTTATGCCAGCTTTATTAATACCCAGGATTACTTTTAAAATATCTTAATTGCCCTTTATACGGTACATAGCTATAGTAGTTTAAATTAATAGGAAACCCTTTACCCCGTCCTTAAAGATTATAGAATTATAGGAAATATTAGCGTCCTTATTAGCAATAATTCCACCATAAATAATACGCTTTATTGTATAATAGCAACTTATCTTAGTATAGAGAATTAAATTAACTAGAATTAGACTTTCTAACGGCTCCGCTATATAGGCTATATCCTTAATCTTATTACTAAAGCTTTTCTTTTTACTAATAATAGCGAAGAGCAACTTATAGAATTGTATAATAGAGAAGATAAATTAGGAGAAGAGTTAAATAATAAACGCTAAAAAGAAAAAGCAAATTTAATAAGAGCGAAGATAGGTGCTATAGGGAAGATCTATAATTTTATTGTCTATATCCGTGCCTCGCCTAATTATATAAATAAGTTTAAAGAACTTTCCGGAAAGTTAATCCCCCTAGGTAATTATATAAGATAGAACAGCTAGTTCTATATACTTTATATTATACTTAAAACGGAAGTTCTTAATGCGCTTTAGAACTACACTAAAGCGCATATTTATAAGGGTATAATTAATAAAAGAGATAAGCTTATTCCTTCTAATATTACTCTCTATTTTTAAGAGTGTAACTCTATTTCTTAAAGGTTAATAAGTAACAATTAAACGGGTTTTTAAAGTTATTAAGATTATTAGGGAATATCTTAAAATCTCTTTGGTATATTATACGATAATATTAATTGCTTTTACTAATTTAAGCAGAAAGAAAACCGATAGCTTAAAAATCGAATTAAATATATAAAGGCTAAGTTTAACTTCTATGCTTTAAAGCTAAATTAATTGCCTTACTACGCTACGGCCCGTATTTTTTATCTAGAATATTATATAACCTAGCTTAAGGATATAGACGATAATCCTATTAATTTATACGTCGCCTATAAACTTAAAGTCTAAAGCTTTTAGGAGAAATTCCGCCGAGAGAATCGATTCTTCTCTTAATTGTATAATAGCCTTTAAAAACCAGCTAATTCTTAGGCTTAGCCTCTAAATTATTTTAAAAAAAACTTTATTAAAATATAAAGCAGAAACACACACGGCCTTAAAGTTAAGATAAATTTAATAATTACTACAATAAAGTAGCGTTATATAATATTAAGATACCCGCTTTTTTTTTTTTTTTTTTTTTATCCGTTGTATTATACTACGTACAATACTGCGCATNCAGCCTTTAGGCTATGGCGCTATAGTTCTATATACATGAATCCTTTCTAGGCAGCTTAACATGTACTAGTAGCTATGTCCTAGTAGTTTATAAATCCCTAAACTAGGGATTTACAGCTTCCTAGTAAATACTAGGTTGCTAACAACTATTAGGTAGTGAGAAAACAATAGGAAAATAATAGAAAAAATTGGAATAAAATCCTAAATAATCTTAACGCCTGTCCCTGTCCTTTTTATAGTTTATTTCTGTCCTTTTGCTTTCTATGGTCTATCTACTAGGACTTTTAGTAGGAGTTGCCTCCTTCTAGAGATCCTTCTGCTCTTAGCCACTTCCCAGTNGCTATTTTTGTCCTACTTAAGAATAGAAAAAGCGCCCTTCTTCCTTTCTTTGTACAAAAAAGCTTCTCTAAGGAGAGAGAAGAGCCTATTTGTCTTTGCATTTCCTTTCTATCTTCCCAATGTAGTCTGCATTCTAGTAAGAGGTGCGTAGGGGTTTGTACCGCGGTACAGTCCTTAAAGCATCTACCTTCTTTATCCTTCCCTATTGTTTTAGAGAAGGATTTAAAGAAGCCTTTTCCTAGTTTTAGTTGAAAGAAAGCTGATTGTAGCTTTTTAGGAAGATACCCGCATTAGAGTGGTGGTTATAGGACATATAATAAAAACGATAGCCACAGCTTTCGCGCTAGGCAATTAAGATCCTATTAATCCTATTAATAAGTAATAAGCTAAAGAGAATCTTTTTAGGAGGTTATTATACGGTTACTTAGGATAAAATATTAATAACGGCAGCAATATTAAAGCAATTAAAATGCGGAAGAGATTGGAAAAAGGGAGACCTACTTTAAGATAATTTTTAGGAGGACGTTGTATAATATTATAGGAAAGAATGTAGCTTAAAATAGGGGTTTAAAGAGTAATTGTATAAGGAAAGGTATATAAGAGATATATTATACAACGCTATAGGGTAAGGGTATAAGGTATATAAATACAACAATTTTAGATAAAGGTAACCACTAAAGGCGCGTAGGTAGCGTATATAAATATATACTAACTTTAAACTTAATAGATTATAAGTTTAAATCCCACTAATGTCGTCCTTTATTAGGAATCGGGAAATATAATTATTTAGTATACTTCCCGTCCTATTATACAAGAGATTCTCTAGCAATATTGCCATACTATAAGTAAACTCTCTTCTCCGTATAATATACCTATATAACTAACTACTCTTAGGATAAGTAGAAGAGAGTAAAAGCTTTACTAGTAATTAATATAAAGGCTTAGGTAGGGGGGGTATTAAAGAAGTAGGTTTAGATAGGGAGGCCCTTATATATAAATGCAATTCTAATTTAGAGCCGTAGATCCCTAAATATAATTATAAGTACCCTATATTACTTGTATAAGGCAGAAAGCTAATTAACGCTAGCCATATAAGGCTTGTATGGCGACTCCGCGTCGTTTAATAGGCCTTTACCCTTTTACTAAGTATTAGAGTCTCCTAGGGTTCTATAGTAGGTGCTATAGAAATTATAAATAGTGGGATTATAGAGCTTAATGTTTATCGTATAATAAAAATTCTTAGCCTATAGCGGCGGCAGCGGGAGCGCTAGAGGGTAAGGATTAGATTATAGAACTAGAGGATAACAAGGAATAAAAGTTACTAAATTTAATCTCCTCTTTTTTACTACTTTTATTTTATTTTATTGTATCTTATATAAGAAGAAAGGGTAAAAAGGAGATATTAATGCTTTATTATAATATAAGGCTGCGTAAAGCTAGTTATTTTGAATTTTAACCCAATATTGGCAATATTATATTGCCGATATATTGCCGATAACCAATATCTTATCGGTTCGTATTGGTTTATATCGGTGCCAGCTTTAGAACCCGTTAGTGCTAGCACTGATAAAATCTTATCCGATATAAACTGATAAAATATTGGTATTACCGATATTGCCGATATTTCGATAATATTGCAATATTTCTTAATATATTAAAATTTTGTACTATACCTAAAGGTTATCTTCTATCTATATAATATTGTATAATATATCTTCCAAAATTTAAGAAATTAAGGATTTTAGTTAAATTATCTCTTATTTTTAATGCTGTTAGTAGAGGAGGGGGTAGGCGTATAGAGGACAGAGCTAGCAGTCTTCTCCCTATAGGGTGCCTATAAGGTTGCTAAGGTTTTAGGCGGTATTTAGCGGGTCTAGGGGCATAGACCGCCTAAAATCTCGTTACTTAGGCGACAGAGCCCCTAAAACTTTAGCGACCTTATAGGGGGTAGCCACTAGTTCTAAAAGGAACCAATATTGGCAATATTATATTGCCGATATATTTCCGATAATCGATATTTTATCGGTTTGTATTGGTTCGTATTGGTGCCAGCACTGGAACCCGTACTCTACAAGCAAGTCGGCTACCCTACTACCTTTCTATAGGTTTGCACGCGAATAACTCTATAACGCTAATAAATATTAACTATATATAACTTGTAGTCTAATCTACAGTAATTTCTACATCTTTTTAACACGTTCGAGTATTATATCCTGTCTTACTACAGCGCCTATAGCGTCTTTGCTACGTCGCGTTCCTATTTAAATATAACTATTTTTAACGCCTTTTGCTCTTAATTTGTATACTAATATCCTTTTTAGCAATTATTTTAGAGCCCTCTACCTTTATTACAGTCCTTCCCTTTTAAAGTCGCTTTTTTTAATACTACCTACGCCTTAATATAGCCTTATTTGCCTTCTAAAGGTTAGAAACTTATAAGCGTAATAGTATAGCCAAATATATTATTATCTTAGCGCCTTTTATAAGCTAATTAAGTAATTCAATAATAGATATAGGCGAGCTATCTTAGTGCCTTTAAATCTAATTATAAATTAATACCAATTAAGACTCTAATTTAGTAGGGTTATTTAACTCCTATAGGGTATCTTCTATAGAGGGGGGTATTGTTACGGCACCGTAACGGATCTGGTTAGGGGCTCGGCTAAGCCTTGGCATATGTATATAGACGTGTCCTCTTCCACCCTTAGCTCCCCAGCTTAATATCCTTCGTAAAATGACATTCCAATTATATAGGCTTGCGCGTCCCTTTGCCGTGCTAGTGCCTCAATTAACTAAGTCGCTGTCACAGGTATTGGCGTATATAGTTAAATATTAAGCTCTAATAGTATAGTATCTAGGTTAAATAGAACTAGGCTAGTACCTTAGAAGCTTTTATAGATATTACTCTTTATAATTAAGGTAGTAAAGACTGCTTTAAAGGCTAGTAGAAACTCTAGCATTATAATATAGTTAACGTAATTATATCTTAGGGCTTTAATCTACTACCTATAAGTCTTCTTTATTAGCGTAAAATAGTATATATTAAGTAGCTAAAGTAAGTATAATAAATGCAGTGGTATATAGAGCGTAATAATCTTATTCTCCTTATAAATTTTTTAGAATTTAAGCGAGCCATAGCTTTTATAGCCGTTAAGAATTAGTAGGCAATAGGTGCCTACGGTATAGTCCTTTATATGCCTTTTAAAGTACTATAACTACTTAATAATATAGTACTATAACTACTAGTAGTATATTATTTCCTTTATACTATATAGAGAGGTAGTACTTACCGGCAAAGATAATAAACGGCGAAATAGTCTATTCGCGATTACCTAACTATATAGCTTTTAGCTAATTGCGTCTCTTAGAGCCTATAATAACTACTCCTATTAAAATAACGCCTATTTAGAAGCCTCTTTCGTTAAAGTTATAAAAGTTGTTATTAGTAATACCGTACTTAGCCTTTATATATATATATGCTTAAACTACTGCTTAATAATCTCTAAATCCTCGCATTTAGCTCTTTAGTAGTTATACTTTTAATTAAATTATATTTTAAGCTAAGGGGTTTACTATATAAAGTTATTTAGCTAGTTAATACTAACTTAGCTAGTAGCGCGCGCGCCAAGCAATTAATTGGCTAAGCTCAGACCCCTAAAACTCGGTTACCCCTAAACTCGGTTACATTTCCCATATAGAACTCCGGTTTTTAACCTCTATAAAAATAGTATTAGGAATATATTATTAATAATATAAAGTTTTAAAGTAAAAGCTTATATAACCTTAAGTTAATTTATAAAAAAATATTTTAAAAAATATCTTTATACGCTTATTTATTAACCAAAAAAGAAAATAGCCTATTTTATATAGTAATTTACCCCCTTATAAAAACATACTATACTATTTTAATAATATTTTTTTAATAATATTTTTTAAAAATATATAGTTATGCGATCTTAGTTTTTAAAAGTATATAGTATATATATAAAANNNTTTANANNNNAGCNNTTTNAAANNGCTNNNNTNTAAANNNTTTTATATATATACTATATACTTTTAAAAACTAAGATCGCATAACTATATATTTTTAAAAAATATTATTAAAAAAATATTATTAAAATAGTATAGTATGTTTTTATAAGGGGGTAAATTACTATATAAAATAGGCTATTTTCTTTTTTGGTTAATAAATAAGCGTATAAAGATATTTTTTAAAATATTTTTTTATAAATTAACTTAAGGTTATATAAGCTTTTACTTTAAAACTTTATATTATTAATAATATATTCCTAATACTATTTTTATAGAGGTTAAAAACCGGCGTTTTATATAGGAAATATAATTGAGTTTAGGGGGTAACCGAGTTTTAGGGGTCTGAGCTTATATCTTATATAGTACTTAGTTTAGGTATAAATCTATATAAATCTAAGTTAAGTATATACTAAATGATAACTAATTCCTTAGGCTGTATAAGCTTCTTTAAATTAGACTTATAATCGCGTTATAAAGCCTTACTAGTATATTAGTCTTAAAGTATAGCTTGGGAGACATTATACACTATTATAGTATATTATATACTTTAGAGTTAACTTTTTTTAAATAGCTAATATAGCTAGAGATATCTTCCCTTCACTATAGCCTAATTAACGTTTACGTAATTAATCTATAATAGTTAAAACTTAATAGAACTATTCTCTTAGTAAGGTGCCGACTCGTTTATAGAGTATATTAGTTTAATAAATACTAAATATATAATATATATATACTATATAAGTTAAAAGTAAATAATTTTTAAATTATACATAAAGATACTAAAAGGTATTAATATTATAGATTTTATTAAGAAATCCTTTAATAAAAGCTTATATTTTGAAGTCTTTTAACTTTTTTTATATATAAACTTAGTATTATTTAATTTTAATTTATATAGTTGATATATATTTAGCATTTAGCATTTATTAAGTTATATACTAATTTTAAATTATTTTATTAATGTTATAGTAGGTAAAGGTTTTATAGAACAGAGTGACTTTTCGCTAATTTTAATAGAGTTTTAAAGTTTATATATAAACCAATATCCTAGTACTATATTTTTATTCTTAGGTAATTTAATATAATAATAATAATAATAATTCTTTAATTAACGTCTAATACGGATACTATCTAGCCCCACGCAGACTACTCCGTATATAAGGGAAAAGTAATATTAACGGGAAAAAACCCTTGCTGCTAGGGGGGAGGAAAAACCCTATAAGCCACCTCAGAAGAAAAAAAAACCCCAATTTGCCATATCCGTCCGTAGCGGCAGCCCTATAGGTCTACGGCTACGTCCTATTCTTCTTAAATATTCAAACTCCTTAAGAACTACTACTTCCTTTTCTAGCTTACCCTAGCTAGGGTTTACTACGTCCTAGCTAGGCCTTGCCAATTAATTACCGTACTGCTGTTTCCTATATCTTAGCTATCCCCTATATACTATTTCTTGTTTAACTATTACTATATACGCCATGCCTTTCCCCCCCTAGGGCCTATTAAAGGCGTAAGGGGGATTTGTCCGTTCTAACTACCGTAATACTAATAAGCGAGCGGGATATTATGTTATATTTAGGTATCTTTTATGCCTAAGCCCCAGCTAGGCCCTTTCTAAGGGTCACCACTCCATTAAAAAAAGATAGGAAAAACCGTGGGTTGTAATCTAGGCTGCTAGGTAATATTTAGCAGAAAAAACGGCGAGTGACCGTATACTCCGCGGGCGATCGCCCTAGGGGTTAGAAGGGGCCGTATATTTGCTTATTCATCTACTTATTTATTCGCGATCGCTCGTTCGTTAATATAAGAGGTCGTTAATGCTTTCTATTAGGGGTTAGGGGATGCTATTAAATACCGTATATCCACGTTGGATTATATAGGTGCCTTAATAGGAGAATAGCGTAGCTAAATTGTAGAGGGCCACAGTAGTAGTTTTCGAGATCTCACCATCTAAAAAATTTTCACCACCGCCCATAACGCTCATAACCACGACCACTAGGTCCTATCGCACGCTATACAACATCTCTGCGTTAGCTCTAAGTCTGAACTTCGAAGACCTAGGTTCGTAGCCATCACCACGTACAGGTGCAGAGTCCGTTTTCGACGGCTAGGTAATTTAATATAAAAGAGCTAGTTAAAGATATTAAGCTTAATATAATTACTAATAACGTAGAGCGTCTTACTTTTATATTATAGAACTCTTTTCTACCCCTAGTTTAGTAGAGGACGTACACTAATTCCCGCGATATTACCTCTTACTATAGTAATATCTTTATACTCTACACGATGCCTAAAAATATATAGACTCTTTAATTATATCTTAAGCTCTATACAGCTCTAAGTATCTATTATATTATTTTACGTATAATACTATATAATAAAGTTAAGACATTATATAAGGAAAGAAGGTAAGGAAATAGGAAGGTAGGGTATATATTATTAACTTAGTTGCTTAGTTAATATATATACAAAGTAGAATAGGATTTAGGTAGCAGTCTTAGCAGAACTTAGTAAAATTTAGTAAACTTAGTAGAATATAGTAGAATATAGCAGATTGCTATCTTATAGTTAGTCTTCTAATTACTAAGTTAGTAGAAATAGGTAGATGTATATAAGGTGTTATGGGGATATCCTATAATAGTACCCCCCCTTTAAACTTAAGCTTCTATTAGATAGGGTTATAGTAGTTTTAGGTAGATTTTATAAAAGTCTTTTATAGCTTATATAAGTCCTATAGGGTTAGTGGGTTCCTATAAGGGCTTAGTAAAGCCTCTTTATTATTACAAACGCTTTAAGTACAATGTTATAACTACTTAGAGAAGAGTTAGAAGAAGCTAGTTGGTTAATATAAGCACGGTCTAGGATATAGCCAATAGAACTATATAACGAGGAATAGTAAGCAGAGTTACGTAACGTAATCTATATAATCTAGGTAATCTATAAGATTTACTATAGAGCGAATAGAGTAGATAGAGTAGATAGAGCAACGACTTCTATAGAAGTACGGTTATGTATTTAAGGACCCTTAGTCCCTACCTAGATAGTTCTTTTCTTTATAGTAATTCTTAGAATATAATTAGAGTTAATCTGTTAGGTAACCACTCTACTAGTTATTATTACGTTGTTAACTTTGGCAGCACCTATATACCTAGCCTATTAATAAATCTACCGTAGTTTCTACTATAAGGTTCCGTTATATAATTACTACCATAGTTACAGTCTTAGAAGTTAAATAATATGCTACTAAAAGTAGCCACTATAACGCCGTTAACGGCAGCAACCACTTTAAGGTTAAGTGGAGATATAAGTATATAAGATACTAACTTACAACTAGTTACGGTTAGGCAGTTATAGGAAATTGTTAATAGGTTAAACAAAAACAACTAAACACTTAAAGAAAGACTTAATAGAATTAGAGTAGTAAAGGTTAAGTTACCTTTAATTAAACGATTTTTAGGAGATAAATTAAAGCTTAAAGGATTTCTTACATAAATGCATTTTAAAGTTATATAAGAAGGGGCTAAGTTAGCTACGTTAATAGATTAAATAGCCTACGCAGGATTGTTCTTAATAGGAAGGGCACTTAAATAGTTTAAACCCTACTTAATGGAAATATAGACTAATGGAATAACTACTACCAATTAAAAGGTACGATTTGTGTTTTTTAGTTAGGTAGGATTTGCGGAACAATTAATATAGATATTTAGGGACCTAGAGGTAATAGTTATAGTAAAAAAAACTTTAGGACCTAATACAGCGAACCTTAGCAATTAAGTATATATGTTACGGACGCTTTAAGCACAATGTTACGACTACTTGGAGAAGAGTCGGAAGAAGCTAGTTAGTTAATACAAGCACGGTCCAGAATAGAACCCGTGGAGCTATATAACGAGGAATGGTAACTAAGGTTATATAAGGTGCTACGAGAGAAACGCGAGAAACAAAAGGAACTTACGTACCTTATATATAAGACGTACATTATATACAAGAAGGATTTTATAGGAGTACGGTTGTGTATTTAAGGACCCTTAGTTCCTACCTAGATAGTTCCTTCCTTATAGTGATTTTTAGAATACAATTAGAGTTAATCTATTAGGCAACTACTCCACTAGTTATTATTACGTTGTTAACTTACTTATAATATCTATATACCTCGCCTATTAACAAGTCTACCGTAGTTCCTACTATAAGGCTTTATTATACAATCACTACTAGGGTTACGGTTTTAATAAGTTGAACAATATGCTACTAAAAGCAGCCACTATAACGCTATTAACGGCGGCAACTACGTTAAGATTAGGTAACGACACTAGTATAGCAGATACTAACTTATAATAACCTATAACAGTAGGACAGTTATAAACAATAGTTAATCAGCTAATAGGAGATAATGCGGCACTTAAAAATAGAATTAATAGGATAGGAGTAGTAAAGGTTAAGTTACCATTAATTAAAAGATTCTTAGGAGAGAGATTAAAGCTTAAAGGATTCCTTACGCAAATATACTTTAAAGTTGCGCAGGAAGGAGTAAAGCTAGTAATAACCATAGATTAAGTAGTATATGCAGGATTGTTCTTATTAGGAAGAGCACTTAAATGGTTTAAGCCTTACCTCATAGAGATATAAGTAAATGGAATAATAATAACGAACTAGGAAGTACGGTTTATATTTTTAAGCTAGAATAGATTTGTAGAGCGACTTATATAAATATTTAGGGACCTAGAAGCAACAACTATAGTAAAAAGAAAGCTTTAGGACCTAACATAACGGACTTTAGCAATTAAGTATATAACATAATTCTAAACGCTAGCGATATAACTCAAGTAGAATAATAAGGTGCTTATGGCATAGTACAAATAGGGACTTAAGGCTAAAGTCTAAGACGTAATTATTCTAATGGAAGATGTGGACACCCTAAGGGAATTAATAGATTAAGTAATTAAGATCAACAATAGGATCTTCTAAAGGGAACAGGCTAAGAAGGGCTAGGACAGAGTTCTATAGTCGTATAAGGCGCAGAGTACGCAATAACCAAAGCCAAATTAAAAACCATGGTATAGCGCAGAGCTAATAAACCTAAGTAGTACTAAAGAAGCCTATAAGAGATGGAGTAAGAAACTATAAAAACCTAGAGGTTAAGGATCTAGTAATTATAGGACTAAGGAGCATAGGCTAAACTAGAAATCTTAGCAGCAGAAGACGTTTAGGCGGACTTTATAATAAAGTTAATAGTTTAGAGACGGAGCTTACATAAATTGCGGAAAATAGGGTTACTTCGCAAGAGATTATAAAGATAGTTAGAGTTACTATATAATAAAGGGAACTAGACTAGTAGTATATAACACATACGTATAGAGGGATAATAGTGTACTGCAAGGAACAAAAGAATATTTAATTAGAAGTTTTGCGTTTTGTTATAATAACATATACCGAATTTATAAAGACGCTAAGTATAGTATAAGCTATTAGCTATAAGAGCCAGAGTTAAAAGGACTTTAAGGAACCAAAGAGTTAGACGAAGAATAAGATCGACTCTATAAGCTAGATTAAGATATTATAATAACGTGCGGATAAAGATTAGTAACAATAATAATGGAGTTAGAGTACTTATTAATTAACAGTAACAAGGACAGTAAAGGAACTAACTAGGGGTATTTAGACCTCAACAGCGTAATAGAAGTAGAGACTAAGACCGCCATAGAGCAAGGTTTAGTAACGGGTATTATAACACCATTAGATACGGTATCTATCGCTTTATAAGACGGAAGGAGTAATATCTAGAAACGATTAAGCAAGTAGACAACTGCTAGTACTAGCTTACTACTTAATAAAGGTAAAAGGCCAAAGGCTTGAGATTCTTAAGACGAGATAAGAGACGACCAAGATTCTTAAGACAAGATAAGGTAAGCTTAAAGACCCATAACAGATAGAAACCGATAGAGTAGAGTAGTAGCTTAGTTTAAAGACATATAAATAAGCTTAGGATAAGAATTCCCAACAGCATAAGACTCTTAAGATAAAATAAGTAAGATTTAGAACTCTTAAGAAGAGATGAGGACACTAGTTAAGCCTAGTTAGACTAAGGCGGGAGCTAAGCTTAAATTAGAAGTAAGCTTAGGATTAAAGAATCCAAGGGATTAAGAATTCGGAGTATAAATCAGGACACCTATAAGTAAGAAGTAAGAGGCTTCTTTATAGATTAGAAAATCTATAGCGCAAACAGTAATTAGACTAGGAGACAGATATATAGACCTAGAAGACTTACTAGGGGAATATAGTGTTCGGCCTAAAGATTAAAAAGTTAATACTAAGATTAAGAAGCACGAAGACTTTAAGGATTTACTTATAAGATGTGATATAAAGGAAACTATAGAGGAATTTAGGGCAAGAATTACCTTATAGCAAGAACAGAAACTAAACAAGAGATCTAGCATATTGGGATATACAAAGGACAGAGCACTAGTACGAAGAATTACTAATAGGCCTAGAATAGGCACACTAAGAGCTAAGTAGCTTACCAAACTGGAATAAGAAGAGGATTTAGGGATTCCTACTAGGTTCAAGGAACAATATACTAAAGGCTATTACGACGCAGTAATAAAGAAATATTTCCTTATAGACGAGCCGTATACACTTAAGTAGCTGTACTAAAAGTAGTATAGGCAACGACACAACAATAAGTAGGAAGATTTCTATATGTAGTTAAACAAAAAAGTTGTCTAAGACTACCCAATTATAAAAAAGGCTATAACTTATATTAAGGGGGCCTTAATTATAACATTAAAAGATCTAAAGAAGTAATTAGAGGACTGGAGAAGCGAAAAATAAATCTTAGTACCCGCGAATAAAGTTACAACGCTTAAATTAACACGAGAGAGGTTTAAACTCTAGGACGAGGATGAGCTAAGAGTTAACCTAAGACATTAAGCATATTATACACTATCGTGGATAGTATGCGTGGATAATGCGTGTAACATATATAAAGCACTAAAGGATAAAAATTAAAAGTATCTAATAAGGATGTATTGGATGACAAATAAGGCAAAATATTAAAACGTTAAGTATATATATAATTGGTACCTAGTAGAAGTTTAAGAATAAAGGGACTTAACACTTTAACTAGGAAGATTCCTTACGGAAGAATGCCTAGATGGACGACAATGGTAAAAATGTCTAGAAAACACCTATCTATAGCACATTAAAGACAAAAAGCAAACTAAGTATTAGCCTAAGTTGGATTAAGTACAAACAGGATCTAGCAGCTAATAGTTAGGAAAAGTAGAGGCCTATAGGACCAGAGGGAGCTAGTAGTAGAGCCTTAGACCCTTAAAGGAATTTAAGGACAACACTTAAATTTATAAGTTAAGTGGCAAGATTAACAGTTCGAGGCATTAATAGATAGTAGAGTAATAAGGAACCATATCTTGCTAGTAGCAGTTAGAAGAATAGGGTTACCATATAGATAGAAGGAATATCCTTACCTATTAGTGATAATTTTAGGAGATCCGATAGCCTATAGAGGAGGTATTATTAATCTTAAAATAGAACCTATTTAGTTAACTATTAAAGGAAGACTAGTTAAGATATCTTTTAATATATTACCATTAGGGAATAATAAGGCAGTATTAGGAATGCCTTAGTTACAGGAATATAATCTAAAGATTAATTAGGTTATAGGTTAGGTTAATATTAGGGATACTTAACGCCGTAAGATATAACAATAAGCCAAGATAGTATAGTACTAAATAGGAGCGACCTACGAAGAAACGGAAAAAGGGCTAAGCCATATACCAAAAAGATACTATAAGTATGGCAAGAAACTATGGTCACCTAAAAGTAAAAAGCTATTAGAGTATGCAGCATAGGACTATAAGATAGAATTAAAACTAGAAATAAGTTTAAGGTTCTTTCCAATCTATAAGCTTACTAAAGAAGAAGGTAGAGTATTAAAAGAGTTTATCTAAGAGAACTTACGAAAAGGATACATTAGACCATTATAGTTATTAGCAGGATATCCAGTACTATTCGTACTAAAAAAGAATGGCAAACTAAGGCTATATATTGACTATAGACAGTTAAACAGCATTACTAGGAAAGATAAGTATCCTTTACCCTTAATTAGCGAAATCTAAGATAGGATAGGCAATACGCAAATCTTTATAAAGATAGATCTAAGATAGGCGTACCATTAAATTAGGATTAAGGAAGGCGATAAATAGAAGGCAGCCTTTAGGTTAAAGGAAGGACTATACAAACCATTAGTTATACAATTTGGGCTTATAAACGCACTAGTAATGTTCCAAAAACGTATTAATAATATATTAGGAGAACACTTAGATAAATTTGTTATAGTATACCTTAATAATATTATCATTTACTTAATAAATAAGGAAGAACACGGAGAATACATTAAATAGGTTTTAAAGAGACTATAGGAAGAACAGATGCTAGTAGCAATTAAGAAATACGAGTTCTTTACTAAGAAGACCGATTTTATTAGATTTATTATTAAACTAGGCCAACTTAGCATATATCTAAAGAAGATTAAGGCTATAGTGAATTGATAGGAACCAGAGAATGTTACGTAGTTAAGATTATTTCTAGGGTTTTGTAATTACTGCAGAAGGTTTATAGCGCAATAGTTAAAGGATATTGAACTATTTACATAATTAACGAAGAAAGAAGAACTATAGGCATAGGGAGAGGAATAGTAAGAACTCTTTAAAAAAGTTAAAGAGTTATTTACCTAAGAGCTAGTTCTTAAGATCTATTAACTAGGACTAGAGACGGTTATGGAAATAAATATATTAGACTTTATACTAGGAGTATATTTTATGCAAAAGTATCCAGATAGATGGCATCTAGTGGTATACTACAGTTAAAAGATGACACTACTAGAGTTAAACTATAACATCTATAATAAGGAGTTATTAGGTATAGTTATAGTACTAAAGAAATAGAGAGCATTCTTACAAGGTATAGAAAAACCATTTATAGTTAAAACGGATTATAAGAACCTAACAGGATTCCTAATAATAAAGGAGCTTAACCGAAGACAGGTTAGATGGGCAAAGATGCTTATAAAATACTATTTTAAGATTTAGTATACCAAGGGTATAGACAACACGCGAGCCAATACGTTAAATTAAAAGGCTGAACTATAAAACGACAACAAGCCATTAGGGGCTTTACTGCGAAAAGATATAGATAGACTGATTAG
This sequence comes from Cenococcum geophilum 1.58, assembly GCF_001692895.1. Classification (NCBI taxonomy): domain Eukaryota; kingdom Fungi; phylum Ascomycota; class Dothideomycetes; order Gloniales; family Gloniaceae; genus Cenococcum; species Cenococcum geophilum. The sequence goes on from NW_027137631.1 coordinate 743,072, forward strand.
GTACAATTATCTAAAGATTACAGCAACATAAGAGAATGAAGTAGAAAAGAAAGTCTATAAGATACTAGAAAGCTTTTAGGCATAAAGGATTCTAGAAGCATAGCTAGAAGATCTATAGTCGGATATATACGAAAATTAAGAGGTAAAGTACATCCTAAGAAGTATAGTAGAGTAGTTTATAGAGGACTTCTATAAAGGACTAACTTAAGGACATAACGGAGCCATAGGCTTAGTGTTAAGACTCTAAGAGGAGTATATTATTAACGGAATCTAAAGAATAGCTAGAAAGGTCACTAAAGAGTGTTTAAATTGCTAAAGGAATAAACTAATAAGGTATAAGCCGTATAGAGGGCTACAACCTATTAAAATACCAAAGAGACTATAGGAGGTCATATTATGGGACTTTATTATTAAGTTGCCAAAATTAAAAGACCCTATTACTAGATAAGATTACGACGTAATCTTAGTAATAGTAGATAAGCTTATAAAGTGGGGATACTTTATAGCATATACGGAAGAAATCTCAGCGGAAGATGTCGCTAAAATCTATATTAAAGAAGTGTTTGCAAGACATAGAGCACTAAGTAAAATCATATTGGATAGAGATCTAAGATTTATAACAGCATTTTAGGAAGTATTCTTAGCGGAATAAGGAGTTTAAGCAGTAACTTCTACTGCATATTATCCGCAGACAGACGGTTAAACAGAAAGATTAAACTAGACACTAGAGCAGTATCTAAGGCACTATATTAATTACGTACAGAATAATTGGGTATCGCTATTACTAGTTATATAGTTTGTATATAATATAACACCACAAGAAGGAATGGGTACATTACTATTTAGGGCGAATTATGGATATAAGCTAAGAACATTATTATTGCTACATTAAGTAAAGAAAACGAGTAGTAAAGCTAAGCAAAGAATGGAGACTTTAATAAATCTTTATGCAAACCTTATGGAAATAGCTAAAGTGGTACAGTAAAGAATAAAAAGATACTATAATGCTAAGAGATCTAAGGGACCAGATCTTAAGGAGGGAGATAAAGTATAGCTACTACACAAAAATTTTAAGAGTTAACGACTAAGCAAGAAGTTGGACTATATTAGACTAGGACCTTTTAAAATTACGTAAAAGATTTTATTAGTTACGTTTAAGCTAAACCTACTAGCCAAAATAAAGATCTACCCTATATAGTATATTGTAATGCTAGAGCCAGTATATAGGAATATTAAGCTATTAGTTTACGAAGCAGACACGTATAGAGGACAGGAAGAAGATAAATAGCAAGTTTTAAAAAATTGTTAGTTACGAGGATATTAATAATAAAACATAGTATAAGGTTAAGTGGATAGGCTATAACGAGACTACCTAGGAGCCACTAGAGAATCTAAAGAATGCTATAAGAAAGGTACAGGAGTATCAGAAGAAAATAGGTTAGGCAATATTAATAAAGAAGGATTGTTAAAGAATAAGTTACCTAAAGGGGACCTAGGAAGAGCGACTGCCGAACTACTTAGAGTTGTTCCCCTTACTATAGGAGGAGAGTTAGTTTTCTTATTACCTAGTTCCTATAGACCTTATTTTATAAGTTTCCACTCCTTAAAACGAACCTTCTCACATACCTTCTTAAGACGAAGTAGATAAGTAGACGCCACGATGCGAGTATCTAGGGCCTTCTGTTCCGTATCCTAAGAACGCTTAAGCTTAGCAAGGGCCTACGCCAGGTCACTATTAAGCTTCGCAGCAGCAGATTAAACACGAGACCCTATAACAAATTACTTAGGGAACTCGAAGACTATTAAGAGTCATAGGATGCGTATACTTAGCGTTAGAAGTAAAATGAATATCGCAAGACGATTAAATGTTTGCTTTAGTGCACTCTAAATAAGAGGAGGGTTGCTAAGATAAAGGACTCGCCAGCGCGATATATACTAACCCTTCCCTTAAGCAACGAGAATATAGAGATGGTATTATTTTACTAAGTAATAATATTGCAGCAATAGTACGAGTACGACGTTGCGCGTATAAGGAAGAAGAAGCTTTAGGCATTATAAGTAATAATATTAACTAAATTAATTAAACGGACATTACACCTTTAGTAAATGACTTAGAGATACTAGGTATCTTTAAGGACAAAGATAAAGAGGAGGGAGATAGTATTACGGACGCTTTAAGCATAATATTATAACTACTTAGAGAAAAGTTAAAAAAAGCTAGTTAGTTAATATAAGTACGGTCTAGGATGGAACCCGTAGAGCTATATAATAAGGAATAGTAACTAAGGTTATATAAGGTGCTACGAGAGGAACGCGAGGGACGAAAGGAACTTACGTACCTTATGTATAAGACATACATTACGTATAAGAAGGATTTCATAGGAGTACGGTTATGTATTTAAGGACCCTCAGTCCCTACCTAGATAGTTCCTTCCTTATAGTAATTCTTAGAATATAATTGGAGTTAATCTATTGGGCAACCACTCCACCAGTTGTTATTATATTGTTGACTTACTTGCAATACCTATATACCTCGCCCATTAACAAGTCCACCATAGTTCCTACTACAAGGCTTCATTACAATATAACACAATTTTAAATATTTGCTATATAGGTTAAATGGAATAATAGAGCGCTTATAGCATAGTATAAATAGGGACTTAAGGCTAAAGTCTAGGACGTAATTATTCTAATAGAAGATATAGATACCCTTAGGGAATTAATAGATTAAGCGATTAAGATTAACAATAGGATCTTCTAAAGGGAATAGGCTAAGAAAGGCTAGGATAGAGTTCTATAGTTATATAAAATGTAGAGCATATAGCGACTAAAGCTAAATTAAAAACTATAGTATAGCGCAGAGCTAATAGACCTAAGTAGTACTAAAGAAACCCATAAAAGATAGGGAAAACAACTATAAAAACCTAGAAGTTAAGGATTAAGTAATTATAGGACTAAGGAGTATAGGCTAAACTAAGGATCTTATTAGCAGAAGACGTTTAAGCGAACTCTATAGTAAAAGTAATAGTTTAAAAACAGAGCTTATATAAATTACGGAAAATAGGGTTATTTTACTAAAGACTATAAAAGTGGTTAGAGTTACTATATAGTAAAGGAAACTAGACTAATAGTATACTGCAAGGAATAAAAGAGTGTTTAATTAAGAGCTTTGTGTTTTATTATAATAATATATACCAAATTTATAAAGACGCTAAGTATAGCGCAAGCTATTGGCTATAAGAGCTAGAGTTAAAAGGGCTTAAAGGAACTAAAGAGTTAGACGAAGAATAAGATCGACTCTATAAGCTAGATTAAGATATTATAATAACGTGCGGATAAAGATTAGTAATAATAATAATGGAGTTAGAGTACTTATTAATTAATAGTAATAAGGATAAAAAAGAAACTAACTAGGGGTATCTAAACCTTAATAACGTAATAGAAGTAGAGACTAAAACCACTATAGAGCAAGGTTTAGTAACGGGTATTATAATACCGTTAAATACGGCATCTATTTCTTTATAAGATAGAAGGAGTAATATTTAGAGACAATTAAGTAAGTAGACAACTGCTAGTGCTAGCTTACTACTTAAAAAAGGTAAAAGGCTAAAGGCTTAAGATTCTTAAGATAAGATAAGAGATAACTAAGATTCTTAAGACAAGATAAGGTATGCTTAAGAACCTATAATAAATAATAACTAATAGAGCAGAGTAATAGCTTAATTTAGTAATATACAAATAAGTTTAGGACAAAGTTTCCTAAAGGCATAAGATTCTTAAGACGAGATAAGTAAGATTTAAGACTTTTAAGATAAGATAAGAACACTAATAAAGCCTAGTTAGACTAAGGCTAGAGCGCAGCTTAAGAAAGAAGTAAGCTTAGGATTAAAGAATCTAAGGGACTAAGAATTTGGAGTATAAATAAGGACACCTATAAATAAGAAGTAAATGGCTTCGCTATAGATTAGAGAATCTATAGCGTAAATAGTAACTAGACTAGGAGACAGATATATAGACCTAGAGGACTTACTAGTAGAACACGTTATTTAGACTAAAGATCGGAAAGTTAATACTATAATTAAGAAGTAAGAAGGCTTTAAGGATTTACTTATAAGGTAAGTACCTAAAGAAACTATAACCAAATTTAGAATAAGAATCTTAGTATAGTAGAAACTAGACAGAGAATCTAGTATACTAGGTTGTATATAAGATAAAGCACTAGTATAAAGAATTACTAATAGACTAAGAGTAGGTATATTAAGAGCTAAGTAGCTTACTAAACTGGAAAATAAAGAGGATTTAGGAATCTTAACTAGGTTTAAAGAACGATATATAAAGGGCTGTTATAATATAGTAATAAAAAGATACTTTCTTATGGATAAGCCGTATATACTTTAATAGCTGTACTAAAAGTAGTATAGACAAAGATATAATAATAAATAGGAAGATTTCTATATATAGTTAGACAAGAGAGTTATTTAGGACTACCCTATTATAGAAAAAGTAATGAATTATATTAAGGAAGCCTTAATTATAATATTAAAGGATCTAGAGGAACAATTAGAGGACTAAAGAAGTAAAAGGCGCATCTTAGTACCTATAAATAAAGNTATAACGTTTAGATTAGCGCGATAAAGGTTTAAACTTAAGGATAAAGATAAGTTAAGAGTTAACCTAAAGCACCTAGCGCACCATACGCTATTATAGATCGTATATATAGACAATATATGCGAAATGCACAAAAACCCAAAAGAAAATAATTAGAACATCGGGAAAATATTCGCAGGATAAGATTTAAGTAGACTTTAATTTTCGCGTTTCGCGTAATTAACATGCAATTTGACCAACTCGACACGCAATTAACCAACTTGACACGCGATTAACCAACTTAACACATTCAAAAGTTAAGCGACACGCAGTTAACCTATTTAACAACTTTAAAAGCTAACTGCATATTCCTTAACACGCAGTTAACCTACTTAATAACTTTAAAAGCTAACTATATATTCCTTAACACGCAGTTAACCTACTTAACATATTTAAAAGTTAAATAACACACAGTTAACCTACTTGACAACTTTAAAAGCTAACTACATATTTCTTAACATGCGATTAAGGTAAAGTTATATGCTATATATTTAACTATTATATATAATCTTATATAATCTTATATAATCTTATACAATCTTATACAATCTTATAGTCTTATTACTTAAAGGCTCTGCACGAAGCTCTGCATAAAGCTCTACACAAAGCTCTACACGAAGCTCTACACGAAGCTCTACACGAAGCTCTACACGAAGCTCTACACGAAGCTCTACACGAAGCTCTACACGAAGCTCTACACGAAGCTCTATACGAAGCTCTACACGAAGCTCTACACGAAGCTCTACACGAAGCTCTACACGAAGCTCTACACGAAGCTCTACACGAAGCTCTACACGAAGCTCTACACGAAGCTCTATACGAAGCTCTACACGAAGCTCTACACAAAGCTCTACACGAAGCTCTACACGAAGCTCTACACGAAGCTCTACACGAAGCTCTATACGAAGCTCTACGTACAGAGGCTCTGCACAAGGCCTCTGCGCGAAGCTCTGCGTACGGAGGCTCTACACGAAGCTCTGCATCGGGTCCCGCTATATTCCCGATAGCCTCTACACGTGTCTCTGCCTATGTAGCCGCCTTATTTTTTACTTCCTTCTTCCTTACATCCTCCCTACCTAGGGAGGCACTAGAACGGCAGCCAGCAGAGGACCGTTGCTAGAACTAGATGACTATCGCTAAAACCAGACGACCGTCGCCAGAACTGGACGACCGTTACCAGAACCAGACGACCGTCGCCAGAGCCAGACGACCGTCGCTAGAGCCAGACGACCGTCGCTAGAGCCAGACGACCGTCGCCAGAACCAGACGACCGTCTCCAGAGTCAGACGACTGTCGCTAAAACCAGACGACCGTTGCCAGAGCCAGACAACCGTCGCCAGAACCAGACGACCGTTACTAGAGCCAGACGACCGTTACCAGAACTAGATAACCGTCGCCAGAACCAGACGACCGTCGCCAGAACCAGACAACTGTTGCCAGAGCCAGACGACAACGACTAGCCAGCGAACACTATAAACGATTCGATCGATTGATCGAATCAAGGTAGCATAGACAGGTAGGCACAAACAGGGAGATGCTGACGGGTAGGTAGATGTAGATAGGTAGGTAGATATAGACAGGTAAGCAGATGCAGACAGGCAAGCAGATGCAGACAGGTAGGTAAATGCTGACGGGTAGGTAGATATAGATAGGTAGGCAGATGTAAATAGGTAGGCGATGCAGACAGGTAGGCAATGCAGACAGGTAGGCGATGCAGGCAGGTAGGTAAGTTAATAGGTAAATAGGTAGAAGAGAACCATTGCTATATTATATTAAATTATCTAAAATAATATTTATTTTACTAGCCTTTTAAATAGCTTTAAAGTAGCTTTTATTTATTTAAAATATGCTATTAGTATAAAAGAGGTAAATATAATTGTGGTTGCCAAATGCGCAAATTGCTGGCAGGTTACGCGCAGGTTGCGCGCAGGCTGCGCGCAGGCTGCGTGTCAAAAAAACACGACATAGGCTAGTCGGTCGAGTTGCTAAATGACCTCAACTGCGCGCCAATTGCGTCAACCACCAACCATTAAGGCCATTGAAAGGGTACTATATTTTGCCGATGAAATACCCTATAAGGATATATTAGGCGCTAGATAAGCAATAGTATAGAAATGCTAAGTATATACACGGCTAGTATTTAGTAGAAGTTTAGGAGTTAGGAGACTTAATACTTTAACTAAAAAGATTCCTTATGGAAAAATGCTTAGATGGAAGACAGTGGTGGGAATGCCTAGAAAATATATATCTATAGTATATTAAGGATAAAAAGCAAACTAGGTATTAGTTAAAGGATAAACTAAGCGCATAAGGATTTAGTAGCTAATAGTTAGGAAAAGTAGAGGCCTATAAAACTAGAGGGAGCTAGTAGTAGAGCCTTAAACCCTTAAAGGAATTTAAGGACGACACCTAAATCTATAAGTTAAATGGTAAGATTAGCAGTTTAAAGTATTAGTAGATAGTAGAGTAATAAGAAACCATATCTTACCAATAGTAGTTAAAAGGATAGGGCTACCACATAGATAAAAGAAGCACCCTTATCTATTAGTAATAATTTTAGGAGATCCAATAGCCTATAGAGGAGGCATTATTAATCTTAAAATAGGACCTATTTAGATAACCATTAAAGGAAGATAAGTTAAGATGTCTTTTAATATATTACCATTAGGGAACGATAAGGCAGTACTAGAAATGCCTTAGTTATAGGAATATAATCTAAAGATCGATTGGATTATAGGTTAGGTTAATATTAGAAATACTTAACGCCGTAAGACGCGATAATAAACTAAGATAGTATAGTACTAAGTAGGGGCAACCTACGAAAAAATAAATAAAGGACTAAGTTATGTACTAAAGAGATACTATAAGTATAGCAAAAGACTATGGTTACCAGAAAGTGAAAAGCTGTTAGTATATACAGTATGGGACTATAAGATAGAATTAGAACTAGGAATAAGTTTAAGGTTTTTTCTAATTTATAAGCTTACTAAAGAAGAAGGGAGAGCACTAAAAGAGTTTATCTAGGAGAACTTACAAAAGGGATATATTAGACTATTACAGTTATTAGTAGGATATCTAGTACTGTTCGTACTAAAGAAAAATAGAAAACTTAGACTATGCATTAACTATAAATAGTTAAATAGCATTACTAGAAAGGATAGGTATTCTTTACCCTTAATTAGCAAGATTTAGAATAGAATTGGTAATACGTAAATCTTTACGAAGATAGATTTAAGATAGGCGTACTATTAGATTAAGATTAAGAAAGGCGATAAATAGAAGGCAGCCTTTAGGTTAAAGGAAGGACTATATAAACTATTAGTTATGCAGTTCGGACTTATAAATGTACTAGCAACGTTTTAGAAACGTATTAACAATATATTAAGAGAATATTTAGATAAATTTGTTATAGTATATCTTAATAACATTATTATCTACTTAATAAGTAAGGAAGAGTATAGAAAATACGTTAAATGGGTTTTAAAGAGACTATACGAAGAATAGATGCTAGTAGTAATTAAGAAATGCGAATTCTTTACTAAGAAGATAGATTTTATAGGATTTATTATTAAACTAGGCTAACTTAGTATAGATCTAAAAAAGATTAAGGCTATAGTAAATTGGCAGGAACTAGAGAATGTTATATAGTTAAGGTTATTTCTAGGGGTTTGTAATTACTATAAAAGGTTTATAACTTAATAGTTAAAGAATATCAAGCTATTTATAAGGTTAATAAAGAAAGAAGAACCTTAGGTATAGGGAGAAGAATAAAGGAAACTATTTAAGGAGGTTAAGGAGTTGTTTACTTAGAACCTAATCCTTAAAATCTACCAACTAAAACTAGAGATAGTGGTCGAAATAGATATATTAGACTTTGCACTAGGGGTGTGCTTCCTATAGAAATATAAAGATGGATAGCACCTAGTAGCATACTATAGTTGGAAGATAATACTACTAGAATTAAACTATGACATCTACAACAAGGAGTTATTAGGTATAGTTATAGCACTTTAGGAGTAAAGAGCATTCTTATAAGGTATAGAGAAACTATTTATGGTTAAAACGGATTATAAGAACCTAATAGGGTTCCTAATAATAAAAGAACTTAATTAAAGATAAGTTAGATAGGTAGAAATGCTTACGGAATACTACTTTAAGATTTAGTATACTAAAGGTATAGATAATACGCGAGTAAACGCTCTAAGTAGAAAGGCTAAACTATAGAACAATAAAAAGCCATTAGGGGCTTTACTGCGAAAAGACATAAATGGATTAATTAGATATAATTATCTAAAAATTGTAGTAATAGGAGAAATTAGTTAAACCTATAAGTTACTAGAGAGCAAATAGTTATAAAAAATCTAAGACGTATAGGCAGAGGATCTAAGCTTAGAGTAGTATAAGAACTAAAAAGTAATATACGTGCTAAGGAGCATTATAAGAGAATTTATTAAGTTATTCTATAAGGGACTAACTTAAGGACATAATAGAGCTATAGGCTTAGTGTTAAGACTCTAGGAAGAATATATTATTAATAAAATCTAGGGACTAGTAAGATAAGTTACTAAGGAATATCTAGATTGCTAAAGAAATAAACTAATAAGGTATAGGCCGTATAGAGGGCTACAACCTATTAAAATACTAGAAAGACTATAGGAAGTTATATTATAGGACTTTATTATAAAATTACTAAAGTTAAGAGATCCTATTACCGGACAAGATTATAACGCGATTTTAGTAATAGTAGATAAGCTAATAAAGTGGGGATACTTTATAGCATATACAGAAGAAATCTTAGCGGAAGATGTCGCTAAAATTTATATTAAAGAAGTATTTATAAAACACGGAGCACTAAGCAAGATTATATTAGATAGGGATTTAAGATTTATAATAGTATTTTAAAAGGTATTTTTAGTAGAATAAGGAGTTTGAGTAGCAACTTCTATTATATATTATCCGTAAATAGACGGTTAAATGGAAAGATTAAATTAAACACTAGAGCAGTACCTAAACCATTATATTAATTATACATAAAATAATTAAGTATTATTATTACTAGTTATATAGTTTGCATATAATATAACACCCTAAGAAGGAATAGGTATATTACTATTTAAGGCAAATTACGGCTATAAGCTAAGAACATTATTATCGCTACGTTAAGTAAAAAAGATAAGTAGTATAGCTAAGTAAAGAATAGAGACGTTAATAAATCTTTATATAAACTTTATGGAAATAGCTAAGGTGGTACAATAAAGGATAAAAAGGTACTATAACGCTAAGAGATCTAAGGGACTAGATCTTAAGGAGGGAGATAAAGTATAGCTACTATATAAAAACTTTAAAAGTTAACAACTAAGTAAGAAGTTAGACTATATTAGACTAGGACCTTTCGAAATTATAAAGAAAATTTTACCGGTTATATTTAAGTTAAATCTACTAGCTAAAATAAAGATCTATCCTATATAGTATATTGCAATGCTAGAGCTAGTATATAGGAATATTAAGCCACTAGTTTATAAAGCAGATACGTATAGAGGATAAGAGGAAGATAAATGGTAAGTTTTAAAGATTATTAGTTACAAGGATATAGACAATAAAATATAATACGAAGTAAAGTGGATAGGCTATAACGAGACTACCTAGGAGCTACTAGAAAATTTAAAGAATATTATAGGAAAAGTATAGGAGTATCGGAAGAGAAAAGGTTAGGTAATATTAATGGAGGGTTGCTAAAGAACGAGCCACCTAAGGGGAACTTAGGAGGACTAGTTACTAAGGTACTCGGAATTATTTTCTTCTTTATTAGAAGAGAATCCGTTCTTTTATCGCCAAGTTCCTATAAATCTTATTCTATAAGTTTCTACTCCTTAGAACGAACCTTTTTACGAACCTTTTTAAGATGGATTAACTAAGTAGACGCAGCAAGACGAGAGTTTAGAGCACGCTGTTAAGCATTAGCAGCCTCTTTCTTAGCGTTATAAGAATAATAAAGTTTAGCAAGCGCTACCAAAAGCTTATTATTAAGCTTTATAGTAGTAGATTAAACCTAAGACCCTAATAGCAATTAACAAAGGAACTTAAAGACTATTAAGAGTAATAGGACGCGTATATTTAGCGTTAAAAACGGAGCGAATATTATAGGATGATTAAACGTTCGCCCTAGTACACTTTAAACAGGAAGAGGGTTGCTAAGTAGAAGGACTTGCTAGTGTAATATAAACTAACCCCTCTTTCGCGTAATAAGAATATAGAGATGGTATTATCTTACTAAGAGACAATATCGTAGTAATGGTACGAGACCAACGAGCTGTAGAAGAAGAAGATGCTTTAGGTATAATAAGTAAGGATATTAACCAAATTAATTAGACGGATATTATACCTCTAGTAAACGACTTAGAGATACTAGTAATCTTTAAGGACGAAGATAAGGAGGAGGGAGATAGTGTTACGAACGCTTTAAGTACAATATTATAACTACTTAGAGAAGAGTTAGAAGAAGCTAGTTAGTTAATATAAATATAGTCTAGGATGGAGCCGATAGAACTATATAATAAGGAATAATAAGTAGAGTTACGTAACGTAATCTGTATAATCTAGGTGATTTATAAGATCTGCTATAGAGTGAATAGAGCAGATAGAGTAGATAGAGTAACGACTTCTATAGGAGTACGGTTGTGTATTTAAGGACCCTTAGTCCCTACCTAAATAGTTCCTTTTCTTATAGTAATTCTTAGAATATAATTGGAGTTAATCTGTTAGGCAACCACTCCACCAGTTATTATTACGTTATTGACTTTGGCAGCACCTACACACCTAGCCTATTAACGAATTTACCGTAGTTTCTGCTATAAGGTTCCGTTATATCTATCCTATAAAGTATATATATAAGTATTTCTATTTATTATACTTAATATTATTAATTCTTTTAATAAAGTACTTATTCTTACTATCTACTTTAACTAGTAGGGGCGGGTCCTATATTTATTTAGGCAAGGCGTTTAATATAGGTGTAGTAGGGTAGAAAACTAACGTAGAGAATATAGGGTAGAGAACTAACGTATAGAATATAGGGTAGATTTTAACCGTATTAGGGAGCTTTAGTTAATAGGCGTAAGAGAAGACAACCTTCTCGGCCTTATAAGGGCTAGTGTTCTTCTAATTAAGCTTCTTAATAGGTTGTTTTATATTTATATTTCTTATATCTAGCTAATAAAATTACTAATTTAATAGGCTAGTACTAGGGTTTAGTCCTTATTTGCTACGGCTTTATATATAGATTAAGCCTATATTATTTTATTAGTAAGGAGCTATTATAGTTCCTCTATCTATTTAATTGGCTCTCTTATATTACTTAGATTACCTATTAGTAGTATTATTTTTTAAACTTTAGCTTTTAGTCCCCTTCCATTCTGCGCTATTAATACCCCTTAGTTTTACTTAGTCTACGCTACTACATCAGGAAATTTTTTTTCGGGCTCGTTGTTGCAGTTTACGGCAATTTGCGGCAAACTGTACGGTCGCGGCAGTCGTATATGGTCTTGTGCGGTTTGCGCATTTTGCGGCAAACTGCACAGAGCCTATGTATTTTGCAGCAACTTGCAGCAAACTACACAGAGCCTACGCATTTTATAGCAACTCGCAGCAAACGCGCAGAGCCTGTATATTTTACACGTTTTATATATTTTATATATTTTATATATTTTGCACATTTTACACATTTTATACATTTTATATTTTGCATATTTTATATTCCTATATAACTATATAAAATGTAGAGCTATTTATTAAGCAATTAAGATAAGGGGGATACCCTTTACAAAGGCTCCAAATCATTAATTAGCGGTATTCCTAACGATCTGCTGGCTGTGTACCGATTTCCTAACTAGGCCTAGTGCCTGCCTGCCTGCCTGCCTGCCTACCTGTCTGTCTGTCTGTCTGTACCTGCCTATGCCTACCTATCCTATGCCTACTGTCTATGCCCTACTATCTGTGCCTACCCTGTCTATGCCTACTGTCTGTGCCTACCTGTCTGTACCTACCTATCTGTGCTACCTGTCTATTGCCTACCTGTCTATACCTAACGTCTGTGCCTACCATCTGTGCCTCCATATCTGTGCTACTGTCTATGCCTACCTGTCTGTAATTTGGGAAAGGTTCGGCCCGATCGAAGGCTCCGCCTGATTTAATTAATCGATTAATCGTATTAATTCGAATCGTTCTCTACGGCCGTTCGCTGGCTGTATATTCGAACGGGTTGGTCGTCTGGCTCTGGCGCGACGGTCAACAGTCGTCTGGTTCTGGCGACGGTCGACGGTCGTCTGGTTCTGGCGACGACGTCGTCGACGGTCGACGTCTGGTCTTGCGCTGGCGGCCGACGGTCGCCTACGGTCGTCTAGGAAGGTCTAACTTTATGGCTGACCTGCATTCTCGTCCTCTCCGCTCTACCGTTCTGCAGCTCCCTAGGTAGAGCGTAGGAAGTGGGTAAGGATCAGAGGAGAGGGTGGAGATCTCGGAAGAAGATAAGGTGGACCATAGCTCTAGGCTTAGGTGCTTATCAGATACGAATTAAGCGGGGACACCTTGGTGCAGAGGCACGTGTAGAGGCTAGCGAGGAATGTAGCGGCGACCGTGCAAGAGCCTTCGTGCAGAGCCTCCGTATGTAGCGCAAAGGCCTTCGTGCAAGAGCTTCAGTACGTAGAGCTTCGTGATGAGAGCTTACGTGACTGGCAGAGCTTTGCGTGTGAGCCTCCGTATGTAGAGAGTCGCCTGCTAGACCTTGCAGAGCTTCTGTAGTGAGCTTCGTGTAGAGCGGTAGAGCTTCGTGCAGAGCTTCGTGTAGAGCCTCATGCAGAGCCTTGTGCAAAGCTTCGTGTAGAAGCTTCGTGTAGAGCCCTCGCGCAAAGCTTCGTGCAGAGCATTTGTGTAGAGCTTCGTGTAGAGCTTCGTGCAGAGCTTCGTGTAGAGCTTCGTGCAGAGGCCTCGTGTAGAGCTTCTTGCAGAGCCTCGTACAGAGCCTCTGTACGCAAGAGCTTCTGTATAGAGCCTCGTGTAGAGCCTCGTGCAAAGCTTTGTGCAGAGCTTCGTGTAGAGCTTCGTGCAGAGCTTCGTGTAGAGCTTCGCGTGCAGAGCTTCGTGTAGAGCTTCGTGTAGAGCTTTCGTGGTAGAGCTTCGTGCAGAGCCTCGTGTAGAGCTTCGTGCAGAGCCTCGTACAGAGCCTCTATACGCAGAGCTTCGTATAGAGCTTCGTGCAGAGCCTTCGTGCAGAGCTTCGTGTAGAGCGCACTCATGCAGAGCCTTGTGGCAAAAGCTTCGTGTAGAGCTTCGTGTAGAGCCCTCGCGCAAAGCTTCGTGCAGAGCTTTGTGTAGAGCTTCGTGTAGAGCTTCGTGTAGAGCTTTCGTGTAGAGCTTTATGCAAAGCTTCGTGGCAGAGCTTCGTGTAAGAGCTTCGTTGCAGAGAGCCTCGTGTAGAGCTTCGTGTAGAGCTTTATGCAGAGCTTCGTGTAGAGCCTTCGTGTAGAGAGCTTCGCGTAGGGGAGCTTCGTGTAGAGCTTCGTGTAGAGCTTCTTCGTGTAGAGGCTTCGTGTAGAGCTTCGTGTTAGAGAGCCTCGTGTATAGAGCTTCGCGGCACAAAGCTTCGTGTAGAGGTTGTAGAAAAGCGCTCCTGCTGATAGAGCTTCGTGCAGAAGCCTTCGTTGCTAAAGCTTTCGTGTAGAAAGCTTCGTGCAAAGCTTCGTGTAGAGCTTCCGTGCAAAGCTTCGTGTAAGAGCTTCGTGCAGAGCCTCGTGTAGAGCTTCGTGCAAAGCTTCGTGTAGAGCTTCGTGCAGAGCTCGTGTAGAGCTTCGTGCAGAGCCTCGTCGTGCAGAGCTTCGTGCAGAGCTTCGTGTAGAGCTTTGTGCAGAGCCTCGTGCAGAGCTTCGTGCAGAGCTTCGTGTAGAGCTTTGTGCAGAGCTTCGTGCAGAGCTTTGTGTAGAGCTTCGTGTAGAGCTTTATAGTATTTTTGTTGCGTTTTTATTGCAGCCGAAAAATTAGGGTCTACTTAAGTCGCAATTTGCGGCGATTTATATGGGTAGCCTATGTATTTGTAGCAAATCGCCGCAAGTTGCCGCAAATCGCTAAAATCGCGACTTACGCAGGTTTTGCAGACCCCGATTTTCGCTTGCGACAACGTGCCCAAAAAAAAATTTCCTGATGTAGTATCTAAAACTATGTTATATAGTCTATTACTAACCCTTTTTATATAAGTTAATATAGCTTTTCTTTAGCTATTGCTATTAATTCTAGATCTCTATATATTTATATTAGTCTACTAGTAAATCCTTCCTAGCTTAAGAATATATACTATACTTCTAAATTAGTAGTTACTAACCTATTAGCTTATATCTCTATAAGATAGGGTTTAAACTACTCTAGTACCTAACCTGTTAAGAATAGTTCTCTATACGCTCCTAAATCTAATAAGTTTGCTAGCTTAGTTCCTTTATATTAAATCTTTGGCTTTATTTATATAAGGAATCCCTTTAGCTTATACTTTTCTTCTATAAACCTCTTAATTAATAGCATCTTTATTACGGACCTTATATTAGTAGTAGTATAACTACTAAGAAGAGATATAAATAGGTTGGTTAAAATAGTATATGGGGCGCTAGAACCGATTAAGCTATAGGATAAAAGGTAGCTAGGTTATATAACAAGTTATAAGGAACTTAGTATGTAAGCATATAAGAGTATAAGTACGCGTAATATACTAATATACTAACGTATTAATGTACCTAACGAATCTTTTAGGAGTTAGATTGTGTATTTAAAGGACTATAGTCCCTACATTAGATAGTTCTCTTCTTTATAGTAAATTTTTAGAATATAATTAGGGTTAACTAATTAGGCAACTTACTCCACTTATTATAGCTATTAATTATTCTATTCTATCTATCTACCTAGCCTATTAATAAGCCTATTATAGTATTAACCTTAGGGTTAGGAGATACTAGTATATAGGATAATAACTTATAAATAGTTATAATAGTATAACTTAAGAGCTTTATAGAATAAGTAGATAATAACTAAGTGTATTGGCAAAATATGGTACCCTTTCAATGGCCTTAATGGTTGGTAGTTGACGCAATTAGCGCGTAGTTGAGGTCATTTGGCAACTTGACCGACTAGCCTATGTCGTGTTTTTTTGACACGCAGCCTGCGCGCAGCCTGCGCGCAACCTATACGTAACCTACGCGCAACCTACCAGCAATCTGCGCATTTAGCAACCATAATTATATTTACCTCTTTTATACTAATAGCATATTTTAAATAAATAAAAGCTATTTTAAAGCTATTTATAAGGCTAGCAAAATAAATATTATTATTTTAGATAATTTAATATAATATAGCGATGGTTCTCTTCTACCTATTTACTATACCTATTAACTTACCTACCTACCTATATTGCCTACCTATCTGTATCTACCTACCTATTTACATTGCCTACCTATCTACATCTACCTATCTGCATTTACTTACCTATCTGCATTTACCTACTTATCTATATTTACCTACCTATTAATATCTACCTACCTATCTATATCTGCTTACCTGTCTATATCTACTTACCTATCTATATCTACCTACCTATCTATATTTACTTATTTATATCTACCTACCTATTTATATTTACCTACCTATTAGCATCTACCTACCTATTCTATATCTGCTTGCCTATCTATATCTACTTACCTATCTATATCTACCTACCTATCTATATTTACCTTACCTGTCTATATCTACCTACCTATCTATATCTACCTACCTATTAGCATTTACCTATTTATGCCTACCTATCTATACTACCTTAATTCAATTAAATTGATTAAATCGTTTATAGTGTTAGCTGGCTAGTCGTTATCGTTTTGGCTCTAGCGACGGTCGTCCTAGTTCTAGTAACGGTTGTTTAGCTCTAGTAACCGGTTATCTAGTAATGGTCGTCTAGCTAGTAACGATCGTCTGGTTCTAGCGACGGTTGTCTAGTTCTAGCAACGGTCGTCTAGTTCTAGCGACGGTCGTCTAGCTTTAGCAATAGTTATTTATTCTGGTAACGGTCGTCTAGCTAGCGACGGTTATCTAGTTCTGGTAATGGTTGTCTAGCGCTAGCAACGGTTGTCTATTCTGGCGACGGTTGTCTAGCTCTAGTAATAGTTGTCTAGCGCTGGTAACAATCGTCTGGTTCTGGCGACGGTCGTCTAGGCTCTAGTAATGGTTTATTCTAGTTCTAGTAACGGTCGTCTAGCTGGCGACGGTCGTCTGGTTCTAGCGACGATCGTCTAGTTCTGGCGACGGTTGTCTAGTTCTGGCAACGGTCGTCTGGCTCTAGCAACGGTCGTCTAGTTCTAGTAACGGTCGTCTAGCTGGCGACGGTTGTCTAGTTCTTGGCGACGGTCGTCTGGGGCTAGGCAAACGGTCGTCTAGTTCTGGGCGACGGTCGTCTGGCTCTGGCAACGGTCGTCCTAGTTCTAGTACGGTGCGTCTAGCTAGCGACGGTCGTCTAGTTCTAGTAACGGTCGTCTAGCTAGCAACGGTCGTCTGGTTTTGGCGACAGTCGTCTGGTTCTGGTGATAGTCGTCTAGTTCTGGCGACAGTTGTCTGGTTTTGGCGACGGTTGTCTAGCTGGCAATGGTTGTCTAGTTCTGGTAACGGTTATCTGGTTCTAGCGACGGTCGTCTAGTTCTAGTAATGGTCCTCTACTAGCTGCCGTTTTGGTGCCTCCCTAGGTAGGGAGGATATAAAGAAGGAAGAAAGGGTAAAAAATAAGGTGGTTATATAGGGTAGAGGCACGTGTAGAGGCTATTAGGAATATAGCGGGGACCTGATGCAGAGCTTCGTGTAGAGCCTCTGTACGCAGAGCTTCGCGCAGAGCCTCGTGCAGAGCCTCTGTACGCAGAGCTTCTCGTAGAGCCTCGTGCAGAGCCTCTGTACGTAGAGCTTCGCGTAGAGCCTCGCGTAGAGCCTCGTGTAGAGCCTTGTGTAGAGCTTCGTGCAGAGCTTCGTGCAGAGCTTCGTGCAGAGCTTCGTGCAGAGCTTTGTGCAGAGCNTCGTGCAGAGCCTCTGTACGTAGAGCTTCGTGTAGAGCCTCGTGAAGAGCCTTATGCGAAGCTTCGTGCAGAGCTTTGTGTAGAGCCTTTATGCGCAGAGCTTCGTGCAGAGCCTCTGTATGTAGAGCTTCGTGTAGAGCCTTATGCAGAGCCTCCAAGTAATAAGACTATAAGATTGTATGAGATTGTATNAGATTNTATAAGATTGTATAGGATTATATATAATAGTTAAATATATAGTATATAACTTTACCTTAATCGCACGTTAAGAAATATACAGTTAGCTTTTAAAGTTGTTAAGTAGGTTAACTACATATTAAGTTAGTTAAATTATATATTAAGTAGGTTAATTGCGTGTTAAGTTAGTTAAATTATATATTAAGTAGGTCAACTACATATCGAGTTAGTTAAATTATATGTTAAGTAGGTTAACTGCGTATTGAGTTAATTAAATTATATATTAAGTAGGTTAACTGCGTATTAAGTTAGTTAAATTATATGTTAAGTAGGTTAACTGCGTGTTAAGTTAGTTAAATTATATATTAAGTAGGTCAACTGCGTATTAAGTTGGTTAAATTATATGTTAAGTAGGTTAACTGCGTATTAAGTTAGTCAAATTGTATATTAAGTTGGTTAATTGCGTGTTAAGTTAGTCAATTACGTGTCGAGTTGGTTAAATTGCATGTTAATTACGCGAAACGCGAAAACCAAAGTCTACTTAAATCTTATCCTGCGAATATTTTCCCGATGTGGCATTAATTAAATAGTTATAAGATATAAAAAGAGAAAAGATAAAGATGCTATTAATTAAAAGGTTTATAGGTAAGAAGTATAAACTTAAGGGATTCCTAATATAGATAGATTTAAAGATTTAATATAATGGAACTAAGTTAGCGTAATTAAGTAATTAAGTAGCATAAATAGGACTGTTCTCAATAGGTTAGGCGCTAGAGTGGTTTAAACCCTATCTTATAGAGATATAAGTAAATAGGTTAGTAACTACTAATTTAGAAGCACGGTATATATTCTTAAGCTAGGAAGGATTTACTAGTAGACTAATATAGATATAGTAAACTCCCCTTATAACGATATGGGGTCTATAATATTATTATCTATATTATAATATAACTCCTTAATTAAGCCTCTTTTAGTGTAATATTATAATAATCTAACTTTTAACGATATTATTAAGCACCTACCACCAATATTAGCATAAGCAGTTTTTAATTCACTAGATTTATCCTTTACTTACTATAAGTTTAGCTATTAAATACATTATATAATAACTGAAATTTATTAAAACTACTCTTAGATCTTACCCTCTATACTTAGTTCTATTATATTTATTATAGTAAGATACTAAAATTCTAATAGAAAACGCTATTACGGCTTCTCTAATTATAAGCGTTAAAAAATTCATGTTTACTACTAAAAATACCCTAGCCTACTATAATAAAAGCTTACTTACTAGGCAAGCAACTTCCTCTATTATAAGATTAATTAATACTTAATATTAGAAATACTAAGTAATAAATTTTAATAGCTTAATATAGCTATATTACTATAGAGGTAAGGTATATAAGAGTGAAAAAGAGCTGCTAAATATCCTCTTTTAGAAGAGGCTCTCTTTAAGTAGTACTAACGCCTCTAGAACTCTCGCATTCCTATTACTAGCAACCTTATATATAATAATAATTTATTACTTAACGTCTAATTTAGATCCCTATTAGGCCTACGCGGACTACTCCTTATATATATATAGGGAGAAAACTCTATTTAAGAAACCCCTATAATCTATCTCCCTACCTTTTAGGACTCGCCTACAAGTTACCTATAGTACTCTACTACCTTACTTTTTAACCTTCTTAGGAACTACTACTGCCGTAACAAGCCTATGGACGCGCTAGTATTGCAAACTTTACTCTACTACTGTAGAGCCATTAGGGGGCGCCTATTGCTCGCCTATTTGCAATCTTATATATACTACCGCTACTTAGCTATAGTATTAAATACCTATATTTATATAAATAACTAAGCTAAAGTAGTTATAAGGCTAGATAGAAGGCTTTAAATCTTATAATAGTATTTATAAGAGAAAGTAGTATCCTTATAACGTCAGAGTTCTTAAAGTAGGTAATCTATATAAGAATACTATTTTTAAATCTGCACGTGTATCTATATAGAATTCAATTATCAATTACATTACTACTATACCTTCTAATTGTACTAGAATTAATATAGACTTTGTTTAGAAGACTTAATATAATATCCCCCTAAATAAGACTGCGAAAACAGCTCCTCCTACGCCCTGGCCTTTACCTAAATTCAAACCTCTCCATATTAATTGGGACCACTATAACTTACTAAACCTACCTCCGAACGTTAATATACACAATCCTTTTAGGCTATTTAGTCTCTTCTTTATCCCTTGCAACGCTGAGATAGGCACGACGGTATCGATAAGGCTTAGCCAATAGGAAGCCCTGAGTTCTGATTCCCTCGCGCACAGCTAAGCGGTGTTCCTCGCATGGGCTCATAATGTGGCCTGAGCGTCGGACCTCAGCGTTGCAAGGGATAGATAAGATTGTAGATAATCTTGTAAAGTGGACAAATAAGTATATAAAGCTCTATCCTCTAGATAAGGAAAAGGAGATTACGCGTATAGCAACCAATATACAGGCAGGAGCTATACTTATACTTTAGGGTGCTTATTTATATAGGACTTACTATAAAACTAGTTATTAAAGACTACTAGAAGGATTTAAACACATATAGCACTAAGTATATTGTTAAACAATATATAGGAGTTATTTGATTTTAGTAGCTTAATTATTACTTTTAAGCCTTACTACTATAGCCGAACTCTAATAAAATACCTAAAACTATATTTAACCAAATCGGTAAGCTTACTAAGTATATCCGGTTTGCTAATAGGAAGCTCTACACGCCTAAAACTTACCTTGCCGTTAATGAGATGGTTTAATGCTTTATAGGCCATACGCCTAAAATTATTAACATTCTATCTAAGCTTATACTTAAAGGCTTTAAAATATAGGTGTTAGCGAATAAGGGCTATATGCTAGACTTTATATAGCACGCTAAAGGCGCTAAGAAGGGCTTAGTTAATTTAGATAAGTCTTTTATTAATAAAGGCTTTTCAAAGACATAGGTAGTAACGTAACAGCCACCCCAACGAGCCAGCCACCCGATCGAGCCACCTAAAATTACACTAAAATCAACTATATCTTTATATATTAATAACTCTACCACCACTTAATAAATAATTTTGAAATTTTAAAAACAAATACTTATATACTTTTACTACTAATATAATAACCCTTTTAAATATTATTATTATTATTTCTATTAAAGCTATGCTTTTACTATTAAAATTTTTAAAATTTAATCTTTTTTTAAAAAAAAAATTGAACTAAAAGTTAAATAATTAAGTTTTTAATATTAAAAACTTATAAATTATAAACTTAAATACTTAAATACTTAATTTTATAATTATTTATTAAGTAGTGGTAGAGTTATTAATATATAAAGATAGCTGATTTTGGTGTAATTTTGGGTGGCTCAATCGGGTAGCTGGCTCGTTAAGGTGGCTGTTATGTTAATGCTTAACTTACTTCTCCAAAAAGACGCCAAAATAGGAGAACGCCTCTACCTACCCAAAAAGCACGTTGTTTAGCTTAATAATCTATTTATAAGCGTTAAGCTTCTTATATAATTACGAGGCCTTAGTATTAGAGCTGTAGGAACTATTTAAACGACTAAAACATAACGTGAGGAATAGGGGGACCTTAAAGGTAATATTAAGGTAGCTATAACTACAAAAGGAAAGAAGAAGAAGGTTCTGGCCGAGTAAATTAACTAGACGCTTATAGAGCTTAAATTGACTTATGCGGCTTATATACTATAGGGAGAATTATATGCGGAGGTCTCTAAGGACGGCTAGGTAATAGATTTTGCTTAAAAAACGCTAATATTATGCTTTTTATAAGTACTATTAATAACGGTAAGTTCTTTAATTTAACTTTAAGGCTTAAAATCTAATAACGTTACATATTACTAGGTCGCCAAACTAGAATTACTATACAGAAATATCCTCCCCTTACTACTAGCGGCGCTAGATAGACTTAGAAGGTCTTTAGCGATAATTTCAAAAGGCTACTATCTATTCCTACCTTTATATTTTAGTATAGATATTATAGATTAATTATACTTATATTTTATAATATAGAGGATTTATAGGCAAACCTAGAAGCCTCTATGGCACTTCCTTCTTAATATAGTAATTGTTAATTACTTCTTACTGTCTTCCTACCAACCCACCGATCAATACAAATATCGCAAGAATAGCTATAAGTAATTTCGAATTAACCTCCGTAAAGCCTTATTTAAACTCTTAATTTAAAAGTAAAAGAATTATATATTTAAATACCCACCTTAACGTTCTATAGATAATATAATATGGGTCCCTATAGCGTAGTATTAGCTAATTAAGCTGTCTCTAAGAGAGGTTTATTGCTTAGCTTGTATAGAGGCAATTAGGCATACTTAGGAGCAGTGTATTAAGCGTTAAAAGGCTCTATCGGAGCTTTCACCTAATACTATAAGGAAACCTCGTAATAGTAAGGAATAGAAGAGGCGTGCGCGTCCTTCAAGGACTTGTTTTAGCTGTAGTATATATAAAATACTGTTCTGCAAGAAGGACGACCACTAGATACCTTATATTAAGCGACTTAATTCTAGAGATTAAGCCTATATATTAATTTTATATAGCATATTATAAATATTACTAGCTTGGTTTTCTAAGCATAGGCACTAAATTCTGCTAATCTAATTGGTTAGTTCTTAGCGATACCTTAAGGACCCATTTTAACATTGTAAGGGATAGCCTTATAAAAGCTTTAACTTTATAAGGAGCAGTAAAGTAACTCTAAGAGAGATGTAATTACGGCTCTATTAAGGCGCGAGTATTAAATCTAAGGGCAATAATCTTAAAACACTAAGTAGTAATTAATTATAATATATTTTAGTATAGCTAATTAATTAATTACGGCTTTATAGGTGTAGATATAATATTATTACCTAATTTTAATTTTAGGTATATTTAATATAAGTATTAAATATAATAATACTCCTTTTATAACAATACGCCTAGCTATAAAGCCTATATCGTTATAAGGTATTTTAGGAGATTACTAATAGGGCAGTCTTATTATCTTCCTATCCCTTTATATTATATTCTTCCCTTTCTACTACTTTTATAGCTTTATTAAATATTATAGCTACTTTTATAACCTTATTCTTTTTATCTTATTCTAGTAAAAGGCAGTGTTTTAGTAGAAAGAGATTAGAAATATATTGTAGTCTAGGCCGAGTCCCGTTAGGAATTTACTAACTAGGGAGATTTTACTAATTATGCAGCTGGGGTTAAGCTCTATAATCTCTATTTATACTTCTTATAGCTTTTCTATATAGTTTATTGCCCCTTTATAGGTATCTAGGGTAACCTCCTAGTAACGTCTTTTAAGGTATTAGTAGACTACGCTTCCTATTAGGCGAAAACGTTTTTATAGCTTAGTAAGGATCTTATCTATATTTTTAATTTCTTTAACTTCCTTTATAGTATTATAACTAAGTCTATTTCGGATAATACTATATATTTATTTCTATTTATTAAGCTAGGTATCTAACTTAGTTTTATAGGCTATCTCTAATAGGGTCCCTTATTCTAGTCTTTTAGCGTTTTATTTTAGTAGATCTCTATATCTATTTATTAATAAGTAGAGGCGTATCTGCTTCGTAAATTCTATCTATCCTATAGTAGATTCTAGTTTCCTTATCTTATCTAGCCCTTTAGTCCCTTTCTCAGTTATAAAGCTTATCTTTACTTTAACTATAGGTGTCTCTAATATAACTAAAAGAGAGTTCTTAGGCTTGTTAAAGATAGGTTTAATTATTAAGGTTTAGGACGTTTAGGACGTTTAGGGAAAGGTAAGTAAGGCGTTTATAATATCGGGTTTAGAGTCTTTAACGGTAGTAGAGCTTTAAGGTTCTGGCGTCTCTACTCCTTTAATAGATTTGTATATGGTTTTAGAGGCCTCTAGAGTATCTAAGAGTATAGGTATAATTAAGGTTTTATAAGGTAATTAAAGAGGAGTTCAGACTTTAAGACTAAAGAGTTTAGTTAAGCTAGCTATAGAGAGGGTACTATTAGAGGCTAAAGAGCGGTCTAAATTACTAGAGTAGTTAGGTATAGTATTAGGGTTAAAGTTGTTACGGGACGGGGGTAGTGGCTACAAAGCGTATATATTGGAGGAGTCTACAAGACGTTACGCGATCGATCATAAGGGTCGAGAGCGTAAGGAGGTGATATACCTACGCGTATCTGACGTAAGCTATACGTAAGGTGTACGCGAGAGCACGGGGCTCTCCTATAGAGGCCCCTACGGTGGGGTTCTATAATACTACCCCCCCTCTTATAGAGGCGGAGCTCCGGCGACGCTGTGGTTACTATATATATATAGAAGGAACGCTTAGGGTATAGAGAAGAAAAAGGGGGTATTGCTAAAGGCTTAAAATAACGTTATGTAATAAGGCTTGGCACCTAGAAATCTAACTAATTAGACAACTTTAACCGCCGGTTAAAGTTCCTAGATATCTTAACAATATTCCGGTTATATGATCGTACTTTACCGTTACATAATAGCAACTTGCGGTAATTTAACGGCAATTTACCCTTATATAGCAATATATAACAGTTTAACTCTATAAGGGCTCCTATAGAGGATTAGATATAAAATCTCTGCTTAAGCCCGGTTTCTGTAGGTTCGCATAATAGAAGTTACTAATTAGGTCCTTTGCATTTTTAAAGTCTTCCTATAGTTACTATTCTAGCTAATCTATGTCGAATCCTATATAGATAGCTCTATAGTAAAGCCGTTATCCTCTACCTTTACTAAAGTATTTAGAGTTAATAATTTATTTAACAGTCCACTCCTTATAGTTCTTATCTTCGTTCTTATCTTAGATTAGTACTAATAGGGGTTTAGGCTATATCTGTCCTAGTAAGGGGTTAGGCTAGTAAAGGTATAGTAGCTATAGATAAAATACAGGCTATATCCTATAGGTAGCTAGGGCAGGCGAGAGCTCTAACTTATATATGGCTCCCCTATTAATAACTTATTTAATTAAATAGGGGCTGAGGTTCTTATAATCGAGTGACTTTATAGGCCTCTATGTAAAGATATTGCGTATATCTAGCTATACCTAATTGCCAATACGCATTTCTAGTGGCGGCGTTCTATAACGGTCGGCGAAGTAGGCCTGCTTTACTTAAGCCTAGGCCATTTCTCCCTTGCAGTAGTTAAGTAGATTTTTTATACGGTCTATATACTAGTCGGTAAGTAGCATCTTAAGGCGTTTTCCATATGGCAGTTTCTTATTAATAAGTTCTAGTGGTTTTATGCTAGATTAGGGGTAATATTCCTTATTTATAAAGAACAGGGTAAGTCCTGTAGTAGTTAAGACATAATTATTTGCTGCGAATTTACCTAGTAGGAGGTAATCCACCCAGTTATCTTAACTATAGGCAACTACTTGTTGTAGGTACGCTTTTATACTAGTATTAGCGTTTTCTAGTTACCTAGTAGTTTTATAGTAGAAGGATATAAATATCTTAATAGAGATGCCAAGGCGTTAACAGATTTGTCTCTATATATTAGAGCCGAACTATATGCCTTAGTCAGACGTAATTAAGTTAGGTAACCTATATAGTCAGTAAATTTTATAAAAGAAGGTATTAGTAACGTTACTAACAGCTATGCCTTTAGTTAGGACGTAGTGGCGCTCTTTTATAAGTCGGTATATTATTATAAAAATGTTCTTATAGGTACGGCCGTATCGTTTATAGGGTAGTAGGTCAATAACGAAATCTATAGCGATATCTACCTATCGTTATATAGGTACTAGTAGAGGGTATAGTAATCCTTAGTACTTTATATTAAAGGCTTTAGCGCGCTTATAACTATAGTAGGCGCCTATAAAGCGTTTAACTAAGTCTATTATTTTAGGCCAGAAGTAGTATTGGCTAAGAAGCTTATAGGTTCCTCTTTTACCTAAGTAGCCGCTTAATCAGAGGTCGTGGGCTATTTAGATTAGTTACTGTTATAAATTTTCTAAGTTAGGGACAAATAGACGGCCTCTATAATAGAGCCTATTTTCTTTTACTTCTAAGGCTGCTATATTAATCTAGCCTAAGCTTTAGAGGTTAGTTAGCAGCGTATAGGCGCTGGCGGTCTTTATAGTAATAAGTTAATATAGTAATAGGTTAACAAAGGTGTTATATACCGTAGTAATAAGCTTATTAATTTCGGAAGGTAATTCTAGTTCTATAGTATAGAGCTAAGGTATAATTAGCTCTATTATAGGTAATATACCTAGGGCTAAATTTCATACTTTTAGAATTATTTATTATTAGAACTAGTTATAGGGGTTATCTTTAAACTAAGGAAGGTCTTATAAGCGGCGTATTAAGCTATTAGGCTTAGTACCTTATACTCCTAGCCTATATACAATTTTAAAGTTAAAACTAGAGAGGAACTCGTTCCAGTGTACTTAGTATTAGTTTAGCTATTTCATAGTTATAAAGTACTTAAGGTTGCAATAATCCGTAAGGACTTTAGTTAACTAGTTAGGTTCTACTAAGGAAAGTTCTAGCCAGAATTCCTTAAACGCTTATATAATTGCGAGAAGTTCCTTATTATAGATCTTATAGTTATATTCTTATAGTATAAGCTTAGATAAGTAGAATACAACTAGGTAGAGGAGACCGTTATTACCCATCTAGAAAAAGACGCCTGCGTTAACATAGTCTAAAGAGTTAGTCTTAAGATAGAGTTATTGTCCTAGTATAAAGTAAGCTAAAATAGGTACTTTAGTAAAAGTATCTTTAAGGTCTTAGAACGCCTTCTTATATTTAGGCGTTTAGATAAAATATAAATATATTTTTCTTCCTTTTACGGAAAGGCCCTTTGTTTGCATTATTGCTATAAATAGTGCTATAACACCCGAGAAGTTATATATAAATTTTTAATAGAAGTTGGCAAAGCTAAGAAAGGCTTATACGTCTTTAATACAGTTAGAGGTTTACTATTTAGTAATTATATATACCTTCTTAGGGTCCATACGGACACCCTTAATAGTAATAATTAGTCTAAGGTATTTTACTTCTATAACTAAGAATTCGCACTTCTTTAGATTAATATAAAGTCCTATATCCCTAAGGCGCTATAAAACCTTTTAAATATACTTAGTATACTTAGAAGGGTTATTACTATAAATAAGTATATTATCTAGGTACGCAGAGCAGAAGTTATTAAGGTAGTCCTATAAGGCGTTATTAATATAGCTTTAGAAGCTGCCTAGGCTGTTATATACACCAAAGGGCATAACGGTATATTTAAATTGGCTAAAGCGCAATATAAATGCGGTTTTCCATTTATTACCCTCCTATATTTAAAGATAGTTAAAGGCGGCGATAATATTAAGCTTAGTATAGATTTTAGCTTAGCTAAGCCGCTTAAAAGTCTTATATATAAGCAGTATAGGGTATTAGTTCTTAATCGTAATAGCGTTAAATCCTCTATAGTTAATATAAAATTAAATACCTCCTCCTAGCTTCTTAATAAGGAGGATAGGGGCAGCTACTAAGAATATACTAGGATAAATAAATCCTTTATTAAGGTGCTCGTTAATATACTTTTTAATAACTAGAAGTTCGTCTTTTAATATTAGGTAGGGTCTCTTATAGGGTAGCGTTTTTCCTTATTTAATATTAATGGTATAGTTATTAGGTTAATATAGGGGGAGTATATTTATGCCCTTTTATAAGCATATATTAATAAAGTTATAGTACCTCTTAAAAAGGAGCTTACGGAGTTCCTTATTAGTAAATCCTTTTTTAAGCTTTATAAATTTCTTAAAGTCTAAAGGTAAAAGTCCGTAGAGTTCCGCGGGGGCATTATCTCCTAAAAGGTTAACTATATCTATCCTATTACTATAGAGGACGTAGTCCTATTCTTTATTAAGCTTATATAATCGTAATTAAAAAGCTATAGCAACGGTTTAATCTTTTCTGCGTGCTATACGGTAGAAGGCTGCGGCGCTTACGTAGTAGTAGTTAGTTATAGGTAGGGTAATAAAGGGTTTCTTAGGTTAATATCCTAGGGAGTAAATAGAGGTGGCTAGGCTGTGCCCTAGGTAAGTCTCTCTACAGTATTTAAAGTTAAAGGTTACTTCTTTTTTTTTCTAGTTAATAGTAGGGTTATATTATTTAAGCTAGTTTATTCTAAGGATAATAGGGTAGTTAGTAAATAGTATAATATAGGCCTAAAGTTCTTCCTAGTGCCCGTTTATATCTAGGTAGAGTTATACTATATAGGTAATCTTTTATACGGTATAACTACCGTTAGCGAGTTATAGGGCGCGGGCTTTAGTAAGGGGTAAAGTAAGTAGGTTATAAGTACATATAAATTAGGTATCTATAAATTTATCTATAGCTCTATAATTAATTATAGAACGGCTTTTATATTATTTTTTAGCAGTAGTTCCTATTACAGGTAAAACTATCTATTTCCGTCTATTTATCTTTACTAAGTTATCTATTAAGTACGCCAATATATAGATCCCTCTATCTTTAGGGCGTCCTAACCCGCGACTTAGGGCTAGGACTTAGCGTTTTCCATTTCCGTATTTAACTCTACCGCTATTACTATGTCTTTATCTTATATAGTAGCGGTATATAGCAACATATTTAGTGTTTAGGGTATTAGGTTAGGTATTAGGCGGCGGCTACTAAACCTAGCTATTAGGCAGTTTAAGTTATCGCAATAATAGCCTTCTTAATAGTATCTATAGCAGCGTCCTAGTCTCTAGAGTAGCTCACGCTCTCTATCTAGGAGTTTTTGCGGAAAGGTTAGTATAGAGAGGTTAATATTAGCTCTAGTAGTATTTAAGGTAGTAGGTGTTGGTAGCTTAGTATATATAGGTTTAGTAGGTCCGAAGGGCTTCTATAAAAAGGTCTTTAGGTAAGAATTAGCAGTAGTAATCTAATTTAATCGTCATTTAATCTTCTATAGGGCTGCTACTATATTATAAATATTATTATAGTTATAACTAGCGGCTGCGTAACTAAGGCGGTAAGTAACTTTTTTAAGGAAATCTTCCTAGTCTTTAGTATCGTCTTAGGCGAGGGCTCTGGTATATTCCTGGAATTTAATATAGAACTCGTTAAATAATTTAGTAGGGCTTATCTTTAGGGCACGTAGTTTAGCTCGGTTAGTGGCCAGTAGGTTATAATCGCGGTATATTAGGTTAAAATCATTAAAGACTTCTTAGTAGGACTACTACTTCCGGGGGCTATTAGTCTCCTATTAGGCAAAGAGTCTATTAAATAGTATACCCTTTATTCACCTAATAATATAGCCGATCTTAGTATCTTCTATAGAAAAAAGGCAGGCGCTCTAAGTTAGTTTCTCGCGGATTTACATTTTCTAGTAGCTATATTCCTTACGATTTCCCTAAAAGATTAGGGGATCAGGGTAACATATATTAGACCCTATAGTAGCGGCTTAGGTTTAATTATTATAGCTTTTATTATTACTGCTCTAGTAGGAGTTCCCATTAGGTAGAGCTATTTAGCGCTAACCCTCTATTAAGTATTAAGTAGGTAAGGTTGCCAGGGGTATAAAAACTTAAGTAGCGTTATATACAGTAGAAAGGTATCTAGCGTTATTATAAATATACTCATTAAGCTAAGATTATAGGTATTTAATTATGCCCTCTCTTTTAGTAACCGTAGCAATAAGTATAATCTTAGCCTTCTTTAATTGTTAGACGTCGCGTTTAAACACATAAAGGTTATCTTTAGTTTCTTAACGCGTGTTATTAGCAAGCGCCTTATAGGCTTATAGGTCTTAGATAATATCACGATCTTAAGTAATATATATCTTAGCTCGTATAAGCTTTAGGTAGTAGTTCTATAAAAGGTAGTAGTATTTATTAGGTTTTTATGCTATTATTTTTATAAATATCTCGGCGTCTTATATTTTGATTTTAATAGGTAGTAGCCCTTTTACTTACTTATCTATAGTTATATAGTTAATAAAAAATAAGACATTATTAGTGTCTATTTCCTTAGGGGTTAAGGCTAAAGCTAATAAATTAAATTCTCCTAGGATTAATTGGCGTTATAGGTTAAGTATAGGTATTAAATTGTTCTTTAGGTTTAATATAGTAGCTAGTAAGGAATATTGTCTTACTATTATAGGTTCTTTAGAAGTATAAAGTGAGGTAACTCGTAGACACGCTACTTTTAGCAGCGCCTGCAGTATTGCAGAGACGTAGAATTGGTCGTAGGCTAAGCGTTGGTGGTAAAAAGGCGCACGTAATGTCACGGGACGGGGGCAGTGGCTATAAAGCGTATGTATTAGAGGAGTCTACAAGACGTTGCGCGATCAATCGTAAGGGTCAAGGGCGTAAGGAGGTAATATACCTACGCGTAGCTGACGTAAGCTATACGCGAGGTGTACGCGAGAGCACGGGGCTCTCCTATAGAGGCCCCTGCGGTGGGGTTCCGTGACAAAGTTGTGGTCTTTAAGGTTCTCCGTAAAGATATTACTAGTATTATCTTTCTTAAAGTCTTTAAATATATAAGGGTAGAGGAAGATGTTAAGGAAGTAGTAAAACCGTACTAGTTATAGAGGTTAAGGCCTTAGTTAGTATAGAATCGGTTTTCCGGGCCTTTGGTATAACCGTTAAGGTATTTATTTCTTTACCATTATAGTGATTTTGGATAGGATATATAACTATTTTAAAATTAGATATATAGTTGTCCTATAAATAGAAGGCTAGTATAGGGGTTTAATGGTTTATAAAGAAATTTAAAAGGTTAGGTTTTAGTGTCTTAGCGCCTAGCCTTCTTATAAAGGGTCTTTTTGGCCCCCATTTTATTATATTTTTTATATTATTAGATTTTTATAGTATATATATTATAGAGGTACGTAGCGAAAGACAGTTATAAGACTATAGGGTTTCTCTAGAATATATCTTTTTTTAGTAGATTATATATTTTAATTTAAAGGTACCCAAAGGTTTAGCTTTTAATTTTATATAATCTGGGCTTATAACCTATTAAAAGTTAATGTATTAATTGCTTAATTTATCTATCTAGGAAAGGCTAGTGGCTATATAGTACAATATTGAGGAGGCTGGCTTTACCAGCCTCCTTACGCCACCAGAAGGCCGATTCTTAACACTTTCCCTTAAGGATTCGTCTATCTATATAATATACCCTAACTCTACAGTAGTAGAGTAAAAGTTTGCGATACTAGCGCGTCCGTAGGCTTATTACGGCAGCAGTGGTTCTTAAGGAGGTTAAAAAGTAAGGTAGTAGAGCACTACAGGTAACTCGCAGGCGCCTCGTAGGCGCCCTATAGGCGAGTCCTAAAAGGCGGGGAGATAGATTATGGGGTTTTCTTAAATAGAGTTTTCTCCCTATATGTATATAAGGAGTAGTCCGCGTGGGCCCAATAGGGATCCAAATCGGACGTTAAGCAATAAATTATTAATTATTATATAATATACCCTATTGTTCTATTAATTGGACTCCCTATTTACATCCTTACCTTATATACTAGAATATGGAGTAGTCCGCGTGGGCCCAATAGGGATCCGAATCGGACGTTAAGCAATGAATTATTATTATTATATACTAGAATATTAAGTTAAGATTTGTAATATCTAAAGAACCTCACCAAGCTTCTTATATAGATTTTAATACCCTAATAATAAGAAATTGTAAATTAAACGATAAAGACTTTGTTTTACCGACTTAATATCCTAAACTATCTAAAAGAACGAAGAAAAAAGCCCTCCCGCCCCCCACTCCCTAAAAGCTCCCTAACTTTAACGCTATTGAGATTAATAACAATAACGAATATAGACGCCTAAATATACTATAAGACGTAAATGCAAGTAATCCTTATAAGCTATTTAAGTTATTCTTTATAGATAGGCGTATAGAGTATATAAATCGAAATATAGAGCTTAATTTAACCCCTCTAGAGTATCCGCTAAAGAAGTTCCCCTAGCTATAGAAACTAATATATAGGTAGGAGCTCTACGCGTACTTAGCGATATTAATTTATATAAGCTTATACGGTAAACTATTATTAAAAGACCACTAAAATACCTCGCTAAGTAATAGGCTAATCTATAGCTTAAGGGACTTTATAAGCTATAACCGGTAGTAATAGATTAACTATTATTTCTACTATATAGAACTAAAAGAAAAAGATAATACGCCTTTCTAGAATACCTTATAGCAAATAGAGGACCTTAGCGAGTATCTACGGCTTTACTGCCGGAGGTTTTACTAGCCTAGAAAGCACCTTACTATCGACGATTTAATTAAACGCTTTACTAGCTAAGCGAGTAAGATTATAAATATTTCGTTAAAACTAATACTAGAAGGCTTTAAGATATAGATATTAGGTAATTAGGGCTACGTACTAAACTAGATATTTTATTTAAAAGGCGCAGGAAAGGGCCTTTATAATTCAGATATATCCTTTATTAAGATTAATAGATTTTTAAAGACTAAGGTAGTCGTTCTTAACTTACTACTACAAGTAGATCCTACTACTAGTAAACGCCTCTATCTACTAAATAAGTATATTACCTAGCTTAATAACCTTTTTACCTCCGTTTAACTATTATAAAAGCTTTATAAGGAAGGAATTAGAGTAGCTGGAATAGCTAGAATAGTTAGAATAAAACGTAAGGAGTAGGAGGAGAGTAATAGCAAATATAAAGAATAGATAAGAGCCAGTCTATTTAACCTTAAATTACTCTATAAGAGCTAGATATTATAGGGTATACTATATATAGAGCCCTTAGAAAACAGTAAGGTGTTAGAGATTACTTAGAAAGACGCCAAAGGGGTTCTATTTATAACTACTATTTATAATAGTAAGGTTATTTAAATATTAATACTTAATACTACGTACTAACGTTATATATTACTGGCTTCTAAATATATACGGAGGCTTTAAAGACGGTTAGCTAAAATAGTTAACGGCGCCTTATAGACTCGTAAGCTCTTCGGCGACAAGGTTAGAGCTTAGCTACCTATTCTAGCTATTATAGACCTCTATAATTACTACGTAAATGGTATAGATAGAGCTAATTAACTAAGGTCGTATTATCCCTCGTTAGAGAAGTATAGGAAGATATAGAAGCCTCTTTTTAACTTCCTCTTTAATATAATTACTACTAACTATTATAAACTGTCATCCTTCGCGCGCCCTAGCTTTCCTTATAGAGCCGGTCGCGAAGCCTTCCTCTAGAAGCTCGTTTGTACCCTCCTTAAGCGCTCCGTTCGCGTCCTAAATTATAATAAGGGCTATATAGATAAGGTTATATGGAACCTGGCAGTATTATATGGATATAAGGTAGAAGGGATAAGCGATAAGCTGCTTATTTGCTCGGCTTGCTTAAAGGCGGGAAGGACAACTTTAATTAAAAGGATTAACTGCAGGAAGTCTTTGGCAGATCTCTCGATTAACTTAATTGAGCGGAACTCTATTAGTAACAACCGTAAGAGGCGCCGCGAGCGCCGAGGACTCGATACGGCTGTAAGCTTTGTCAAATTCCGCTTTATAAGAAAGGGCAGTTTCCAGAGTCACCTAGATCAATCGAACTCCAAGAAATAAGCTTGCATACACCTTGCTTCACATATTTGCAGCCTCATCTAATGACCGCGACAGTCTTATTGTTATCTCGCGCGGACCACCATCTTGAACACCTCATCGGTGTAAAGGATAGGGCCCTACGATCGCTCGGGCGATCGATTAAGGAGATAGGGGGGAGCCTCTCGCGGAGGCTCCAAATCGTCGATTGGCGGTGTCCCCGACGATCCGCCGGCCGTGTGCTGATTTCCTAACTAGGCCTAATGCCTGCCTGCCTGTCCTGCCTACCTGCCCGTCCTACCTGTCCTGCCTGTCCTACCTGTCCGCGACTACCTGTCCGTGCCTACCTATCTATGCCTACCTGTCTGTATCTATCTATGGTGTCTAATTCAATTCGGGGGAGAGGTCGGCCCGATCAAAGGCTCTAATTGATACGATTCGATTCGGTGACGGACTAATATCGAGGCCCGGGTTTGAAAAAAAAGCTGGAACCATATGTACACCGTAAAATGCAGAGATGATAGAACTGGAAACGCACCCTGCGCAACGCCTGAGTACCCCTTTTTCCTCCAGTTCGTCGGTCTAGGTAGACGATGTCTGGTGTATACCCCTTTCTTTCATAGCTAACGGGCATGTTGCTACCCTACCGGTCGTCCAAAGAAACCCTTCATTCAATCCTTCATCCAATCCCGAGTCTTTCTCTTCCTCATATCAACATGATATCTTCACTTAACCCCCGTCTTTTTCCCCCTTCCCCCCCCCTTCCCTCCTTACCTCATGGCTCAATCTTAAACCGCATCTTCACACCCATACTGGCCAATTCGACATCCAAATACCGCAGCACACCCGGCACCGCCACAACCGCGATATCGTCCCCGCCCGTCCACCTGACCCCCTGCCCATCCTCCCACGTCTCGCTGCGGCCCTCAAACCCCTCGGCGCGCCTCGCACAGCGGCGACACCGCGTGATCCCCGTGCCACGCTTGCTCCTTCCGTACTCGCCGACCGTCGGCGTGGTGCTTAAGAAGCTGCCACACTTGCGGCACACGCGCGCACGCGTATAGTCAGAGCAGTTCATGAGGCGGTCCTGCAGCAGGAACGCGGTGCCGTGGGCGAGCAGGGCGTCGCGCTCCATCTCGCCCACGCGGATGCCTCCGCCCTTCTTGCGCCCCTTAATGGGCTGGCCCGTCAGCGAGTTGACGGGGCCCGTGGTGCGGACCTGGAACTTGTCGTTGACCATGTGGCGCAGGCGCTGGTAATACACGACGCCGATGTAGATGTCCGCGGCGAGTTCCTGGCCCGTGATGCCGCTGTACATGGGTTCGTTGCCGTAGTAGTTGTAGCCGGCCTTCATGAGTTGGTGGCCGAAGTAGTCGACGGCGGTGTGCTGCTCGTCGAAGCGGAAGGGCGTGCTGTCCTGCGCGAGGCCGTGCAGAGCCCCCGCCTTGCCCGCTAGGCTCTCGACGAACATGCCGATGGTCATGCGCGAGGGAAAGGCGTGCGGGTTGATGATGACGTCGGGCTGGATCCCGCTCTCGCTGAACGGCATGTCGACCGCCGGCCATTTCTGCGAGCACACGCCCTTCTGACCGTGCCGGGACGAGAACTTGTCGCCGATGACGGGCGAGCGCGGGACGCGCAGCTTGACGCTGATGCTCTGGCACGGCTCGCTGCCGCTCTCGGCGCCGAGGATGCGCACCTCCTCGACGAAGGCGACCTCGTCGTCCTTGTACTTGAAGAAGTGCGTCTGGCCGTCGCGGTTGATGTATTCGCCGGTGGCCGGGTCGAAGGACACGGTATGATACGCGGCCAGGATGTCGTCCTTGCGCACCTCCATGCCCAGCTGCGGCCAGCCGTCGTCGTCCAGCTTCTCGCGCCACTCGGCCCGCACCAGCCCTCCCGGCGCGAACCCGAACAGCTTGCCGATCTGCCGTGATGACCGTGCGCGCCGGCTGCCCTCCTCCAGGTCGCAAAGCTTTGTCTTGTAGATCGTGCCGTGACCGAAGCCGCGCTCGTGCGCTGACTTGTTTAGGATCATGGCGTCGTCCATATCGTAGCCTGTGTACGAGATGACGGCTACGATGGCGTTCATGCCGTTCGGGAAGTTGTCGAGCCCGTATTCGTTGTGCAGCGGTGGCCGCACCACTGGGGTCTGGCCCGTCTGTAAACGGTACGTCTTGTTGTCAGTGCGGTAGCGGTGTGCTGCTCCGGGTGTTCCCATCGACTGTTTGCCCATCTGGCATTGATACATGTTTCGGGGAGATTGGTTGAAGTCTGAGAAAGGAGTCATGTTCGCGATAATGGAGAGGATGTTCGTTGGGTCGTATTCTACGTGAGTCGAGTCCCCTGAAACGATTTCAGGTTCCGTGCAAGCGATGGACATAAAAGGCTGCTCGAAGGGCCCAACAAAGTCTAGCTTGTCAAGGGGTAGATATTTCACCGGTCTGTACATGCGTGCAGACTGTGAAAACATGTAGACACCGGGATACTGGCCGCTATTGGAGTTTGGAACGTACCCGACCTCCAGTTCCAGCGGGACGTTGTGAGTGTCTTCGACCTTCCAGTATCGCAAGGTATCCCCGATGACCCTAGCTTGTTTCGGTGAGCAGAAGCCCAGAATCCGGCCATCGAGCTGCACCACCACACTTTCTTGGAGAGATGCCGATGCTATGCTTGTCACGCCTAGTTGAGCCACAAGGCCTGGGATTGCCGAGACATCCACGTTATGAGTAGCTATCTTACACTTGTGCGCAAGGTGATTTAGCAATCCACAGGGACTACCATCAGGGGTGTGCACTGGACATAAAAAGCCCCAACTTTCAGGCAGCAACTTTCTCACAGTTGTCGTCTTCAATTGGGCGAAGAAGCTACCTCTGTGAACCATTCGGAAGTGACTTATAAATCGGTAGAAGTTGATTTTCTCTGCCACAACCGTGAAACCGGAGGTTTGTTGAAGATCCAGTCCACTCGGGCTGACGAGGTTTCCAGTAGATAGGAAATATTCCAAGGCTTGTCCAATGTTCTCGTTAGTTTTACGGAGAATCTTTGGCTGGAAATCTTTCATGAATTCCGGTGATGTGAACGGGGCCCAACTACTTCTTCGACACCATTCCATTAATGGAAGTCGTAATGAGTTCAGCCATTCGTCCAGTCTCTCCTTCAGTATCATGCCGTAAAGGAATCCACCAAGCAGAATTTCTTGATTCTGGACAGCGTCAGGATTGTCAACCGCACATTCGCCTTCTACCAGAGCGTAGAGTTTCCGGGTCATGAATAATAGCATTTTGAATTTGTCGGCATTTTGGCTGTCTGAGACATTATCGACGCCTAAGTGAGGAAGCACAATTCGCCGGAGGAACTCGGTGCCTGCGTCTTCATCGCTCATATCCTCTGGAACTTGCAAGACGACCTTAAACTTGCCACCCAAGTACGCTCTTGTCTTCGCTTTCCCATGTAAGCCATATGCTTTGTAAGTCCGGAGGAGCAGTTCCACCCGATCCGTCACGAATTGCTTGTCTTCGAGTCCTTTCGAACCAGCAGCACCAACTAAACCCTCGAAAATTTCTCGGTCGTTCGTCTCCACGAGTGCTTTGAGGACCATCATAACCGGCACCAAGTATTCGTTTTTCCTCCAGGAGAACCGGAACGTGACGTTACCGTCGTTGAGGTAGTGTAGAACATTTGTCTGCGATGTCTGATCTGGACGGACTGACCGCATCTGGACGCCGAACTTGGAGTATGAGGACCCGCGGTTCACGAAAGAAGGCCGAACGATTGCCATTGGGTAATTTCGTCGTGACACAATAAGCATTCGAATTAGCTTCTCGTTGCCATTGACAATAAAGTACCCTCCCAACTCTTCGGATTCTTCTTTAGCTTTGACGAGCTGGTCAGGTGTCATACCCTCGAGATGGCAGCGATTTGTCTGTATGAAAGAGCGTTGGTCAGCTGGCGAAGATGCAAAAGAGTATTTGGGAAGAGCAGACCCTCAGCATTATGGGCACCTGGCCCATCTCCCGCACGGATTCATGCCAGTCTCCTTGGTTCACTCTGTACTCCAACCGTATTCTCAGCCTGCCTCGGTATGTAGCGTGCCGCTCTCTGCATTCTGCCGGCAAGATGCTTCGATTCTTAAGCGCAAACTTATTCGCAATGGGCAGCGTAGACTTATCGAGGAACACATCTCGTATCCTCACACTCAACCTATTCCTCTGTGGCCGATCCTCCGGCTGTGCATTCGGGTCTCCATCGAGGAAGACTTTGGTGCCAATGTCCCTGATTGCCTGCTCGAGAAGGCCTCCTTGGTCTAGTATGGCATTGAAAGAGTGGATGTGAGGCTCGATGGCTGCGGCCAGAGAGGGGTACGCCGTGTGATCTTTGGGAGGGTTCCGGAATAGCCTCTCTCGGCGTGCAGTGTCGAACTTGGACGACCATTTGGTCTCTGTTGGTGAAAGGCTTGAGGGTGCCATAAGTGTGGCGGCAGCGGACCGAAGCGCAGGAAATGCGCGAATTAGGCCTTCGAAAAGGCAAAGAGGGCAGAAATTTGGCAGCTCAGGCGTCCAAGTCCGGGGAGAGCGCTAAAATAGCAGTGTCTTTGGCATGAGAGGAGCGATTCATGGGAGTTTGGCTGCGCGATCTTTGCAGTAGGCACTGCAAAGGACTGCAGAAGACTGCACAAGAGGGCTTGGGACTGGCAACGAACTGCAACGGCACCGAATGAAAAAATTGGTGCGTTATCGATAACGCCTAGTGCGGGTTTTTGGCGAACTATGGTTGGACCTGGACCCCAGCGGGACGAGCTTGAACAGCATCAGTCTCCCAAGGCAGGGCCCGAGTTCGACTTTCTTGCCCACCACAAGTCTCTCATCGAAAATCTACCTCCAGTCGCATTGCGAGCGCTATCTAAAAATCAACCTCTCTCGCGGTCCACATAGTCCTTCCTCTCACCACAGCCCGCCATCAGGTGCCCCGCAGCCCCAGCAAGGATTCCCACACTCTTCTTACCTCGACAACTCCTCCAGCCAATTTGCGCTGCAAACTTCACAACCACCGCTCCACAACGCCAGCGACCCACGACTCTGACAAAATGGCGGGCTTCTTTCGACGCATCTATGATTGGCTCCTACGCCTGTTCTGGTCCGTTGCCCCTTCCGAGCCACCTTGATATTCCTCTGATTTTCCACTCGCCTTGTGCGCCATGTGTTGCCTCGTCTCTTGCAAACTTGTACCAAAAAAAAGCAAATATTGTACCAACAGTAAGATGGAACTGACGACGACCCTTCTCAATTCGCAGGGCGACCGAGATGGACATTACCATGATCGGTTTGCAGAATGCTGGCAAGACTTCGCTGTTGCGAGTTCTGGCGGTGAGTGTCTGCCGATTTGGGACAATCCCCGTGCAACGTCGCGGGATTTCTATCGACGGCATCGTTCTAACCGATTTGATTAGGGCGGGGAGTTCACCATCGAGTACGTCCGTGTCGCTTCGTGCCACCCAGGCCTTCCGCCCGTCCTTCTGTTCATTGATTCGTCGACTGCGCCGCACCCGGCTGCTGTCGACTTGGCTTCAGCCCAATGGCTAACCGTGCTCACAGTACGATCCCCACGGTCGGCTTCAACATGAAGCGTGTCCAGAAGGGCCACGTAACCTTGAAGTGGTAAGTTCTTTCTATGTGCGACTCCATCGTCATCATCCAGCTCTTGCAACACCGAGGTCTCCCCGAGTCAACACCGCAAGTATCCGAGATAGATTTGACACTCCAGTCATATGCCAACTGACGTTGTGAATTCTGCAGCTGGGATCTTGGAGGCCAACCTAGGTTCAGGTCCATGTGGGAGCGGTACTGTAAGGGTGTGAACGCTATCGTGTAAAAAAGCCCGCACGTGTGTTCTGGGGTGCTGATTACTGATAAGTATTATCAGATTCATAGTCGACTCCGCCGACAGAGATGCTTTACCAGTTGCGCGGGAAGAGCTTCAATTACTGCTGGAAAAACCTGCCCTGGAAGGCATCCCTCTCTTGGTGCTCGGCAACAAGTCCGACCTTCCGGATAAGCTCTCGGTCGATCAGCTGATCGAAGCCCTGAACCTCAAGGCAGTGTCGCACCGTGAAGTGAGTTGCTACGGCATAAGCGCAAAGGAAGAAACCAATTTGGATGCCGTACTCCAATGGTTGATCGCTCGCTCAAGCAAATAAGACGACTTCTTCAAGTAATTGGTGAACGTAAGCTTTGTCCGCGCCGCCCTCATCGAATTTACGGTGCTCACGAGGTTCTCGGAGTTGATGTTGGGCAGAAGAAGACGTGACGACTCCAAACGACGCCTACGTTATTATGGATATGGCAGTCAGCTTTATACGACATAGTTAATGATCTTACGAAGTGATGGAAAGAAGAAGAAGGCAGTTTGATTCTGCAGGCTAGCGATGGCCATTTAAATTTCCCCAGCTCGTAGCACGTTCCCTCTGTTTCATCGTTCTCATTCTTATAGGCGGGCATCGATAACATCTTTTCCGACGGCTATGTTCCACGTTTTTAGTGGTGCAACGACGATTGGAGGTTTCTTTTGGTATGGAGATCAACATTGTATCATTTTGTTCTTTGGAGCGGCGATTAGGACGATAAAATCTACGGCGCTGATTTGCCTTTTTTATCGAGCAGGTCCTTCAATTTAAAGCCTGGTTTGATTGCCGCACGCTTCCTGGCTCAACGAAAAAACGCATGCTGAAGCTGCATGAATATTGCTTGCATTGAATGATAACTGCGAGCCAAGGTTGCGGCCGTGGAGCGCAAACCCAAGGCTGAACGCCGATTGCTGACGGTGGCCTCTGCGCAATGTGAAAAGCGCTGGGAGGACGGAATTCTGGCGATCACGACGCAGCTTCCTGTCGGATTGTCCTCGCATCCAGACGGCATCGTCGTCGCAAAGGCGGAAGGGCAAAAGGTTTGGAGAGCTGGCCGGGCAGAGCACTGTATTATTTTCACCATGCTTCAATTGCCAACACATCGCGCAGCGAGCTAAAGCTGACATGGGGGTCTCGCGTCAGTGATTGGCTGCAGGGCCCATGGAGATGTGACGTTCGCCTACATGTAGCCTCGCCCAAGATGCATTCCGGACTGGCCAGATCATTCCACCCTGCGCCGGCACCCTTGGGAGGGGGAGATTGCGCATGCTGGCGGCACAGGTGAGCCGTTCTGTATGCACTCCCGATAGAAGCTCGCAAGTCAACCTTTCAGGAAGCTGTTGCGGAAGGTGCATTATCTCAGTTCTGCTTCTTCCAGGGCTTTCTGTTCGTCAAGCCAGCTACACGGTAAATCATTGCCACCTAGGCGGTGTCGATGATCAACGCCGAACACTCCAGTCACAGTGTGTAATAAACGTATGCGACGGCGTAGAGACTTCGCAGCCTTTCTAAAGAATACAAATCAACTTCCTTAAGGCGGATGAGGCTTCTCAAAGGCCTACAAATGATCTGATCACATCTCTTTTCGGACATACGAGCACTGCCTCATGAATTACGTCCTTTCTCAACGTTCTCTCAACTGGGAGGAATTCTCAATCTGGACTGCACCCAGCCGCTTGATGACAGATGCCGCAACTTCTGTTGGATAAGTAGTGATAAATTTTGCCAAGATCAGGTATCGGAGGTCGGGGTTAGGCTTGGCATAACCTCGGGTTACGCACGACCCCCCAAGGTCCGCGACATATCGTCCAAATATCACCCCCCCCCTTTGGTGGTGGCCCCTACTTTTCGGACGCGTTTTTGAGGCCTAGGTTAGTACTGGGTTAGTATGGAGGGCCTTAGCGCGCCTTCGACCTCACCGTCGCCTCAATAATACATTTTCCAACCCTCTCCTATCCTTATGCCTGCGCTAGCTTACGCGGGGCTTCTGATTTTATATAGAAAGGCCTACCGTAATTCTAATTGTATAATATAGAGCCCTCTTCTTCTTCTCCTTTAATATTTACGCGTTTGGTGACTTTATTTACCTATGCCGCGCTTATGCGTCTCCCCCTTACCTCTTGCGGATATAGAGTCTTTTAAGAATCTCCTTACCTTATGGTCCACTTTACGGTTAACGGAAGCCCCCTTAGCCTCCTCTCCCTATAGCCTCTAGAGCGAATTTAAGGCCTAGATAGCATAGCTATATAATATTTATAAGGCCTAGCGCTTAAAGAATACTATAAGGGCGTATAAGCTAAAGTAGAAAGAGTAGGAAGACTAGTACGCGAGACTAGAAGGTAATATAGACGGCGCCCAGGTAATAGAAGATAAGCTTTACCTATTTTTAGAGTAGTAAGTTATTAACTAAGAATTATAGGCTACTAGCTATTAAAAACGGAAGTTAAAACGGAAAGAGATATAGAAAGATAGCGAGTGGGTAAAGAAGAGGTAGAAGATAGTTAAGCGGGTAGGGTAGTTAGGGGGGAAGGCAGCTATAGGGGTAGCTATAGGGGCAGCCGTAGGTATAGGGGAGGAGGCTATAAAGGAGAAAGGGGAGATATAGGACGAGGAGGCCCTAGACGCCCTATTTAATAAAATAGTCTAATACTTAGTTGTAAATAGCTACGTCTCTACTATTACTAAGCTTTACGCGTAGCAGTTAGAAGGTAAGACCTCGCAGTCGCTATAGGGGGCAAAGCTCTCGGTAGTACTAGACAGTGTCCGCCGTAATAAGGACCGGATTTAACGCGTTAACTTTATTAATTAAGGCCTATTTATAATTACTAGCGGCTATAATATTAAAGAGCTTAAAAAGGCAATTACTTAGTACTAAAAGATGGGCTCTAAGATACTAGGTTTAGTTAAGTCTTACCTTTAAACTATAGCTAAGCATTTATTAGGTTTATATATACCCTATTTAGTCTATATAGCTGCCGTTTTCTAACCTATTCCTTAGGCTATACTACTATTACCCGTAATAAAAGTAGATAAGACGTTTAGCTTACTAACCTTATTCTTATTAAATTAAAGAATAAAGGGCCTAAACTGGATAAGTTAGCGCTATATATAATTATGTTAATAATATAAGGGAAGTAGAATTAGTATAGTAAGGTTAAGTATATAGGCTATATACGGAACGCTAACCCTATCCTCTACCCCCTCTCTATAGTAGCCTTTTACTTCTTTAACCGCTAGGGTAAAGATAGCGCTAAGAGCTTTTTATCCTTTTAGTAGCTAGAGGACTACTATAACCTATATGTCTTCCCTAGCAGTATTAAAGTACTATAATAGCCGCTAAGCTATTATATATAGTTTAAATAGAATAAAAAGATATTCTAGGGGGTAGGAATTTACTTAAAGGAGAAAACCTATAGCGCCTATAAGTAGAGCGTCTAATATACTAAGCTTAGTGGCGTTAAGGAGACCTAAATTAAATAGGCCGGATGCTAGAATACGGACGCGATAACGGGAGCCTACCTTAGCTACCTACCCTATATGTTTATATGGTTGATCGCTAGCTTCCTAAAGAAAGGAAAGAGCTACTTTCTCCCCTACGTATAGGAGGTGCTAAAGGAGGCCCTCTGTTTAAAGATATAGCCTAAGACTAACGTTTAGCTAAAATATATAGAGGCCTACTACTTAGGTAGGGCTAATAATAAGGTTATACGGCTTAACCTTATAGGCTTAGGATTTCTACGCCTCCTTTATATACTTAGGGTAATCCTATATAAGCAGTTCCCGCTTTACCCCCTATAAAAGGACCCCCTTTTTAGCTGTGAGAAGTACTAGAGGTTCGCCGCGTGGGTAGAAAGCTCGCTAGCTAATATAGTTACGCTAGATAAGCTAATAATATGGAAATACTGGCCCACCTATAAGGCCGTAGCTAAGCTAAGATATAAGGCCGCGATCTTTAAGATAAAGGGGGTTTAATTACGCGTATAGATAATTTTAGAACGCCTTAGCGAAATAGAAAGGTTATTAGCATTATTTATACCTATATAGATCTAGTAAGGGAAGATAAGTATCTAGATAGGACCTATAGAGTCTATATATCTACCTTTAGGCAAGCCTACGCCGTCTACTATAACGTCTACTATATCTACGCCGCTTACTTAGCTGTCTACAATATCCATACTGCCCGCTTAGCCGCCGTCTATAATATCCGCACTATTTACTTAGCTGTCTATAATATCTGCACCGTCCGCTTAGCTATTTACAATATCCGCACTATCTACTTAGCCGTTTATAATATCCGCACCGCCTACTTAGCCGTCTATTATATCTATATCGCCCCTACTAGCGTAGGTATAAGCTAATACTTAACTATTTCTCCTATTTATCCTTAACCTATAGGCGCTGCTAAGGAAATATAAAATGCTTTAAGGCGGTAATTTAGTCTTTTAGCTCTAGACTAAGTAGACTTTAGGGCTAGCGGGTAGGCCGTTAATTAAAGCTCTTAATTACTGCTAGGGGGCACGCTAGTGGGTTAACGGCGAGGCTATATTTTATAGCCGTTGCCGTAGGATAATTAAGGATGTAAGATGGCGCGTAAAAGGCGGTATAGTAAGAGATAAGAGATAGGCTATTAACTAGCTGGAATAGCTACAAGGTCGGCGTTCTTTAGATTAGCTTTATAAGAATATCTAAATAGTTATTTTACTATAGTAACTAAGACGCCTTAATATATAACTGTATTACGGTGACTAAGACGCCTCTATATATAATTACACTGCAGTAACTAAGACGCCTTAATATACAACTGTACTGTAGTAACTAAAACGTCTTAATATAGGACTGTATTAGTGACTAAGACGTCTTAATATAGAACTGCACTGTAGTAACCGAGACGCCTTAATATATAACTATACTATAGTGACCGAAACGCCTTAATATAGGACTGCACTGCATTAACCAAGACGCTTTAATATAGGACTATATTATAGTAACCGAGAGGTCTTAATATAGGACTATACTATAGTAATTAAAACGCCTATTATATAGGAATAGAGCCTATTTAGGTATTATAAATTTAGAGCAACATTACGCGACTGCCTAGAAGTACCGATTTAATATAGATTATATACCTTTTCGCCCAAAATCGCGTGCGAAAGTACTTAGGGGCGGTCGCTACGCGACCTTATACGGGGTTTGGGCGCGTTATTAGTAAAAGTAGCCCTAACCTTATATTAACCCGGGTTATAACCGCGCTAAATTAGCCCCCCTAATATATGATAGGTATTAAAGGTTGGGGTTAGGCTTGGTATAACTTT
Source organism: Cenococcum geophilum 1.58 (assembly GCF_001692895.1). Lineage (NCBI taxonomy): Eukaryota > Fungi > Ascomycota > Dothideomycetes > Gloniales > Gloniaceae > Cenococcum > Cenococcum geophilum. The sequence continues at coordinate 787,776 of NW_027137631.1, forward strand.
AGGTTACGCACAACCCCCTAAGGTCCGCGACATATCGTCTAAATATTACCCCCCCCCCTTTAGTAGTGGCCCCTACTTTTTAGACGTGTTTTTAAGGCCTAGGTTAGTACTAAGTTAGTATAAAGGGCCTTAACGCGCCTTTGACCTTACTGTCGCCTTAATAATATATTTTCTAACTCTCTCTTATCCTTATGTCTGTGCTAGCTTATATAGGGCTTCTGATTTTATATAGAAAGGCCTACTATAATTCTAATTATATAATATAGAGCCCTCTTCTTCTTCTTCTTTAATATTTACGCGTTTGGTAACTTTATTTACCTATACCGCGCTTACACGTCTCCCCTTTACCTCTTACGGATATAGAGTTTTTTAAGAATCTCCTTATCCTATAGTCCACTTTATGGTTAATAGAAGCCCCCCTAGCCTCCTTTCCCTATAGCCTCTAGAGTGAATTTAAGGCCCAGATAGCACGGCTATATAATATTTATAAGGCCTAGCGCTTAAAGAATACTATAAGGGCGTATAAGCTAAAGTAGAAAGAGTAGAAAGACTAGTATATAAGACTAAAAGGTAATACGGACGGCGCCTAGGTAATAAAAGATAAGCTTTACCTATTTTTAGAGCAGTAAGTTATTAACTAAGAATTATAGGCTACTAGCTATTAAAAATAGAAGTTAAAACGGAAAGAAATATAGAAAGATAGTGAGCGGGCAAAGAAGAGGTAGAAGATAGTTAAGCGGGTAGAATAGCTAGGGGGGAAGGTAGCTATAGGGGTAGCTATAGGGGCAGCTATAGGTATAGGGGAGGAAGCTATAAAGGAGAAAGGGGAGATATAGGACGAGGAGGCCCTAGACGCCCTATTTAATAAAATAGTCTAATACTTAGTTATAAATAGCTACGTCTCCGCTATTACTAAGCTTTACGCGTAGTAGTTAGAAGGTAAGACCTTATAGTCGCTACGGGGGGCAAAGCTCTCGGCAGTACTAGATAGTGTTTACCGTAATAAGGACCGGATTTAACGCGTTAACTTTATTAATTAAGGCCTGTTTATAATTACTAGCGGCTATAACGTTAAAGGGCTTAAAAAGGCAATTACTTAGTACTAAAAGGTGGGCTCTAAGATACTAGGTTTAGTTAAGTCTTACCTTTAAACTATAGCTGAGTATTTATTAGGTTTATATATACCCTATTTAATTTATACAGCTACTATTTTCTAACCTATTCCTTAGGCTATACTACCGTTACCCATAATAAAAGTAAATAAAATGTTTAGCTTACTAACCTTATTCTTATTAAATTAAAGAATAAAGGGCCTAAACTGGACAAGTTAGCGCTGTATATAATTATATTAATAATATAAGGGAAGTAGAATTAGTACGGTAAGGTTAAGTATATAGGCTATATACGGAACGCTAACCCTATCCTCTACCCCCTCTCTATAGTAGCCTTCTACTTCTTTAACCGCTAGGGTAAAAATAGCGCTAAAAGCTTTCTATCCTTTTAGTAGCTAGAGGACTACTATAACCTATATATCTTTCCTAGTAGTATTAAAGTACTATAACGGCCGCTAAGCTATTATATACAGTTTAAATAGAATAAAAAGATATTTTAGGGGGTAGGAATTTACTTAAAGAAGAAAACCTATAGCGCCTATAAGTAGAGCGTCCGGCATACTAAGCTTAGTAGCGTTAAAGAGACCTAAATTAGATAGGCCGGATGCTAAAATATAGACGTAATAATAAAAGCCTACCTTAGCTACCTACCTTATACATTTATACGGTCAATCGCTAGCTTTCTAAAGAAAGAAAAGGGCTACTTTCTTCCCTACGTATAGGAGGTACTAAAGGAGGCCCTCTATTTAAAGATATAGCCTAAGACTAATATCTAACTAAAATATATAGAGGCCTACTACCTAGGTAGGGCTAATAATAAGGTTATACGGCTTAACCTTACGGGCTTAGGATTTCTACGCCTCCTTTACGTATTTAGGGTAATCCTATTATAAGACTTAGTAATCCTATATAAGCAGTTCCCGCTCTACCCCCTATAAAAGAACCCCCTTTTTAGCTGTAAGGAGTACTAGAGGTTCGCCGCGTAGGTAAAAAGCTTACTAGCTAATATAGTTACGCTAAATAAGCTAATAATGCGGAAATACTAGCCCGCCTATAAGGCCGTAGCTAAGCTAAGATATAAGGCCGCGATCTTTAAGATAAAGGGGGTTTAATTACGCGTATAAATGATTTTAGAACGCCTTAGCGAAATAAAAAGGTTATTAGTATTATTCGTACCTATATAGATTTAGTAAGGGAAGACGGGTATCTAAATAGGGCCTATAGAGTCTATATATCTACCTTTAGGTAAGCCTATACCATCTACTATAACCTCTACTATATCCACGCCGCCTATTTAGCTATCTACAATATCTATACTACCCGCTTAGCCGCTATCTACAATATCCGCACTATCTATTACGGACGCTTTAAGTACAATGTTACAACTACTTGGAGAAGAGTCGGAAGAAGCTAGTTGGTTAATATAGGCACGGACTAGGATAAAACCCATAGAACTATATAACAAGGAATAGTAAGCAAGTCACATAATAGTTAAACGTGTTAACTGCATTAAATATAAGGGACGTTACGTTTAATACAAATAAGACATACATTACGTATAAGAAGGATTTTATAGGAGTACGGTTATGTATTTAAGGACCCTTAGTCCCTACCTAGATAGTTCCTTCCTTATAATAATTCTTAGAATATAATTAGAGTTAATCTATTAGGCAACTACTCTACTAATTATTATTACGTTGTTAACTACTATCTTTACATTTCCTATATACCTAGCCCATTAATAGAACCTATTGTAGTTCCTACTATAAGGTTCCGTTATATAATTACTACCCAGTTATAGTATTAAATATAGAAAGTTAAACAACATGCCACTAAAAGCAGCCACTATAACGCTATTAACGGCGGCAACTACTTTAAGGTTAGGGGGTAATACTAGTATAGCGGATACTAACTCGCAATAACCTGTAACGGTAAAACAATTATAGGAAATAGTAGATTAATTAATAGAAAATAATACGGTACTTAAAAACAGACTTAATGAAATTAGAGCAGTAAAGGTTAAGTTACTATTAATTAAATAATTCTTAGGAGAGAGATTAAAGCTTAAAGGATTTCTAATATAAATGCATTTTAAAGTTATGTAAGAAGGGGCTAAGTTAGCCACGATAATAGACTAGATAGCCTATATAGGACTATTTCTAATAGGTTGGGCACTTAAATAGTTTAAACCCTACTTAATAAAAATATAGGCTAATGGAATAACTACTACTAATTAAGAGGTATAATTTATATTTTTTAGCTAAGTAGGATTCGCGGAATAATTAATACAGATATTTAGGGACCTAGAAGTAACAGTTATAGTAAAGAGAAAGCTTTAGGACCTAATATAGCGAACTTTAGCAATTAAGTATACAATATAGTTTTAAATACTTATAATATAGGTCAAATAAAATAATAAGGCGCTTATAGCACAGTATAAACAAGGACTTAAGGCTAAAGTCTAGGATATAATTATTCTAATAGAAGATGCGGACACCCTAAGGGAATTAATAGATTAAGCAATTAAGATTAACAATAGGATCTTTTAAAGGGAATAGGCTAAGAAGGGCTAGGATAGAGTTCTATAGTTATATAAGACGTAGAGTACGCAACAACTAAAGCTAAGTTAGAAACTATAGTATAGCGCAGAGCTAATAGACCTAAGTGGTACTAAAGAAGCCTATAAGAGATAGAGTAAGAAATTATAAAAACCTAAAGGTTAAGGATCTAGTAATTATAGGACTAAGGAGCAGAGGCTAAACCAGGGATCTTAATAGCAGAAGATGTTTAGGCGGACTTTATAATAAAGTTAATAGTTTAGAGACGGAGCTTATATAAATTACGGAAAATAGGGTTACTTTATAAGGAATTATAAAGATAGTTAGAGTTATTATGCAATAAAGGGAACTAGACTAATAGCACGTAATATATATATATAGAGGGATGATAGTATACTGTAAGGAATAAAAGAGTATTTAATTAAAAGTTTTGCGTTTTATTATAATAATGTATACTAAATTTATAAAGACGCTAAGTATGGCGCAAGCTATTAGCTATAAGAGCTAGAGTTAAAAGAACTTAGAGGAACTAAAGAGTTAGATAAAAAATAAGATCAACTCTATAAGCTAGATTAAGATATTATAGTAATATATAGACAATAATTAGTAATAATAATAATAGAGTTAAAGTACTTATTAATTAACAGCGATAAGGATAATAAAGAAACTAACTAGGGGTATCTAAACCTTAATAACGTAATAGAAGTAGAGACTAAGACCGCTATAGAGTAAGGTTTAGTAACGGGTATTATAATACCATTAGATATGGCATCTATTACTTTATAAGACGGAAGGAGTAATATCTAAAGACAATTAAGTAAGCAGATGACTGCTAGTGCTAGCTTACCACTTAATAAAGGTAAAAAGCTAAAGGCTTAAGATTTTTATAAAGAGATAAGAGACGACTAAGATTCTTAAGATAAGATAAGGTAAGCTTAAAAACCTATAACGGATAGAAACCGATAGAGTAGAATAGTAGCTTAGTTTAAAGACATACAAATAAGCTTGGGATAAGAATTCCTAACGGCATAAGACTCTTAAGACGAGATAAGTAAGATCTAGGACTCTTAAGACAAGACGAGGACACTAGTTAAGCCTAGTTAGACTAAGGCTAAAGCTAAGCTTAAGTTAGAAGTAAGCTTAGGATTAAGGAATCCAAAGGGTTAAGAATTTGGAGCATAAATTAGGACACCCGCAAGTAAGAGGTAAGGAGCTTCTTTATAGATTAGAGAATCTATAGTATAAACAGCGATTAGACTAGGAGATAGATATATAGACCTAGAAGACTTACTAGGGGAACACAGTGTTTAGCCTAAAGATTAAAAAGTTAATACTAAGATTAAGAAGCATAAAGACTTTAAGGATTTACTTATAAAACGCAATATAAAAGAAACCATAGAGGAATTTAGGGTAAGAATTACCTTATGGCAAGAACAGAAACTAAATAAAAGGTCTAGCATATTAGGACATATAAGGGACAGAGCGCTAGGATAAAGAATTACTAATAGGCCTAAAGTAGGCACACTAAGAGCTAAGTAGCTTACTAAACTAGAATAAAAAGAGGATCTAGGGATTCCTACTAGGTTTAAGGAACAATATACTAAAGGCTATTATAATATAGTAATAAAAAGATATTTCCTTACAGATAAGCTATATACACTTAAGCAGCTATACTAAAAGTAGTATAGGCAACAATACAATAATAAGTAGGAGGATTTCTATATATAGTTGGACGAAAAAGTTGTCTAAGACTACCTAATTATAAAGAAGGCTATAACTTATATTAAGGGAGCCTTAATTATAATATTAAAGGATCTAAAGGAGTAATTAGAGGACTAAAGAAGCGAAAGGCGAATCTTAGTACCTATAAATAAAGTCATAACGCTTAGATTAATATAAGAAAGGTTTAAACTTAAGGATAAAGACGAGCTAAGAGTTAACCTAAGATATTAAGCATATTATACACTATTGTAAATAGTATATATGGATAATGCGTGCAATATATATAGAGCACTAAAGGATAAAAATTGGAAGTATCTAATAAGGATATATTAGATAACGGATAAGGCGAAATATTAAAATGCTAAGTATATGCATAGTTGGCACCTAGTAGAAGTTTAAGAATAAGGGGACTTAACACTTTAACCAGGAAAATTCCTTACGGAAGAATACCTAGATGGACAATAATAGTGGAAATGTCTAGAAAATACCTATCTATAGCATATTAAAGATAAAAAACGAACTAAGTATTAGCTTAAGTTAAACTAAGTATAAACAGGATCTAGTAATTAGTAGTTAGGAAAAGTAGAGGCCTACGGGACCAGAGGGAGCCAATAGTAGAGCCTTAGACCCTTAAAGGAATTTAAGGATAATACCTAAATTTATAAGTTAAATAGTAAGATTAACAGTTTAAAGCATTAGTAGATAGTAGAGTAATAAGGAACTATATCTCGCTAGCAGTAATTAAAAAAATAGGGTTACTATATAGACAGAAGGAATGTCCTTACCTATTAGTGATAATTTTAGGAGATCCAATAACCTATAGAGGAGGCATTATCAATCTTAAAATAGGACCTATTTAGCTAACTATTAAAGGGAGATAAGTTAAGATGTCTTTTAATATATTACCATTAGGGAATAATAAGGCAGTATTAGGAATGCCTTAATTACAAAAATATAATCTAAAGATTAATTAGGTTATAGGTTAGGTCGATATTAAGGATATATAACGCCGTAAGATATAATAATAAGCCAAGTTAGTATAGTACTAAGTAGGAGCAACCTATAAAGAAACAGAAAAAGGGCTAAGCTATATACTAAAAAGATACTACAAGTATAGCAAGAAACTATAGTTACCTAAAAGTAAAAAGCTGTTAGAGTATATAGTATAGGACTATAAAATAGAATTAGAACTAGAAATAAGTTTAAGGTTTTTTCCAATCTATAAGCTTACTAAAGAAGAAGGTAGAGCATTAAAAGAGTTTATTTAAGAGAACTTATAAAAGGGATATATTAAACCATCGCAGTTATTAGCGGGTTATCTAGTACTATTTATACTAAAAAAAAAGGCAAACTAAGGCTATATATTAACTATAGATAGTTAAACAGTATTACTAAAAAGGATAGGTATCCTTTACCCTTAATTAGCGAAATTTAAGATAGGATAGGTAATATGCAAATCTTTATAAANANAGATCTAAGATAGGCGTACTATTAGATTAGGATTAAGGAAGGCAATAAATAAAAGGCAGCCTTTAGGTTAAAGGAAGGACTGTATAAACTATTAGTTATGCAATTTAGGCTTATAAATATACTAGCAACGTTCCAGAAGCGTATTAATAATATATTAGGAGAATATTTAGATGAATTTGTTATAGTATACCTTAATAATATTATTATCTACTTAATAAATAAGGAAGAGTATAGAGAACATATTAAATGGGTTTTAAAGAGATTATAAGAGAAATAGATGCTAGTAGCAATTAAGAAATACAAGTTCTTTACTAGGAAGACCAATTTTATTAGATTTATTATTAAATTAGGCTAACTTAGTATAGATCTAAAAAAGATTAAGGCTATAGTAAATTGGCAAGAACTAGAGAACGTTATATAGTTAAAATTGTTCCTAGGGTTTTGTAATTACTGTAGAAGGTTTATAGCGCAATAGTTAAAAGATATTAAACTATTTACACAATTAATAAAGAAAGAAGAACTATGGGTATAGGGAGAGGAATAGTAAGAACTCTTTAAGAAAGTTAAAGAGTTATTTACCTAAGAGCTAGTTCTTAAGATCTATTAACTAAGACTAAAGATGGTTATAGAAATAAATATATTAGACTTTATACTAGGAGTATATTTTATATAAAAGCATCTAAATAAATAGTATCTAGTAGCATACTATAGTCGGAAGATAATACTACTAGAGTTAAACTATAACATCTATAACAAGGAGTTATTAGGTATAGTTANAGTANTAAAGNAATNNAGAGNATTNTTATAAGGNANANANAAACNATTTATNGTTAANANNGATTATAAGAACCTAATAGGATTCCTAATAATAAAGGAACTTAACTAAAGATAGGTTAGATAGGTAGAGATGCTTATAGAATACTATTTTAAGATTTAGTATACTAAGGGTATAGATAACACGCGAGCTGATGCGTTAAGTTAAAAAGCTAAACTATAAAATAACAATAAGCTATTAGGGGCTTTACTGTAAAAAGATATAGATAGACTAATTAGGTATAATTATCTAAAAATTATAGCAACTTAAGAAAATAAGTTAGAAAAGGTCTATAAGACACTAGAAAGCTTTTAGGTATATAAAATTCTAAAAGTATAGCTAGAAGATCTATAGTTAGACATATATAAAAATTAAAAAGTAAAGTATATCCTAAAAAGTATAGCAGAGTAGTTTATAAAAGACTTTTATAAGGGACTAACTTAAGAATATAATAGAGCTATAGGCTTAGTGTTAAGACTCTAGGAGGAGTATATTATTAATAGAATCTAAAGAATAGCTAAAAAAGTTACTAAAGAGTATTTAAATTACTAAAGAAATAAACTAACAAGGCATAAGCCGTATAGAGGGCTACAACCTATTAAAACACTAGAGAGACTATAGGAGGTTATATTATAGGACTTTATTATTAAGTTACTAAAGTTAAAAGACCCTATTACTAGATAAGATTATAATATAATCTTAGTAATAATAGATAAGCTTATAAAGTAGGGATACTTTATAGCATATACAGAAGAAATATTAGCGGAAGATATTACTAGAATCTATATTAAGGAAGTGTTTATAAGATATAGAGTACTAAGTAAAATTATATTAAATAGAGATCTAAGATTTATAGCAGCATTCTAGGAAGTGTTCTTAGCAGAGTAAGAAGTTTAAGCAGTAACTTCTACCGTATATTATCTATAGACAGACGGTTAAACGGAAAAATTAAATTAGACACTAGAATAGTATCTAAGGCATTATATTAATTATATATAGAATAATTAGATATCGCTATTACTAGTTATATAGTTTATATATAATATAATACCATAAGGAATAGGCACGTTACTATTTAAGACGAATTATGGATATAAGCTAAGAATATTATTATTGCTATATTAAGTAAAGAAAATAAGTAGTAAAGCTAAGTAAAGAATAAAGACTTTAATAAATCTTTATATAAACCTTACGGAAACAGCTAAGGCAGTATAGTAAAAAATAAAAAAGTACTACGATGCTAAGAGATCTGAGGGACCAGATCTTAAGAAGGGAGATAAAGTATAGCTACTACACAAAATTTTTAAAAGTTAACAACTAAGTAAGAAGTTAGACTATATTAGACTAGGACCTTTTAAAATTATATAAAGGATTTCACTGGTTACGTTTAAGTTAAACCTATTAGCTAAAATAAAGATCTACCCTATATAGCATATTGCGATACTAGAGTTAGCATATAGGAATATTAAACTACTAGTTTATAAAGCAGACACATATAAAGGTTAAGAAGAAGATAAATAGTAAGTTTTAAGGATTATTAGTTATAAGGATATTAATAATAAAATATAGTATAAGGTTAAGTAAATAGGCTATACTAAGACTACTTAGGAGCTACTAGAGAATTTAAGGAATATTAGGGGAAAGGTATAGGAGTATTAGAAGAAAATAAGTTAGGTAATATTAATAAAGAAGGATTATTAAAGAATAAGTTACCTAAGGGGGACCTAGGAAGAGCAACTGCCGAATTACTTAGAGTTATTCCCCTTACTATAGAAGAAGAGTTAGTTCTCTTATTATCTAGTTCCTAAAGACCTTATTAAATAAGTTTCTACTTCTTTAAACGAACTTTTTTACGGATATATTCTAAACGCTAAAGATAAGCGTAAGCTAGACGCTAAGCTTTAAGGATATATATAGACTCTTCTAAGGCACGCTAAACCTTAAGTAGCATAGAGGCTAGCTTACTATTAAGCTTTATAGCGGTAGATTAAATATAAGACCCTATAATAAATTACTTAAGAAACTTAGAAACTATTAAGAGTAATAGAACGCGTATACTTAATATTAGATATAGAATAAACGTTACATAATAAACGTATATTAGCGTAAGTGTATTTAGAGTAAGAGGAAGGTTAGCAACTAGAGGGACTCGCGATTATAATATAACTTAACCCCTCTTTTATATAATAAAAGTAAGGAATTGCTATTACTTTACCTAGTAATAGTATTAAGGAGATAGTATAAAGGCGACGCTTAACCTAAAAGAGAAAATAAATTGCTTTAGGTATAATAAGTAATAATATTAACTAAATTAATTAGATAAATATTATACCTCTAGTAAACAACCTAAAGATGCTAGGTATCTTTAAGGATAAAGATAAAGAGGAGGGAGATAGTATTACAGACGCTTTAAGTATAATATTATAATTACTTAAAGAAGAGTTAAAAGAAGCTAGTTAGTTAATATAGGTACGGACTAGGATAGAACCTATAGAACTATATAATAAGGAATAGTAAGTAAGTTATATAATAGTTAAACGTGTTAACTGCATTAAATATAAGGGACGTTACGTTTAATATAGATAAGACGTATATTACGTATAAGAAGGATTTTATAGGAGTACGGTTGTGTATTTAAGGACCCTTAGTCCCTACCTAGATAGTTCCTTCCTTATAGTAATTCTTAAAATATAATTAGAGTTAATCTGTTAGGCAACTACTCTACCAGTTATTATTACGTTGTTAACTACTGTCTTTGCATTTCCTACACACCTAGCCCATTAATAGAACTTATTGTAGTTCCTGCTATAAGGTTCCGTTACACTATTTGCTTAGCTATCTATAATATCTATACCTTCTACTTAGCTATCTACAATATCCGCACTATCCGCTTAGCTGTTTATAATATCCACACCACCTACTTAGCTATCTACTATATCTATATCGCCTCTATTAGCGCAGGTATAAGCTAATACTTAACTATCTTTCCTATTTATCCTTAACCTATAGGCGCTACTAAGGAAATATAAAATACTTTAAGGCGGTAATTTAGTCTTTTAGCTTTAGACTAAGTAGACTTTAAGGCTAGTAGGTAGGCCATTAATTAAAGCTCTTAATCGCTACTAGGGGGCACGCTAGTAGGTTAACGGCGAGGCTATATTCTATAGCCGTTACCGTAGAATAATTAAGGATGTAAGACGGCGCGTAAAAGACGGTATAGTAAGAGATAAGAGATAGGCTATTAACTAGCTAAAACAGCTATAAGGTTGGCGTTCTTTAGATTAGCTTTATAAGAATATCTAAATAGTTATTTTACTATAGTAACTAAGACGCCTTAATATATAACTGCATTACGGTAACTAAGATGCTTCTAATTATAATTACACTGTAGTAACTAAGACGCCTTAATATATAACTGCACTATAGTAACTAAGACATCTTAATATAGGACTGTACTAGTTGTTACGGACGCTTTAAGTACAATACTACAACTACTTAGAGAAGAGTTAGAAGAAGCTAGTTAGTTAATATAGGTACGGACTAGGATGGAACCCATAGAACTATATAACGAGGAATAGTAAGTAAGTCATATAATGATTAAACGCGTTAGCTGCATTAAATATAAGGGACGTCACGTTTAATATAGATAATACGTATATTATGTATAAGAAGGATTTTATAGAAGTACAGTTATGTATTTAAGGACCCTTAGTCCCTACCTAGATAGTTCCTTCCTTATAGTAATTCTTAGAATATAATTAGAGTTAATCTATTAGGCAACTACTCCACTAGTTATTATTACGTTGTTAACTACTATTTTTATATTTTCTATACACCTAGCCTATTAATAGAACCTATTATAGTTACTACTACTAGGTTCCGTTATACAATTACTACCTAGTTATAGTATTAAATATAGAAAGTTAAACAACATACTACTAAAAGCAGCTACTATAACGCTATTAACGGCGGCAACTACTTTAAGGTTAGGGGGTAATACTAATATAGCGGACACTAACTCGCAACAACCTATAACGGTAGGACAATTATAAAAAATAGTAGATTAATTAATAGAAAATAATATAGTACTTAAGAATAGACTTAATAGAATTGGAGTAGTAAAGGTTAAGTTACTATTAATTAAATAATTCTTAGGAGAGAGATTAAAGCTTAAAGAATTTCTAATATAAATGCATTTTAAAGTTATGTAAGAAGGGGCTAAGTTAGCTATAATAATAGACTAGATAGCCTACGCAGGACTATTCCTAACNGGTTAGGCACTTAAATAGTTTAAACCCTACTTAATAGAAATATAGACTAACGGAATAACTACTGCTAATTAAGAGGTATAATTTATGTTTTTTAGCTAGGCAGGATTCGCGGAATAATTAATATAGATATTTAGGGACCTAGAAGCAATAACTATAGTAAAGAGAAAGCTTTAGGACCTTATATAGCGAACTTTAGCAATTAAGTATACGATATAGTTTTAAATACTTATAATATAGGTTAAATAGAATAATAAGGCGCTTATAGCACAGTATAAATAAGGACTTAAGGCTAAAGTCTAGGACGTAATTATTCTAATAGAAGATATGGATACCCTAAGGGAATTAATAGATTAAGCGATTAAAATTAATAATAGGATCTTCTAAAGGGAACAGGCTAAAAAGGGCTAGGATAGAGTTTTATAGTTATATAAGATATAGAGTACGCAATAACTAAAGCTAAGTTAGAAACTATGGTATAGCGCAGAGCTAATAGACCTAAGTAGTACTAAAGAAGCCTATAAGAGATGGAGTAAGAAACTATAGAAACCTAAAGGTTAAGGATTTAGTAATTATAGGACTAAGGAGCAGAGGCTAAACTAAGAATCTTAATAGTAGAAGATGTTTAGGCGGACTCTATAATAAAGTTAATGGTTTAGAGATAGAGCTTATATAAATTATAAAAAATAGAGTTACTTTATAAGGGATTATAAAAATAGTTAGAGTTACTATATAATAAAGGGAACTAGACTAATAGTATATAACATATACATATAGAGGGATAATAGTATACTATAAGGAATAAAGGAGTGTTTAATTAAAAGTTTTATATTTTGTTACAATAACGTATACTAAATTTATAAAAATGCTAAGTATAGTGTAAGCTATTAGCTATAAGAGCTAGAGTTAAAAGGACTTAGAGGAACTAAAGAGTTAGATAAAAAATAAGATTAACTCTATAAGCTAGATTAAGATATTACAGCAATATATAAATAACGATTAGTAATAATAACAATAGAATTAAAGTACTTATTAATTAATAGTGATAAGAACAGTAAAGGAACTAACTAGGGGTATCTAAACCTTAATAACGTAATAGAAGTAGAGACTAAGACCGCTATAAAGTAAGGTTTAGTAACGGGTATTATAATACTGTTAAATACGGCGTCTATTGCTTTATAAAACGGAAGGAGTAATATTTAGGGATAATTAAGTAAGTAGACGACTGCTAGTGCTAGCTTACCACTTAATAAAGGTAAAAGGCTAAAGGCTTAAGATTCTTATAATAAGATAAGAGACGACTAAGATTCTTAAGACGAGATAAGGTAAGCTTAAAGACCTATAACGGACAGAAACCGATGGAGTAGAGTAGTAGCTTAGTTTAAAGATATATAAATAAGCTTAGAATAAGAATTCCTAATAGTATAAGACTTTTAAGACAAGATAAGTAAGATCTAGGACTCTTAAGACGAGATAAAAATACTAGTAAAGCCTAGTTAGACTAAGGCTAGAGCTAAACTTAAGTTAGAAATAAGCTTAGGATTAAAGAATTTAAGGGACTAAGAATTTGGAGCGCAAATTAGGACACCTATAAGTAAGAGGTAAGGGGCTTCTTTATAGATTAGAGAATCTATAGCGTAAATAGTAATTAGACTAGGAGATAGATATATAGACTTAGAAGACTTACTAGGGAAATATAGCGTTTAGCCTAAAGATCGAAAAGTTAATATTAAGATTAGGAAGTAAGAAGCCTTTAAGGATTTACTTATAAGACGCGACGTAAAAGAAACTATAAAGGAATTTAGGGTAAGAATTACCTTATAGTAAAAATAGAAACTAAATAAGAGATTTAGTATATTGGGACGTATAAGGGATAGAGCGCTAGTATAAAGGATTACTAATAGGCCTAGAGTAGGCACACTAAGAGCTAAGTGGCTTACTAAACTGGAACAAGAAGAGGATTTAGGGATTTCTACTAGGTTTAAAGAACGATATACTAAAGGCTATTATAACGCAGTAATAAAGAGATATTTCCTTACGGATAAGCTATATATACTTAAGCAGCTATACTAAAAGTGGTATAGGCAACGATATAATAATAAGTAGGAAGATTTCTATATATAGTTAGACGAAAAAGTTATCTAAGATCACCTAATTACAGAGAAGGCTATAACTTACATTAAGGGGGCCTTAATTATAATATTAAAGGATTTAGAGGAGTAATTAGAGGACTAGAGAAGCAAAAGATAAATCTTAATACCTGTAAATAAAGTTGCAGCGCTTAGATTAATACGAGAATAGTTTAAACTTAAGGATAAAGATAAACTAAGAGTTAACCTAAGACATTAAGTATATTATATACTATCGTAGATAGCATATATAGATAATGCGTATAATATATATAGAGCACTAAAGGATAAAAATTAAAAGTATTTAATAAGAATATATTAGATGACGGATAAGGCAAAATATTAAAATGCTAAATATATATATAGTTAGCACCTAGTAGAAGTTTAAGAATAAGGGGACTTAATACTTTAACTAAGAAGATTCCTTATAGAAGAATACCTAGATAGATAATAATGGTGGGAATATCTAAAGAATACCTATCTATAGTATATTAAAGATAAAAAATAAACTAAGTATTAGCCTAAGTTAAACTAAGTATAAATAGGATCTAGTAGCTAGTAGTTAGGAAAAGTAGAGGCTTATAGGACCAGAGGGAGCTAGTAGTAGAGCCTTAGACCCTTAAAGGAATTTAAGGATAACATCTAAATTTATAAGTTAAATGGTAAGATTAATAGTTTAAGGTATTAATAGATAGTAGAGTAATAAGAAACTATATTTTACTAGTAATAGTTAAAAGAATAGGGTTACTATATAGATAGAAGGAATATTCTTATCTATTAGTAACAATTTTAGGAGATCCGATAGCCTATAGAGGAAGCATTATTAATCTTAAAATAGGACCTATTTAGCTAACCATTAAAGGAAAACAAGTTAAGATGTCTTTTAATATATTACTATTAGGGAATAATAAGGTAGTATTAGGAATACCTTAGTTATAGGAATATAATCTAAGAATTAATTAAGTTATAGGTTAGGTTAATATTAGAGATATATAACGCTGTAAGATGCGATAATAAGCTAAGTTAGTATAGTACTAAGTAGGAGCGACCTATAAAGAAACGGAAAAAGGGCTAAGCTATATACTAAAGAAATACTATAAGTATAGCAAGAAATTATAGTCACTTAAGAATAAAAAGCTATTAAAGTATATAGTATGGGACTATAAAATAGAATTAGAACTAGGAATAAGTCTAAGGTTCTTTCTAATCTATAAGCTTACTAAAGAAGAAGGTAGAGTATTAAAAGAGTTTATCTAAAAGAACTTACGGAAGGGATATATTAAACCATTACAGTTATTAGCGGGTTATCTAGTACTATTTATACCAAAAAAAAATGGTAAACTAAGGCTATGCATTAACTATAGATAGTTAAACAGCATTACTAGAAAGGATAGGTATCCTTTACCCTTAATTAGCGAAATCTAAGATAGGATAGGTAATGCGTAAATCTTTACAAAAATAGATCTAAGATAGGCGTACTATTAGATTAGAATTAAGGAAGGCAATAAATAGAAAGCAGCCTTTAGGTTAAAGGAAGGACTATATAAACTATTGGTTATATAATTTAGGCTTATAAACGCACCAGCAACGTTCTAAAAGCGTATTAATAATATATTAGGAGAATATTTAGATGAATTTGTTATAGTATACCTTAATAATATTATTATCTACTTAATAAGTAAGGAAGAATATAGAGAATATATTAAATAGGTTTTAAAAAAACTATAAGAAGAATAGATGCTAATAGTAATTAAAAAATACGAGTTCTTTACTAAAAAGACTAATTTTATTAGATTTATCATTAAACTAGGCCAATTTAGTATAGATCTAAAGAAGATTAAGGCTATAGTAAATTAGTAAGAACTAAAGAATATTACGTAGTTAAGATTGTTTTTAGGGTTTTGTAATTACTATAGAAGGTTTATAGTATAATAGTTAAAGGATATTAAACCATTTATATAATTAATAAAGAAAGAAGAATTATAGGTATAGGGAAAGGAATAGCAAAAACTCTTTAAGAAAGTTAAAGAGTTATTTACCTAGGAGCCAGTTCTTAAGATCTATTAACTAAAACTAGAGATAGTTATAGAAATAGATGTATTAGACTTTATACTAGGAGTATATTTTATATAAAAGCATCTAGATAAATAGTATCTAGTAGTATACTATAGTTGAAAGATAACACCACTAGAGTTAAACTATAACATCTATAATAAGGAGTTATTAGGTATAGTTACAGTACTAAAGAAATAGAGAGCATTCTTATAAGGTATAAAAAAACTATTTATAGTTAAAACGGACTATAAAAACCTAATAGGATTTTTAATAATAAAGGAACTTAACTAAAGACAGGTTAGATGGGCAGAAATGCTTATAAAATACTATTTTAAGATTTAGTATACTAAGGGTATAAACAACACGCGAGCTAATATATTAAGTTAAAAAGCTAAACTACAAAATAATAATAAGCTATTAGGGGCTTTACTACACAAAGATATAGATAAACTAATTAGGTATAATTATCTAAAGATTATAGTAACTTAAGAGAATAAGTTAGAAAAGGTCTATAAGATACTAAAAAGCTTTTAGGTATAAAAAATTCTAGAAAAATAGCTAGAAGATCTATAGTTAGATATATATAAAAATTAAGAAGTAAAGTATATCCTAAGAAGTATAGTAGAGTAGTTTATAGAGGACTTTTATAAGGGACTAACTTAAGGACATAATAGAGCTACGGGCTTAATATTAAGACTTTAGAAGAAATACATTATTAATAAAATCTAGAGGATAGCTAGAAGAGTTACTAGAAAGTATTTAGATTACTAAAGAAATAAACTAATAAGGCATAAGCCGTATAAAGGGCTATAACCTATTAAAACACTAGAGAGACTATAGAAGGTTATATTATAGGACTTTATTATTAAGTTACTAAAGTTAAAAGATCCTATTACCGGATAAGATTATAACGTAATCCTAGTAATAGTAGATAAGCTTATAAAGTAGGGATACTTTATAGCTTATACTAAAGAAATCTTAGCGGAAGATGTTACTAGAATCTATATTAAAGAAGTGTTTATAAGATATAGAGCACTAAGTAAGATTATATTAAATAGAGATTTAAGATTTATAGTAGTATTTTAGGAGATATTCTTAATAGAACAAGGAGTTTAAGCAGTAACTTTTACCGCGTATTATTCGCAGACAGATAGTTAAATAGAAAGATTAAACTAGATACTAGAGCAGTATCTAAGGCATTATATTAATTACACACAGAATAATTAGGTATCGCTATTACCAGTTATATAGTTTATATATAATACAACACTATAAAAAGAAATAGGCACGTTACTATTTAAGGCGAATTATAGATATAAGCTAAAAATATTATTATTGCTATATTAAGTAAAGAAAACAAGTAGTAGAGTTAAGTAAAAGATAGAAACTTTAATAAATCTTTATATAAACCTTATAGAAATAGCTAAGGCAGTATAGCAAAGAATAAAAAAGTACTATAATATTAAGAGATCTAAGGGACCAGATCTTAAGGAGGGAGATAAAGTATAGCTACTATATAAAAATTTTAAAAGTTAATAACTAAGCAAAAAGTTAGACTATATTAGACTAGGACCTTTTAAAATTATATAAAAAATTTCACTAGTTACATTTAAGTTAAACTTATTAGCTAAAATAAAGATCTACCCTATATAGTATATTATAATGCTAAAACTAGCATATAGGAATATTAAGCTACTAGTTTATAAGGCAGATATATATAAAGGTTAAAAAGAAGATAAATAGTAAGTTTTAAAGATTATTAGTTATAAGGACATTAACAATAAAATATAGTATAAGGTTAAGTGGATAGGCTATACTAAGACTACCTAGGAGCTACTAGAGAATTTAANNAATNCTATAAAAAAGGTATAGAAGTATTAAAAGAAAATAGGTTAGGCAATATTAATAGAAAAGAATTATTAAAGAATAAGTTACCTAAGAGGGATCTAGGAAGAGCGACTGCCAAATTACTTAGAGTTATTCCCCGCACTATAGGAGGAGAGTTAGTTCTCTTATTACCTAGTTCCTAAAGACCTTATTAAATAAGCTTCTACTCCTTTAAATAAACTTTTTTATAGATATATTCTAAACGCTAAAGATAAGCGTAAGCTAGACGCTAAGCTTTAAGGATATATATAGACTCTTCTAAGGCACGCTAAACCTTAAGTAGCGTAGAGGCTAGCTTACTATTAAGCTTTATAGTAGTAAATTAAATATAAGACCCTATAATAAATTACTTAGGGAACTTAAAAACTATTAAGAGTAATAGAATATATATACTTAATATTAAATATAGAACGAATATTATATAACAAACGTATATTAGCGTAAGTGCATTTAAAGTAAGAGGAAGGTTAGCAACTAAAAGGACTCGCGATTATAATATAACTTAACCCCTCTTTTGCATAACGAGAGTAAGGAATCGCCATTACTTTACTAAGTAATAGTATTAAGGAGATGGTATAAAGGCGACGCTTAACCTAGGAAAAAGAAGAAATTGCTTTAGGCATAATAAGCAATAATATTAACTAAATTAATTAGACGGACATTATACCTCTAGTAAATAACCTAAAAATACTAGGTATCTTTAAGGACAAAGATAGAGAGGAGGGAGATAGTATTATAAACGCTTTAAGTATAATGCTATAACTACTTAGAGAAGAGTTAGAAGAAGCTAGTTAGTTAATATAAGCACGGACTAAGATAGAACCCGTGAAACTATATAATAAGAAATAGTAAGTAAGTTATATAATAATTAAACGCGTTAGCTATATTAAACGTAAGGGATATTATATTTAATATAGATAATACGTATATTACGTATAAAAAGGATTTTATAGGAGTATAGTTATATATTTAAGGACCCTTAGTCCCTACCTAGATAGTTCCTTCCTTATAGTAATTCTTAGAATACAATTAGAGTTAATCTATTAGGTAACTACTCTACTAGTTATTATTACGTTATTAACTACTATCTTTGTATTTCTTATATACCTAGCCCATTAACAGAACCCATTATAGTTATTACTACTAGGTTCCGTTACACTAGTAACCGAGACGTCTTAATATAGGACTACACTATAGTAACCGAGACGCCTTAATATATAACTGCACTATAGTGACCGAAACGCCTTAATATAGGACTGCACTGCATTAACCAAGACGCTTTAATATAGGACTATACTATAGTAACCGAGACGTCTTAATATAGGACTATACTATAGTAACTAAGACGCCTATCACGTAGGAATAGAGCCCGTTTAGGTGTTATAAATTTAGAGCAACATTACGCGACTGCCTAGAAGTACCGATCTAACATAGATTATGTACCTTTTCGCCCAAAATCGCGTGCGAAAGTACTTAGGGGCGGTCGCTACGCGACCTCGTACGGGGTTCGGGCGCGTTATTAGCAAAAGTAGCCCTAACCTTATATTAACCCGGGTTATAAATTAGCCCCCCCGATATATGATAGATATCAGAAAGAATCATTATTTGAACTCGTGATTTGAGAGATATAACCCCGCCGCGTGCTTGTCAACGCCACGCGTCATGGAGAGGGAACTTACTCCGACTGACTGGGGCTGTGCCCACGTTCGCTTACGACTCTTGTATAACGTGCGTCACGCCGCCCGCAAGGTCTTCTTTCACCTTTTAACTCTTCTATCCAACAACACCCTCCACTACTTTCCTTTAACTCCTAGACCACTGTCGTCAAAAAAGAGCTCACGCAACCATGCCAGCACTCGAGCGAAGATATCGAGAGTAAGCTGCCACCATTTTCTCTCTATTCCGAACTATCCTTCCCAGCCCCTCCAAAAGCCGAGAAACCACGAATCGTTCTCAAAGCTAACATTCTCGACAATTAGTTGCTATTACAATGGCAATGGCAATTATGTTTGCGAAAACTCTTGGAACAACTGGGTCCGTTGGGTCGTCCTGGCTCTCGTGATAATTGGCTTCATACTTCTCTTCCTCATCTTCGCGTACGTACCACCATCCCAGCATTTACATAGGTTAATCTGCCCCCTAACATGTTTAACAGATGTTTTACTTCTCGTCGTCGTCGTAGAGCAGGGCAGAATCCTTACTATGGTACCGGCTGGGCTGCCAGCCGACCACCACAGGGCCACGCACCTGCGCAATACAACCAGCCATACCACTCCAACCAGCCTGCACCGCCATACAGTCCTCCTTCAAACAACGCATACTACGGAGGCAATCAGGGTTACTTCGGCCAGCAGAACGGCATCGAGCTAGAGTCGCCACAGGCTGCCCACTACCCGCCACGTGGCAGTGACAATGTCTACTCGCCACCCCCAGGGCCACCACCAAAGAAGGGCGATGGCATCGTCAGATAGATGGACGATCATCAAATCTCTCTCACACTACATAAAGGTTGAGAATAGAGCCTTGAGCTTCTTGTGAATAATCGGCGTTAAGCGGTTCTAGAGGTTTCATCGAATTTCGGGTAATGGGTATCGGTTAGACAGTGCGGCAGGCATTAGTTTAGATCAAATGGGACATGTCTCTGGTACCGGAGGGACGGGTTCTGCGACCTGGTGTGGGTGGACCTCGAAGACTTTTCTGACACGTTTGATGTCTGGATGGTCAATGAGACGACGATGGACAAACCACTTTTCTTTTCAACCTTGTCTTGTACATGTCCTTCACAATGAAAAAGCAATCAACGACTACATAACCTCAACGGTGTCCGTTTGACAAATTTGTCATAAGACCAGATTTCATCTATGATGTAAGCCCACTAGATGCTGCTCCACGATGCTGCTCCACAATCCTTGCTCCTTCAACAAGGTTGAAACGCCGTCCCCGTATCATCCGTCCCCGTATCATCCGTCTACGTACCTCTGTTCATCGAAATCCTTCCGTTTCCCTACCATCCTTGCGAACTCGCTAAGACCCCTGACAAAAAGCCACTGTCGAGATAATGGGGCCACCGACAACACCCGATATAGAGACTTAATGTCATGTATACTTCAGAACTGCACGTCAAGCTATCATGGGCTTGCCAATAGGAAAACGATTCCGGCTGCGCTCGTTTCTCGTCGGCAGTCCAAGTTTGCGCAAGGAACAGGATACGCCCGTTATCCGCGTACAGCATTTCAAGACCATTGTCGTACCGCGTAATCCTGTTATGACGCAGTCAGGAAGTCCATTTCTTTGACCTATAACGCCCAAACAGGGAGAGAAAAGCCATCATGCTGCTCCGAATCAAACCTTTACTTTCTTGCTTAGTGCAATACTCTAATTGGAAGAGACGGACGGCTGAGTATTGCGCCAAGAACGTCAATACTTCAGTGTAACTTCTCACCGGCAGGGCGGTATGACACAACCTACACTGGAGAACGCAGCTATGCATACGTCATCACATACTCTTTTTGCCTTGTTGTCTCTCTATCTCCACCTATTACTGGCAATTGACAAACTTACCCCAATCTTCTAAAAGACCTGACCCACCTGTATTATCTCTGTTGAAACCGCATACATGGTGGGAGTGGGAGGCCGATCAAAAGGCTGCATAGCCTACCGTCGGAGGACGGTCAAATGTAGTAAGAGGCTCCGGTGTCTCAACTCTAATTCACCTTCAAAGAGTCGATTTGGGTGGGACAAAACCGACGTGTACGAAATGCCAGAATAGTCGTATATACTGTAAATTTCCTACCAGGGGAGGGGGGTGGATTGACGAAGGTAATTGTGAGTTTTATCAACAATTAAGTTTTAATTTTTGAAATAAACAAACTAATGTCAATATCATAACCCTTCAAGACTCTCCTCAACACTTTGTATTTCACTTGTTATTATTCAAGAAACTCTGGTGAAGTAATCTAAATGGTTTTATTTTCCTTCGAGTCCTTGTGTTCCTCGATTCAGATAAAGCTGATGGGGCTCAAAGGTCCAAGAATAGCTGGAGCGCGTGCCCACAGTTAAGGACCACCTACTAGAGTGCATTAGCACTATCCTGACTGCAAAGTTTGGGGCGATGTCGAATGTCAGCTTGAGATGCCCAGATAAATTTGATACCATTACAGAACATCAACCCGGTCAATTATTTAATGCTCTTACGTTAACATATATATCAAATTCACAAGCAAATGGTTATTCAGGAGCACATTAACACAATTCTTCCTCCAACACCTAATCCCGATATATGCTCCAACTAGAGTCACCAATACCAAGTCCAACACAACACAACCCCACACCATCTCAAAAACCGAACGCAACCCCAGCACCCAAGCACCGCCGCCCCAACCTCCACAACCAGCGCAACCACACCCAAAGCCCGCACATCCACCACCGCACTCACCGCGGCCATGGGACCAACCCATCCCCAACCGGTCCCCCCCCCCATCCCTGACCCCCGCGCCACCCGCTCCCACGTATCCCTTCCCACACTGGCGTCCACAGCTTGGCGCCAAGCCTACAAACATTAGTATCAACACTAAGCTCTCAGTCGAACAAGAGCCTGTGATTGGCCAAGCCCTTATCGATATACGTGGACGTAAACCAGCGTGGGAAGGGATACGACACATTCAGCGCATCCCCCGGCACGTAGAATAACCGACAATCCGCCATCACGGTCGTGAACTGCAGCGCCGTCGCCGCATCGCCCTCCGCGATGCCATCCCTCAGATTGACACCGCAGCCCGTGTCGAGCGACGAGGGCACGATGGGCGGGTCGGCGAGTAGCGGGCCCAGCATGGCCCTCGAGGCCCGCGACTTTGGGCGAAGAGGCGCCACGCAGGGCTGCGGCAGCCTGGATGGCGGCGTGGGCGTACCGTTTGCGGATCGGCGCACGCGATGGCTTCGGAGCCCCTGCGTGCCGCCGAGGATGGCCATGGGCTTGGAGGTGGGCCATCTGCCGCCGGCGGCGGTTGCTACGTTGCCTTAGCAGATGAGGAGGTTCGAGAGGATGGTGCGGGACGACGAGCACTGGCCGCCCGTGAGCTGGATCCGGGCTGTTAGTTTGAAGGGGTTAGTGGTGGTGGCTCACCAGTGTGGTGTTTTCGCTGGCGAAGGGCTGGGGCGGCAGGTTGGTGCGGTT
Source organism: Cenococcum geophilum 1.58 (assembly GCF_001692895.1). NCBI lineage: Eukaryota > Fungi > Ascomycota > Dothideomycetes > Gloniales > Gloniaceae > Cenococcum > Cenococcum geophilum. Next base: position 810,964 of record NW_027137631.1, read on the forward strand.
GCTGTAACCGCTGACTGCGATTCTGATATATTCCACGTCTACCGTCTCGTTGGAGAAGAGCCAGGATCCACATACGAGTATGAGTCCCGTGCTCTTGGACTGGGCCGTAGAATTCCGCCCATGATGAATAGGGCCGTCCGGCTACTTCAGCGATTCTTGATAGACCCAGACTGATACCGATGCGGAAAGCGCGTCTGAGCTGTTGAGCTGGCTGGAAACGATAAGGGAAAGGATACCAGAGAACGCTTGCGTAAGGGCGTTTGTAGATGGATGATCTCTAGTCCACCACCCAGAGTAAGGGGTTATCGTCGGGAAAAGCTGCTTAAAGGCGTCGTACACGAGGTATATCTTTCCTCAGGGATTTTGACGTACGTCGATAATGAGTCGTGTTTTACCAGCTGAATGACAGGCCGCTAGAAATTTTTCAACTACTTCCGAAAATTCAATGATGTCAGGCGGGGTGGTAATCTCGAATGTACTAATGCTAAGAACCGCGACGTCCATGGAATCAGGGGAGTCCATGAAATATAATCGTTCGAGTGCTTAACAACTGGAATAGGGTATCCTGGTAGGGTTGGCGATGGTGGGTTTGATGAACCAGGAGAGGTTACATTACCAGTCGTAGAAGGTGATGCGGTGCTCCGAATGCTCGATGCTGAAGATGGTGAAGAACCGGGTGTAATGGGCGGAAAGGAGGATGTGGAAGGGGCCGAAGAATTATCAATAGGTATTCGAAAGTCTCTTGGCCGGTTGAGAAGTTAAAAGGACGTTCAAGACAAGAACCTTACCCACGTACCATCATTGATGATTAAAGAAGCCCTCCGCGTCGGGCTTCCAAACTTTGCAATGTAACGGAATTGGAAGCCTCCCAATACCAACTTCCACCAAGATGCATCTCGTGTATCTACATCTTCCACACCATTTACCGATCCGTTTCATCTTGCCTTGTCAACTAGAATACTGCGCATTGTTGCCTCATTAATGCTTGCGCTAAAATGGTCGACCGCACGAATATCCGAATCTTAAAAGCGGACTTCAAAGAGTGTTGTTCATGTAGGCGTTAATCCAACTCCTTTGCAGAGCTGCAACTAGCGTAATCAGAAAACCGGGTATGCTTCTACACCATCTTGTCAACTCTGACTTGAAAGCGCGTGTCGATCTTGGTGATCGAACGGCAGAATCTATACCTTTTGAAGTAATAAGCACGGCCATTTAAACGTATTTTTACCCACATTTGGGTACAAACGTACGCATTTTGGTTAGCGTGATCAACACACTTTTAACCAGATGCGCTAGGATGGTGTATATACAGTCTTACGTATGTATGTATGTATGTATAATCTATTATGGCCATGCACCGTCTAGGGTATGGGCCGTTACTAAGCGCTAACTAGAGTAAACTGACACGAATTATACCTGCTCCAATTCAGTAGCCAACTATAAGGGCTATTTCTCCTTCCTTTAACGCTATAATTAATATAGGAAATAAAGAGAGAGTATATAAACCTAAGAGATAAAGAGCGTATATATATGTCGAAATTCCATCCTATAACCTACCTGTATCCGCCTATACCCTTAAGGAGCGCCTCCTTAGCCACTATTGCCGACAACTATAATAGCTGCTTCCCTTGGTAGCAGTTTACTAAGTCGTATTATTCTTAAACGGCCTAATGCTAATAAGCAGGTTAAGAGGGCGGCGGCGATTGCGTATTAAGGCGAGATCTAAAACGAAATTTAATAGGGGATAAGGATACGGGCCCAGTTACCTATACTGCTAAATTGCAAGAATCCTATCCTTCTCTTTCCTATATACTAGGCATTTACGGCATAAGGCTTAGTGTGGGCCTTAGTAGTTTACGTAGCGCAGGTTTACTATCTCGCACTAAAGATAACCTTTTTGGCCACATATATCGCACATATTAGGTCGTATATAGTCTCTAACTTTATATCCAAACCTTTTACATTTAAAATATGCCATATGAGTGCGTTGCTCTTTAAATAGCGATACTACAATCGTACCTCTACTAAACGACACACTGTCTAACCTAAGAAGCTTCTCCGCGTCCTTCTTTGTCGCTACCTTAATAACTACTAATACGTGCTGTCTACTGGGCCTTAGTCTTCTAAGCCATCTTATTATATATACCTCTACCCCGTTTTCCTCCCTAAACCACTCTATAGCTAACTTACTTACTTTCCCGCTGTTAATATTTATTACTAGAGCCACTTTAACCCAGTCCGCTTTAACTATATACCACTTAAGTCCAATAAGCCTCGCCCTAGGGATATACGGTTTAAGCTACTATATAGTTATCTGCCGAAACGCGGCCTCTTTATCCTTTTTAACCGAGAATTTAATAACGCTTATATTATTATTCGCTCGCCATATATAAAAGTCCTTAATTATAGCCCCCATAAGTCTCTTAATATCACTTATACCCTATATAATAGTTTATTTTACTACCTCCATATTCGCTACCTTCTTTATTACTTCCTATCCCACTTAGCTAATATTAACTACTAGCTAACCGTTAGGCTCCTTATAAGGATCCCCGGCGCTTATTATTTATAAAAGAGTTATCCCTAATCCTACTACGCCTTTACTAGCCGCTACTAATGCCTATAATTATATTAATAGAGGCGATGCTAAAAAATTATGAAACTGCATTTAGAGAGAACGGATCTCCTCTTAGAGTTTAGCGTATTAGCTCTTAAGGCTCTACTATTCCGATTTAATCTCTATAAGATTAGTTTAGATACTTTTAATAATACTATTCTAGCTCGTGATAATGCTGCTCTGCTATATTATAATTTCTTTTAGATTTATAATAAGCCTCGCGATTTCCTCTAGGTTAGTGCTTTTTCCTTTACGTTTAGGTAAGACAAAGACGCTTATAGTAGGGAATGGGGGTAATCCATTCTGCGTTAATCGTGGCGCGATTAATCGTGTTTTTAGCGACTGCTGGGCCTCTAGCACCTTCGCGCTCGGTTTCCTTGTACGTCCTCTTAGTAGAGCTGCTGGCGTGGCTAGAGGTAGTGTTGCTAATACACGTTTAGGAGTTAAAGTAGCTATTAGGGCTCTGGGCATACAGTCTTATAAGGGGGTAACATTAATACGTTAGACGCCCCCTTTACTAGTATAGGTTAAGAAACAAGCGAGTCTAAAGTGATATAGCGGGACTAGGCTATTTTGTTTACTATACTAGTAGGGAGGGCGTCTAACCTATTTATATTACCCCCTTATAGACTATATTAGAGGCAAGCGGAATCTTTTAAAAGAGGAGGATATTTATCCTGGATATTTTTTTAATTAAATCCTAGTCCTTTATTTAGCTAGTTCCCGCTATAAGGCGGCCCCTATAGCCTACTAAACGAAGCCCTAAAGCCCTAATAGCTACTTTAACCCCTAAACGCGTATTAGTAACACTACCTCTAGACCCGCTAGCAGCTTTACTAAGATGTATAAGGAAACTAAGCGCGAAGGTATAAGAGGCCTAGTAGTTGCTAAGGATATAAACCTAAAGATTAGTATAGTTTAAATAGTAGATAACCGCACTATAAACCGGACTATAAGCTATATAGTATATACTGCCTCTATTCCTTATAGTAAGAATCTCTACCTTACCTAAATATAAAGGAGGAGGTATTAACTATAACGAATTTTGTCGACTTATTAAAAGCCTTAGAGAAACTATAGTATAGTAGAGTAATATTATTATAAACCAGAATAGTATTATTAAGAGTATTAGAAACGACCTAGTAGATATTAAATCGGAATAGTAAAGCCTTAAAAAGTAAAACGCCGAACTCTAAAAGGCTATCTAGTTCTCGTAAGCGTAACTAAACACTCCCTTAGCTCTAATATAATTATAGGCATTAGTAGCGGCCAGTGGATGTATAGTAGGGGTAAAGGTAACTCTGCTATAAATAATAAACGCTAGGAACTTTAAGGAATCTAATTAATAGCTAGTAATAGACATTAGCTAAGTAGGTAAGGAGATAATAGAGAAGGTAGCTACTATTAAAGTAGTAAAGTAAACTATTATATAAGGTATAAAGGATGTTAATAGGCTTATGGGAGCTATACTTAAGGACTTCCGCGTATAGCGAATAAGAGATAGCGCAAGTATTATTAGATTCTTAGTAGAAAAAGATAAAGAAGCTATATTTAGGTAGATAACTGCCTAATAGCTTAAACCGTATATTTTTAGGGCGAGGCTTATTAAACCTAAGTGGTATATAGTTAAGGCGGACTAGGTTAAAGTACCTTTAGCAATAGATATTAATAGTAGAAAAGTAAGTAAGTTAGCTATAGAGCGCTTTAGGGTAAAGAATAGTATAGAGGTATATATAATAAAATAGCTTAGATAACTAAGGCCGCGCGGCTAGTATACGTTAGTAATTATTAAAGTAGCAATAAAAGAGGATATAGAGAAGCTGCTTATGTCAAATAACGTATTATTTAGGGGAGGTACCATTATTATATCGCCATTTAAGGAATAACGCACCCCTATAGCATGCTATAAATGTAGAAGGTTTAGATATAGGGCTAGAGACTATATAAAACCTAATATATGCGAAATGTGTGGGCGGGAAGGCCATCTTTAGTATAAGACGGTTAATCTATACTGCGTAAACTGTTAGGGTCTTTATTAAGCCTTATACTATAAATGCCTAGCATATTACAGACGCTTTAAGTACAATATTACGACTACTTAGAGAAGAGTCAAAAGAAGCTAGTTGGTTAATATAAGCACGGTCCAGGATAGAACCCATAGAACTATATAATAAGGAATGGTAGCTAAGGTTATATAAGGTGCTATATAAGAAACGCAAGAAACGAAGGGAACTTACGTACCTTATGTATAAGACGTATATTACGTATAAGAAGGATTTTATAGGAGTACGGTTGTGTATTTAAGGACCCTTAGTCCCTACCTAGATAGTTCCTTCCTTATAGTAATTCTTAGAATATAATTAAAGTTAATCTATTGGGCAACCACTCCACCAGTTGTTATTACTTTGTTAACTACTATCTTTGCATTTCCTATACACCTAGCCTATTAATAAAACCTATTGTAGTTCCTACTACAAGGTTCCGTTACACAATTACTACCTAGTTATAGTATTAAATATAGAAAGTTAAACAATATGCTACTAAAAGCAGCCACTATAACGCTATTAACGGCGGCAACTACTTTAAGGTTAGGGGGTGATACTAGTATAGCGGACACTGACTCGCAATAACCTATAACGGTAGGACAATTATAGAAAATAGTAGATTAATTAACAGAAAATAATACGGTACTTAAGAACAGACTTAATAAAATTAGAGTAGCAAAGGTTAAGTTACTATTAATTAAACAATTCTTAGGAGAAAGATTAAAGCTTAAAGGATTTCTAACATAAATGTATTTTAAAGTTATATAAGAAGGGGCCAAGTTAGCCATAATAATGGACTAGATAGCCTATATAGGACTATTCCTAACGGGTTAGGCACTTAAATAGTTTAAACCCTACTTAATAGAAATATAGACTAACGGAATAACTACTACTAATTAAGAGGTATAATTTGTGTTTTCTAGCTAGGTAGGATTCGCGGAATAATTAATATAGATATTTAGGGACCCGGAAGTAATAACTATAGTAGAGAGAAAGCTTTAGGACCTAATATAGCAAACTTTAGCAATTAAGTATATAATATAGTTTTAAATACTTATAATATAGGTCGAATGGAATAATAAGGCGCTTATAGTATAGTATAAATAAGGACTTAAGGCTAAAGTCTAGGATGTAATTATTCTAATAGAAGATGCGGATACCCTAAGGGAATTAATAGATTAAGCGATTAAGATTAATAATAGGATCTTCTAAAGGGAACAGGCTAAAAAGGGCTAGGATAGAGTTTTATAGTTATATAAGATATAGAGTACGCAATAACTAAAGCTAAGTTAGAAACTATGGTATAGCGCAGAGCTAATAGACCTAAGTAGTACTAAAAAAGTCTATAAGAGATAGAGTAAGAAACTATAGAAACCTAAAGGTTAAGGATCTAGTAATTATAGGACTAAGGAGTAAAGGCTAAACTAGGGATCTTAACAGCAGAAGATGTTTAGGCGGACTCTATAATAAAGTTAATAGTTTAAAGATAGAGCTTATATAAATTGCGGAAAATAAGGTTACTTTATAAGGGATTATAAAGATGGTTAGAGTTACCATATAATAAAGGGAACTAGACTAATAGCACGTAATATATATGTATAGAGGGATAATAGTATACTATAAGGAATAAAAGAGTGTTTAATTAAAAGTTTTGCGTTTTATTATAATAACGTATACTAAATTTATAAAGACGCCAAGTATGGCGTAAGCTATTAGCTATAAAAGCCAGAGTTAAAAGGACTTAGAGGAACTAAAGAGTTAGATAAAGAATAAGATTAACTCTATAAGCTAAATTAAGATATTATAGTAATATGCGGATAATAATTAGTAACAATAACAATGGAGTTAGAGTACTTATTAATTAATAGTAATAAGGATAGTAAAGGAACTAACTAGGGGTATTTAAACCTTAATAACGTAATAGAAGTAGAGACTAAGACCGCTATAAAGCAAGGTTTAGTAACGGGTATTATAACACTATTAGATACGGCGTCTATTACTTTATAAAACGGAAGGAGTAATATTTAAGGACGATTAAGTAAGTAGATAACTACTAGTACTAGCTTACTACTTAATAAAGGTAAAAAGCTAAAGGCTTAAGATTCTTATAAAGAGATAAAAGATAACTAAGATTCTTAAGATAAGATAAGGTAAGCTTAAAGACCTATAATAGATAGAAACTAATAGAGTAGAGTAGTGGCTTAGTTTAAAGATATATAAATGAGCTTAGGATAAGAATTCCTAATAGTATAAGATTCTTAAGACGAGATAAGTAAGATCTAGGACTCTTAAGACGAGATAAGGACACTAGTTAAGCCTAGTTGGACTAAGACTAGAGCTAAGCTTAAGTTAGAGGCAAGCTTAGAATTAAAGAATCCAAAGGGTTAAGAATTTGGAGTATAAATTAGGACACCCGCAAGAAAGAGGTAAGGAGCTTCTTTATAGATTAGAGAATCTATAGCATAAATAGTAATTAGACTGGGAGACAGATATATAGACCCAGAAGACTTACTAGGGGAATATAGTATTCAGCCTAAAAATTGAAAAATTAATACTAAGATTAAGAAGCATAAAGACTTTAAGAATTTACTTATAAGATGTAATATAAAGGAAACCATAGAGGAATTTAGGGTAAGAATTACCTTATGGTAAGAATAGAAACTAGATAAGAGGTCTAGTATATTAGGACGTATAAGGGATAGAGCGCTAGTATAAAGGATTACTAATAGGCCTAGAGTAGGTATACTAAGAGCTAAGTGGCTTACTAAACTAGAATAAGAAGAGGATCTAGGGATTCTTACTAGATTTAAAGAACGATATATTAAAGGCTATCACAACGTAGTAATAAAGAGATATTTCCTTACGGACGAGCCGTATATACTTAAGTAGCTATACTAAAAGTAGTATAGGCAATAATATAATAATAAGTGGGAGGATTTCTATATATAGTTAGACGAAAAAGTTATCTAAGACCACCCGATTATAGAGAAGGCTATAACTTATATTAAGGGGGCCTTAATTATAATATTAAAGGATCTAGAGGAGTAATTAGAGGACTAGAGAAGCGAAAGGTAAATCTTAGTACCCGCAAATAAGGTTATAACGCTTAGATTAATATAAAAAAGGTTTAAACTTAAGGATAAAGATAAGCCGAGAGTTAACCTAAGATATTAAGTATATTACACACTATTGTGGATAGCATGTATAGATAATGCGTGTAATATATATAGAGTACCAAAGAATAAAAATTGGAAGTATCTAATAAGGATATATTAGATAATAGATAAGGTGAAGTATTGAAACGCTAAGTATATGTATAGTTAGTACTTAGTAGAAGTTTAAGAATAAGGGGACTTAATACTTTAACTAGGAAAATTCCTTACGGAAGAATACCTAAATGGATAATAATAGTGGGAATATCTAGAGAATACCTATCTATAGCATATTAAAGACAAAAAACGAACTAAGTATTAGCCTAAGTTAAACTAAGTATAAATAGGATCTAGTAGCTAGCAGTTGGGAAAAGTAGAGGCCTATAGGACTAGAGGGAGCTAGTGGTAAAGCCTTAGACCCTTAAAGGAATTTAAGGATAATACCTAAATTTATGAGTTAAATAGTAAGATTAATAGTTTAAAGTATTAGTAGATAGTGGAGCAATAAGGAACTATATCTTGCCAATAGTAGTTAAAAGAATAGGGTTACTATATAAATAGAAGGAACATTCTTACCTATTAGTAACAATTTTAGAAGATCTGATAGCCTATAGAGGAGGTATTATTAATCTTAAAATAGGACTTATCTAGCTAACTATTAAAGGAAGATAAGTTGAGATGTCCTTTAATATATTACTATTAGGGAATAATAAGGCAGTATTAGGAATGCCTTAGTTATAGAAATATAATCTAAAGATTAATTAGGTTATAGGTTAGGTTAATATTAGAGATATATAACGCTATAAAATATAATAATAAGCTAAGTTAGTATAGTACTAAGTAGGAGCGACCTACGAAGAAATAGAGAAAGGGCTAAGCTATATACTAAAACGATACTATAAGTATGGTAAGAAACTATAGTTACCTAAAAGTGAAAAGCTGTTAAAGTATATAGTATGGGATTATAAAATAGAATTAGAACTAGGAATAAGTCTAAGGTTTTTTCTAATTTATAAGCTTACTAAAGAAGAAGGTAGAGTATTAAAAGAGTTTATTTAAGAAATTTTATAAAAGGGATATATTAAACTATCGCAGTTATTAGCGGGTTATCTAGTACTATTTGTACTAAAAAAGAATAGTAAACTAAGGCTATATATTGACTATAGATAGTTAAACAGCATTACTAGAAAGGATAGGTATCCTTTACCCTTAATTAGTAAAATCTAAAATAGGATTAGTAATATGTGTTACGGACGCTTTAAGTACAATGCTATAACTACTTGGAGAAGAATTAGAAGAAGCTAGTTAGTTAATATAGGCATAGACTAGGATAGAACCCGTGGAACTATGTGATGAGGAATAGTAAGCGAGTTATATAATAATTAAACGCGTTGGCTGCATTAAATGTAAGGGACGTTACGTTTAATATAGATAATACGTATATTACGTACAAAAAGGATTTTATAGGAGTATAGTTATGTATTTAAGGACCCTTAGTCCCTACCTAAATAGTTCCTTCCTTATAGTGATTCTCAGAATATAATTAGAGTTAATCTATTAGGCAACTACTCCACTAGTTATTATTACGTTGTTAACTACTATCTTTATATTTCCTATACACCTAGCCTATTAATAGAACCTATCGTAGTTACTACTACTAGGTTCCGTTATATAATTACTACCTAGTTATAGTATTAAATATAAAAAGTTAAATAATATGCCACTAAAAGCAGCCACTATAACGCTATTGACGGCGGCAACTACTTTAAGGTTAGGGGGTGACACTAATATAGCAAACACTGACTTATAACAACCTATAATGGTAGGACAATTATAAGAAATAGTAGATTAATTAATAGAAAATAATATAGTACTTAAGAACAGACTTAATAGAATCGGAGCAGTAAAGGTTAAGTTACTATTAATTAAACGATTCTTAGGAGAGAGATTAAAGCTTAAAGAATTTTTAACGTAAATGCATTTTAAAGTCATGTAAGAAAGGGCTAAGTTAGCTATAATAATAGACTAGATAGCCTACGCAGGACTATTTTTAACGGGTTAGGCACTTAAATAGTTTAAACCTTACTTAATAGAAATATAGACTAACAGAATAACTACTGCTAATTAAGAGGTACGATTTATATTTTCTAGCTAGGCAGAATTCGCGAAATAATTAACACAGATATTTAGGGACCTAGAAGCAATAACTATAGTAGAGAGAAAGCTTTAGGACCTTATATAGCAAACTTTAGTAATTAAGTATATAATATAGTTTTAAATACTTATAATATAGGTTAAATAGAACAATAAGGCGCTTATAGCACAGTATAAATAAGGACTTAAGGCTAAAGTCTAGGATATAATTATTTTAATGGAAGATGCGGACACTCTAAGGGAATTAATAGATTAAGTAATTAAGATTAATAATAGGATTTTCTAAAGGGAATAGGCTAAAAAGGGCTAGGATAGAGTTCTATAGTTATATAAGACGTAAAGTACGCAATAACTAAAGCTAAGTTAGAAACTATAGTATAGCGCAGAGCTAATAGACCTAAGTAGTACTAAAGAAGCCTATAAGAGATAGAGTAAGAAATTATAAAAACCTAAAGGTTAAGGATCTAGTAATTATAGGACTAAGGAGTAGAGGCTAAACTAGGGATCTTAATAGTAGAAGACGTTTAGGCGGACTCTATAATAAAGTTAATAGTTTAGAGACAGAGCTTATATAAATTGCGGAAAATAGGGTTACTTTATAAGGGATTATAAAGATAGTTAGAGTTACTATATAATAAAGGGAACTAGACTAATAGTATATAATATATACGTATAGAGGGATAATAGTATACTATAAGGAATAAAGGAGTGTTTAATTAAAAGTTTTACGTTTTATTATAATAACGTATACTAAATTTATAAAAACACTAAGTATGGTGTAAGCTATTAGCTATAAGAGCTAGAGTTAAAAGGACTTAGAGGAACTAAAGAGTTAGATAAAAAATAAGATTAACTCTATAAGCTAGATTAAGATGTTATAGTAATATATAGACAATAATTAGCAATAATAATAATAGAGTTAGAGTACTTATTAATTAATAGTAATGAGAATAGTAAAGGAACTAACTAGGGGTATCTAAACCTTAATAACGCAATAGAAGTAGAGACTAAGACCGCTATAAAGTAAGGTTTAGTAACGGGTATTATAACACCATTAAATACGGCGTCTATTACTTTATAAAATAGAAGGAGTAATATCTAGGGATAATTAAGTAAGTAAACAACTACTAGTGCTAGCTCACCACTTAATAAAGGTAAAAGGCTAAAGGCTTAAGATTCTTATAATAAGATAAGAGATAACTAAGATTCTTAAGACGAGATAAGGTAAGCTTAAAAACCTATAATGGACAGAAACCAATAGAGTAGAGTAGTAGCTTAGTTTAAAAACATATAAATAAGCTTAGGATAAGAATTCCTAATGGTATAAAACTCTTAAGACGAGATAAATAAGATCTAGGACTCTTAAAATAAGATAAGGACACTAGTAAAGCCTAGTTAGACTAAGGCTAGAGCTAAACTTAAGTTAGAAGTAAGCTTAGGATTAAAGAATTTAAGGGACTAAGAATTCGGAGCGCGAATTAGGACACCTATAAGTAAGAGGTAAGGGGCTTCTTTATAGATTAAAGAATCTATAGCGTAAATAGTAATTAGACTAGGAGATAGATATATAGACCTAGAAGACTTACTAGGGGAATATAGTATTTAGCCTAAAGATTAAAAAGTTAATATTAAGATTAAGAAGTAAAAAGCCTTTAAGGATTTACTCGTAAGACGTAATATAAAAGAAACTATAGAGGAATTTAGGGCAAGAATTACCTTATAGCAAAAATAGAAACTAGATAAAAGATTTAGTATATTAGAATATATAAGGGATAGAGCGCTAGTATAAAGGATTATTAATAGGCCTAGAGTAGGTATACTAAGAGCTAAGTGGCTTACTAAACTAGAATAAGAAGAGGATTTAGGGATTCCTACTAGGTTTAAAAAACGATATACTAAAGGCTATTATAACGTAGTAATAAAGAGATATTTCCTCATGGATGAGCCGTATATACTTAAGCAGCTATACTAAAAGTGGTATAGGTAACGACATAATAATAAATAGGAAGATTTCTATATATAGTTAGACGAAAAAGTTATCTAAGATTACCTGATTATAAAGAAGGCTATAACTTATATTAAGGGGGCCTTAATTATAACATTAAAGAATCTAAAGGAGTAATTAAAGGACTAAAGAAGCGAAAGATAAATCTTAGTACCCGCGAATAAAGTTATAGCGCTTAGATTAATATAAGAACGGTTTAAACTTAAGGATAAAGATGAACTAAGAGTTAACCTAAGACATTAAGTATATTATACACTATCGTAAATAGTATATATAGATAATATATGTAATATATATAGAGCACCAAAGAATAAAAATTAAAAGTATTTAATAAGAATGTATTAGATAACGGACGAGGCAAAATATTAAAACGCTAAGTATATATATAATTAGCACTTAGTAGAAGTTTAAAAATAAGGGGACTTAATACTTTAACTAGGAAGATTTCTTACGGAAGAATGCCTAGATAGACGACAATAGTGGGAATATTTAGAGAATACCTATCTATAGTATATTAAAGACAAAAAATAAACTAAGTATTGGCCTAAGTTAGACTAAGTATAAATAGGATTTAGTAGCTAGTAGTTAGGAAAAGTGGAGGCCTATAGGACTAGAGGGAGCTAGTGGTAGAGCCTTAGACCCTTAAAGGAATTTAAGAATAACACCTAAATTTATGAGTTAAATAGTAAGATTAACAGTTTAAGGTATTAATAGATAGTAGAGCAATAAGGAACTATATCTCGCTAGTAGCAGTTAAAAGAATAGGGTTACTACACAGATAGAAGGAATGTTTTTACCTATTAATAACAATTTTAGGAGATCTGATAGCCTATGGAGGAGGTATTATTAATCTTAAAATAGGACCTATTTAGCTAACCATTAAAGGAAGATAAGTTAAGATGTCTTTTAATATATTACTATTAGGGAATAATAAGGCAGTATTAGGAATGCCTTAGTTATAGAAATATAATCTAAAAATTAATTAGGTTATAGGTTAGGTTAATATTAGAGATATATAATACTATAAAATATAATAATAAGCTAAGTTAGTATAGTACTAAGTAGGAGTAACCTATAAAGAAACGGAAAAAGAGCTAAGCTATATACTAAAGAGATACTATAAGTATAGTAAGAAACTATAGTCACCTAAGAGTAAAAAGCTGTTAGAGTATGTAGTATAGGACTATAAAATAAAATTGGAACTAAAAATAAGTCTAAGGTTTTTTCTAATCTATAAGCTTACTAAAGAAGAAGGTAAAGCATTAAAAGAGTTTATCTAAGAGAACTTACGGAAGGGATATATTAGACCATTATAGTTATTAGCGGGTTATCTAGTACTATTTATACCAAAAAAGAATGGTAAACTAAGGCTGTGTATTAACTATAGATAGTTAAACAGCATTACTAGAAAGGATAGGTATCCTTTACCCTTAATTAGTGAAATTTAAGATAGGATAGGTAATGCGTAAATCTTTACAAAAATAGATCTAAGATAGGCGTACTATTAGATTAGAATTAAGGAAGGCAATAAATAGAAAGCAGCCTTTAGGTTAAAGGAAGGACTATATAAACTATTAGTTATATAATTTAGGCTTATAAACGCACCAGCAACGTTCTAAAAGCGTATTAATAATATATTAGGAGAATATTTAGATGAATTTGTTATAGTATACCTTAACGATATTATTATCTACTTAATAAGTAAGGAAGAATATGGAGAACACGTTAAATAGGTCTTAAAAAGACTATAAGAAAAATAGATACTAGTAGCAATTAAGAAATGCGAGTTCTTTACTAGGAAGACCGATTTTGTTGGATTTATTATTAAACTAGGCTAACTTAGCATAGATTTAAAGAAGATTGAGGCTATAGTAAATTAGTAAGAACTAGAGAACGTTACGTAGTTAAGATTGTTTTTAGGGTTTTGTAATTACTGTAGAAGGTTTATAGTATAATAGTTAAAGGATATTAAACTATTTATATGATTAATAAAGAAAGAAGAACTATAGACATAGGGAGAGGAATAGTAAGAACTTTTTAAGAAAGTTAAAGAGTTATTTACCTAGGAGCTAGTTCTTAAGATCTATTAACTAGGACTAGAGATAGTTATAAAAATAGATATATTAAACTTTGTACTAGGAGCATATTTTATATAAAAGTATCTAAATAGATAGTATCCAGTAGCATACTATAGTTGAAAGATAATACTATTAAAGTTAAACTATAATATCTATAATAAGGAGTTATTAGGTATAGTTAAAGCATTAAAGGAATAAAGAGTATTCTTATAAGGCATAGAAAAACTATTTATAGTTAAAACGGACTATAAGAACCTAATAGGATTCCTAATAATAAAGGAATTTAACTAAAGATAGGTTAGATGGGCAGAAATGTTTGTAGAATATTATTTTAAGATTTAGTATACTAAGGGTACAGATAATACGCGAGCTGATGCGTTAAGTTAAAAAGCCGAACTATAAAATAATAATAAGCTATTAGGGGCTTTACTGTAAAAAGATATAGATAGACTAATTAGGTATAATTATCTAAAGATTATAGTAACTTAAGAGAATAAGTTAGAAAAGGTCTATAAGANACTAAAAAGCTTTTAGGTATAAAGAATTCTAGAAAAATAGCTAGAAGATCTATAGTTAGATATATATAAAAATTAAGAAGTAAAGTATATCCTAAAAAGTATAGTAGAGTAGTTTATAGAGGACTTTTATAAGGGACTAATTTAAGGATATAATAGAGCCATGGGCTTAGTATTAAGACTTTAGGAGAAATATATTATTAACGGAATCTAAAAAATAGCTAAAAGGGTTACTAAAGAGTATTTAGATTACTAAAGGAATAAACTAATAAGGTATAAGCCGTATAGAGGGCTATAACCTATTAAAATACTAGAGAGACTATAGGAGGTTATATTATAGGACTTTATTATTAAGTTACTAAAGTTAAAAGATCCTATTACCAGATAAGATTATAACGCGATCCTAGTAATAGTAGACAAGCTTATAAAGTAGGGATACTTTATAGCCTATACTAAAGAAATCTTAGTAGAAGATGTTACTAAAATCTATATTAAAGAAGTATTTGCGAGATATGGAGCACTAAGTAAGATTATATTAGATAGAGATCTAAGATTTATAATAGTATTCTAGGAGATATTCTTAGCGGAATAAGGAGTTTAAGCAGTAACTTTTACTATATATTATCTGTAGATAGACGGTTAAATAAAAAGATTAAATTAGATACTAGAGTAGTATCTAAGGCATTATATTAATTATATATAGAATAATTAGGTATTACTATTACCAGTTATATAGTTTATATATAATATAACACTATAAGAAGGAATAGGCATGTTACTATTTAAGGCGAATTATAGATATAAGCTAAGAATATTATTATTACTATATTAAGTAAAGAAAACGAGTAGTAGAGCTAAGTAAAGAATAGAGACTTTAATAAATCTTTATATAAACCTTATAGAAACAGCTAAGGCAGTATAGTAAAGAATGAAAAAGTACTATAATACTAAGAGATCTAAGGGACTAGATCTTAAAAAGGGAGATAAAGTATAGCTACTNCATAAAAATTTTAAAAGTTAATAACTAAGTAAAAAGTTGGACTACGTTAAACTAGGACCTTTTAAAATTATATAGAAAATTTCACTAGTTACGTTTAAGTTAAACCTATTAGCCAAAATAAAGATCTACCCTATATAGTATATTATAATACTAGAACTAGTATATAGGAATATTAAGCTACTAGTTTATAAGGTAGATATATATAGAGGTTAAAAAGAAGACAAATAGTAAGTTTTAAAGATTATTAGTTATAAGGATATTAATAATAAAATATAGTATAAGGTTAAGTGGATAGGCTATACTAAAACTACCTAGAAGCTACTAGAGAATTTAAGGAATACTATAAAAAAGGTATAGGAGTATTAAAAGAAAATAGGTTAGGTAATATTAATAGAGAAGGATTATTAAAGAATAAGTTACCTAAGAGGGACCTAGAAAGAGCGACTGCTAAACTACTTAAAGTTGTTTCCCGCACTATAGGAGGAGAGTTAGTTCTCTTATTACCTAGTTCCTAAAGACCTTATTAAATAAGCTTTTACTCCTTTAAATAAACTTTCTTATGGATATGTTCTAAACGCTAAAGATAAGTATAAGCTAGACGCTAAGCTTTAAGGATACGTATAAACTCTTTTAAGGTACGCTAAACCTTAAGCAGTATAAAGGCCAGCTTACTATTAAGCTTTATAGTAGTAGATTAAATATAAGACCCTATAATAAATTACTTAGGGAACTTAAAAACTATTAAGAGCAATAGGATGTATATACTTAATATTAGACGTAAAATAAACGTTATATAATAAACGTATATTAGCGCGAGTGCATTTAGAGTAAGAGGAAGGTTGGCGACTAAAAGGACTCGCGATTATAATATAACTTAACCCCTCTTTCGCATAATAAGAGTAAGGAATTGCTATTACTTTACTAAGCGATAGTATTAAGGAGATGGTATAAAGGCGACGCTTAACTTAGAAAAAAGAAGAAATTGCTTTAGGTATAATAAGCAATAATATTAACTAAATTAATTAGACGGATATTATACCTCTAGTAAACAACCTAAAGATGCTAGGTATCTTTAAGGACAAAAATAAAAAGGAGGGAGATAGTGTTACGGACGCTTTAAGTATAATACTATAACTACTTAGAGAAGAGTTAGAAAAAGCTAGTTAGTTAATATAGGCATAAACTAGAATAGAACCCATAGAACTATATAATAAGGAATAATAAGCAAGTTATATAATAATTAAACGCGTTAGCTATATTAAACGTAAGGGACGTTATATTTAATATAGATAATACGTATATTACGTATAAGAAGGATTTCATAGAAGTATAGTTGTGTATTTAAGGACCCTTAGTCCTTACCTAGATAGTTCCTTCCTTATAGTAATTCTCAGAATATAATTAGAGTTAATCTGTTGGGCAACCACTCTACTAGTTATTATTATGTTATTAACTACTGTCTTTGCATTTCCTACACACCTAGCCCATTGATAGAACCCATCGTAGTTACTACTACTAGGTTCCGTTACAATATATAAATCTTTACGAAGATAGATCTAAGATAGGCGTACTATTAGATTAGAATTAAGGAAGGCGATAAATAGAAGGCAGCCTTTAGGTCAAAGGAAGGACTATATAAACCATTAGTTATGTAATTTAGGCTTATAAATATACTAGCGATGTTTTAGAAGCGCATTAACAATATATTAAGAGAATATTTGGATGAATTTGTTATAGTATACCTTAATAATATTATTATCTACTTAATAAATGAGGAAGAATATGGAGAATATATTAAATAGGTCTTAAAGAGACTATAGAAAGAATAGATGCTAGTAGTAATTAAGAAATACGAGTTCTTTACTAGGAAGACCGATTTTATTAGATTTATTATTAAACTAGGCCAACTTAGTATAGATCTAAAGAAGATTAAGGCTATAGTAAATTAGTAAGAACTAGAGAATATAATATAGTTAAAATCGTTCCTAGGGTTTTGCAATTACTGCAGAAGGTTTATAGCGTAATAGTTAAAAAAATATTAAACTATTTACGCGATTAACAAAGAAAGAAGAACTATAGGTATAGGGAGAGGAACAGTAAAAACTCTTTAAGAGAGTTAAAGAGTTATTTACCTAGGAGCCAGTTCTTAAGATCTATTAACTATAGTTAGAGATAGTGGTCGAAACAGATGTATTAGACTATATACTAGGGGCGTGCTTTCTATAGAAATATAAGGATAGATGGCACCTAGTGGCATATTACAGTTAAAAGATAACACTACTAGAACTAAACTATGACATCTATAATAAGGAGTTATTAGGTATAGTTGCAGCACTAAAAAAATAGAGATTATTCTTATAAGGTATAGAAAAACTATTTATAGTTAAGACGGACTATAAGAACCTAATAGGGTTCCTAATAATAAAAGAACTTAACTGTAGATAGGTTAAATAGGTAGAGATACTTATAGAATACTATTTTAAAATTTAGTATATTAAGGGTATAGATAATACGTAAGCCGATGCGTTAAGTTAAAAAGCTAAACTACAAAATAACGACAAGCTATTAGGGGCTTTACTATAAAAAGACACAGATAAACTAATTAGGTATAATTATCTAAAAATCGCAGCAACTTAAGAGAATAAGTTAGAAAAGGTCTATAAGATACTAGAAAGCTTTTAGGTATATAAAATTCTAAAAGTATAGCTAGAAGATCTATAGTCGGATATATATTAAAATTAAGAAGTAAAGTATATCCTAAGAAGCATAGTAGAGCAGTTTGTAGAAGACTTCTATAAGGGACTAACTTAAGGACATAATAGAGCCACGGGCTTAGTGTTAAGACTTTAGAAGGAGTATATTATTAATGGAATCTAGAGAATAGCTAGAAGAGTTATTAAAAAGTATTTAAATTACTAAAGGAATAAACTAATAAGGTATAAGCTATATAGGGGGCTATAACCTGTTAAAACACTAGAGAGACTATAGGAGGTTATATTATGGGACTTTATTATTAAGTTACTAAAGTTAAAAGACCCTATTACCGGACAAGATTATAATGTAATCTTAGTAATAATAGACAAGCTTATAAAGTAGGGATACTTTATAGCATGTATAGAAGAAATATTAGCAGAAGATATTGCTAGAATCTATATTAAGGAAGTATTTGTAAGATATAGAGCACTAAGCAAAATTATATCGGATAGAGATCTAAGATTTATAGTAGTATTCTAGGAAGTGTTTTTAGTAGAGTAAGGAGTTTAAGTAGTAACTTCTACCGCATATTACCTATAGATAGATAGGCAAACGGAAAGATTAAATTAGACACTAGAATAGTATTTAAGGCATTATATTAATTATATACAGAATAATTAGGTATCGCTATTACCAGTTACACAGTTTATATATAATATAACACTACAAGAAGGAATGGGCACGTTACTATTTAAGGCGAATTATGGATATAAGCCAAGAACATTATTATTACTATATTAAGTAAAGAAAACAAGTAGTAAAGCTAAGTAAAGAATAGAGACTTTAATAAATCTTTATATAAACCTTATAGAAACAGCTAAGGCAGTATAGTAAAGAATAAAAAAGTACTATAATGCTAAAAGATCTAAGGGACTAGATCTTAAGGAGGGAGATAAAGTATAGCTACTATACAAAAATTTCAAAAGTTAATAACTAAGTAAGAAGTTGGACTATATTAGACTAGGACCTTTTAAAATTATATAAAGGATTTTACTAGTTATATTTAAGTTAAACCTACCAGCCAAAATAAAGATCTACCCTATACAGCATATCGCGATACTAGAGCTAGCATATAGGAATATTAAGCCACCAGTTTATAAGGCAGACACGTATAGAGGTTAGGAAGAAGATAAATAGCAAGTTTTAAGGATTATTAGTTACGAGGACATTAACAATAAA
Source organism: Cenococcum geophilum 1.58 (assembly GCF_001692895.1). NCBI lineage: Eukaryota > Fungi > Ascomycota > Dothideomycetes > Gloniales > Gloniaceae > Cenococcum > Cenococcum geophilum. The sequence goes on from NW_027137631.1 coordinate 830,463, forward strand.
ATATAGTATAAGGTTAAGTAGATAGGCTACACTAAGACTACCTAGGAGCTACTAGAGAATTTAAAGAATACTATAGGAAAGGTATAGGAGTATCGGAAGAAAATAGGTCAGGCAATATTAATAAAGAAGGATTGTTAAAAAATAAGTTACCTAAGAGGGACCTAGGAAGAGTAACTGCCGAACTACTTAGAGTTATTCCCCTTACCATAGGAGGAGAGTTAGTTCTCTCATTACCTAGTTCCTAAAGACCCTATTCTATAAGTTTCCACTCCTTAAAACAGACCTTCTTAAGTACTTTCTTAAGATAAAGTAGACGGGTAGACGCCGCAATACGAGCATCTAGAGCCTTCTGTTCCGTATCCTAAGAACGCTTAAGTTTAGCAAGGGCCTGCGCTAGGTTACCATTAAGCTTTATAGCAGTAGATTAAACACGAGACCTTATAATAAATTACTTAGGGAACTCAAAGGCTATTAAGAGTCATAGGACACGCATACTTAGCGTTAGAAGTAGAGCGAATATCGCAAGACAATTAAACGTTTACTTTAGTGCACTCTAAATAAGAGGAGGGTTACCAAGATAAAGGACTCGCCAACGCAATATACACTAGCCCCTCCTTTAAGCAATAAGAACACGGAGATAGTATTATTTTACTAAGCAACAATATTACAGCAATAGTGCGAGCATAATATTGCGCGTATAAAGAAAAAGAAGCTTTAGGCATTATAAGTAACGATATTAACCAAATTAATTAGACGGATATTACACCTCTAGTAAACAACTTGGAGATATTAGGTATCTTTAAGGACGAAGATAAAGAGGAGGGAGATGGTATTACAGACGCTTTAAGTACGATATTATAACTACTTAAAGAAAAGTTGGAAGAAGCTAGTTAGTTAATATAAGCACGGTCCAGGATAGAACCCGTAGAACTATATAATAAGGAATAGTAGCCAAGGTTATATAAGGTGCTACGTAAGGAACGCGAGGAATAAAGGGAACTTACGTACCTTACGTATAAGACGTATATTACGTATAAGAAGGATTTTATAGAAGTACGGTTGTGTATTTAAGGACCCTTAGTCCCTACCTAGATAGTTCCTTCCTTATAGTGATTCTCAGAATACAATTAGAGTTAATCTATTAGGCAACCACTCCACCAGTTGTTATTACTTTGTTAACTACTATCTTTACATTTCCTATACACCTAGCCCATTAACAGAACCCATTGTAGTTCCTGCTATAAGATTCCGTTATATAGCATATAGAAAAGAGATAGACAGGATTTTTATATAATAGCGTTATAAATAGAGAACTTTAGATCTTTTAGGTAAATATAAAGAAGTATAGGGAAGCGTAGTATGCGCTATATAATGATGAAGCGCTAGTAGACTTCTACTTTATTTTAGGCTAGGAGCCTTACTGCTTTCTCTTAGGTAGGGAAGTAGTACTAGCTGGCTTAAATCCTAGGTAAATAAGGTTTATCCTAATGGGTAGGAGATAGCAGTATCCCCTAGTTAGGTTATATATCTAGGCATTTAGAGAGCTAACAGCTATATAGCTGTAGGTAGATTTAGCAGATATTACGGCAGTAGTGGCGTATATCGGCTAAAGGAGACTTATAATTATGTCGGTATATATTCCAGATAGATATTTAAGGAGAACGAAGGAAGAGAGCCTAGAGGAGCTTTTTAGTAGGCTGGAGATAATTAATAATCTAATCTAGGGTAAACTATTGCGCGACCTATATACTAAGGTGGTAATTATAGGCGACTTTAATTAGCACAGCCTACTATAGGGAGGAAGTTATATTAGTACTATATTAACGTAGGAAGAAAGCGCGCTAATTATTAATGTTAGGAATAAAGGCAAGTGGTCACCATATAAGGCAAATTGCCATTATAGGTGGCAAGTTGCCGTTACGTGCGGCAAGTTGCCGTCACGTGTCGCCGCGGTAGTAGCGTGGCGAGGAGCCTTAAGCTCCTTGCCCTCCCTGACATATACAAGAACAATAATTATCATACTATCTACGAACCGTAGCTACGTGATATCCCCTTGTGTAACCAACAATTAACTTTATAGCGGACTGGTTACTCCAGAGCCTGCTTTTAGTGGGAGTACCTATATTTAAGAGCGATGCGGGGCGAATATTAATAATTAACCTTATACTTACAACCCTAGGCCTAGTAAGTGAATTAGTAAAGAGCGCTATCTAGAAGTATAAGTATAGATTAGACTATAGAGCTATCTATACTAGCTTCTAGGTTAATATAGATATATAGAAGAGATAGGAGAGGCTGCTTATTAAAAATACAAACTGGGACAAGATTTAAGAAGATGTGGAGCAATAGAAAGAGATGGGATTCCCTATAGAAGATATAGATAAAATGGCTAACTATCTTAATAGGTGGGCTAATAGAGCCCTTAAAGCATACTGCTAGTAGGCTAAGCTATTACTATATATAAAAAGATGGTGGAACAAAGACCTTATAACGCTAAGGAAGTTATATATATACTAAAGAAATAGGAATAGTGCGATGTGGAGGTAAGAAAGGGACGACCCTAAGCTATATAATGTTGTAGTAAAAGCGAAGAAGCTCTTTTATAGGACTATTCGGCGATATAGGAAGCTCTATTAAGACGAGTTCCTTAGTAATAGTAATAATATATAGAAAGCGTCGAAGTACCTTAATCCGCAGGCTATATCCGCGTTTGCTAAAATACCGCTAATTAAGAAGGATAGAGGATAGGAAGAGGTTATTATAGAGAACTATAATATTATAAGAGAACTACTCTAGGCATTCTTTCCAGTCCCACTAACGTGCGAATAAGAGGAGGACGCTACGGCTAGCTATAACTAACTGCCGTAGGAGCCTATCGCTAAATATAAGGTTAAGGTAGCTGTGTTTAGGGCTAGCCTAGATAAGGCTCCTAAAAGGGACGGCTTACTAGCTAGGGTATGGCGAGAGCTGTGGCCCGTACTAAGCGGTAAGATTATTACTCTTTTTACTAAATTACTTAAGACAGGAAAAGTACTATAGAAATGGAAGGTAGTAAAGATTATGCCGCTATAGAAGCTAAAGTAGGGGGACTATATAGTAGCAAATAACTATAGGCCGATCTCCCTCCTCCTAATACTAGGAAAAGTACTTAAATTACTAGTGGCGGAGAGGATAGTATACCTAGTAAAGGAACACAGCCTACTACCTAAGATATACTTTAGAGCTAAAAAGCAAAGGTTAACGATATATACGCTATTATATCTTTATAAGGACGTATTTAGAGTATAAAGAGGAAAGAAGACACTGTCTCTAGTATTATTTAATATTAAGGGTGTATATAATAACGTAGTTATAGAGCCAGAAATTAGGAGATTATAGCAGCGTTAAATACCTTAGATAATTATATAATGGGTATAGGACTTTTATATAAACTGTTAAGCTTATATTCTAGTTAACGGATATATATTAGAGGTATAGGCGCTCCCACAGGCGGGTCTTCTATAGGGATTAGTACTAGCCCTAATACTCTTTCTATTCTTTAACGCGGATCTAATATAAAGCGCACTTAGAAATAGTAACTCTATAGCCTTCGTTAATAACTACTTGGTATAGGTTATAGGCCCTATAGCGGAGGAAAATACGTAGATTATCTAGGGCGAGATTATACCGATGCTTAAGAAATAGGAGAGGACTAGTGGAGCTTAATTTGAAGTAAAGAAAACGTTATTTATCTACCTTACTAGATATAAAGAAGCGGGTAGAGATACTACTACGCCGCTCTAATTTAAAGGAAAAGGAATCCCCCTAATATAGGAAGTTAAAATCCTTGGGGTAATTCTTAATAAGGAGCTATAGTTTAAAGTATACCTAGTAAATAAGGCAGGCAAAGCTACTAAGGTAGCGCTAGCGTTGCGTAGATTAAAGGGACTATAGTTTAAGAGCGTTAAGAAGCTAGTTAAGAGCTTGATTTTACTAGTAGTAGACTATACGTTGCTAATATAATACCCGCTTATAATATAAGAGTTAATATAGCTTCTCTAGCAGGCGTAGAGGATTACGGTATAAACTATTATTAGGGGGTTCTATACTATTATTTTACTAATAGCGGAGGTAGAAGCTAGCCTACTCCCTCTTAAGCAAAGGCTGCGTAACCAGGCCATCGCGTTTTGGGTATTAATCCATAAATTAGGCAAATTATATCCTTATTAGATGATTTAAAGATAGAGGCTCTATAAAAGGCACTAATCGCCGCTTTAGAGGATAGTAAAAATGTGTAAGGATATCTAGGTAAATAGGGTGCTAAGGTTAAACCATATGTATGCCCGCTATAGGTGGCTAAGCCTAATATAGTAGTATATAAGGACGAAGAGCATACTTAAGCTATTATTAAAGACTATAAGCTAGGGTAGGTTAATATATACGTTAATATATTAGTGCGCAATAGCAGGGCAGGAGTTAGTGTATATACTACGCTATTTAAAGTAACACTTTAAAAAATGGTGGCGGGCTCCAATTAGGCCGACGCCTACATAATAGAGCTTTTAGCAATTAGTAAGGCAGCTAACTGGCTATGGGACCCTATGTATATGGCTGTTAACTAAGTAGGTTTTCTAATACCTGCGTTTAGTATAAAAATATTCTCTAACTTATAGTTAGCGTTGCTATTAATATAGAGCTAGAGGGCTAGAGCCTACTAGGAAATAGTTATAGAGATCTTAAAGAAGCTCTAGCTAAACAATGTCATGCTATACTGGATTTTAGGCCACTTAGGATTTATGGGAAATAAAAAGGCTAATAAGCTTGCTAAAGTAGCAACGAGACTAGAGAGCGAGGAGCTACTATAGAGAGACGGCCTCCTATGGTACCTTATAACGCAAGCATTAAAAAAAGCTAAGATAATAATAGAACCGCTTCTATTAGGAAGATCTAATACAGGCAAGTTTATAAGGAAGATTGATATAGCACTCCACCTTAGAAAGGCTGTAGGATTATACTAGTAGCTAATTAGCTCTAAAGCTACTATTCTTACGCAGCTACGGACCGGCAAGTCATTTCTAAAGGAATATCTCTACAAAATTAATGTATTAAAAACGGCGTTATATAACTACGGGCTTATAGAATTAATATAGCACTTCCTCTTTTTTTTATAGGAGGTGGATATAGCAAAGGTTTAAACTAAGAGAGTAGTATAGAGATTAATTTAGGGACCTATTATATGTATTAGGAGGCTACCTACACAGATATAAAGGAGGCAGGAATATTAACGGCCTAATTAAGCGCCGGAAGCCAGATATTAGCGTAGTTAAAGCTATAATTAAATTTACAAAGGAGACCGGACGTTTATACCTAAGCGTATAAGATATAGAAAGTATAGAAGCTAACGTTAATAAGTAAAGACTCTTAAGAATTCCTTATTTAATTATCTAACCGAATATACCGCGAGCCTTATCTACACGTGCCTCTACTAGTACGTCGCTGATTAAGAAGCGTATAACGCTGGAATAGCCCTATGGACACAAGGCGTCGAAAACTACTTACTTAGGCTCGCCTCTAAAACTCCGACCTTTTTTTCTAATAGTAACGCATTTCTTTCCTTTATTTCCTTAGTTAAGTATAGTGTTATATAATAGATATAAAGTTCTTATAGTTGGCTTCTGAACTAGAGCATGCATGTTAATAGTAGGAAGTATTTAGTTAGCGCTCTATAACGGCCTATACCCTAGTTAGTGTATGGCTATAATAGAATATATATATATATACATACGCAGACCATATTGACCTTTGTTTTTATGGCGTGCTAATGGCTACTTTAACCCCTAAACGCGTATTAGCAACACCACCTTTAGATCCGCTAGCAGCTCCACTAAGGCGTATAAAGAAACTAAGCGCGAAGGTGTAAGAGGCCTAGCAGTTGCTGAGGACACGAGCTGCTTAAAGATTAGTATAATTTAAATAGCAGATAACCGTACTACAAACCGGACTATAAACTACGCAGCATATACTGCCTCTATTCCCTATAGTAAGAGTCTCTACCTTACTCAAACGTAAAGGAGGAGGTATTAGTTATAACAAATTTTGTCAACTTATTAAAAGCCTTAAAGAAACTATAGCTTAGCAGAGCTATATTATTATAAACTAGAATAGTATTATTAAGAGTATTAGAAATAAACTAGTAGACATTAAATCGGAACAGCGAAGCCTTAAAAAGTAAAATGCTAAACTCTAGAAAGCTATCTAGTCCTTATAAGCGCAATTAAATACTCCCTTAGCTCTAATACCATTATAAGTATTAGTAGCGGCTAGTAGAGGCACGGTAGGGCTAGAGATAACTTTACTATAAATAACGAGCGCTAGGAACTCTAAGGAACCTAATTAATAGCTAGTAATAGACGTTAGCTAAGCGGATAAGGAGGTAATAAAAAAGGTAGCTACTACTAAAGTAGTAAAGTAAACTATTGCGTAAGGTATAAAGGATATTAATAGGCTTACGGGAGCTATACTTAAGGACTTCTATATATAGCGAACGAGTAACAGCGCGAGCATTATTAGATTCTTAGTGGAAAAAGATAAAGAAGCTATATTTAGGTAGATAACTACTTAATAGCTTAAACTATATATTCCTAGGGCGAGGCTTATTAGACTTAAGTGGTATATAGTTAAGGCGGACTAGGTAGAAGTACCTTTAGCAATAGATATTAATAGTAAAAAAGTAAGTAAGTTAGCTATAGAGCGCTTTAGAATAGAGAATAGTGTAGAGGTATATATAATAAGATAGCTTAGATAACTAAGGCCGCGTAGCTAGTACGCGTTAGTAATTATTAAAGTAGCAATAAAGGAAGATATAGAGAAGCTGCTTATATTAGACAACGTGTTATTTAGGGAAAGTGCGGTTATTATATTACCATTTAAGGAGCGATATACCCCTATAGCATGCTATAAATATAAAAGGTTTAGATATAGAGCTAGAGACTATACGCGACCTAATACGTACGAAATGTATAAGCGGGAAGGCTATCTCTGGTATAAGGCGGTTAATCTATACTATATAAACTGCTAGGGTCCTTACTAAGCCTTATACTATAAATACCTAGTATATAAAAAAGAGATAGATAGGATTCTTATATAATAGCGCTATTAATAGAGAACTTTAGATCCTTTAGGCGAATATAAAGTATTACGGCACTAGCAAATCGCCGCAGATTACCGGCAGATTGCCGTCACGTGATGGCAAAGTGCGGTTACGTAACTGGAGGATTATATATAACTTTAAGTAGTGCTTCCGTTCTTCCCCTTTTCTTTCTTTAGCTTTAGATCCTCGTTTATAAATAATCCAATCATATAGGCCTACGCGTCTCTTTTATGTCTATGTCTTAATTAACTAAGTCGCTAATATTATCTAAAGCTTATCTACTCTTTTTCCTAAAAAGGAACTTAAATATATCTATAAGACCATAAATAAGATAAGAACATAAGATAGGACCCTAAGGATATTACTAAAACTATAAGAATAGGATAGAACTAAAAAAACATAAATAGAACGCGTACCCTAGGAATAAAACACATACGGATTAAAACCCCTAAAAAAAAATAAACACTAGAAATTACCTAATACCCCTACTACTATACTAAGAAACACCGTAGCCGGTAAAGCAGCCGTAGGACCCTTAATTACCTCTAATGGTAAAACAGCAATTAACTCGAACTCCTAGGTGGAGCTTATAGCTACTAATACTAAAATTAAACGACTTTAAGAGCTACTTAAAACTAGAGACACCTCTATACCTATTAAGGAGTTATTAAACACTTAGAGACTTACTACGGTCCTTAAGGCCCTAGCCTAATATATAGTATTAGTGTTACGGACGCTTTAAGTACGGTGTTACAACTACTTAGAGAAGAGACGGAAGAAGCTAGTTGGTTGATTTAGGCACGGTCTAGGATGGAGCCGATAGAACCATGTGATGAGGAATGGTAACCGAGGTTATATGATGTGCTACGTATTAAATAAGAGGAATAAGAGGAACTCACGTACCTTATGTATAAGACGTATATTACGTATAAGAAGGATTTCATAGGAGTACGGTTGTGTATTTAAGGACCCTTAGTCCCTACCTAGATAGTTCCTTCCTTATAGTAATTCTCAGAATATAATTGGAGTTAATCTATTAGGCAACCACTCCACCAGTTATTATTACGTTATTAACTTTTATACTTGCATTTCCTACACACCTAGCCTAATAACGAGCCCACCGTAGTTCTTGCTATAAGGTTCCGTTATATAATCACTACCTAGTTACGGTATTAATATAAGAAGTCGAACAACATACCACTAAAAGCAGCCACCATGATGCCATTGACGGCAGCAACTACTTTAAGGACAGGAGGTAATATTAGTATGGCAGATACTGACTTACAGCAACCTATGACGGTTAGACAGCTATAGGAAATAGTTAACCAGCTAATAGCTAATAATATAGTATTGGAAGAAAGACTTAATGGGATAGGAGCAGTAAAAATTAAGCTACTATTAATTAAGAGATTTATAGGAGAGAGGTTAAAGCTTAAAGGATTCCTTATATAGATGCACTTTAAGGTCTTATAGGAGGGAGTAAAGTTACCTACACCTGTAGATCGGATAGCCTATACAGGACTATTCTTATTAGGAAAAGCACTTAAGTGGTTTAAACCTTACCTTACGGAGATACAGGTAAACGGAATGATGACCACTAACTAAGACGTGCAATTTATGTTCTTAAGTTGGGAAGAATTCGTAGAGCGACTAACGCAGATATTTAGAGACCCGGAAGAAATAACTATAGCGGAAAAAAAACTCTAGAACCTTATGTAATAAACTTTAGCAATTAAGTATATAACGTAGTTCCAGACACTAGTAATATAAGTAAAGTGGAATAATAGGGCGCTTATGGCATAGTATAAATAGGGACTTAAGGCTAAAGTCTAGGACGCGATTATCCTAATAGAAGATGCGGATACCCTAAGAAAACTAATAGATTAGGCGATTAAGATTAATAATTAGATCTACCAAAGGGAATAGGCTAAGAGAGGCTAGGATAGAGTTCTATAGTTATATAAGGTGTAGAATACGCAACAATAAAAGCTAAGTTAGAAATTATGGTATAGCGTAGAGCTAATGGACCTAAGTGGTATTAAAGAAGCCTATAAGAGATGGAGCAAACTATAAAAACCTAGAGGATAAGAATTAGGTAATTAAAGGTCTAAGGAGCAGAGGCTAAATTAGGGATCTTAATAGTAGAAGATATTTAGGCGGACTCTATAATAAGAGAAATGGTTTAAAGAAGGAGCTTATATAAATTGCGGAAAATAGGGTTATTATATTAGAGACTATAGAAGTAGGCAGAGTTACTACGTAGTAAAAGGTATAAGACTAGTAGATGATATATACGTATAAAGGGATAATAATATACTACGAGGAACAAAAGAATGTTTAATTAGAAGTTTTGCGTTTTGTTACAACAACATATGCCAAATTTATAAGGACGCTAAGTATGGCGTAAGCTATTGGCTATAAGAGCTAGCACCTATAGGATACAGAGGAACTAATGAACTAGTTTACAGATCGGACATTAAGGACAATAAATTCGACCTAGGCGAAATATTCCGTAACGATAAGGTAATAAGGGCCGCTTACTGGGAGCGAGCAGACCTTAGAGATGTTATACTAAAGGTAGAGGATAATTCTACTATAGAATAGAGAATATTAGTAGGGATTAAAACCCTACTAGATATAATGTCTATCGCTTTGTGAGACGTAAGAGAAGTAGGATAGTGAACTACTTCGGCACTTGATAAAGGCAAAAGGCCAAAGGCTTAAGATTCTCACAGCGAGATAAGAGATGACTAAGATTCTTAAGATGAGATGAGGTAAGCTTAAGGACCTATAATAGACGATAACCGATAGAGCAGAGTAGTAGCTTAGTTTAAAAATATACGAATAAGCTTGGGATAGAAGTTCCCACAGGCACAAGATTCTTAAGACGAGATGAGTGAGATTTAAGACTCTTAAGACGAGATGAGAACACCAAGTAAGCCTAGTTAGACTAAGGCTGGAGCTAAGCTTAAGTTAGAAGCGAGCTCGGGATTAAAGAACCTAAGGGGTTAAGAATTTGGGGTATAAATTAGGACACCCATAGATAAGAGGTAAGGAGCTTCTTTATAGATTAGAGAATCTGCGGTATAAATAGTAATTAGACTAGGAGACAAATACATGGACCTAGAGGATTTACCAGTTAAACGAAGTATTTAGACTAAGGATTAAAAAGTTAATACTAGGATTAAGAAGCAAGATAACTTTAAGGATTAGAGCGTAAGGCGTAAACCAAAAGAAACCATAGAAGAGTTTAGGCAAAGAATTATCGTATAGCAAGAATAGAAACTAGATAAGAGATTTAGCATATTGGGACGTATAAAGGACAGAGCACTAGTACAAAGAATCACTAATAGGCTGAGAGCAGGCATACTAAGAGCTAAGTGGCTTACTGAACTGGAAAATAAAGAGGATTTAGGGATTTTAACTAGGTTCGAGGAACAACATATAAAGGGCTATTACGATATAGTAATAAGAAGATACTTCCTTATAGATAGACTGTATACACTCCAGCAGCTATACTAAAAGTGGTATAGGCAAAGGCATAATAATAAGTGGGAAGATTTCTATATATAGTTGGATAAAAAAGTTATCTAAAACCACCTAATTATAAAGAAGGCCATAACGCATATTAAAGGAGCCTTAATTATGACGTTAAAGGATCTAGAGGAATATTCAGAGGACTGGAGAAGTAAGAGGCGCATCTTAGTACCTGTGAATGAAGTTATAACGTTTAGATTAGCATAATAAAGGTTTAAACTTAAAAATGAAGACGAGCTAAGAGTTAACCTAAAGTACCTAGCACACTATATATTATTATAGATTGCGTATGTAGATAATATATGCGAAATGTATAAGAATCCGAAGGAAAAGAATCGGAAATACCCTATAAGGATGTACTAGATGATGAATAAACAGTAATATAGGAATGCTAAATATATATATAGATAGTATCCAGCAGAGGTTTAAGAGAAAGGGAGTTTAGTACTTTAACCAGGAAGATTCCTTATAGAAGAATGCTTAGACGGACGATAGTAGTGGGAATACCTAGAAAATATGTGTCTATGGTATATTAAAGATAAAAAGCAAACTAGATATTAGCTAAAGAGTAAGCTAAGTGCACTAGGATTAAGCAGCTAATAGTTAGGAAAAGTAGAGGCCTATAAGACCAAAGGAAGCTAGTAGTAGAGCCTTAGACCCTTAAAGGAATTTAAGGATAACACCTAAATTTACGGATTAATTGGTAAGATTAGTAGTTTAAAGCGCTAATAGATAGTGGAGTAATACAAAACTATATCTCACTAGTAGCAGTTAAGAGAATAGGGCTACCTTATAGATAAAAGGAGCAACCTTACCTATTAGTTACGATTTTAGGAGATCTAATAACCTATAGAGGAGGGATTATTAATTTTAAAACAGGACCTATTTAGATAACTATTTAAAGGAAGACAAATCGAGATGTCTTTTGATATCCTACTATTGGGACAGGATGAGGCAGTATTAGGTACCTTAGTTATAGGAATATAATCTAAGGATTAATTGGATTATAGTTAAGTCAATATTAGAGATACTTACGCCGTAAGATGCGATAATAAGCCAAGTTAGTTGGTGATAATTAGGAGCATCGGTATCAAAGCAATATAAAGAATAGAGAAGACTAATTCTTTTGATACAAATGTAATACACTATAGTGTATAGAAGTTGCTTTCCTATTAAGTTATAAGCTGTTATAATATAGAGTTACGGACTATTAAATTCTTTTGATATACTAACTTTACAAAGCAGCATTGTAGACGTTAAAAGATATATCTTAGAAACATCTACTAAGGTTATATTAGGTATTACTTATTAGACGTGTTATCTAGTACTATTCAGTCCTAAAGAAACTTAGATCGCTGTTATTAAGTAAGCATTCACTAGCTTTTCTAGATGATAGGTTGCCTTATAGGCCCTTGATATAGTCGAACTCTTACGATTGATCAGGTAAGCTCGTCGATTGAGAAGATAATCTTAGATTTACGATTTTAGAGATCTAAGTAACCGATATAGAGGACACGATTATATTTGAAACGACTCCCTATTTAAGATTATTCTATTAAAGGAGACGTATAATCGAGTAGGAATGTCGTGAGAAGTGTATGCCTAAATTGAATAGGTGAACTTTAGGTGATATCTTAGTATAGAATGTATACATCTAATCTACTTAATTCTAAGCCTTACAGTCTATGTGAACGTTTGACGCGGCTTAAGAAGATGCGATGAAGAAGCAGTAGATGGTAGCGATTAAAAAAGGCGAGTTTATACATAGAAGAGGACCTAATTTGTTATTTTATCTTAATAGGCATCTTTATAGTATGTCTTACATTTATGTGAGGTTGTAGTAATTGTGCGCGAACTAGACATGTTATGATAGTTAAGAACGCGGTTACGTTTTGCTATTGCTTCATGATTATACCCTACTATAAGCTCACTTAAAAACCAAAAGAAGAAAGCTACCATGAGCCATATACCTAAAAAGGCTTGTCTGATCGAGACAAATACTAATCACAACACACAAGTACAATAAACTCATCTAGACAAAATATTACGAGGAATCATACCAAGATGCTACTCACTACTAATCGAAAAATAAGTAAATGCGCTACGAGGCAGATAAAATACCCACACTACTAGACATCTAAACAGGCATTACTAGGAAGGATAGGTAACCTTTGAACCAGCTAACTAGCGAAATCAAAAGAATGAGGATGGGTCATAGCGAAAATCCTTACTTACGAAGTAGAACTAAGCGATGCGAACTCACTCATTAGCATTAAGCATTAAGGAAGGCCGATAAATAAAGGCAGCCTAGGTTAGTAAGGAAGGACTATATAAACCATTAGTATATATAATTTAGCAATCTTATAAACCGCACTAGTCATATTCCAAAAGTGTTATTAAAAGTAATATAATTAGGAGAAACACTTAGATGAATTTATTATGGTATATCCTTAATGGAATATGAATATATCTACTTAAATAACTAGAGGAAGGAACAATACGGAAAACACGAGTTAAATGGGTCTTAAAGAGACTATAAGAAGAAAAGATGCTAGTACCCCCAATTAAAAATGCCGAGTCTTCACTAGAAAGAGCCAATTTTGTGTAGATTTGTCATTAAATTGGCCCAACTAGTGATAGATCTAAAAAGAATCGAGGCTAGTGTGAGTAGAATTGGCCAGGAACTAGGGATCGTTATATGTTAAGGATCGTTTTTAGGGTTTTGCAATTACTACCAGCGCAAGGTTTATAGCGCGAGTAGTTCGTCATCTCTCTAAGTTACTACGAATTGGATAATTATAGCTCATTTATGGCGCTTTAATAAGAAGAGATAACTATAGGCATGGGGGTGGAAGGCAAGAGACCTCTCTTTAGAAGTTAAAGAGTTATGTTGACCTTAGGAGCTATCTTCTTAAGATCTTATTAACGTAGACTTAGAGACGGTTACAGAAAACAGATGCATTTAGACTATGTACTAGGGCTTGCTTTATACAAAGGCATTAAGATGGATAGCACCCAGTGCATACTATAGTCGGAAGAGATGATACTACTAGAGTTAAACTATAATATCTAATAACAAAGAATTATTAGGTTATAGTTGCAGTATTAAAGAAATAAAGAGCATTCTTATAAGGCACAGCAGAGAACTATTTTAGTTAAGATGGATTATAAGAACCTAACAGGATTCCTAATAATAAAGGAACTTAACTAAGACAGGTTAGATGGGTAGAGATGCTTACCGGAATACTATTTTAAGATTTAGTATACCAAAGTACAGATAATATGAGGGCAGATGCTTAAGCCGCAAAGCTAAAACTATAAAATGAGGAAAGGCCATCAGGGCTTTATTGCGAAAAGATATAGACGGATTAATTAGGTATAATTATCCAAAAATCGTAGTAACTTAAGAAGATGACGAACTAGAGAAAGTCTATAAGATACTAGAAAGCTTTTAGGTATAAGAAATTCTAGAGGTATAGCTTAGAAGATCCATAGACGGATATATACGAAAATCGAGAAGTAAAGTATATCCTAAGAAGTATAGCAGAGTAGTTCGTGGAAGACTTCTATAAGGGACTAACTTAAGGATATAATGGAGCTACGGGCTTAGTGTTAAGACTCTAGGAGGAGTATATTATTAATAGAATCTAGAGGATAGCTAGAAAGGTTATAAAGGAATATTTAGATTACTAAAGGAATAAACTAATAAGGTATAAGCTATATGGAGGGCTATAACCTATTGAAATACTAGAGAGACTATGGGAGGTCATATTATGGGACTTTATTATTAAGTTGCTAAAATTAAAAGATTCTATTACTGGACAAGATTATAACGTGATCTTAGTGATAGTAGATAAGCTTATAAAGTGGGGATACTTTATAGCATATACAGAAGAAATTTCGGTAGAAGATGTTGCTAAAATCTACGTTAAAGAAGTGTTTATAAGATATAGAGCACTAAGTAAGATTATATTAGATAGAGATCTAAGATTTATAGCAGTATTTTAGGAAGTATTCTTAGCGGAGTAAGGAGTTTAAGTAGTAACTTCTACCGTATACTATCCGCAGACAGACGGTTAAACGGAAAGATTAAATTAGACGCTAGAATAGTATCTAAGGCATTATATTAATTATACACAGAATAATTGGGTATTACTATTACTAGTTATACAGTTTGCATATAATGCAACACCTTAAAAAGGAATGGGCATATTACTATTTAAGGCAAATTACGGATATAAGCTAAGAATATTGTTGTTACTATAGTAAGTAAAGAAAACAAGTAGTACAGCCAAAGAGAGAATAAAGATATTAATAAATCTTTATATAGACCTTATGGAATTAGTAAAGAAAGTATAAGAGAGAATAAAAAAGTATTATAATACTAAGAGATCTAAGGGATTAGATCTTAAGGAGGGAGATAAAGTGTGGTTACTATATAAAAATTTTAAGAGTTAACGACTAAGTAAGAAGTTGGACTATGTTAGACTAGGACCTTTTAAAATTACGTAGAGGATTTTACCGGTTACGTTTAAGTTAAACCTAC
This sequence comes from Cenococcum geophilum 1.58, assembly GCF_001692895.1. NCBI lineage: Eukaryota > Fungi > Ascomycota > Dothideomycetes > Gloniales > Gloniaceae > Cenococcum > Cenococcum geophilum. The sequence continues at coordinate 845,675 of NW_027137631.1, forward strand.
TAGCTAAAATAAAGATCTACTCTATACAGCACATTGCAATGCTAGAGCTAGTATATAGGAATATTAAGCCACCGGTCTATAAAGTAGACACGTATAGAGGACAAGAAGAAGATAAATGGTAAGTATTAAAGATCGTTAATTATAAGAGTATTGACGATGAGATATAGTATAAGGTTAAGTGGATAGGCTACACTGAGACTACCTAGGAGCCACTAGAGAATTTAAAGAACGCTATAGGAAAGGTATAGGAGTATTAGAAGAGATTAGGTTAGGTAGTATTAATAAAGAAGGATCGCCAAAGAATAAGTTACCTAAGGGGGACTTAAGAAGAGCAGTTGCCGAACTACTCGGAGCTGTTTCCTTCTCTATTAGAAGAGAATCCGTTCTTTTATTACCTAGTTCCTATAGACCTTATTCTATAAGTTTCTACTCCTTAAAATAAACCTTTTTACGAACCTTCTTAAGANGAAGTAGATAAGTAGACGCCGTAATTTAAGCATTTAGGGCCTTCTGTTCCGCGTTACGGGAACGTTCTAACTTAGTAAGGGCTTGCGATAGTTTACTATCTAGCCACGCAGCAGTAGATTAAATATAAGACCCTAAGATAAATTAATTAGGGAACTAGACGACTATTAAGAGTAATAGGTCGCGTATATTTAGCATTAGAAGTAGAGCGAACGTTATAGGATAAACGAATATTCGCTTTAGTACACTCTAAGTAAGAGGACGGTTATCGCGAAGATGGGTTCGCCAACGTAATATAAACTAACCCCTCTTTCGAACAACGAGAATATGGAGACAGCATAATCTTACTAAGAGATAATATTGCAGTAACAGTATAAGCACGACGTTGGGCGTATAAAGAAGAAATTGCTTTAGGTATAATAAGTAATAATATTAACCAAATTAATTAGACGGATATTATACCTCTAGTAAATAACTTAGAGATGTTTTAAATCTTTAAGGACGAAGATAAAGAGAAGGGAGATAGTGTTATAGACGCTTTAAGTACGGTGTTATAACTACTTAGAGAAGAAACGGAAGAAGCTAGTTGGTTAATTTAGGCACGGTTTAGGATGGAGCCAATAGAACTATGTAACGAGGAATAGTAACTAAGGTTACATAATGTGCTATATATTAAACGAGAGGAACGAGAGGAACTTACGTATCTTATGTATAAGACGTATATTATGTATAAGAAGGATTTTATAGGAGTACGGTTGTGTATTTAAGGACCCTTAGTCCCTACCTAGATAGTTTCTTCCTTGTAGTGATTCTTAGAATATAATTGGAGTTAATCTGTTGGGCAACCACTCCACCAGTTGTTATTACGTTGTTGACTTTTGTACTTGCATTTCCTACACACCTAGCCCAATAATGAGCCCACCGTAGTTCTTGCTACAAGGTTCCGTTACAATTAGCATTGTTGCGGTCTATAAAGGTTGTAGACCCCCTATTACTTACAGATAGGACTAACCCTATATTTAATAATTAGAAGCTTTAACTGCGGAATAAGCTTAAAGTTAATAAAGATTACTTCCTTAATAACCAAGCTAAGATAGCTTATATCTTCGGCTGTACTAGCGGAGACGCCTAGATGCCCCTACGTCCGCGATATACTGCAGACTTAGTAAACCCTTTTATCTTAAAAGAGGAAATAATTAACTACCTATCTTCTATTTATAAGGACCCCTTTAAAATATAAAATGCCCACCTTAATTATAAAAGCCTAAATATAAAAATAACAGAGACCTTTTTAGCCTTTTAGACCCGCTTTCTATACCTAGTTAGCTAAGCCCGAATCCCCTATAAAGATTTAATACTAGACCTCTTTAACAAGCTTACTTTAGACCTATAGCGCGCTATACTGCTAGTTTTTACTACTATATAGACGTTAAAGGTACTTACGGACTACTACCTAGCTATTAACTAAGGCCTCTGTTAAATTAAGGTATGTACTAAGCGGTATAAAGCTAGGAACCCTTTAAACTAGACTATAAATAATATAAGAACGGCCTATAGTTGTAATAAAGCCTTATAGTAGGTACTACGGTGGACTTGTTAATGGGCTAGGTATATAGGTAATATAATAGTAGTTAACAAGTAATAATAACTAGTGGAGTAATTACCTAATAGATTAACTCTAATTGTATTCTAAGAATTACTATAAGGAAGGAACTATCTAGGTAGGGATTAAGGTCCTTTAAATACACGACCGTACTTCTATAAAATCCTTCTTGTATATAAGGTACGTGTACTCTATTTACTCTATTACGGATTATATTGTGGTGGGGTAAAATGGGCCACTACTTAGTGCCTTGGCATTTTCCTGTATATATTAAGCCTTCGGCTTCTCTCCTTCTCGCCACCACGACCGACCGGAATACATTCTTTCCTTTCTTCTTACTAACTGCTTTCCTACTGATTGATTACGACTGACGACCGACTGACTGACCGACAGACAGACAGACAGCACTGTGACTTTCCTATCTGAGAGTGGTCGTACCCTCCTATATATTTTATAGCATTCCACATAGGGACGACGGCAAGCTCTTTAGATTAGAAGTCTGGTATTCTACACACAACTATATATACAGGAGATGCGCAGGAATATACTACAGCTATAGAAGAATACCCAGCTGTAGAAGAACGACTAGTTATAAAAGAACCGCCAGTTAGATAGATAAGATAGTAGAAGAAAAGTAAACAGTACCGGACAGTAAGGGGAACCAGGCAGTCCCTGAATAGAAAGACAGCGGAAAAGATAGACAGCTAGACTCTATGTATAGACTAAAGAGTGGCAATAAGGCGCAAAGGGTGTCTCGGAAAGTTACGTATAAGGACGTTAAGCGAACCAGCGAGCTAATTAGACGACGTTGACCGACAGTCGGAGTTACCCGATATTTTACTACCTGCGCGCGTACGAGCATGGCTAGAGCTTTATTAAGGATATAGAGATAATAAGCTAAGAGCTAATTAATTAGATGGAAATGAGATCTAAGGTATCTAGCGGCAGAGGAAGTTAGCGCTGCCCTTTAGGAATAGACGAGAGAATACTAAGTAAGATCGCAAGTACACGAGATCAGATCTGCCCTTGAAAGCTTCCTATTTTAGCTTAGCTTTATTCTCTTTTAAGTTATTCGGATTATATTAGCGGCGGCTTTGGAGGCATTTTGTAAAGAAATAGATATAGGCGGAAGTGTAAGGCCTAGTAGTACCCTACCGCGCGGAGTAACGGCAGGCTAAAATAGACGGACGTATCAAGACCCGGCAGTAGTAGAAGATAGCAATTTTGTGCTCTCCCAGGAAGACCAACCTCTAGGCGTTAAGAAGCATCTAGAAGGAACCGAAGCCTATACTTCTTTTACTAAGTATAAACCAACACTAGGACAGCTATCTAGGACACTATTACCTTAGGTAGTAATGCAAGTAGACCTACCGTAGCGTTTACTCGTAATATCTAGGGCCGATAACCCTTAGTAGACGAAGGATATAAGCTGTAAGGACCACCTGCAAGCTCCCAAGGAAGCGCTAAATGTACGTAACCAGCGGTTAACGGCTTAAGATAAGGTCTACGTTATAGTCTAGCCTATGCTAGCCCCAGGAACTATTGGAACTCCGTACTTCACAGAACAGGACGTGTTATAGTTTATTAAGCAGTACGAGCGGCTATACGTCCGATACTATATAACGAGTAAGAAGAAGTACTAGGGCCTTCCGGAGTACTGCGATTACTGGATAGGGATGTAGATCCGAAGCTTACCTAAATTTACAGCTAGCAATTAGACGGAGCTCGTAAGAAAGCTTAGGGCAGAATACCGAGAAAGTAACCACTTTCAACAGATTGAAACGGTAGAATTCTTGGAAGCCTATGTACGGCAGTATAGGGACAGTCCGCTAAGCAGCGTACGCGAGTACTGCAGGCAGTTTATACTGATCTCCCAAAGGGTTACGCAGGCAGGCAATCTAGGGGACGCTTAGCGAGGGTACTGGTTTATAAAAGGACTTCCGCTTAAATATTAAAGGCATACTATGGCTAAAATGGGAGCTAATCCAGATAGATAAGAGTCTTTTGACTTCTATTAGTTACAGAGAGCTATAGAGGATAGGCTTAGTTTATATGAGGGCACGGATCGTCTGTTGAAAATGGACCCCGAGAAGTAGAGCCTTTGTTAGCTAGTTAAGTAGTTCTGTAATTAGCAGCTAGTTATAGGCAAAGATGCTACCCTTTAACTACCTGCGATCTTTCAGCCAAATAAGATAGCTAACGCCCGTTAAGCTAGCCAGAAAACGGACCTAGTTAGACTAGGTATATACGGAGGAGCCCTAATATAGTAGTAGTTACCCGCTATAGATTAAGCTGCAGTTTAAGGCCTAGTATAAGGATATAGCCTAGCACCAGGATACGAAGACTGGCAGAGCAGTGCCCGAGCTCCCTTTGCTCCATAAGACTGTCGATATTTACAAGATTCTTAACCTCCGTAAGGCTCTCGACCTCTATAGGACTCCCGATATCCGCAAGATTTTACTACCTTTGGACGGCCGTAATGGGACGCACGGGGTTAGTAAGGTACGCGAGGATAAGGCCGGTGGACCTGTTTTGGATGCGGAGGAAGTTACTATTTTACCGAGTACGAATGCTAAGGGCTTAAGGATCTTATTTAGTAAGGGCTTATATATCTGTCTGATTGAGGAAGACTAGTAGCTAGGACGCGCGAACGGCCTGGACCTGTACTTCTATGGCTCGGCAATAAAGGACGACTAAAGGGTATTAAGGACTGGCTCCGTATATACTAAGGAACTGACCTAGATAGACTAAGGAAAGAACAGACGCAGCAACTAGCTTTCCATGATGGAGTAGCGCTAAGGATTAGTGACGAGAAAAGTATAAACTGGGGGGACTACTATTAGAATCGCCTGACCCTTGAAGATAGCCGCGCAACTAGGACAGTTATTAAGCTATAGGAGAGCAATGTACGACCAGAAGACTATATGTAGATTAGGTCACAGCCTACGGAAAAGGCAGCTGAAGCTAGGGAGGACTACTATCAGAATCACCCGACCCTTGGAGACGGTTATTGGAGACGGTCATTAGAGGCGGACGCTTAAAGTAGACTCTATAGTAGGTGTAGAATGTTTGACTAGGGGATAGTTAAGTTCTGAGGTGGGGGAGGGGACGTAGGTAACGGCCGTATAAAAGATTTCTATTTGTCTGCTTATTTACTATATTTCCTAAAGCTCCATTCTTGTTTACTTTTTTAATTGCGACGCGTTAAGACGACCTGCCGTAAAGATGTTAGTTTAGCTTACCACCTGTTACCGAGCTAATAGCGATTTTCTATCCTAGGGACGGAAAATCCTAATTGGTCCATTTAGCAGTAAAGCCGGCAGAACCCTACACCGCCCCTGGAATTCGACGATATACCAGCCGCACAACGAGAACGGATACTAAGAGCCTTAATTGATTGCACAGATATAGAGCCGGTTGTACGATGCAGAGCCAAACGCAGAGCCTTGATTAAACGACTGTACGGAAGCCTTGGTCTCAAGTGACTGTATAGAAGCTACGGCCAGTCAAAGGGTAGAATTAAGCCAGAGCCTCGATATCAGCACGTCGCCGTTACTGAATTAAATCAGTCGAATGTTGTTAAATTAGAGCCTTCAACCGGGCCGACTTTGTTCCTTATTTAAACGACAGCTAATTGCAGCTCTGCCCTGCCACCCGAATTTAGTACTGCACTAGCTGCATAACGAGAACAGACACCGTAGTAAGGAAGGGACCTATATATAAGGACAGTAGCACGATATTAGAAACAAGCACCGCGGAACCGTAAAGCAGTATACGAAGAGGCACTAATAAAGATGCTCTGCGAGAGATCGTATATAGGGCACAGCTGACCATATTAAGCCTAAGCCATCCTTATGTGACTGAAGACAGGACTGAGCCGTGTCTGGCTGAGCTAGTGAAGGACCTTATTAGGGATTATAAGGGGAACAGGAATTGGACGTACAGGAACCAGCGCTTTTCCTTAGAGGTTGTCTGACGAAGGGCTGTATTGTGGATATAAGGCTAAGGGATATGCGACGGAGGTAGTTATAATAGCCGAGAAGCTACCACCGGATGGTTTCGAAGGACGACTTAAATAAAGCATGGAGTTAGCAGGACAGCGACAAAGAGACTAGAAGTAGAAGACAATCCTAAGAGGGTTCTTAAGCCGGAAGAAGATTAAGGATATGTAAGTGTACTGCCAGCAGCGGGAACAAAGAAGCAGCCGTAAAAGCCTAAGGATGCACTAAAGAAGCCAAGAGCAAGGACGGCTTAGAAAAGGAAGAAAGCAGCTGTTAAGGACGTCCTATAAAAGCGCTAGGCCTGTTATAGTGGTTTAGAGAAAGCTACCGTTAGTGCTTGTAAAGAAGGAAGTCTTAAGACAGGTCTCTAGATTGGACGTCCGGTGGACACTAGAGCCTTAATTGACTACGGATGTAGAGCCTACGGATGCAGAACCCAAGTTATACGTGCAGCAGAAGACACCTTGAGTTAAGCCAGAGCCTCTGTTAAATCCTAATTAGTCGAACGCTGCCTCTACAGTTAAGTCGTTAAATTAGAGCCTTTGGTCGGGCCGACCTAATACCCTATTTGAACGTTAGTCGATTGTATGTTGTTATAGTCAAATCGAATCAGTCACCGTCGCCGTCAGACGTCTTCGATCAGCAGTTAAAGATTCTACAATAGCAGACAGACAGGCACTAGGCCTAACTAGGAAATCAGTATACGGCCGACAGAACGTTAGAAGTATAGCCAATCAACGTCTTAGAGCCTTTGCGAGAGCTTCTTCCCTTGGCTGCTTACCCCCGTATTGATCGACTGCCGCCCGTCTTGACGCCCACGGATTGGCTAACTAGAACGACCTTTCTTGCAGATATAGATACGGAGCTTTACACGGAGTCTATGGATATGGAGCATATAGGTGTAGAGCCTTGATTGGACAACAGCACGGCAGCTTGACTGGACGCCTATAGATGCAAAGCCTTGATCGAACAGCAGATGCGGAGCCTTGACTGATCGGACGTCTATACGGAAGCTTTGATCAGCTGTCTACGGATGCAAAGCCCTAGTCGTACATGCAGCAGAAGACACCTTGAGTCAAGCCAGAGCCTCTGTCAAATCCTGATCAGTCGAACGCTGCCTCTATAGTCAAGTCGTCAAATTAGAGCCTTCGACCGGGCCGACTTCCTACCTTAATTGAACGACCGAACAATCAGTTGCAGCACGTCGTCGCCGACCAATTAGACAGTCTTTGTCCGACAGTTAAAGCAGGCATGTAGGCACCCACGCAGACACGGACGCAGACTATGCAGAGCTAGGTATAGAGCCTTGATATTAAACGACCAGCCGAACCACCGAGTTAGGCCGTAGTCTCTGCTATCTCGATCGACTGCCCTGCCGCCGCCGCTACCGCTGCCACTATTCCGTCCGGCTATTTTGTCCCTGCCGTCTTGACTGACCGCTCTGTCTCTACTGTTCTAGATCTGTACCGTTGCTAATGCTGTTTTAACTGTTCTACTGTTGCTCTACCGGCCGCCATATTCTACCGTTTTGATCGCCCCGCCGCCGCCCGACTAGCCGCCTCCGACCGACTGCTACTGACCGTTCTATCACTGACCGCTCTGTTGCTGCTGCTGCTGCTGCTACTGCTGCTACTGCTGCCATTCCGACTGCTCTAACTGCTGCTTTTACTGGCCTGTTCCGTTCTACTGTTTCTACTAACTGCTACTTTGACTGATCTGTTCTACTATTGCCGACCGACTGTTCTACTTCTACTACTACTGCTACTTCTACTGCTACTGCTACTTCTACTGCCACTGCTGTTCCGACCAGCTATTCTACTGCTGCTGTTTGACCGTTCTGTTCCGCTATTTCGATTGTTTTACCGCTACTATTCTGACCAACTGCCACCGACTGACTGCTACTGACCGTCCTGTTACTGATTCTTCTACTAAGTATTCTGCCGCCGACTGTACTGTTTTATTTTACTGCGCTAAGTATCTGCTTTTCTTACTGTTTCTACTACCGTTACTGTTGCTGCTGTTACTGCTATTACTGCTGTTGCTACTGTTACTGCTACCGTTATTGTTTCTAGTTTATTACTGTCCTAGTTGCTAGGTTGGACCTTAGCTATGGGTAACGGAGGGGCATTGCAGAACAGTTCTATAGGAGAGCTGAGGATAGGGTTATCTAAGTTCTTTTAGGGGTGTGCTTTCCTTTTTCTATTCTGCTTTTGCTTTACTTTCGTTTGGCTATTCTTCTATAGTATAGAACGTTAGGGGACAACGTTCTTAGTAGGGGAGGTATATAGTGGGGTAAAATGGGCCACTACTTAGTGCCTTGGCATTTTCCTGTATATATTAAGCCTTTGGCTTCTCTCCTTCTCGCTACCACGACCGACCGGAATACATTCTTTCCTTTCTTCTTACTGACTGCTTTCCTACTGATTGATTACGACTAACGACCGACCGACCGACCGACAGACAGACAGACAGCACTGTGACTTTCCTATCTGAGAGTGGTCGTACTCTCCCACAATATAAATTATATTATATAACTTAGTTATCATTCCTCGTTATATAGTTTAACCAGTTCTATTTTAGACTGTACTTTTATTAACCAACTAGCTTCTTCTAACTTCTCTCCGAGTAGTTATAATATTATACTTATAGCGTCCGTAATACTATCTCCCTCCTCTATATCTTTATCCTTAAAGATTCCTAATATCTTTAAGTTGTTTACTAGAGGTGTAATATCTGTCTAATTAATTTGGTTAATATTATTATTTATTATGCCTAAAGATTCTTCTTCTTCTATAGCTTGTTGGTCTCGTACCATTGCTATAATACTGTTATTAGGTAAGATTATGCCGTCCCTATGTTCTTGTTATATAAAAGAGGGGTTAGTTTATATTACGTTAGCGAGTTCCTTATCTTGGCAACCTTCCTCTTATTTAGAGTATACTAAGGCGAACGTTTAATTGTCCTGCGATATTTGCTTTATTTCTAACGCTAAATATATACATCCTATTACTCTTAGTAGTCTTTAAGTTCCCTAAGTAATTTATTATAGGGTCTTATGTTTAATCTGCTGCTATAAAGCTTAATAATAAGCTCTTTATTACGCTAGCTGGGCTTTATTATTCTTATAGCGCTAAGTAAGAGGCTACTAATACTTAGCAATAGGCCCTTAATTCTCGTCTAGCTACGTCTACTTATTTAATCCGTTTTAAGAGGGTTTATAAGAAGGTCTATTTTAAGAAATAAAAACTTATAGAATAGGGTCTTTAGAAACTTAGTAATAAAAGAATGGATTCTCCTCTAATAGCGAGGGAAATAACTCTAAGTAGTTTAGCAGTCGCTCCTCCTAAGTCCCCCTTAAGTAGCTTATTTTTTAGTAATCCTTTTTTATTAATACTGCCTAACCTATTTTCTTCTAATACTCCTATATCTTTTCTATAGCATTCTTTAAGTTCTTTAGTAGCTCTTAGGTAGTCTTATTATAGCTTATTTACTTTACCTTATACTATATTTTATTATTAATATCCTTATAACTAACAATCTTTAAAACTTACTATTTGTCTTCTTCTTACCCTCTATACATATTTACTTTATAGGCTAATAGCTTAATACTTCCGTATACTAGCTCTAGTATTACAATATGCTATATAGGGTAAACAATTATACGGTAAGCGCGCATTAGGAAATGGAGGCTCCCCATTTAGGTAATCCGCGCCTCGCTTACGACTTTCCCGCTACGCCTAAATAGGTAATCTTACTTAATGTCCACTCTAAAACGCCCTCTTTTCACTGTCTTTTATCCTCTATCCTTTTTACCTTTTTCTCTCTACTCTCTTCCTAACCCCCTTACCTACCTTCCATCTATACTAGCCCCTACTATTAGGCCCCAATTATCTATTATAAGGCTTTTTTTTAAAACTCTACTATAGCGCATACGTTATCCCTAACTCTCCTTCTATTAATCTACCCCTTCCTATTATCTTTATTTCTATATGGACTGCGCCATTACTTTTAGGCACCCTAAGCGCTGCTAGAGAAGCCGCTTCTAGACTCGTCTTCTTTAAGCACTTTGTAGATAGCTCTCCCTCTCTCTTATATACTCTTAAGCGAGTTACAGCTGTTGTTAAAGAGGCGATACCTCTTACTAGTTGTACAGTTAACGCCAGCTTATGCGTTTAGGTAACTTGTTTTCCTCCTTAGGGTTACTAATAGTATTTACTGTATATTACCTTATATATATCTTAGCTAAAGAATATATAACACCTATACTATTATCTTAATTCTAATTACCCTATATCGCACTCTATAACTTTAGCCCTTTAGTAAAATACACTAGCTAATCCGCGCTCTATTATCCATGTCCTGCTAGGGCTAGATCCATTAGTAATAACGCGGTAAGTTACTATTATAAGGTATTACTTTCGTTCTTATAACCTATATATTACTATTATAGCTTCCTATAGAATACTCCGCCTTATATAAAGTGTCTAGCGTAGTTATAATATTATAATATAACTAATAGGGAGTTAGTGCCTAGAAGTTAGTAGCTAATAGCTCGGTAATAGGGGTTAGGCTAGGCTATAAGATATAAATAGAGCCCTCTAAGCTAACTATCTAACTAGTATAGGGCACCTTTGGTAAGAATTAGTTATTTATATATTATCTGGTATAGCCTCGTCCTATATAAGGGGGTTGGCTAATAATTAAAGAATTAGCTAGCGATTAGTAGTTTTGTTTAAAGTAATATAAATCCTTAATTAGCTAAAAGATATAGGTAGTATAATGTAGATAGGCAGGCCAAAATAAGGAGAACGGTTAAGAGAGTATCTTGTAATATTTACTAGCCAATTACCTAGGGAGCTATATATACTCTTATTACAATAAAGCCTCTATAGCGCCTATAAGTATAATATACAATCGTCTTAGAGACGCCAAGGGTGACGGACTTTAAGCCTATCCTTACTGCCCCTAATATAGGCTACTCCCTTACACTACCCCCTACAACTAAACTTCTGCGCTAGGATGCGGTATTTATACAGGCTCCTTATAATCCTACCTAGGGCGGCGTTACTAGTAGCGGTATATAAAGTGGCACTCCTTAGCTTAGAAAGGTAGCTATATATTTTAACCTCTAGGCTAACTTTATCCTTATAACTAGAGAAGCTAGTAAATCTTAGCACTAAAATAGCCTCCTCTTTTAGTATTCTTTTACTAGCCCCTTCGCTTCCTCCTATAAAATATATTCCTTATATTCCTCTAGCACTTAAGCCTAAGATAAAATCTAAGGCTAAGGCTAAGGCGAAGCCGAAAATATATAACCTTAGTAATGCCGGCTCCTCTAAATATAATAGAGAATAGGCCGATATTAACGACTTCTTAACTAATCTGCTAGACTCTAAAGTATCGCGATTTCTAGATCTAGGACTACTAGCTCTAGTAAGAGCTACTAATCCTTTAGGTTTGCTATATTAAGGTATTACCTTTACCTTAAATAGTATAAGCTAATAGACATCGGCTAATATATACGTGTAGACGGCGAAGGTGGTCTTAGCCCCATTTCTTCTCTGTAGATACTATAGAGTTACTACCCTAGCTAGGAAGGGGCCGACTAGGCTATAGGTATTAAGGAGATTAACTTAGCTATAGATAGGTTGTTTAATAGAAGTAGTCTAGGTAGATATATTAATAGCCTTATAGCTCTTATTTAGTAATTAATAATAGAATTTCCTTTAGTTCTTAAGGATAATGTAGCTAGAGTAAGCTATAGTGTAGGGAATATCTAATCTAGTAGCGGGCCGCTAGAATATTAGGATAATAGTCTAGACGCAGCTACTATACGCGCCTTCTCTATAGAGAATACGGGAGGCGTATATAATGGTAAGTAATCTTCCTATATACTTAAAGAGCCCTATTTTAACGTCTTTAAAGATAGTCTACTAGTATAGGATAAACCTCTCTATAAGGATCTGGGTATAATAAGACGGCCATCTATAATACGTAAGTAGAAGCGCATTTCCTTTGCTAATACGGCTATCTCCTCTATAGAAGTGCTAGACTTAACCTTAGAACTAGCTCCAGAAGACTCTTATTTAGTAAAGTAGTAGAGGTTAGCCTAGCTATATGTAGAGAGCCTTATATTTAGTCCTATATATATACTAAAGTTAACGCCGCCGCTAGACTACGGCAGGTTAATTTTGCCTCTAAGAACCAGTAATAACCTAAATACTAGTAACTTAGATAGTAGCGCTAAAGATAATAGCGCTAATATCCTAGACGTACTATAAAGCGACCTCCTTAATTTAGTAAATAGTGCGGATAATAAATACTAAGGGTATAGGCGAGATAAGGCGCTGCTAGAGCCCTTAAGGTAATTAGTCTCTCCATCTTAATAAATAGAGGGTAATTAATATATTAATAAGGATTTATATATAGGTGAAGATAATAATAATAGCGGTAGTAAGGTTGGGGAGAGTAATAAGGACGGGCCTAATTGCGACTATGCTATGTCCTATAGGGCCAGTGCAGCGACCTTTTAATAACGTAAACCTTGTAATTATCCGTTCTAAAATAGGCGGCGTAATCTATTATAAACTAGTCTAAAATATTAGGACAGGTATATATTACGCATAAGAATATTGTAATAACTAAAGTTATTACTAGCACGCCGCCACGCTTAACCTAAAGCGGATATTATAACTTAGTCTGCTTCTCTTTAAACATCCTCTCTAGGAATAATAGCGCTATATAAGCATAGCACTAGTTATAGACTAAGTAACCATAAAGACTATTAGCTAACTAATATTACCCTCTACTAGGTACCGAAATGCGCTATATTAGTAATAGCAATTACCTATTACTATAAGATAACGTTAAAGGGTCTAAAATCGTTAATAGTTATAAGGGATATGCTTAGTAATATAGGGCAACTTATCTATATAATATAGGTGACGTTAAATTCCTAGTTACTAGTAGGCTGTTAGTATAATAATACGCTAAGTATATACGCTAGTTAAAGCTTAACGTAGCGAAGTAGCGACCATATTGCTAGGAAAACTAGTATACGTAGTCTGTACGGTAAAGGTGCTAACTATAATACTATTAGTCTAGATAAGAGCGAGCATAATAGATATAATAATTTTAAGAATAGTGACTAAAGCTTAGGTAGTAAAAGCTTAGGCGGTAGTAATTTTAATACTAGCGCCGCCTATAACGACAGGCGGCTCTATAGGGAGTATAGGCGCGTATAAATCCGAATACGTTGGCCGTGGCTAAAGTCGGATAATTAGCGCTTACTCGCGTATAAGCGTAAGATGCGTATAAAGTGGGACGAGATATTTCGCCGCTTCCCGGATTGGACTCCAGGCGCGGTATAGGCGCGCTAGTATATATTATAAGGGACATAATCCGTCTAGGCCACAGCAATCTCCTTAATATTTATAATCCTCTTTCTAAATAATATTATCTCCATTAGAAGATTTTAGAAGATTTTAGAAGCTTAAATTTACTAAGGTATTAGGGGTCTATAGAATATATATCTTTTTAGCGTATAGGTAAGTATATGTTTGGGATTTAGCTATCTTTTTCTTTTCTTCTTTATATTTTTTCCTATTTATACTTATTAATAGTTAGAGGAAGTATATTACTTAACTATACTGTTTATTAGCTAGTAATATATATATATATAGTAATTGTCGGGATACTTTAATATGGTGCAATAGACGTAATATACGTGCAGTGCGGTGTGTAGTTGGATTTATAAGGTTCTGTTCTATAATGCAGTGTTAACAATATATACGCGTCTTGCGTATATTATATGAAACGAATGACTACTAGCAGTGTCATTCCCTTTGTCTATTCCTGTATTCTAATACTAGCAACTCTTTAAATGCTAGAAAAGCTAATAGAACCTCTTTTTATAAAAGTGTTTAACGACTTATATAAATGCCTCTAAACTAAAGCTTGTGGATTGCTATCTAGTAAAGGTACTAAGTTAAGGAGAGGAAGGAGGAGAATTATTGGGGTAGTAGGTGGATATATCGCGAGGGCCGCTAAGGCGCTAGTGTTAATCGAGCTAATAGCGATTTTTTATCCCGGGGATGGAAAATCCTAATTGGCTGGTTAAATTTAGGGTCTATAGAATATGGCAGGTAGCGAATGCCCTAGTACCGTTATAACGCTAAGCTAAATCTAAGTTTATTTGTTTAACCTACTCTATAGCCTACAGTTTTAAGTAGTTGGTATTAATTAACTTCTTAAGAGCCGTAGATGCCTTGCTTTTAGTTATTGAGTTAGTAGGGTTGCTATTACTATTAATCCACTTAACTTCTATAATCTTTTTGCGCTTATATAACTAACGAAGATATATAACATCTATTATAAGACATTTCTTTTGTATAGTGCCTAGCTTAATAAGACATTTATAGAGTGATTTTAAGTCGCTGTAAAGTATAAGTAGGAGTTTGATCTATAGGAGTTGTTTAATGGTTAACTTAATTGCGGCGCTAATATTAAATCCGTAGGCTATTATGTAGAGTTCTAAGGCTAATACGCTTCTTGTAACTCTTTTATACTTAGTTAACAACCAATATATAATATTAGCCTTATTTGTTATATCTACTAATACTAAGATATAGCCTATTTGTAATAAGAGGTCCTTATTATTTATAAACGAGGCATTCGTAAACACGAGTAGGCGTAGTGTATTAACGTCCAGTTTAATATATATAAGGCCTCTCGCTAGGTTATTAATTTGCTATTAGAGTTATTTGTTAAGTGCTATAATATTACTCTTTTTAGGGTTAATTACCTAAGCAGTAAAGGAGAGGTTAAAAGAGGCTTTAGGTTGGCATATAGAGGTAATATACGCACCTCTGGCACGTTATGCAACATACTGTTCCTTAGTAGTTAACGCCTTACGGATAGTACCTCTTAAACTAGTCGTAGTAGTTAATTTACTAGGGTTTACCGTGTTTAGGTTCTTGCACTAACGTTCCTAAGTTAATATAATATTACCTTCCTAAGAGAGTTAAATAATATATCTGTTAAATTTAAGTAACTGCTTAACCGTAAGTTGTTCGCGTTCTTTTGTAAGAAAGTAAGCCTTTTCTAGGTGTTGTTGCTCCGTGTTTATAAAGGTAGTATTAGCTAGTGTGGTGGGGTAAAATGGGCCACTACTTAGTGCCTTAGCATTTTCCTGTATATATCGAGCCTTCGGCTTCTCTCCTTCTCTCTCTCCTTCTCTCTATCACGACCTACCGGAATACATTCTTTCCTTTCTTCTTACTGACTGCTTTCCTACTGATTGATTATAACTGACGACCGACCGACCGACAGACAGACAGCATTGTGACTTTCCTATCTGAAAGTGGTCGTACCCTCCCACATATTTTATGGCATTCCACGTGGGGACGACGGCAAGCTCTTTGGATTAGAAGTCTGGTACTCTATACATAACTATATACACAGGAGATACGCGCAGGAACATACTACGACTACAGAAGAACCGCCAGCTGCAGAAGAACGACCAGCTGTAGAAGAACCGCCAGCCAGACAGACAAGATAAAAGTAGAGAACTAGGCAGTATCGGACAGCGAGGGGAACCAGGTAGTCCCTAAATAGAAAGACAGCGGAAAAGACGGACATTAGACTTAACGCATAGGCCAAAGAGTGGCAATGGTCTCGGAAAGTTATATATAAGGACATCAAGCAAACCAACGAGCCAATCAGACGACGTCGATTAGCGGTTGGAGTTACCCGATATTTCTACTACCTGCGCACGGACATAGCTAGAGCTTTGTTAAGGATGTAGAGACAACAAGTAGCCAAGGGCCAATCAATTAGATGGAAACGAGATCTAAGGCATCTAGCGGTAGAGGAAGTTAGCACTGCCCTTTAGGAATAGAAGAGAGAATACTAAGCAAGGTTATAAGTACACGAGATTAGATCTGCCCTCAAAAGCTTCCTATTCTAGCTTAGCTTTATCTTCTTTCGAGTTATCCGGATTATGTTAGCGGTGGCTGCAGAGGCGTTCCATAAAGAAGTAGATATAGGCAGAAGCGTAAGGCTTAGCAGCACCCTACCGCGCGGAGTAACGGCGGGCTAAAACAAACGGACGTATCGAGACCCGGCAGTAGTAGAAGATAGCAATTCTATACTCTCCCAGGAAGACCGACCTCTAGGCGTTAAGAAGTAGCTAAAAGGAACCGAAGCCTATACTTCTTTTACTAAGTATAAACCAACACTAGGACAGCCACCTAGGACTAGTGACCCTTAGTAGACAAAGGATATAAGCCGTAAGGACCACCTGCAAGCTCCTAAGGAAGCGCTAGATGTATGTAACTAGCGGTTAACGGCTTAAGATAAGGTCTATATTATAGTCCAGCCTATACCAGCCCCAGGAACTACTAGAGCTCCTTACTTTGTAGGACAGAATATATTACAGTTTATCGAGCAGTATAAACGGCTATGCGCCCGATATTACGTTATAAGCAAGGAGAAGCACTAGGGCCTTCCGGAGTACTATAATTACTAAATAGGGATGTGGATCCGAAGCCTGCCTAAGTTTATAATTAGTAACTGGACGGAGCTTATAAGAAGGCTTAGGACCGAATATTAAGCCAAGGACTACTACCGACGTATAAAAACAAGAGACTTTGTTAAGGTATTTATTAGGAAGTCAGCGGAGCAGCTAGGAAATCTGCGTTACTATATGCAAGATTTCACTAGTATCTCAGCTAAAGCAGTAGCCGTAGGAAACCTTATTAAGTAAGAGAAGGGGCGATAGTTTATACAAGGACTTCTAACTAACTACCGCAAGCACGTAATAGAAAAGACAGGGGCCGTAGCAGACGAGCCTAGTACCCTTATATTTAAGAGACTAAAGGAGGCCGTAGAGTTAAGGATAGTGGCTATAGAGGGCGCTAAGCGAATAAATGTCCTTCCGGAAGAAGACGCCCTAAATGTCCAGCTTATACAGGAGCTACAGCAGTAAAGGGATAGGCTTAACCGCAGGAGAGAAGGAAGACTTCGTAACCTAGCTAGGCCAGGTGTATACGGAGGAGCCCCAACGCAGCAGCAGTCACCTATAACGGATTAGGAAATAGACGAAACGGTAGGGCAGCTAAGGAGCCTAAAATTAACCAAGACGGAGCTTGCGGCAGCTACACGGTTAATGCCGTTTCTTAATTAAATACAGAAGGACCTAAAGAAGCTTACGACGCTTTCAAATCAAGCCGCGGCTTAAGGCCTAGCATAAGGATATGGCCTAGCACCAGGATATAAAGACTGGCAGAATAGCACCCGAGCTCCCTTTACTCCATAAGACTTTCAATATCCGCATAATTTTTAATATCCGCAAGACTATTAACCTCCGTAAGACTCTTAATATCCGCAAGATTCTACTGCCTTTAGACGGCCGCAGCGGAACGTACGGGGTTAGCAAGGTACATAAGGACAAGGCCTACAGACCTGTTTTAGATGCGGAGGAAGTCACCATTTCACCAAGCACGAATGTTAAGGCTTAAAGGATCTTATTTAGCAAGGATTTATACATTTGTCTAATTAAGGAAGACTAGCAGTTAGGACACGCAATCGGCCTAGACCTATACTTCTATGGCTCGGCAATAAAGGACGACTAGAGGGTATTAATGTCAGATAACTCATATAGAGCTATTCATTAATGAAATGGGTTGATTAATTGATAATCTTAATCGTGTCTTGATGACCTTGATCTAACGTGTCTTCAGTGACGTGTCTTCGTGCACGTAACCCATGCCTTTAGAATACAGATTATCTGATACACCCCCTTAGCTTCGAGCTCTTTGAGGTCAAAGCTAACCACCTTCTCGTATCCGTTAATGAGTCAATTGAACCAGAATCTCATCTAAATCCTTCCGTCTCGCTCTGATCTTCTCCCTTAGGTCCTCTAGTAGCTTCTCCTCATTTAGCTACTCCTTAATATCCACTATTCCGATCATATTAACGAAGCTTTAAAACCTCTGCTTGGGCAGGGCCTTCGTAAGTCCATCGGCGATTATCTCCTTCGTCGCTGTCCATTGAAATCGTACTCGTCTTATTACGTATTCCTAACGTAGCTAGTGTTAATGGATGTTAACGTGTCGGAGCTTCGTAATTAGCTTTGCTATATCTTCCATAATTAGTTAGAGCGTTTGCGTATTGTCGTATTTAATAATTAAGGGCTTGTTTAAGCGTAATGTTATTACTTTAAACAGCCTGCTAATAAAGATAGCTTCCTTTGCTGTCTGTAATAGGGCTAATAACTTAGCTTCTATGCTTAACGTCGTAACCATACCCTGCTTATTTACTCTCTAGGCGATTGGCCCCCCGAATAGCTTTATAATGTATCCTTACAAGCTTTTTCTATTAACGGAGTTGTCTGCGAATAATACATCGCTAGCACAGATAAATAATTGTGCTTTAATTCTACCGTCTCTTCTATTATCTCGTCCTTTATCGCGTATTCCTTTATCTCTCCCTTAACCGTTTATTCCTTTCTTATCTCCTCTATAGCAGATTGCTCTGCTCCTCGTGCTATATAGGTACTAGAATACTCTATTTACCGCTTAATAGTGCTCTTAGCCTAGGTTCTAATTAAACCTTACCAGCTATAATACTGCAAAAGTAATATCCGGACGCGTTATAGTGGCTGTATAGAGTATTAACCCCAATTTTCTCTAATATAGCATTGTAGAAGCTGCTTCTCTTAGTAGGGATATAGGACGGACTAGTAGGTCTGTATTGGGGGACGGACGCGTCTAACGGATTATACGGTGATCGGTAGAAAGAAGTTCTGATTCTGCTATAGGAGTATCTAGAAGACGCCCTGTGAGATCTATCTTATACTAGTTAGCTATCTTCTTAATATAGGCTTCCTGGGATAGCTATAGGAGCCTCTGGCTATAATTGCGTAGCACGTAAATTCTTAAAAACCATTTTAGCTCGCTAAGGGTACTCATCTGGTATTCCTTGCTTAGCTCCTTAATTGCTTCTTAAGCCTTCTTCTTATCTATCTTTCGGTAGCAGAAGACAATATCGTTGACGTAGAAGAAGACAACTATTCCTCCCTTTAGTATAACGCACGGCTTCTATGGAACCTCTTTAAAACCTAATTCGTTTAACGAGCTCGTGAGGTTCTTTTGCCATAAAAGAGGGGATCGTTGTAGTCCGTAAAGGGCTTTTCTTAAGCGCAGTACTTTGTCTGTCTTTCCTTTATTAAACCCTAGCGGTAGCTTTATATAGACGACCTCGTTGAGATCGCAATAGACAAACGCGTTAACTACATCTATCTGTGTCGTCTCTAGGTTAAATCTTGCGGTAATCGCCATTAGGGTTCGGAAGGTCGTGCTCGCTAATGTAGTAGCTCTTATAGGTAGGTCTCCTGGGGCCTATTAATTTCTATATACTACTAGGCGTGCCTTACATTTCTGTAGGAATCCGTGCTTATCCGTCTTATAGATAAACACCCACATTAAGCTAAGAACCTGCTGTCCCTTTGCATGCTTCTTATCTATTTCTTAAAACGACCTCATTTAATAATGAGATTGGAGATAGGCTTGTTAAGCCTCTTAGAACTAATCTTAAAGAGGGTGCGTATTAAGGTCGCGGATCGACTGAGGTGGCGGAGGTAAGTTCTTCCTGTATAATCTAACATCACATATTCTGCCTAATTTGAGCTTACTTTTATTAAGTTAACTATTAAGGTTAAACTTCCTTCCTGCTAAGAAGGCGCCCTAATAGGTTAAGGTAATCCTTTTAGTAATAAAGTCTTTAAACCTATTATTACCGGCTTCCTTAAACGAGTCTTTAACTAAGTTATTAAACACCCCCTAAGTATAAAACCTATTTCCTATTCGGTTAATTATGTCCTAATTAGTATCTTATATCTCTGACTTTATAGGATACTTAACGTAAAAGGCACAAGGAGATTCTTTATTTTCTTCCGTTAGAGGTGGCGTATAATATATATCTTCGAGGGCTCTTACAAGCTTAAGATCTACTAACTTATTAAAGGCTTAAACTGGCTTATTAACGTTATCGTCTTCCTCTTAAATTGACGGTTTAAATACTTCTTTATTATCTTCTAGAAGGACCTTATTCTTGGTTAGGGTACTAGGGAGTTAAATCTTCTTAATTAGCGTATCTAACTCAGCGTGTAGGTCCTTTAAGACGTCTATTTACTTGCCGTCGAAGAATATCTTCTTATTAAAGATGACGTCCCTAGTAGAGATAATGATACCTTTATATGGGATCTAGATCCTATAGATATTGGTAGAGTTATAGCTAACGAGGTAGCCGATATGGGCTCGCGGATCTAGCTTACTTAGCCTTTTCTTCTTTAGCTAGGCATCCAACGTTATCGCATACGCCCTACAGCCGTAGGCTTTTAGGTGCGCCAGTTGCGGCTTTCTTAACCTATTGGCTAGGAAGGTATAGAACCTCTTATATAGCGATTTCTAACCGTTGCTTTTTAGTGGCGTTCGATCTCGAAGGTAGACTGCGCAGTTAACTATCTCGTTCCATAGGTTGTGTGGTAAATTAGCAGCAATTCTCATTGCTCATGCTCTCTTAATAATTACACCCCCTAAGCATTCGGCGGTACCGTTCTAAGCTTGGGTATAAGGCGCCAAAGGCTTAAATATAACCCCTTGCGTCCGTAGCTATTTAAGGGTTCTCCTTTTCCCTAGCTCGTTATCTAATCTAATGGTGTTAACTTTAAGGTTATACCTTAGACGAATCTAATAGGTGAAATCTTTAAGCACTCGTAGTGTCTCCTTCTCCTTGCTATGCGTCGTTATAAAATAGGGGAAGGTTCTTCCTAAGAAGGTGTTGTGGATAAGCATAACTCGTACGAATCTAGTATGCGCTTCCTTAAGGTCAGTCTAGTCAATATAGAGGTTAAGATAGGGTTTATCAATTTTCCGTTCTAAGAACCTTCTTAAGACCTAACGCTTAATTTTGGCGAGACTGCAGTATTAACATTCTGTCGTCTTTGGGCCTTAAAGCTTAACTCCTAGGGCATTAAGACCTAGATAATAAAGGCTTATAGGTCCCAGATGACCTAGACGCAGATACTATAGACGTGCATCTCCTTTCGAATCTGGATGAGCGTCTCTTGATAATGCTCTACGCTTCCATTGGCGTAGCAGTCGGCTTATATTAAACGCTAATAGACTTCCTAGTCGGACGTATTTAATAGTCTGTTATCTATAACGTTCTTCTATTTAATATAGGATTATATTGTCCTTCCGAACTAGAAGATTGTTGTCTCCTTTATTGTCCTAGTAGAACCCTCATTTTCAAAGCAGACGGAACAACACTAGATTTATATTAAAGTCCGTACAAAAGGCAACGTCCTTAAGACGTAGGGTTCCCTTACTCTTGTCTAGTTTTGTAACTTAAATAGTAACATCGCCGTAGCCTAGAATAGGCACTTCTAAGCTACCGGCGGTAATATATTTGTGTCTTAAAGCTTTCCTAAAACTGTAGAAACGAGAGAGGTTATTAAAGATGTGGAGAGTGGTTCCTAAGTCAAGAATAGTTGATAGCTTTAGTGGATGGAGTTGGCCGGTATAATACGATTCTAGGAATATCGCTTTAGCTTCTCCCTTAATCTTAACTGTCTCGTAACTCTTCTCATCCTATTATTGTTAAGCCTCGTCTTCTTGTTTTTCAAGTCTGATCTTCGCAACTTAGTCGGCGGGATTCTTATTCTTTTCTACCTTCTTAAGCACCCTTTTGATGCGAGTATCTCCAATTATAACTCCTTTGGGTCTCTTATCTTTAAATAAATACCAATAGTCTCGAAGGGAATGTCCTTGTTTTTCGCACGCCAAGCACACGGGTAATAGCTTCTTGTAGGACGTCTCCTCGTCTACCAGTAACCCGGCTCTCTTTAAGCGTCTAGTACATGCTGAGGTTCCTTTCCCTAGACCTTTAGTAGTATTAGAGTGATCTATTATGGCTTGCTCTGCGAAGTCTGCATTAAAGGTACTCCCTCTTATAGTAGCATTAGCTTTCTTCAAGGGTATTCTAAGTCCTTCTTATAGCTCCTTTGCTACTCTGCGGTATTCGGAAGATCTCGACTTTTAAGGGTCATTCGACTCGGTAGTATACTTTACACAGTAGGCGTCGCTGAACGGTTAAATAACTTCTGCCAAATCTTAAAGCCAGATTCCATCGGACATTTAAGGGATCTTATACTTCTCTCCTAGTACCATTACATGTTCCCATTAATCTAACCACTAATTCAATTTTAACAAGTGTTTAAACCCCTTAAGGGCTTCCGTGTACTGGTATTATACCTTCTTCCTAACGAACGACGAGGTAGGTTCTGTGTTCTCCTTTAACCGAGATAGCCATTCTTTGACGGTCAAGGAAGGGTCAAGCAGTAGCTTCTTCTGAGTTGATACTGTAGACGTGATCTGGGTGCGTATCTGTTGCAGATGCTCTTCCTGTTTCAGGAAGTACTTTATGTCTTGGTCGTAGTATCGTCTGCTGTTCTCGTACGCTCTCTGTTGATTCGTCGAGAGCTGTGCATATGAGGTCGCATTCTCATTGAAATCTGTAACTTCTGGATAGGCTGGTTCTTGTAGTAGACCTCGTTGAGGTGCTGCATTGTCTGGGTCAACGTGGGCCCAAATTCGCTGATCCACGAGGGCTCGTAGTTGCCATAGCCATTGTTCCCAGTCTTCTGGCTTATTGAGGATGATCGTCGTCGACGAACTCGTCGGTGGAGTCATTTGACTGATAGGCAAAGGATGAATTGAGATGGTATTTTGTCGTCAGGATCGTCCTTGTCGTCAGGATCGTCCTTGTCGTCAGGATCGTCCTGTCGTCAGGATCGTCCTGTGACGATTGAGATGGAATCTCGTGGAATCTCGTGGAATCTCGTGTCAGGATCGTCCTTTGACGATGAGGTCGAATCTCTCGTCAGGATCGTCCTGTGACGATGAGGTCGAATCTCGTAGAATCTCGTGGAATCTTGTCCTGTGACAATTGAGGTAGGATTTCTGTCAGAGTCTGCGTCTTGACGATGAGGTGTCAGAGTCTGACGATGAGGTAGAATTTCTTCAAATGATTGAATAATAGCTAAATAGCTTCTTGTCTCGGCGGACCGGGCTCATAACTGTCAGATAACTCATATAGAGCTATTCATTGATGAAATGGGTTGATTGATTGATGATCTTGATCCTGTCTTGATGACCTTGATCTGACGTGTCTTCAGTGACGTGTCTTCGTGCACGTGACCCATGCCTTTAGAATACAGATTATCTGACAATTAAGGAATGGCTCCGTATATACTAAGGAACTAACCTAGATAGACTAAGGAAAGAACAGACGCAGCAACCAGCTTTCTATGACGGAGTAGTATTAAAGAACAGTGATAAAATACGTATAAACTGGGAGGACTACTATCAAGTACGGCCCGCGGATTTAGTAGCAACGCTCAGCCAGCAACGTCCGTAGACCTTTAGAGACAGCCGTATAACTAGGACAGCCGTTAAGCAGCAGGCTCCGTAGCAGGTTCCACAGCAGGCTCCGCAGTAGGAGAAGAATATATAATTAGGGGATTGCATCCAGATTAGGTTACAGCCTACGGATAAGACAGCTGAAGCTAGGAAGAAGAATAAATCGTCTAATCCTTAGAAACGGTCTTAGAGACGGACGCTCGACCAGGTCAGCCATTAACCCGCAGCAGTCTCTACAGGAGGTATAGGATGTTCAACTAGGGGACAGTTAAGTTCTAAGGTGGGGGAGGGGACGTAGGTGACGGCCGTGTAAAAGATTTCTATTTATCTACTTATTTACTATATTTCCTAAAGCTCCTTTCTTGTTTACTTTCTTAATCACAACGCGTCAAGACGCATTAGTCGAGATACCTACTGCAAAGATGTCAGTTCAGCTCACCGCCTATCACCAAGCCAATAGCGATTTTCCATGCCCGGCATAGAAAATCGTAATTGGTCCATTCAGCAGTAGAACCGGCAGAACTCTACACCGCCCCTGGAATTCGATGATGCGCCAGCGGCACGACGAGAACGGCACCAAGAGCCTCAATTGATTGCACGGATACAGAGCTGATTGTACGATGCAGAGCCAGACGCAGAGCTGCACGCAGAGCTGCACACAGAGCCTTGATCGAACGACTGCACGGAAACCTTGATCAGTCGAATGACTGCACAGGAGCCGCGACTGGTCGAGGAGTCGTATCAAGCCAGAGCCTCGATGTCAGCACGTCGCCATCAAATCAGTCGAATGTCGTCAAATTAGAGCCTTCGGCCGGGCCGACGTTATTCCTTATTCGAACGACGACTGATCGCAGCACGACTGTCACTGCCATCCGAATTTAGTACTGCCAGCTGCACGACGAGAACGGACACCGCAGCAAGGAAGGGACCTGTACAAGGGCAGTAGTAAGATATTGGAAAACAAGTACCATGAAACGGGAAAGCAGTATACGAAGAGCCACTAATAAAGACACTGCAAGAGATTATACACAGGGCACGGCTGGCTATATTAAGCCTAAGCCATCTTTATACGACTAAAGACAGGACCGAGCCGTGTCTGGCTGAGCTAGTAAAGGACCTTATCGAGGATTACAAGGGAAACTAGAATTGGACGTATAGGAGCCAGCGCTTTTCCTTGGAGGTTGTCTGACGAAGGGCTATGTTGTAGATATAAGGCCAAGGGATATGCGACGGAGGTAGTTATAATAGCCGAGAAGCTACCACCGGATGACACTAAGGACGACTTAGGTGAAGCGCAGGACTAGCAGGACAATGATAAAGAAACTAAGAGCAGAAGACAGCCCTAAGAAGGCTCTTAAGCTAGAGGAAGATTAAGGATACGCGAGCGTACTGCCAGTAGTGAGAATAAAGAAGCAGCTGTAAAAGCCTAAGGATATACCGAAGAAGCCAAGAGCAAGGACGGTTTAGAAAGGGAAGAAAGCAGCTATTAAGGGCAGCCTAGAAAAGCACTAGGCCTGCGAAAATGGTCTACTGGAAGCTGCCGCTTATGCTCACAAGGAAGTCTTAAGGCTGGTCTCTAGATTGGACGTCTGGTGAACACTAAGAGCCTTATTCGACTGTATAGATACAGAGCTTTGACCGAACGACTGCACAGCCAGAGTCTTGATCGATTGCCTGCAGATGCAGAGCCTATAGATGCAAAGCCTTAGTTGTATATACAGTAGAAGACACCTTGAGTTAAGCTAGGGCTTCATTAAATCTTGATTAGTTGAACGCCGTCTCCGCATACAAGTTAGGATAGTTAGAGCCTTCGACCGGGCCGACTTTCTACCTTAATCAAACGACCGAACGATTAGTTGCAGCACGTCGTCGCCGACCAATTAGATAGTCTTTGGCCAGCAGTTAAGGCAGCCATACACGTATATACGCGGACACGGACGCAGACACGGACGCAGAATATGCAATATAGAGCTATTAATGCACAGCCAGACGCACAGCTAGACGCACAGCTAGATATAGGGCCTGATGTAGAGCCACGGACAGCCTTAATCGACTGCCCTGCCGCCACCGCTACTGCTGCCACTATTCCGTCCGGCTATTTTGTCCCTGCTGTCTTAACCGACTGCTGTCTC
Source organism: Cenococcum geophilum 1.58 (assembly GCF_001692895.1). Taxonomy (NCBI): domain Eukaryota; kingdom Fungi; phylum Ascomycota; class Dothideomycetes; order Gloniales; family Gloniaceae; genus Cenococcum; species Cenococcum geophilum. Next base: position 871,359 of record NW_027137631.1, read on the forward strand.
TACCGACTACTATCTCTACCGTCCTAGATTTGTACCGCTGCTAGGTCTATTTACTACTAGATCTGCTAGGTCTGTCATGCCGTTCTATACTGCTATCCCAACTGATCTATTCTACTGCTGCCGACCAGCTGTTCTACCGCTGCTACTACTGCTATTGCTATTCCGACTGTTCCGTTCTAGTGTTCCGATTGTTTTACTGCTACCGTTCTTACTGACTGCTACTGACTGACTGCTACCGACCCTCTGCTGCTACCGAGATTTCTGCTACTAAAAGTTCTGCTGCTGGATGTCCTACTGCTTACTACACAGACCGAGTTCTTCTACCGACTGTTCTATTACTGACCGCTCTACCACTAACCGTTTTGCTTTGTCTTACTGCGCCAACTGTCTGCTTTTTACCATTACTACTACCGTTACTATTACTGCTGTTACTGCTACTACTGCTGTTACTGCTACTACTGCTGCTGCTGCTGCTACTGCTGCTACTGCTGCTACTGCTACTACTGCTGCTACTGCTGCTACTGCTGCTACTGCTGCTACTGCTGCTACTGCTGCTACTGCTATTGTCATTTCTGGTTTATAGCTATTTTGGTTACCGCTAGTAGGAAGGACACTATAGGATAGTTCTATAGGAGGGCTGAGGATGAGGTTACCTGTGTTCTTTTAGGGATATGCTTTCCTTTTCTATTCTGCTTTTGCTATTCTTTTAGT